>NC_072383.2:99497500-100122500 GCF_028885625.2 Pongo pygmaeus
GACTGGCTCTCCTTGCTCCTCGGCTTGCAGGCGGCCTATTGTGGGACTTTGTGAACGTGTGAGTTAATACTTAATAAATTCCCCTTTATCTATCTGTCTATCTATCTGTCTGTCTATCTATCTATCTATCTATCTATCTATCTATCTATCTATCTATCTATCCTATTAGTTCTGTCCCTCTAGGGAACGCTGACTAATACAACACCCAAACTAATCTAGTTGTCTTTGTTGTTTGAACTATATTCTTTAAAAATTAAAGTTGAAAACTGATCAAAAAGCAAATAACATCACATTCTAGTTGAAAATGGTTCCATGTTTGAGAAACAATAGAAGCTAACCAGTGGCTACACATCTCTATACGTCAATGCATAAAGCCCTTGGTCATTTTATATCGTATCACAAGAGCTAGGCCTACAGGCTGCCCATCAGCCATGATCGTATGGTCACCTAAACATCTGACCCCACAGAAAGCTCTCTCACACTAGCCAGCTATGGAAACTCAGGTTGTCAATATTAGAGTCAGTCATTCCAGGAGGCCCCTCTCAAAACTCGATTTCAGAAAAGGTCATTTCAATAGAACCATATGAAATTTATTGTAGGAATATGATAGCTAACATTCATATAGTGCTTAGTGGGTTCCAAGTACTTCACAGTTGTAAACTCATTTAGTCCTGTGAGTAAGGTATCGTCATTATCCGCATTTTTACAGAGGAGGAAACTGGGGCACAGAAAGGTTAAGTAACTTATCCAAGGTCAAACAGTTGGTAAGTGGTAGGGCTTGGATTTCAAGGCCAAGCATTCTGGCCCCAGTCTTACCTTTTTAACATTGCATGTTTTCTATGGCTGCTATAACAAATTATCACTGACTTAGTTGTTTAAAACAACAAAATTTATCATCTTACAATTCTGTAGGCTAGGGTGCAACATGGGTGACACTGAGCTAATTAAGGTATGTCAAGGCTGCACTCCTTTCTGGAGGAGAATCTATTTCTTTGCCTTTTCTAACTTCTGGAAGCTACTACATTCCTTAGCCCATGGCTTCTTCCTTTATCTTTAAAGCCAGCAACGGTAGTTGAGTCCTTCTCACATCACATCACTCTGACTTTGCTTCTGTCCTCACATCTTTTTCTTCTCTGATTCTTTTGCTTTCCTCTTCCATTTTTAGCGACCCTTGTGATTACATTGTACCTATCTGAATAATCCAGGTAATCTCCCTGTCTTAAGTTCAGCTGATTAGCAACTTTAATTCCATCTGCATCATTAATTCCTCTTTGCCATATTGCTGAACATTCTGAGGATGAGGTTGTGGATATCTTTGGAGGGCCATAATATTGCGTATCACAGCTGTACAAATTTGCCAATCCAAAAAGTGCCAAGGGTTGGGACAGAGGACAGGAAAGTTTTGATGGGAAAAAAGAAGGAAAGAAGAGAGAGAGGGAGAGAGGAAGGTGGTAATAGGATTTGGGGACATTAAATGAAATGACATATGTAAAAGACTTAGGGCCTGCCGCGATGGCTCACACCTGTAACCCCAGCAATTTGGGAGGCCAATGCAGGCAGATTGCTTGCAGCCAGGAGTTTGAGACCAGCCTGGCCAACATGGTGAAACCCCCTCTCTACTAAAAAAAAAAAAAAAAAAAAAACTTTAGCCGGGCATGGTGGTGCAAGACTGTAGTCCCAGCTACTCAGGAGGATGAGGCAGGAGAATCACTTGGACCTGGGAGGCAGAGATTGCAGTGAGCCGAGATCATGCCACTGCACTCCAGTCTGGGCAACAGAGCGAGACTCCATCTCAAAAAAAAAAAAAAAAAAAGACTTAGTCCAGTACCTGGCAGATAGAAAGCACTCAACAAATCAACAAACGATAGCTATCATTATCATTATTACCACAAACCAGCAGTATACTGACAATCCTTGGGAGAATCTGAAAAGTTGCAGTTGGTGTGTAATGGGAAAGTTTGAGGTGACAGAGACTGATTTTACAAAGGCTCATAACTGACCTGAACTGGAATTGCTTTGCTTATAAGCCAAATGTTACTCAGTGTTCCAGATACTTTGCCATTTAACATTTTATGTGTCAGTAACATATGATTATTTGCTTTTAAACGCTCAGCATAGATATCGGAAGATAGTGATTTTTCTAACATGTGCCTTTTACTGTATTTTTGTTTCAAAGAACTGAGAGTTTTTTTTATTGTTTTCATCGATCTGAAATCTTTAGAGAATCCTTCAGGCAGAGGTACCAAAATTGATTTACGTAGGATTAAGGTTCTTTTAGTGCCTCAATGACTTAAAGCAGTCTCTGAACACTTGTTTTATTGCAGTTACTTATTTGGCATTAGGATCCTCAATATTCAGGTTGTTTGCATTGATCCTTAGAGTCAGGGGAAACATATCTATGTTCTGGAAAGTCTTAAACTGAAATGAAAATGAAAAAAGCCACACATCTTGAGATTTGTGCTTCTCAAGATCACACAGCTCCTTTTAAGTAGGACATAATTTAATGACTTTAAAGGGACAAAGAGGTCACCTAATCAGGTGGGAAAAGTATACCTCTGGGTATCTGGAGGCCCAGTAGTTAGTTGGGTCTGTTATCTTAATATTTGTGAGAATATCTGTGAATAAGTCACTTGGAAATATTTTATTACATTTATCTATCTGTAAATACATAGTTTGTTTTTCTGCTTATCAGTTCATTCATTTAACAAACACTTTCAATGCCTATTATGTGCCACATATTGTGCTATAGTAGAAAAATATATACAATATGTTGATCTATATTTATGTGTGCCTGTATATTTTTATTTAAAATTTTAACTTCAGTATGTTAAGTTTGATAGTCAAGAGGCTATTTTCCTCATCAGAATGGTAAAAGGCAATTTAAAACACCTATAGGAAAGGAGAAGAGTTGTCAAATTTAGGTACAGTAAAATAAGGAGGGGTTAACCTAAGAGGAAGGAAGGGAACTAGGATCCCATCTGTGGCTATAGTATATGTATGTAGTCACACTGTGCATTAAGTCTTAGGAAACAACAGTGGTGAGAGGAGACAAGGAAGAGCAGAGGTGAGGAAAACCTAGTGCTTCATAGGCAGGTAGACACCCTGGTGCCCCATTGGTCAGTATTCTGTGCCAGGCTGTGCACTGCACGCCCTCTACATTATCTCTTTTGACCCTTGCAAAAACCCTGAAACATAATTTTACAGAAGGAGGCACAGAAACTCAGAAACATTAAATACTTTAAGCCAGGGTTACCCAGTAACAAATAGACTTGGAGTTAGAACCCAAATCTGTCTCATTGCAAACCCATGTTCCTTCCATAATACAACCTGACATATATTGACTGCCCACTAGACACCGGGCTACCTGGGAGGCTACTGGTATTGTTATTTCCATTTAGAGAAATGGAACACGGAGGAGTAAGTCACCTACCTGAGTTGCACAGTTGGTCAAAGTAGGAAACTACTCTGAACAGCTGGGGGAGGGTCATTTCTGGGCCTGCTTCTGACTCACATCCAGGAGTGGCACTGGGGAGAAGGAGTTGTTAAATCTGTAAACTGTGAAGATGGTAGTTTATTCAAATAACCACTAATTCAAGACCATGTCTTAGAAATGTCTTTGTCTGTGGGGAAAAACCTGATTCTTCTCACTTCCCACTTTCCTCACCCCTGATACAACACCCACACCATCAGTTTGGTGTTTCCCATTCTAGATGAGTGATTTCACCACTGCGTGTTGACCAACCTTGACGCTCCCATCTTCCTCGCTGCCCACCGTCACCACCAAATCCTTTCGGCCCTTCTCCTCTTTTCTAACCTCACTGCCATTGCCTTAGTGGAAGCAGCCACTTCGATGAACAATTACAACAGTCTCTTCACCTCCTCTCTCTTTCCTCACTCCCAAATCTGTCTACCCCACTCATGTCACAGGACATTTGCAAGGCTGCTGGCACTGGTTCCTACAGTACCTGTGCACAGTTAGAAGGAGGACATCCTTCTTCTAGGAATATTCATAGCCCATGGATTGGCAAGCAGAGTATGGACAGGGTCAACCCTTCATCATGCCCTTGGCTGTGCACCTGCAGGAATGAATAATGCACAGTAGTGCCATGTGTAGTAACATTGTTTCCTTGCTTAACAGCTTTGAATGATTCCCCAGGGCCTTTGGGATGAAGCTTAAATTTCTTCACATGGCACACAAAACTGCCTTTTTAGCTTCTTCCCTTCTCCCCTGAGCCTTTTGGGCTGGTGCTCCTGCAGCATGGGAATGGAAGTGACCTAAATATTCCATGACTATTTATCCTTCTTCCCAAGGTGTGCTCTCTTTCCTCTCACTATCTGGTAATATCCTGTTCTTCCCTCAGTAACGAGTTCAGGTGTCATCTTCTTTATGAAACATCTTATGTCTCATGTCTCATGCAGACAGCATTAGACTTCTGGGCCCATTAGCCTCTGTAAATGCTTTAATTATGGCACTGACTATTATATCACAGTTACATGTTTTCATGACTATGTTCCACACAAAGCCCAATTCAGCAGCCAAAAGTAATTAGAAGGGAGCACCACACTGTTTCTCAAAGGACATAAAGGGAAACCATATCCTCAGCATCCATTTATTATCATCCTTTCCTCTCCTTCCTTAGTCAAACGTCATCCTCCTTCTACTGTTGACAAAAGCATTCCTCCTCTGCCCCAGCCTATACAGTTTTTCTTTCCTCTTCCTATGTTGCTCTCCTCCCCACAAACCTCAGCCCTCTCTCCTATCGCTTTATTATATGGATTGCCACAGCTTCTCCATCAGGAAAAAAGAAAACACTCATCCTCTTCAGGCGAAGCCATAAATTACAGGATTATCATTGTTGCGTCAGAGACTGCGTCAGCCAGGTTCTGCTGGGTTCTGATACAGTAACAAACAACCCTCAAATCTCAGTGGCCTGCACAAAGGTTTATTTATAGCTCACATAACATATTAGCAACAGGTCAACTGTGGCTCTGCCTCACATGATTCCTTTATCGTGGGATCTGGACTGAAGAAGCAGTCTGTAAGACATACATTCTCCTAGCAGAGGGAAAAAGTAATGGCACAACCACACACTGACTTTTGAAATTTCCGCTCAGATGTGGCATATATCACGTCTCCTCACACTCCGTGTGCCAAAACAATCCTTATGACCAAGCATAGTATCAATGTGGTAGGGAATTATACTCTTTCTCTAGGCAGGGAGAATGACAGTAACATGGTAATGAGTAAAGATATATTTTCAAAGCAGCAAATTGGGACTAATAAGACAGTATGCTCAGGAATACCTCATATTAATATTGTTTTGTTTTGTCACATTTGCATGGCACATCAGTCTATGAGCTTACAGGGCTCAGATGGTGTCTCATACTTTTTTTTATGATTTACATGTAATTGCACATATTTATATAGGAGGAATAAGTTCTGGTGATCTATTGCATAGTAGGATGACTACAATTAACAATCATGTATCGTATATTTCAAAATATCTAGAAGAGAAGTTTTTAAATATTCTCATTAGAAAGAAATGGTAAAATTTTTTTTTGTTTTGAACACCTAGCATATTTTTAGAAAAGGAATTTTCCATGCAAGTTAACGAAGACCTGGGCAGAAGAGAGAAAACCTCTGTAGGTTAGAAATCACACTCGAAACTGGAATATTTGAAAATTCCAAATCAAAAATCTATCTTTATACTTGGGTGATATTCCTATGAGATTACCAAGCAGGATAGGTAGATGGCTGCTTCTGTGGTGTGTAGTTTCTCAGAGAAGGAGGTCTCCTCTCCAAAGAATGTTTCTTTTTCTAGATCCCTGTACTACTCAGGTTCCATTCAGGAAAACTGAAACCTGGCAGTTATTTTAAAAAAAAGGATACTGTGGGGAAGTGAAGAACTATAGTGTCGCAAAGGAAACACTGAAGTCACGCAGATGATAACTGCAGGAAGTGAAGCAGCTACTGCCTCTAGAGTTGGGGGAGCAAAATGAAGAGGTTGGGGTTATCGGAACCAAGATGCTCAGAGAGGCCCTGTGGAGCTGAGCCTCGGACTCCTGAGGAGGAGATTCTGCCCTTGTGGTTCTGGGCCCTCAAGAATATGGGGCAATGGAGTGAGCCTAGTTTGGGAGTGTTGCTTTTCAGCTGGAAACTGGAACCAGCTGCCATTGTGAGGTCAGAGGATCATTGCTGACAGGAACAGGCAGGCAAACAAGAAGGACCAAGGTCCTTTCACCTGTTCTGCCTTCCAGTCTCCCTCTCATGCCCTGTACTAACAGAGCATATCAGAGAGACAGACAGCAATGCAGAAATGTAGTTTGCAGAGTCTCTATTCTGGCATTGTATTACAGAAAAGAGTAAGGAAGGGGAAATCAGAAATAACTTAATAGACAGCACACTCCCTAATACCTGGAATTTTACAATTTGAACTTTAATCCTTTGGCTAAAGTCATCCTCAATTAAAATAAAAATGTCCCTTGGAAAGATGAAAATTTTAATGTCCTTCTTTATTGACACCGCATTATGAATAGTTTATTGAAAATAAGAAGAGGAAGCAAGAGATACAGATGAGGTATTTTGGCTGTAGCAGGGGCAGATAGAGGATGCCACAAAGATGGTGGAGGGCCAAAAAAGAGCAATGAAAACAGGGGGATCATGGAAGATAAATTTTACCAACTTCCAGATTTTGCAGATGCTTGGCAGAGTTTCTAGGACTTTGCTGCTCCCAGCAATATAAATGAACAGCAGGGACAGAGATGGATCTGTCCATTTGGTCAACACTCAGAACTCAGCTCATATAAAAATGAGACCCATGACTAAGATCAGACTAAGATGGTAGCCATGGATGAGTCACTGAATAATAAACTTATGCAGGGACAATTGCCTAGGTAATTCAAGCAAAACCTTACTATTGACTGAATTACAGTAGTGCCCTAATTAGTGGAAAGCTGAGAGCTTAGCTTATTCTAAATTGGATTTTTCTGGTCTGAGGATTAATTAGGAAACATTTCCAAACTTGTTTTATAGATTAAAAAAAAATGATTTCCTTTTTATTCTGGCTCACTTTTGAATAGCAAATGAAACTAATCTCTAATAAATTTGAATATTGCATTGTTTTCATTTTCGAGTGTCTATTTCAGTTCAGTCTGCATCAAGTACCAGTTCTGTGACAAGCACTGTGTAGAGCTGGACAAAGATGAATGAATCATTTTCTGACTTTAAGGATTAATGGTTAAACTCACTCAAGCTCTGGTTGGAAACACAGGGCCTGGGTGCCCAATCTCAGCTCTGTAACTTGTAAGGCACGTGATTCTGAGCTTCAACCTCTTCATCTGTAAATTGGAAACAATAAAAATACCCATATAATATTGTGAAAATTAACAACACAGTATATCAGTGCTTATGGTATATGTTCAATAAAGGTATTTTATTTTTGTTGATAATTTTGGTGGAACCTTATATATAAATAGATAATTTTAGTATATATGAATTCTATAAATGCTGATTTTCATGATCCAGTCTTAAAGATAGATAATTTAAGATTGGTGGGAAGTTTTCCCAATTCTAGGATATTACTTTTTTCTCTTACTTTTTTCTTCTCTTTTCTATAGCATCCTTTCTCCTTTCTTTTCCCCTGTCATTTCCTCTTCCTGCCTCCTCCTCTTCTTCCAGAATTATCCAGATTGCTATCCACCTCTCCATTTCTCTTGGTTGTGTATACCTAGCCAATGTCAAAGGTACTGTTTGGCCTACTGTGTCTTACCAACAGGTTTTCAACCTCCGGCTCAATTAATGCATATCCTTTTGTTAGATAACTGACTCTTTAAAATATTTATTGATGCAACCAATAAATAAAAAGAAAAAGGCTATTCCCCAGCCTTTTTCTACAGTGATACTTTGCTTATGCAACATGCTCCCTCATGTTTTCCTGTTTCTGCAGAAAGCACGTTAGAATACCTGGGAGTAAAATGATCCTAAAATGATCCATTCTAATTTATTTTTTTAATCATTCCCAAATTTTGGCATTCTAATCATCATTACTGTCAAATACACACCTCACCATTTTGTCTTATTAGGATGTTGTGACACATGGGTGAATAAGACCCCAAAATTTGACTATTGCTTCTTTCTTAAGACCTGTCCTATTGGACATGCACCCTTAGTCCTAGTAATGCTCTTCCTAAAGTAGGTACTTCCTCAAAACACTTGCACATGTGCATTTTACAGAACATTCATTAGAGCATTGCTTATAATAATAAAACTTTATAAATAGACTGAGTATCCACTAGCAAGACAATGAGCCAGTAAACTGTAGTGTCCCATACAGTAGACTTCTGAGCAGCAGGGAACATGATGGACTAGAGCTCCTTGTATGAACATCAATGAACCTCAATGCTGAGCAAGCAAAGCAACTTGCAGAAGAGTAATTATAGCATGATACCATTTCTGTAAAGTTCTAAAATATGCAATACTATATTTTTAGGAATACCTGCATGTTGTGGATTATAAAACATTCCTGATAGCGGTTACCTCTAGGGGAGGGGAATACAATTAAAAAGGAGGACACAGAGAAACTTCAATTATATTTGCAAACTTTTGATTCTTAAGTTTGTTAGTGGGTATATAGGAGTTTGATGTCATTCACCAGTGCATTTTTGTATGTTTAAACATATTTTATTAAAAGAAAAAGATGTTCACAAGATCTTATTTCAAAATAGCAGGAACTTATACACTGGGGGCCTATTTGAACTGTGAGAGTCAGTAATCTTATAAAAAGTGACAAATAGTGGGCCGGGCACCATGGCTCATGACTGTAATCCCAGCACTTTAGGAGGCTGAGGTGGGTGTATCACTTGAGGTCAAGAGTTCGAGAGCAGCCTGGCCAACATGGTGAAATCCTGTCTCTACTAAAAATACAAAAATTACCTGGGTGTGATGGCGTGCGCCTGTAGGCCTAGCTACTTGGGAGACTGAAGCAGGAGAATTGCTTAAACCTGAGAGGCAGAGGTTGCAGTGAGCTGAGATTGCACCACGGCCCTCCAGCCTGGGGGACAGAGTAAGACTCCATCTCAAAAAAATCTAAATGAAAATTTTTAAGTGACAAATAGATGATAATAAAAATCATGAAACTACCATTTATGAGCATCATGTGTATATAACCACACTGCATGCAGTATCTCTTAATCTTCAAACATCCTCTGAAGTGGGTGTTATGGTTGTCCCCATTTGAAAGATAAGAATTCTAAGGCTTAGAGATGTTACTTTTCTAAATTCAAATAGTTAGTGCTTGGCAGAACCAAGATTCTAACCCAGGTTTGTTTTTTCTTTAACCAACAAAGTAGATATTATTGTATTCCTTCAAGATGTTGTCATTCCAACCAATAAGATATAACCTAGCTGTATTATTTGTGAGGGAAAAGAGTGACCCAGAACTCTGAGTTTTGTTTTTGTTTCATTTGGAGATAAGGTCTTGCTCTGTCACTCGGGCTGGAGCACAGCTGTGTGATCATAGCTTACTGCAGCCTTGAAATCCTGGGCTCAAGCAGTCCTCCCATCTCAGCCTCCCAGGTAGCTAGGACTACAAGTGTGTGCCAGCACACCCAGCTTGAGTTTCTAAAAAAAATATTGCGAGCTGCCCACATGTTTACGATATCTTGGGCTCACAAAAGGTAAATTCTATCTATGAGGCAACTTCCCTCAAAAGTCCACCTTCAAGCTGGAACATCAGTATTTGTCAGTCTAATTTAGCGCATAAAATACTGAGCCCTAAAAGCAATAAGAATCATTGTGAAGATTCTGACTTTATTTCAACGTGGATGTTTTATTTTTGAAAATAATTCAATTTTTTAAAATGTTAGTTATCTTTGACAAATACATTATTCCAAAGGGTTCCTTCCTTCCTTCCTTTCCTACCACCTTATAAATGAAATTCAAATTAGTCACGTATACATTTTAAATAGCCCTACAAGGTGTGTTTTGAAAAACAGCAATCCCATGCTTCAACCCTTTATATTTGCTCATCCCAAGAAGCAGCCCCTTTCAACTCTTTTACCTGTTTATTTTGGCAATTAATGCCTCATATCTAAATAAATTATTTTATTATTACTTTGCTGTTTTTCAGTTATAGCAGAATCTATTGACTTCCCCCACAGAGAATAAGAATTTGCTGTTTGTTTCTTCCCTACCATTCTTACTACAGTAGATACCTATTCTTATCCTTTCAACATAGTTATATTACAATTTAATTACATTATCATAATGTAGATCACTATTTACATAATGACTATACAAATGCTACCCAGAGCTAGGTCATATAGTACAATATGAATCATTTTCCTTTTTTGCGCTATTTTTGCTTGAACTGGAGTAACTCATTCTCTTGATTTTTAATTTTCAAAATTTTCTATGTACATATTACTAATTCCATCTTACATTCTGCCAGTTATTTGGCAGAGTTTACCTAAATTGTCTAAATTTCAAGATGTTCAGATGCATCATACGTAATCAATTTCATCTTCCTGAGAAAATTTCTCTGGAGCCTTCTGACAAGTTCCAATCTGAACTCTTGCCTTCCACTCCTGTTATAAATTATCATCTTGGTATCTTCCTTTACCAATATCCTAGGATTCTCTTTGTCTTTCACTTTTGTGGCATCTTCTGTTTCCTGTGTATCATTTCTTGCACTTTTTTTATTGTACCCTCATTTTGCATTCTCTAGTGACTTCCTAATAAGATTACGTGGATGATATTATTTTTGCGATCATGCATACTGTTATGGGTCAAATTGTGACCTTCTAAAATTCACATGTTAATATCCTAACCCCCGATATCTCAGAATGTGGCCTTATATGGTGATAGGGTCTTTAAACAGGTAATTATGTTAAAATGAAGTTATTAGGATGGGCCCTAATCCATTATGACTGGTGCTGTTATATAAGAGAAAACTAAAACACAGACATACACACAGAGAAGATCATGTGAAGACATATAGAGAAAACAGCTATCTACAAGTCAAGGAGAGAAAATTTAGAAGAAAAAACTCTGCTGACAGCTTGATCTTGGACTTTCAGCCTCCAGAACTGTGAGAAAACAAATTTCTGTTTTTTGAGCCACTCAGGGTATGGTACTTTGTTACGACAGCCCAAGCAATGAAGTATATGTTCATTATACTGCACTCATTATGATAGTTGGGCTAGGTATAGAATTATGTATAAAACCAAAATCTGTTTTCCTCACAATTTTTAAGTTCTTGATCTTTTAACTTCTAAAATTAATATTCAATATTCCTGCTGAGAACTTCAAAAACATTCCAATTCCTAATTCTCTGTGTGTAACCTTTCTCCTCTATGGAACCTTATATAATTGTCTCTTTGGCCTTAGTGTTCTAAAATATCATAGGAATGTATCTTGATGTGGTTCTATGTTTATTTATATTACTGGATGCTCAGTGCACCCTTTCAACCTGTATAGTCTTGTCTTTCGGTTCAGAAAAATTTTCTTGAATAATTATTGAATGTTTTAGCTGATTTATTCCTTTTTTGTCTTTCTGGAATTCCTATTTTTCAGTTATTGGACTTCCTGGGCTGATCCTCTAATGTCCTTATCTTCCTCTTTTTTTGATAATCTATATATTTTTGCTCTGGGAGAATTCTTCAAGTTATTTTCTGGACCTTCACCCCACTTCTTTAGGTCACTGTGTGCCCCAGTTCTAAGATTTTCTGGGATTTCGTAGTATAAATATTATTGTTCTTGGGTTTTCCCCAGAGCTGGTTTAGCATTCAGTTTTTTTCTGGTTTTCTAAGTCTATTATTACATAGATCTGTCTGCTTGGCACTTTCCAACATTTTGATGCTGTTGTTTTGTGCTATCTTTGTTCTTTGAGAGTTCTTACTGTTATTTAAACATACACACCCACTATGCATGTTACTATCATTTTCATGGGATTTTGAGAGAGACAGAAAAATTGTGTGCAAATGTTTAATTTTCCATCTTTACTTGGAAGCTCAAGAGCAAATGTTTCTTAATTTGTCTTTAACACTTAGATAACGAAGATGATATCATGAAGTACAATTAGAAATGGCCATTTGAATAAGGAAGATGACTCACAATCCTTTACATTTCGGTAACCTGTCACCCTGATCTAAAAAAAGAAACTTTAAAATCTTTACCAAATAGTCAGAACTTTCAATGTTATATATTTGGCCTGACAATCTTCTCATCTTTTTGCTCATAAAATGTCTACTCAAGATTAGAAGTTAGATATTATGCTGCAGTTGCCTAAGGCCCAGAAAACTCTCAAAATAGGCCTTGTCACATAAAAAATTAATTGGTTGCTTTGTTCCTACTTAGATTTTCATTAATTTGAGGACATAATATAAGCGACAGTTAACTGTATCACCTTTGCTTCTCCTTGTTAAAAAAGAAATACCTATTTAAAAGTCTAATTAAGAAAGTTTCCTGAAATATTTATTTTTAAGGCATTAACCTTCCCTTATTGTATTATGGAATAATACAACTTTAAACATCAGAAAAGACTGGTATGTTGGTTATCTATTGCTACATAACAATCTACTACAAAACTTACTGACTTAAAACAACAAACATTTTATTTGCTTATTATTCTTTTGTTTTAGCAATTTGCGCTAGATTCAGCTGGGAAGTTCTTCCACTGCTTTCACCTGGAGTCAACATGGGGCTGCAGTTGTCCCTTTGCTCAATGAGCTGGACAGTCCAAAATGGTCTCTGTCATTCACAAAGCTGGGGGATGCTGCCAGCTCTTGGCTGCATTTCTGTCTCCACATGGCTCATCTTCAAAGAGGCTCGTTTGGGCTTCTTTACCCTGGCAGCCTTGGGGCAGCATTCCAAGTGGGCAAGAATGGAAGCTGCAGAACCTATGCCAAAAAATCATGGAAATTACTTCTGCTGTATTCTGTAGATTAAAGCCATTCACAAACCCAGCTCAGTCTACCTCTTGATAGGAGGAGCAAGAAATTCACATCCCAAAGGAGTGTATATACAGACATAAGAGGAATCATGGAGTTTTTTTCTTTTCTTTTTTTTTTTTTTTTTTTCAATCTACCACAGACTGCTGTCTGGCTGAAACTTATTCACATTTTTCCCATATAGAAAATATTCTCATTCCCATCCCAGGATCTCCATGGGTCTCATCCCAATATTGCATCAGGTTCAAAGTCTTGGATCTCATGTTCTGCATCAGGTGAGTTGAGGATGAAAACCCTTGGCTACAACTCCTCAGATGTACACTCTTTGTGAACCAGAGACCTGTGAATGAAAAAGACAAGTTACCTGCTCCCTACAATTCCAACACATAGTGATGGAACAGAGGCAGAATAATTACAATAGGTACTGCCATTCAACATGGGGAACAACAGGAAGACTGTAGCAGTCACTCATTCACATTAATCTGAAAACCAGCTGGTCACATGCTTCAGGCTCCTTCACTCCAGGGTCAAAAAACCTACCTTGATTAGTTATCTGTTTCTGTTTCCTACTTTGCCACATGCCTTAAATTTTTAGATTCACAGAGGTCAATAATGTGACTATAATTCTAAAATAATTGTACAAAACCATCTGTAGGTAGTTAAGTGCTTCTTGACAAAGTTACCCCTTCCTCCTGAAGTTTTTAACCGTGCAGATTTTCATACCGTTGAGAATACTTGTTTCTTTGACCCACCTCAGAAATTCCATAATATATGTAAAAAAAAAAGTTGAAAAGCCATCTTCCTTGCCTTTATTTCCCCAAAAGTAGTACCACATACAAAGCATCATTATAAAATTATACTGATTTTGAGAATCTTCAAATTAGAAAAAAAGTTAAAATTTATCTGTAATATAACCTGACAATTTCTGGAACACCCAGTGGTTCTCTATGGGGATCACATGATTTACTTATTTACTTGAGACCTAGAGTAGAGCATGAGACAGACCACGCCCTGCCCTCACAGAGCTTGCAGTCTGTAGGGGGAGAGGGGCAGACAACAAAAATGTAGACACATCCACACCTCATCCCAGCTCTATTTTTAAAAATTTTAGGGAGTAAAACATAAGAGAATAAAACAGGGTAATGGAGGAGAGAGAATGAGTGACAGAGTGAGAGAGAAAGAGAGATTATTGGGGCAGGAGAGTCACTATCTTAGCTAGGATGATGAAGAGGTGACATTTAATTTGAGAACAAAATGTTGGGAAGAATCAAGTTGTGCAAGAATCTAAGAAAAGCATGATCAAAAGCCCTGGGCAGTAACAGTCTGGGTTTGTTTGTTCAGGGTCAGAAAACAAATTCAATGTTGCTCGTTTACAATGAGCAAAGGGAAGAAGAGAGGAGATAAGGTCATTGATGTGGGCAGGAACCATGAAGGACTGTGTGGAAAGGTGAAGTCATTGAAGAGTTTTAAGTGGAAAAGGATAAGATCTTATTCATTTAAAAAAAAAAATCATTGTGGTTGCTGTGTAGAGGATGGACAAAAGAGAGAGTGAAATTAGATAGTACAGTTAGGAAGCTATCGTAGTAGTCCTAGAAACAACTTTGAAGTAGGAGGGTGAGAAAGGGTCAGATTCAGGATAATATTTGGGAAGAGGAGCCCAGAGACCTTGATGGATTGGATGTTGGGCATAAGAGGAGAGGGTCAAGGATGCATCTCAGGTTTGTGACTTGTGAAACTGGGTGCACTTCAGTTCCTTTTTTTTCCACTTTTATTTTAGGTTCGAGGGTACATCTGGAGAAAAGGGAACTCTCATACACTGCTGGTGGGAATGTAAATTAGTTCAGCCATTGTGTAAAACAGTTTGGTGATTTCTCCAAGCATTTAAAACGTAACTACCATTTGACCCAGCAGTGCCCTTTTTTAAGATGGAAAAGCCTAGGGGAAGAGCAGGTTTTTCCTTTATAAGAGTCCAGATCAAAAGTTCTGTTTTGGAAATATTTGGTTTGAGTTTTTTCTTAGACGTCAAGCGAGATGTCAAACAGGCAGTTGAATGTGGGAGTTCAGTCATTTACCAGCAAGGCTTGATGACTTGCCTCATCAATACTTTATAGTCTCACTTTGTGACTATCTAACCCTATCCTTGGGCAGCTAAGACATGGGGACCCTCATTTCCTGAGAAGTAGAGACTCAATGAATTACCCAAGGGCACACAGCTAAAGTGGAAGAGCAGGGCTTGAACCAGGTCTTCTGGCAACCTACACATAGTCCTGTAGGGCACTGCTCACCCCTCCTCTACTCTCCTGCTTATTGTAATCAAGGGGAGATGCAGGGTTTTAAGATACCATTCTGGAGGCAGTGGGTGTGCCACATCCTCAAAGCGTCACCCATGACTTAGGCAGTTGTTTATCTGTGCTGTTCATATAGTATCCACCAGCCACATGTAGCTACTTAAATTTAATTTTTAACCAATTAAAATCAAACTAAGTTAAAATTCACTTTCTTAGTTTTACTAGTCACAGTTCAAGTGCTCAATAGTTACATGAGTACCATATTGGATAGCACAGATAAAGAACATTTTCATCATCTCAGAAATTTCTATTAAACAGTGCTGGAGTCTAGATTAATCTAATGTTCCCTTCAGTTATATTAATTTGTGAAGAAAGTGTAGTCTTATCCTAAAAGCTGTGATCTAAGAGGAAAGTTTAGGAAAAAAAGAAAGTTACCTGCTTTAAAATTAGCATATTTTATAATAAGCTGATTTTAGATCCAGCATTAATGAGCACCTTTCCCCAGCTCACACCCTTGAATATTTGTGTGTTTCTCATGTTATCTATTAAGAGTGTAGGTTCCTCTGAGGAGGGAAACTAGGTTTTTTTCACCTTTGCATACCCCTCTCAAAATATATAAATATATAATGCCCATGCCCATATATACACACCCTCAATACATATTGCTTTGCACAGAACAAACATAATATTTACTTGTTAAATGACCCAGCATATCACAGCATTTTACAACACTACTGTGGACAGTTGGCCACAGGAAGAACCTATCAATCAGAGAGCAAATAAACTCCAGGAGGTCTGTAACTAAAACCCGATTGCGCAGCGTATTTATTTCTCATTTCTCCCTTCCTAGCAAAAAGGATATTGGGACCTCAATCTTCCACCACCCTGGGTGAAAACGAGGTTGCTCACTACCCTAGAAAGCAGAAAGGTCGAGCCTAGAGGAGAGTCAGTGGGAGGTTCAGGCCCTGGTCTGCCCATTACTTGGTGAGCAGGCCAGCAAGGTCTTCCTCACAGGGCGTGATGGAGGCATGCAGAAAGCCCTTCACACACATGCACACAGGCAGACCTGGGCCCCTCACAGTTCCCTTCACAAATGCAGGAGAAAATTTGGAGCAAAACAGATGGTTTCTGAATTCCTCCTTGCCGCTTGCTGGTTGTGTGACTTTGGGCAAATTACATTAGCCTTTCAAAGTAGCGGGATAAGGAGATGTGTGGATATAGGCCTTGATCACAGAGTTGATGCTACACCCATTCAGCAGTTCATTCCCCTCTTCACCGAATTTCAGGGGGAATGTCAGAGCAAACCTAGAACAGAAATGTGCTTTCCTTTTAAGTTTTCTTTTTAAAAATATTTCAAATGTTTTTTAAGAGGCAGAATCTGACTCTATCACCCAGGCTGGAGTGTTGTGTTCATAGCTTACTATACCCTCTAACTCCTGGGACTAAGGGATTACCCTGCCTCAGCCTCCTGAGTAGCTGGGACTACAGGCTCACACCACCACACCCAGCTAATTGTTGTTCTGTTTTGTTTCATTTTGTTTCTGTAGCGATGGGGTCTCACTATGTTGCCCTGGTCTTGAACTTCTGGCTTCAAGCAGTCCTCCTGCATTTGCCTCCCAAAGTGCTGGGATTGTAGGCATGAGCTACTGCACCCAGCCAAAAATTGCAGTTTTTTTTTTTTAATGTGCAATAGTACTTACACATGGTAAAAATTTCCTAAGTGTGTACAATCAAGTTTTCCTCCTGCCTATCCAGCCACCCAGTTCTCCCCAGAGGCAACCAGTGTTTCCCGAGGTGTATGTGTCCTCCCATAGTCATTCTGTGCATGCACAAGCAAATATGTCCATCAACATATTCATATGCATGTACTTCCTGATATGTGCACATTTTCCTCTGACACAAATAGCTGTGTGACTGTTTTGAACCTTTCTCCCTGTCCTGTCTTGAAGGTTTTTTTAGATCTACACCAAGGGCCCTTAATCTATTTACAGGTGCAGAATATTCCACTGTAGAGTTGCACCATAATTTTCTTATCCTATCCCCCACTGATTAATTATTTAGGTTATTTCCAAGCTTTTGCTATTATAACCCATACCATAATGAACATTGTTGTACATCTGTCACTTTGCACATGGGTAAGTATATTTGTAGAATACATTTCTAAAAAAAGAAATCCCTAGATTAGATGGTATGTAGTGAAGATATAGGCATAGTTTTGACAGACCTGACCAAATGGCCCTTAAAGAGTTTGTATGTTTGCTATCCCCCCAGCAGCGCATGGGAGTGGATATGAGTTTACAAGCCAATGTGAAGCCCTGCTCAGAGACTGAGCCCCAAGTCTCATGTTTGCCAGAGTTGCTTATCTTATATTGTGTGCATGAGGGGATGGGGAATATGTGTGTGTATGAGAGAGAGAGAGAGAGAGAGAGACTTCATTTGGAGAAAGCTGTGGCTAACTGTGAGAACCATGATATGGGGAATCATCACTGTTCCTTCTCATAATCCTCCAGTTTGAAAGAATGACCCAGAAAATGAAAGTGCTCCACACCCCACAGGAAGATCCTTAGACATGCAGTGTGGAGGCAGTAGTTGAGCTGATAGCTAGAAGAGATGGCAAGAGCAAGAGCAGAGGCCAAGGTATAAGGAGATGAGATTTAGTCTCATAGCCCCTGTGTTAGGTCATTTGCATTGCTATAAAGAAATACCTGAGACTGGGTAGTTTATAAAGAAAGGAGGTCTATTTTGACCACAGTTATATAAACCTGTACAGGAAGCATGGCACCAGAATCTGCTCCTGGTGAGGACTTAGGAAGCTTCCAATTGTGGTGGAAGGTGAAGAGGGAGCAAGCGTGTCAGATGGCAAGAGTGGGAGCGAGGGCAAGATGGGGCAGGGGGGAAGTGGGGAGCCACACTCTTTTAAACAACCAGCTCTTACGTAAACTACCAGAGTGAGAACTCACTCATTACCATGAGAGTAACACCAAGACATTCATGAGAGATCCACCCCCATGAACCAAACACCTCCCACCAGACCCCACCTCTAACACTGGGGATTCCATTTCAAAATTAGATTTAAAGGGGACAAACATCCAAACTATATCAGCCGCCAACATTAGCTAGTGTTCTTCAGATGGTCAGCTCATTTGATCCAACTTTAAGTGTTTATCATGTGCTAAGCCCTTTACCTGTGCTGGAAATACAGAGATGAGCATGGCCAGTTTCTGCCCTCAAGAAGCTCACCCAAGGAAGTGGGCCATGTGGGTGGACAGCTTTCACAGAATGTAATAGAAGCTACAGCAATGATGACAGCTAACTCTAAGAACATCTTCAGTGCCAGCCAGTGGGCTCAGCACTGCGTGTCATCTCAGTTAATTGTACAATAGCCCTGTGAAGGTGATTACAGTGTTATCCCCATTTCACAGATGAGGAAACCAAGACCCAGAAAAGTTGAGGGATAGCCCTAAAACCACATCATAGGTGGCACTACTGGAGTATATGCTGAGGTCTGTCTGACTTCAGAGTATTGAGATAAATCAGAGTGTTGAGCATACTCAGAACTAAAAGTCACTCCTCCTCCTCCATCAGTGGTTCTTTGCTTCCTTCTCTCTTTATAGCATCACATTAGTTGTTCTCACGCTGCTAATAAAGACACACCCAAGACTGGGTAATTTATAAAGGAAAGGAGGTTTAATGGACTCACAGTTCCAAATGGCTGAGGAGGCCTCACAGTCATGGTGGAAGATGAAGGAGGAGCAAAGGCACATCTTACGCGGTGGCAGGCAGGAGAGATCATGTGCAGGGGAACTGCCCTTTATAACACCATCAGATCTCATGAGACTTACTATCATGAGAACAGCACTGGAAAAACTCACCCCCATGATTCAATTACTTCCCACCAGGTCCCTCCCATGACACATGGGGATTATGGGAACTACGATTCAAGAAGAGTGTGGGGACACAGCCAAACCATATCAAGCACCACACTGCATTTCAGAATGAGGGCATGGAAGTCAAGCCAGGGCCTCTGAGGAAGATATGGCCTGAGCAGAGATTTGGAAACAAATGAATACAAACCTGGAAACAAGAGCAATCTGGACAGAGGAACTCTCAGCTGCCCTCCAGGAGACCCAGCCTCCAGGCCTCAGGAAGTAGCTGGCAGACAGAGGCAAGCGAGCAAACAGAGTCACCACAGGGGTAGCCTTTGGAGCCAGACTGCCTGAGTTCAAATGCTGGTTCAGCCCTTTTTTAGCTCAGTGACGTTGGGTGCATCACTTAACCTCTCTGATTCTTCACCTGTAAAATGTGGCTAATAAGTACTACTTCCCTTATGGGTTGAAATGGGATTGAATAACTTCATGTATTGAGACTGTTTAGAATAGTGTCTGGCATGTGCCCTGTGTGTGTATTCCTCTACAGAACCTCCAGGCTCCAGGTACAGCCTAGATGTAAGGAAAAGAAAAACAAAAATGTGAAGCTTGTCTGTGGTGCTTATTATAGAGAACATTTACATGTGCTCAGAAAATGTAATGTGATGCTATAAAAAGAGAAGGAAGCAGAAAACCATTTAACGGAGGAGGGACATGGGCTTTTGGCCTTGAATTTTCTTGTCAAGCATAGTTGTGCTTCTCAGCTTTCAGTTATCATCTAGAATTGTGAGGCAAAATGTGCTTTTTATTTATTGTCTATTTCTTTATGACAGCTTTACTTCATATTAAAATGTAATGGCCTGTCTCAAATCAGACGAAAAAGCAGAGGAGGATAAAATACAAAGAAACACATTCAATGAGACTCTTGGTTTTCTCCTCTTCCTCTTTGATGCTATAAAATGTTTTCAGAGATAAATGTCAGATAAATGCTGCAGCATCCTCATTTACCCACACAGCGTTTATCGCTCATCCACCAACTCAAGTTACCTTTCTCCCAGAGCAGTATTCAGTAAGAGAATCCAAGAGAAGTAAAAGTGAGAGAAAAATACTTCAGTAAATCAGTTCTCATGATTTACTTTTTGTCTCCGTATTCCCTAGCCTTTCTCTCCTTTATCTGTTATCCCAAAGTCACATTTCCAGGCCTGTTTCCAAACCAAACCCCATGCTTGGACCACTCTTGAGGCCAGTTTTTTCTCTTCCTCTCATTATTTGAACAACTCCTGAGAATTCATCTCCTTGAAGAAAAACATTTAGCAAATTCCCCATCATAAATTACCGTGACCCTCACATACCTGTGTACTAGCCACTCACCGGATCCCTGGGCTACAGAAGTGATGATTCAGCCCTTTGTCCTGAATGAGCTCATGGTCTTACATGGAAGGAAAGGCATGCAGAAGGAGGTTGACCTTGCCTTTCTCTGGCATACACTCACATTCATTTCCTTGATGCTCTTGCTTCCCCACTATACTGTAAGCTTCTCAAGGACAGGGATTTTATCTGTTTTGTTTACCACTGTATAATTTGTACCTTAAGAGAGTATCCTCAGTAAACATTTGATGAACAAATGAAAAAAAAAATGACAATATGGAATGATCAGTAAATTGATGTGCTTGCAAAATAAGAAATAGCACAAAGGAAGGAGTAACTGAATGCTTTGAGGGACAGAAGTGCAGTTGGAGGGTTGGGGAGACTTGCTGGAGGAGGTGACTTCTGAGCTGAGTGTTGGGGAAAATGCCTACATTTATATGCCTTTGCATGATGTCCAGCTTATAGGAGGTGCCCAAGGAAAGTTTGCAGAGTTGATAAACTATAATTTATGAAGGAGTTACATATACAGTATCTCTAATATTCTACCATTTTTTGCATTCGTAAAAAGGGGAAACATGGCCATTTCATGCTGGATTATGTCAACCTGGAAGCTCTATCTGCTACCTAGAAAACCTCTTAGTAGGGTACAAGCACCTACTGGAAAGCCGTGTGTGTGTGCGCGCGTGCGTGCGCACACACACACACATACATACACATACCTGCACATGCACCCTTGACAAAGTAGAGACTGGCTGGGGCACTTGCTGGGAGACAAATCAGTCTTAACTGTGTGCTTTAGAAGAAAGATCCTATTCACGAAAGAACATGGAAAAGGTAAGGGCAGAGGTGATTTCCAGAGACTGGCCTCTCACCTCACCTGTGAGCCAGACCGCAGCTCATTTCATTACCTAACTCCTATATCCACCACCCAAGCCAGTTTTATATCTTAAAATTTCTGAAAATCCATTGATTATGCCATGGAAAAGCCTGAGGTAGAAGGGAAGAGGAGAGAAAAACAAAATGAATTTTTAGTTGAATTTATATAATGAGCTTACTGAGAAAAAACAAGATACAAGACCTGGACTTGCTATTAGTTTATTTTTAGGTTTCTTAATTTTGTTTAGCTCCAGCTCCTTCCTGACATGAATGATGTTGATGCTGAAAACCAAAACTACTCATACCTATGAGCCTACTATCCTGGTGTGATCTCTGGCTCCCTCAGGCTGTTTCAGACACACCCTGTCTATGACTGACTGAAGACATCTTCATCTGAGCAACACCAAATTATAACAAAAATTAGATTCTTCCCCTCCAATTAATTCTCAACTTATATTTTTAATATATGTGTGCAGCTTCATCATACACAACAAAGAAACGTTCTTCAACAATGCCA
Source organism: Pongo pygmaeus (assembly GCF_028885625.2). Lineage (NCBI taxonomy): Eukaryota > Metazoa > Chordata > Mammalia > Primates > Hominidae > Pongo > Pongo pygmaeus. Next base: position 99,519,364 of record NC_072383.2, read on the forward strand.
CAAGAAGTAGAATCGTGCATCACATTTTACAAAGAATAAAATATGAAGAAGGAAAAAACAAGATTGGTAAGTAGTATATTAGTGTAACAAACTACATTTGGCATATGGGAATTACAGACTTCTTCCCTTGGTTTTATTAAGTTTGTATCAATTCTAGCAATGCTCGTCACTTATAAAACCCCTAACTAATCCTTTGATGAATAATTCACAAGTGTAAAATCTTCATCGCATCCTTAAATATCTTCTTTAAATAGCATGTTGTCTCATTTGTCTAAGATCACGGAGAAATTCTCTCATTTTAGAAAATGTTGTGTGCCAGGCACTAAACTAGATGTTGGGGAGATATGCATAGTTCTGTTCTGGAGCTTGTGTTCAAGAAATTAAAAGCAGACAATAAACCAATAAGTAAATACAATAACTAACATAAAGAAATTAAACTGGATGATGATACAGAGATTAAAAGGTGGGAGTGAGTTCAAGCTGAGATTTGATGATGAGGGCAAGCTTCACTGAGAAGCTGAAATTTGAACTGAGACCTGAATGCTGGGGAACCAGTGTGGGAAGATCGAGGGGTAGGGTGTTCCATGCAGAGGGAGCTGTAAGCACGGAGATGAGCTGTCCCACATAAGCAACTTCTCCAGTCATCTCCTCCATTAAATAGCCTCCACCATATATATTTTAGGCGTTTTTATGAGAATGTGTCCATATTATATTACACATTTCCTGCCTTATTAAACAGATTATTATATATCAGGAAGGGTTAGGTGGCTTTGTTCTTATCTCTTTTTCCAGCAAGTTTTTTATCAATAGTTTTAATAATGACCTATATCAGTCAGGGTCTAATCAGGAGACAAAAGCACAAGTAAATTGAACAGAGAAAGTTTTATATAAATAATTAACTATAACAGGAATTGGAGTAATGGAGGATTGGCTAGTCAAAGGTAAGAATAACTGTAAAGAATATAGGAACAGCAGATGTTAGGAGCCGCTACCACCCCTGAGAAGACTCCGCCCTACAATGCTAAGCTGCAGATCCTGCTGGAAGAGGTACAGCCATGACAGTGCAGTTTGCTGGGGGCTCTAGAAATCTGCACTCTGGAGTACTGGGGGAAGCTGCCTGGAGTGGCTCCAAGGAAGTCATTCTTTGGGAGTTGCTTCATCAGCAGCACTACTCTGTGAAGCCCCCCAAGGGGATACTGGAAATCTGCCTTTGAGGAATACCGTGTGTTTCCAGCCACCACGCACTGCAGGAGCTGGGTACTGTAGAAGTATGTGCTGCAGAAGCCTGCTGAGATATCATACTGGTATCAGGAAGAGAAACCCCTTCCTCCTCCAGTGTCCCTCCCGGTGTCTTCTGCTGGCAAAGCTTAACATTGAATCAGCTGACAAAGAAGAAATAGTTACAATAGTTTCATTATTGCAAAGCAGGCAATGAAGGTGCATTTGGAGCTGAAGGGAAATAAGTTAATATCTGGTGCATAGCCCAAATGACCTGCTCCCCACAATCAAGCTTTCAGGTGGGGTGAAACTAGAAGGTTGCATTAAATGACAAGACTCAGTAGCTGGCACTCAGCCAAATCCAGCAAGATGACATTTAATAATTTTGCATTGACCATTTCTAATGTGTATTTTCTTTTCCTTTCAATCTTTTAAAAAATATTTACTAATTTAGTGAAAATGTTATTTAAACATACATTTGGTTATTAATGAGATTTGAGATTTTTCAAATTCTTAGCATTTACATTTGTTCGAATAGAAAAGGAAGTACATAAAATTTTACATTAATATCACTGTAAAAAATTAAAAAAATAATTTTTAAGGTAAAGTCTTACAGTCAAATTCAGCAAAACAACTACCTTGGTACAGTGTGGGAGAAATGTTGCTCAACATCATAAGAGGAACAGATTTGAGAGTTGAGCTGAATGCAAGCTTGGTGTGAGTCACTAGCATAATGAAACTGCCCCCCAAAAAAAAAACAAAAAAAAACACACCTACTTTGATCCCAAGCTGCATAAATTAAAATATAACATGGAGAAATAGCTTTCTAGTCCAGATCTGATTACAACTGGAATATTATGTTTTGTGAGAGTCAATGTATGGGGGTATGGTGAAGTCAAACCTGGTTTAGGTCTTTCTTAACTTTGATGGATTTTAGTTAAACACATTCCCATTTCTCTGCATTAGTCATCCTTCCTTGAAACACACTCCTTCAATAAAGTCCTCTGTGACCATTCCAGCTTGAATGAATTCTTCCCTCTTCCGAATTCCTATGGCAACTATTTTTGGAGTCTATTTGATAGTTAGTCATATACAACTCTTCTTTTGTTGTCTTGAACTACATTCAATGACATTGTGAAAATCTGCCACATAAAGAGAACCACTGATAACATTTGCGTATTGAATAATTTAAATGTTACCTTAGTTACTTTTTTATCTTAATTTCTTATTCATTCATACAGTTTTTAGAAACAAACTTAGGATGTGCTATGCATCCTTTTTATCATACTTTTTTCAGTTAACATTGTACCATAAACATACTAGAAAGCAAGTGAGTGAAAGTGAAGTTATTATTGCAGTAGCTGTTCTGAATCACTTCATAAAATGCAAATAACTCCAAATGGCATCTTCACTAATAATGGTATTATCATTTGCAGTACAACTTATGACTCTTTTTTTTTTTTGAGATGGAGTCTCGCACTGTCACCCAGGCTGGAGTGCAATGGCAAGATCTCAGCTCACTGCAATGTCTGCCTCCCAGGTTCAAGTGATTCTCCTGCCTCAGCCTGCTGAGTAGCTGAGATTACAGGTGCCCGCCACCATGCCTGGCTAATTTTTTGTATTTTTAGTGGAGACGGGGTTTCACTATGTTGGCCAGGCTGAACTCAAACTCCTGATCTTGTGATCCGCCTGCCTCGGCCTCTCAAAACGACTCTTTATAAGACACTAGTGTATTATAGGTAGGAATTGAACAATGAGAACACATGGACACAGGAAGGGGATCATCACACTCTGGGGACTGTTGTGGGGTGGGGGGAGGGGGGAGAGATAGCATTGGGAGATATACCTAATGCTAGAAGACGAGTTAGTGGGTGCAGCACACCAGCATGGCTCGTGTATTCATATGTAACTAACCTGCACATTGTGCACATGTACCCTAAAACCTAAAGTATAATAATAATAAATAAATAAATAAATAAAAAGAATCTGCAGCTGAATGCTGCTCATCTGGATAATCAAATCCTTAACTGTAAATAAACTGCCTTACTTATCTTTATATCATCACTGCCTAGCACAGTGCCTGGCATATAGTAGGAGTTCAATAAAGGCGTGCTGAACTGAAAAGCTTTTAAATTATTGTGCCTAATTTTGCATCTTAAAATGTGGAATGCTTTTATAAGCAAAAGAAGGACAGAGACAGTGATTTTTAAATGTTCTGAAGAAGCACAGGAAGTGTAGTATTGTTGCTAGTCAGAAAGGGTCTTTATAAAAGTTTCTTTCATTTGATGAAATAAGGAGTTTTCTATTCAAAGACCTCCATGTGTTGAAAATTGGTAATAGGCCAGGCACATTGGCTCACACCTGGAATCCCAGAACTTTGAGAGGCTGAGGCAGGAGGATTGCTTTAGCCCAAGAGTCTGAAACCAGCATAATGGTGAAACCCCATCTCTACAAAAAATACAAAAAGTTACCCAGGCATGGTGGTGAGTACCTATAGTCCCAGCTATCAGGAGGCTGAGATGGGAGGATTACTTCTGGGCGGTCAAGGCAGCAGTGAGCTGAGATTGTGCCACTGCTCTCCAGCCTGGGCAACAGAACAGGAGTCTGTCACAACAAAGAAAAAGAAAATAATAAAAAAATTGGTAATGATGAACTGGAATCATATCTAATTAGAAATAACCAATCAGATAGTAAATTATTAACCCACAACCAAGCATTATGCTGAAAAACATGGAGTAAAACTACAAATGGCCTGTAGATTCAATATTTCATTGTCATCTTTGGTTTTGTAAATAAAAGAAATAACATGTTAGAAGAAATTTTAATTTCTTGATAGAACTAGTGTTTATCCAGTATTATTTTCTGCCTGAAACTCTGAAAGTGGCATCTTGCACGAGCCAACATCGATTAGAAATAACATGAAAATACTGATTTGTAGACATGATTCATAAGGATATTTTAGTGGAATGTAAACTGCCACTATGTACATTTTTCAACTTCACTCTGAATTTATTTCAACTGTAAAAATCAAACCTGGTGAAACCCACTTTCAAAATAGAGCCATTTAATAGCTCAACAAAGATTTATTTAACAATATGGGTGCATACAATAAATCTTGAAATTGATTTGTATATTTGAATTTGGTGCTTAGAGGAGAAATTAGTAAAGTGAAAAAGATTTCAAATATTGGCTACTTTCTCACTTTGCAGGACTTTGATAAATTATGATAAACTTATAAAAAGTTATCATCTGAGGCCAGGCACGGTGGCTCATGCCTATAATCCCAGCACTTTGGGAGGCCAAGGCAGGTGGATCAGTTGAGGTCAGGAGTTCGAGATCAGCCTGACCAACGTGATAAAACTCCATCTCTACTAAAAATACAAAAATTAGCTGAGCATGGTGGCACTCACCTGTAATCCCAGCTACTTGGGAAGCTGAGGCACGAGAATTGCTTGAGCCTGGGAAGCAGAGGTTGCAGTGAGCCGAGATTGCACCACGGCATTCCAGCCTGGGTGACAGAGTGAGACTCTGTCTCAAAAAAAAAAAAAAAAGTTATCATGCGAGTCTCTTATTAGGTCCTTGTGAATCCTATTTTTTCTAACATCTGGGATGTTTGAAAGTTATTGATGAGATACGTAGAATTCACAATAGAGACTCCAGGGAATCAAAGCTTTCTACATAATAATTCATTACAAAGGTATTTATTGAGGGCCTCCGGTGTGCTAGACAAACTATAAAGCCTTGTGATATTTGTATTTCAAATGTTTTTCTTAGATATTTAGTATTAATGTCAAACATCTTAAAACATATTAATGTGTTACTGTGATTAAAAGCATCTAAATATTGATTGATCCTCCATCAATGAAAAGTCAATCAGTGCATGTGCCATTTTCCAGTTAGGCTAAACCTCTAGATTCTGGATCTAAAGCATAGGTACCATTCCTCTCAAGCCACTTGAGAAATTACGATCATCTCCTTTGAGGTATATTTTAGGAAGTAGCAGAAATCTTGATCTGAAAGGAGCTTCAAAGATCAACATGTTAAACTTCCACTTCTGGCCACGATGGAGCAACAGGCACAAGATTTACTCACCCACCTGAAACAATCACAAAAGAAAAAACAGACAAAATGTGTGAAACAACTATTTTCAAGACACTGAATATTGGGCAACCCAAAACAAGGATCTCTGAGAGACAGAAAACAAATGAAATGAGCCCTGCTGGGCCCCATCTTACCACCTTGACGGAGTTTCTAGACAACACCATGAAAAGTGAGAACGTAAGCAGGACCCGAAAGACTCTCTAAGTTGAGAAGTTGTTGCTAGGAGTTGGGAAAAAAAGGCAGCAAGAGTTCACAGAAAGAAGTACCAGAAAGCAGAGAACTGCACAGGGCTAGAACCTTGAAGATCTGCAGAGGATCTCCCTCAAGTATTCAGCAAGTGCTGATCAGTGCATACATGTCAGGAGAATACCCAAGGCCAGAGAAAGAACCATCCAAAAGAATTTCCAGTAAGACTGGTACACCTCATAATTCACAGAGCAGTGAGGAGAATACTCAGAAAAGTCTTTCCTCCTGCAAACATAAAGAAAATTTAGCAAATAAAGTTTAACAGTGTGTAACAAGGGTAATACATCATGACCAAGTAGGATTTCTCCTGGACTACAAAGTTGGCTTAGTATATGAAAATCAATCAATATAATTCATAGTAGCAAACTAAAAGAGAAAAACCATATGATCATATTTATGAACATGGGAAAAGCATTTCACAAAGTTCAACATCCATTACAGATAAAAACTCAGCAAACTACTAATAGAAATTTTCTTCTTCAACCTCATAAAATACATCTATGAAATGCTTATAGTTAAAATTATACTTAATGATAAAAGACGGAATGTTTTCCTCCTAAGATAATGAATGGGACAAGTATGTCTGCACTTAACCACTTGTATTCATTTTACTATCCAGTGCAATAAAATAAAAAGAATTAAAACTGTCCTTATTATCAGATGACATGATCATCTATAAAGAAGCTCACAATAGAATCCATAAAAAGGAACTAATAGGTGAATGTAGCTAGGTTGCAAAAAATAAGATCGATATAAAAACTCAATTGTATTTCTGTCAATCTGCAACAAACAGTGAGAAATTGAGATTTTAAAAACCAAATCACTTATAATTAGCCCCCAAATATGAAATATTAAATACTTAAGGACAAATCAAACAAAAGATACTTAAGAATTGTACACTGAAAACTACAAAATATTGCTGAGATAAATTTAAGAAGACCTACTAAATGGAGAGATATACCATGTTTATGAGTCAGAAGACTCAATATTGTTAAGATGTCAGTCTTAACAAATTGATCTATTGATTCAGTCAAACTCCCAGAGGGTGTTTTATGTGTGCATATGTGAAAATTGACAAATGAATTCAAAATTCATAGGGAAATGAAAGCACCTAGAATAGCCAAAACAACTCTGAAAAAGAACAAAAAGTCAAGTCTTTGAGTTGAGACAAAGGGTCAAAGTCAATTCAGTGGGTAAAGAATTGACTTTTCAACATATGATACTGAAACAATTCAAACCCATGTGCAAAAAATGAATTTGGGAAAACTCATATAAAAAAGTTAACCCAAATGGATTATAGTTCAAAGTGTAAAATTTAAAACCATAAAAATTCTAGGAGAAAATAGAAAATCTTTGTTACCTTGGGTTAGTCAAGGGTTTCTTAAATATGACAGTAAAAGCATAATTCGTAAAAGAAGAAAAAAATGGACAACCTAGACTTCAAAATTAAAACTTCCCTTTTCAAATGATGTTTTCAAGAGAATGAAAAGAAGGGTGGGGCCAAGATGGCTGACCAGAAACAGAAGCGATCAGAGGCTCCCATCAAAAAGAACCATCATGAGCGTGTGAATCCTTCATTGGCAACCAAGCTATCCAGGTTTTCTCATCAGAACTAACTAGGTGGCTAGACTTGATCCAGAGAGGAAGGAAGAGCAGTGTGGTGCAGCAGCCCACCTGAGAGCCACATGGGGTAGGGGACCCCCCACTCCCCAGCCAAGGGAGGCAGCCAAGGGAAACTGTGCTTTTTTCCATGGAACTGTGCAACCCACGGATTAGAAGATCCCACTCAGGAACCCATGCCACTGGGACCTAGAATGCCAACCCTGGAGCCACGCAGATTCTCAACAGCCTCTCAGCTGGAATCTGCCTAACCCTGTGGAGCTCCTGGGGTGGGGGTGACCAGCACCACAGCTGCTGCTGCCTGCTGGTTAAGCCATTTGAGCTCCTTTGGGGAGGGGCAGCAGCCAGCACTGGGACTCATAACTGCCTAATATGCTAAGCTCTCTGTGTGGGGGAAGGGTGGTATCCATCTCTATAGCTCCAGGCCATGCTTTTCCCCTGCTGGAGCCAGGGAGGCTGGATGGCTTGGTCCCCAAGAGTGTTCCCCCACAGCCCAACACACTGGCTGTGGCAGACTGCAACAAGAGTGCCTCTTGTTGCACTGACCCTGACATATCCTTCCTCACTTCCTGTATGGTGGGGCTTCCCTACAGGAACTCCAACAACTCCAGCCAGAGGCTGAGGGACAGAACCTGGATCTCCCTGGGCCTGAGCCCCTAGCGGGAGGAGTGGCTGCAGTCTCTGCAGACCAGCAGACTTAGCTCAGATTGCCCCCCAGCAAGGCACACTCCCTCCACCAAGGGACAGTCAAAATGCTTCATTAAATGGGTCCCGTTTCCCTTGCCACCCAAATAGGTGAGACCTTCCAATCGGGGTTGTCAGACACCCTATACAGGAGTGATCCTACTGGCATCAGGTTGGAGCCCCTCCAGGTCAGAGATCCCAGAAGAAGGAGCAGGCACCCATCTTTGCTGTTCTCCAGCCTCCTTGAGTGACATCTCCGGGTGCAGGAGCGAACCAGAAGAATAGGGCCTAAAGTGAACCCCCAGCAAACCACAGCAGCCCTATAGAGGAGGGACCTGACCAGTGAAAGAAAAACAAACAGAAAGCAACAACAACAGCATCAATAACAAAAGAAGTCCTCATAAAAACCCCATCCAATAGTCAGCAGCCTCAAAGATCGAAACTAGACAAACTCACAAAGATGAGAAAGAATCAATGAAAAAATGCTGAAAACCCAAAAGGACAGAGTTTCTCTTCCCCTCGAAATTATTGTAGCAACTCTCTGGGAAGGGCACAACTGGATGAAGGATGAGATGGACAAATTGACAGAAGTAGGCTTCAGAAAATGGGTAATAAAAAACTCCACTGAGCTAAAGGGGCATGTTCTAACCCAATGCAAAGAAGCTAAGAACCTTGAAAAAAGGTTACAGGAGCTGATAACTAGAGAGAGTTTAGAGAGAAACATAAATGACCTGATGGAGCTGAAAAACACAGCACGAGAACTTCATGAAGCATACACAAGTATCAATAGCTGAATTGACCAAGAGGAAGAAAGGATATCAGAGTTTGAAGGCCACCTCACTGAAATAAGGCATGCAGACAAGATTAGAGAAAAAAGAATAAAAAGGAACAAATAAAACCTCCAAGAAATATGGGACTTCATAAAAAGACCAAACCTACAATTGACTGGAGTACCACCTGAAGCAGATGTGAAGAATGGAAACAAACTGGAAAACAAACTTCAGGATATTATCCAGGAGAATTTCCCTAACCTAGGAAGACAGGCCAATATGCAAATTCAGGAAATACAGAGAACGCCACCAAAGTACTCCACAAGAAGATCAACCTCAAGAAACATAATCATCAGATTCTCCAAGGCCAAAATTAAGGAAAAAATGTTAAGGGCAGCCAGAGAGAAAGGTCAGGTCACCTACAAAGAAAAGCCCATCAGACTAACAATGCACCTCTCAGCAGAAACTCTATAAGTCAGAAGAGACTGGGGGCCTGTATTCAACATTCTTAAAGAAAATAATTTTCAACCCAGAATTTTATATCTAGCCAAACTAAGCATCATAAGTGAAAGAGAAATAAAATCCTTTCCAGACAAGCAAATACTGAGGGATTTTGTTACCCCCACGCTGGCCTTGCAAGAACTCCTGAAAGAAGCACTGAATCTGCAAAGGAAAAACTGGTACTAGCCACTGCAAAAATACACCAAAATATAAAGACCAATGACACTATGAAGAAACTGCATCAACTAGTGTGCAAAATAACCAGATAGCATCATGATGACAGGATTGAATTCACACATAATAATACTAACCTTAAATGTAAATGGGCAAAATGCCCCAATTAAAATTCACAGACGAGAAATTGGATAAAGAGTCAAGACCCATTGCTGTGCTGTATTCAGGAGACCCATCTCAGGTGCAAAGACCCACATAGGCTCAAAATAAAGGATGGAGGAAAATTTACCAAGCCAATGGAAAGCAAAAAAAATGCAGGGGTTGCAAACTTCATCTCTGACAAAACAGACTTTAAACCAATGAAGATCAAAAAAGACAAAGAAGGTCATTAAATAATGATAAAGAGAACAATTCAACAAGAACAACTAACTATTGGCTGGGCACAGTGGCTCAGACCTAAAATCCCAGCACTTTGGGAGGACGAGGCAGGTGGATCACGAGGTCAGGAAATCAAGACCATCCTGGCCAACATAGTGCCGTTTTCCAGTTAGGCTAAACCTCTGGATTCTGGTAAGGATCTAAAGCGTAGGTAGCATTCCTCTCAAGCCACTTGAGAAACATCATTATGATCGTCCTCTTTGAGGTGTATCTTAGGAAGGAGCATAATTCTTGATCTGAAAGGAGCTTTAAAGATCAACATGTTAAACTTCCACTTCTGGCCAAGAAGTGGTGAAATCCCATCTCTACTAAAAATACAAAAATTACCTGGGTGTGGTAGCACATGCCTGTAATCCCAGCTACTCGGGAGGCTGAGGCAGGAGAATTGCTTGAACCCAGGAGACGGAGATTGCAGTGAGCCTAGATCACGCCACTGAACTCCAGCCTGGTGAAAGAGCAAGTCACCATCTAAAAAAAAAAAAAAAAGCTAATTATTCTAAATGTATATGCACCCAATACAGGAGCACCCAGATGATTCATAAAACAAGTTCTTAGAGACCTACAAAGAGACTTAGACTCCCATACAATAATAGTGGGAGATTTTAACACCCCACTGTCAATATTAGACATATCAACAAGGCAGAAAATTAACAAGGATATTCAGTACTTGAACTTAGCTCTGGATCAAGTGGACCTAATAGACATCTACAGAACTCTCCACCCCAAATCAATAGAATATACATTCTCAGTGCTACATGGCACTTATTCTAAAATTGACCACATAATTGGAAGTAAAACACTCCTCAGCAAATGCAAAAAAACTGAAATCATAACAGTCTCTAAGACTACAGTGCAATCAAATTAGAACTCAGGATTAAGAAACTCATTTAAAACCACACAATTACATGGAAATTGAACAACTCGCTCCTGAATGACTCCTGGGTAAATAATGAAATTAAGGCAGAAATAAAGAAGTTCTTTGAAACCAGTGAGAACAAAGAGACAACATACCAGAATCTCTGGGACACAGCTAAAGCAGTGTTAAGAGGGAAATGTATAGCACTAAATTGCCCACATCAGAAAGCCAGAAAGATCTCAAATTGATACCAACATTACAATTAAAAGAACTAGAGAGGCAAGAGCAAACTAATGCAAACGCTAGCAGGAGACAAGAAATAACTAAGATCAGAGCAGAATTGAAGGAGATAGAGACATAAAAACCCTCCAAAACCAGGAACTATTTTTTGAAAAAAATAACAAAATAAATACTGCTAGCTAGACTAATAAAGAAGAAAAGAGAGAAGAATCCCATAAAAAATGATAAAGGGGAGATCACCACTGATCTCACAGAAATACAAACTACCAACACCTCTATGCAAATAAACTAGAAAATCTAGAAGAAATTGATAAATTCCTGGACACAAACACCCTCCCAAGACTCAACCAGGAAGAAGTTGAATCCCTGAATAGACCAATAACAAGCTCTGAAATTGAGGCAGTAATTAATAGCCTACCCACCTAAAAAAGCCCAGGACTAGACAGATTCACAGCCGAATTCTACCAGAGGTACAAAGAGAAGCTGGTACTGTTCCTTCTGAAACTGTTCCAAACAATAGAAAAAGAGGGACTCCTCCCTAACTCATTTTATGAGGCCAGATCATCCTGATACCAAAACCTGGCAGCGACACAACAAAACATAGAAAATTTCAGGCCAATATCCCTGATAAATATTGATGCGAAAATCCTCAATAAAATACTGGCAAACTGAATACAGCAGCATATCAAAAAGCTTATCCACCATGATCAAGTCAGCTTCATACCTGGGATGCAAGGCTGGTTCAACATACATAAATCAATAAATGTAATCCATAACATAAACAGAACCAAAGACAAAAACCACATGATTATCTCAATAGATGCAGAAAACGCCTTCAATAAAATTCAACATCCCTTCATGTTAAAAACTCTCAATAAACTAGGTGTTAATTCAACATATCTCAAAATAATAAAAACTATTTATGACAAACCCACAGCCAATATTATATTGAATGGGCAAAAGCTGGAAGCATTCCCTTTGAAAACCAGTACAAGACAAAGATGCCCTCTCTCACCACTCTTACTCATCATAGTATTGGAAGTTCTGGCCAGGACAATCAGGCAAGAGAAAGAAATAAAGCGTATTCAAATAGGAAGAGAGGAAGTCAAAGAGTCTGTATCTGCAGATGACATGATTGTATGTATAGAAAACCCCATGACCTCAGCCAAAAATTTCCTTAAGCTGACAAGCAACTTCAGCAAAGTCTCAGGATACACAATCAATGTGAAAAAATCACAGGCATTCCTTTACATCAACAATAGACAAGCAGAGAGCCAAATCATGAATGAATTCCCATTCACAATCACTACAAAGAGAATAAAATGCCTAGGAATACAGCTAACAAGGGATGTGAAAGGCCTTTTCAAGGAGAACTACAAACCACTGCTCAAGGAAATCAGAGAGGACACAAACAAATGGAAAAACATTCCATCCTCATGGACAGGAAAAATCAATACTGTAAAAATGTTCATACTTCCCAAAGTAATTTATAGATTCAATGCTATTCCCATCAAACTACCACTGACATTCTTCACAGAATTAGAAAAAGCTACTTTAAATTTCATATGGAACCAAAGAAGACACCATACAGCCAAGACAATCATAACCGAAAAGAACAAAGCTGGAGGCATCACGCTACCTGACTTCAAACTATACTACAAGGCTACAGTAACCACAACAGCATGATAATGGTACCAAAACAGACACATGACCAATGGAACAGAACAGAGACCTCACAAATAACACCACATCTGATCTTCAACAAACCTGACAAAAACAAGCAATGGGGAAAGGATCTCCTATTCAATAAATGGTGCTGGGAAAACGGGCTAGCCATATGCAGAAAATTGAAACTGGACCACTTGCTTACGTCTTATACAAAAATTAACTCAAGATGGATTAAAGACTTAAATGTAAAACCCCAAACCATAAAAACCCTAGAAGAAAACCTAGGCAATACCATTCAGGACATAGGCATGGGAAGTCTTCATGACGAAAATGCCAAAAGCAATTGCAAGAAAAGCCAAAATTGACAAATGGAATCTAATTAAACTAAAAAGCTTCTGCACAGCAAAAGAAACTATCATCAGAGTGAACAGGCAATCTACAGAGTGGGAGAAATTTTTGCAATCTAGCCATCTGACAAAAACTGAATATCCAGAATTTACAAGCAACTTAAACAAATTTGCAAGAAAAAAAACAACCCATTAAAAAGTGGGTAAAGGATATAAACAGAGACTTCTCAAAAGAAGACATACATGTGGCCAAGAAACATATGAAAAAAGCTCAACATCACTGATTATTAGAGAAATGCAAATCAAAACCATAATGAGATACCATCTAATGCCAGTCAGAGTGGCGATTATTAAAAAGTCAAGAAACAGTAGATGCTGGCAAGGCTGTGGAGAAATAGGAACACTTTTACACTGTTCTTGGGAGTGTAAATTACTTCAGCCATTGTGGAAGACAGTGTGGGGATTCCTTAAGTATCTAGAACCAGAAATACCATTTGACCCAGCAATCCCATTACTGGGTATATACCTAAAGGAATATAAATCATTCTACTATAAAGACACATGCACACATATGTTTACTGCAGCACTATTCACAATAGCAAAGGCGTGGAACCTACTCAAATACCCATCAATGATAGACTGGATAAAGAAAATGTGGTACATATACACTATGTTTATTGCATCTCTATTCACAATAGCAAAGTCATGGAACCAACTCAAATGCCCATCAATGATAGACTGGGTAAAGAAAATGTGGTACATATGCACTATGAAATATTATGCACCCATAAAAAGGAATGAGATTATGTCCTATTTGGGACATGTATGAAGCTGGATGCCATCATCCTCAGCAAACTAAGGAGCAGAAAACCAAACACTGCATGCCCTCACTCATAAGCAGAAATTGAACCATGAGAACCTATGGACACAGGAATGGGAACAACACACAATAGGCCTGTTGGGGAGTGGGCAGGGGGGCAAGGGGATGGAAGTTAGAGGACAGGTCAATAGGAGCAGCAAACCACCATGGCACACGTATACCTATGTAACAAACCTGCATATCTGCACATGTATCCAAAACTTAAATACATAAATAAAATAAAAGAATGAAAAGAGAAGCCACACAGGAGAAAAAAGTTTTCAAAAAATATGGCTAGTAAAGGACATCTATCTACATCTTGCCTCTAGCATACATAAAGAACACTGAAAACTCAGTGAATTCAAAAATCTTATTGAGCATAAGATTTGAACAGACATTTCACAAGAGGAAGATATACAGATGGCAAATAGCACACAAGATGATTTTAAATATTATTCATTAAAAAATGAGAATTAAATACAGTGAGATATCACGACACACCCATGAGAGTGGCTAAAATTTAAAAGACTGACCATACCATGTGGAGGACCTTGAACCCTCATATGCTGCTGATGGAAATGTAAAATTGTACAACCACTTAAGAAAACAGCGTGGCAGTTTTTCAAAAAGTTAAACGTTCACCTACTATATGATCTAGTGGAATCACTTCTAGGTATTTATTTAAAAAGTTAAGGCATATATTCATGCAAAGTTTTGTATATGGATGTTCATAACAGCTTAATTTGTAATAGCCCCCAAACTATAAAGGACCCAAATGTCTATCATCAGGAGAATAGATAAACAAATTATTACATGTGATGGAATACTACTCAGCAATAAAAAGAAATGAGCTACTGATATTTGCAACAACATGAACGAATCTCAAATTATATTGAGTGAAAGGAATTTGCAACAACATGAATGAATGTCAAATTATGTTGAGTGATGAAAAAGAGTAAATGTTATATGATTCCATTTATATAAAACTCTGGAAATTTCAAACTAATTGATAGCAACAGAAAGCAGATCAGTGTTTGTCCTGGAGATAGTACGGGGAAGGGTGGCAGATTAGAGCGTGGCATGATAACACTTTGGAGGCAATGGATATGTTCAGTATCTTAGTTGTACTGATAGTCTCATGAGTATATACCTATGTCGAAACATCTAATTAAACAACTTATGCTGTCTATTGTATGATTGTTATACCTCAATAAAGCTGTTCTTAAAAAGATCTGCATATCCATTACCTCTCCCTTCCCATTTTATGGATGAGGAAATTGAGTCCTGAGGACAAGAGAACTTTTCCAAAGTCATACCACTAGTCCAATGCAGAGGCATTAGGTTTGTCCATAATGAAGCTTCTGAATGAAAATAGAAGAGCTCCTGTTGTAATTCCAGGGAGCTGAAGGCCATTATCCTAAGTGAATTAATGCAGTAATAGAAAAACCAAACATCACATGTTCTCACTTATAAGTGGGAGTTAAACATTGAGTACACATGGACAAAGAAGGGAACAGTAGACACTGGGGCCTACTTGAGGGTGGAGGGTGAGAGGAGGATGAGGATTGGAAAACTACCTGTCAGTACTATGCTTATTACCTGGGTGACATAATAATTACACCAAATCCCCCAACACACAATTTACCCATGTAACAAACCTGCATGTATACTCCCTGAACCTAAAATAAAAGTTGGAAAGAAAAAAATTTTAAAAGTTAAAATGGGCAGAGAACCTGAATAGACATTTTTCCATATAAAACACACAAATGGCCAACAGGTATATGAAAAGGTGCTCAATATCACTAATCAACAGAGATATGCAAATCAAAACCACAGGAGGTATAATCTCACACCCGTTAGAATGGCTTTTATCAAAAAGTGCTAAGTGTTGGCAAGTGGGTGGAGAAAAGGGAACACTTGTGTGCTGTTAGTAGGAATGTAAATTGGTTCAGCTGTTATGAAAAACAATATAGAGGTTCTTTAAAAAATAAAAAATGAACTACCATATGATATAGCAATCCTACTTTTGGGTACATATCCCAAGGAATTGAAATCAGTATCTTGAAGAGATATCTGCACGTCCATGTTCATTGCAGCATTATTTACAATAGCCAAGATATGAAAACAACCCAACTGTCCCCTGATGGAAGAATGGATAAAGGAATTGTGGTACATATATACAATGGAATATTGTTCAACCATAAAAAAGAAGAAAATCCTGCCATTTGCAACATGGATGAACTTCGAAGGCATCATGCTAGATGAAATAAACCAGACACAGAAAGACAAATACTGCATGATCTCACTTATATGTAGAATCTTAAAAAGCCAAACTCTTAGAAACAGAGAGTAGAATAGTGGTTGCCAGGCCCTGGGGATGGGGAACATGGGGAGGTGTTGATCAAAGGGTATAAAGTTTCACTTATAAAATGAATGAGTTCTGGGGATCTAATGTACAGCATGGGTGAAGATAGATGTGTTAATTAATGTGATTGTGGTAATCATTACATAGTGTATATGCATATCAAGTCATCACATTATACACTTTGAATATATTCAATCTTTATTTGACGGTTAAATATTTTAATTTTTTTAGTGAATTTCCCAGCCTTCAATCCCAATTTCACGGCAGCAGAACTTTTTTTCTAACTCTTGGTGCCCCTAAGAGGGTTGATAGCCTAGATTGTTTCCTCCAAAAAGCACCACGCTTACATTTGTTTTGAACATTGTGAGTATTCAAACTCTGTATTAATTCAAATGGGCTTATTTGCTGTTTTAGGTCTGAATCGTTTGCTTACCAATGGCTCCTATGAAGCTGCATTTCCCCTGCATGAGGTATTGTGCTGTCTTTAATCTTTATCTTTCTTTCAATTGTTTGTTACTAAAATCAGCTTCTAGAGATACTGAATAAATGAATTTGTTGACATTTGTTCAGAATGAATTTAATTTGTTCAATGGGTAATTAGGGAGGGTCTACTTCAACTGTTACATCTCTTCCTCAGCATAGATTTATTTCTATATATCTTTTTATGTAATTGCGAGAATACTTAAATCAAGAGTCACTCAGCATGAATTCATAGGAATGGCTTAGAGACTTTAAGTCGTAAAATTAAAAAGGCATTGAAAATTTGCGTGAGGCACCAAATCCACAAGAAGAATGTTCTTGAAATATATAGTCTTTGCAACAAATAAATGTATAGCTATTCCTTAAAAGAGTGGGAGGAAGCCATCTTGAAAAGTCTCTGGTAACAAAGGGTGACAAATAAAAATTAATAATGTTGTACTCATCATTGCTTACCTAAGTTGTATAAATGCTGTGACTCTATTTCCTACATAGTCTCCATCGTATAAATTACTTTTGCAAGTGTAGCTGATTACCCCAGCTCTACTTTCCACAACAGATCTTGAATTATTTAATCCAGAATTCCCGTACACCTGGGTTTTTAGGAACATAATCCCTCATGATTGTTCAGAGATTATTGTCATTTTCATGGTGTTGCACCCCTACTGTGTTCACTCTATGACACAGAGAATACAAAGATAAATGTCATAGCCTCTGTCCTCTGGGACCTCACAAAGTAGCCAATGTGCAGCAACTGTTAGCTGATGTTCAGTACAGCCTTCTGTTGGAAACAATGGTAATAATTTGTCAGTAGACTTTGGAAGACAGTTCCAACTCTCCGTAAATGGCAAGTCTTTCCAAAACATACATTTTTTTTTTGGCTTACAGTGGTACTTCTCTTAATTTTAAACACTAAGAGGATACAAAAGATGAGGTAGAATTTTCAGAACCTTATTTATTAAGAAAGCCAGAAGCCGCCATCTGAAACCCTGTTTAGACTGCCAGGAAACATGTTTGGAATGCTCCATTTACTATGACAGAAGCAAACATTTTGACACAAAGGTTTGCTAGAGCCATACACAGGTGTTTCTGAACTCTAAAGACATACTGTTCCCCAAAACATCATGTGGCTTCATCGTGTCATTATTAGTTGGCATTGCCCAGAAAAGGGTTTTGTGAGAACGGCATCCTCCCTGCTCCCAGCCCCAGCTCATGGTACGGGCAGTGTCTGAGAGATGGTAAGTGGCAGAAGCATCTATGCAGGGGAGTGGGTGGGTGGGCATGGGGGTGTCTGAGGAGATGCAGCTACAAAGCCCCACAGAGTGACTCATGCCTTTCACAATGACTTTCTTATTTCAGTAAAGCCCTGTATTCTATGAGAAGTTCCAAATTGGTAATAGCAGCAGCAATCATTGCATCATTGCTTTTCTGACTTTTTACTCTCAGTTTAACTTGATTATATTATTTAACCTCAGAGGCAAAAAGGCAGAAGGTCAGATATTGCTGCCCTTGTTTCACGTTAAAGATTTAGATAGAGGTTTAGAGAAAGGTGAAACCTCCTTAAGTCACACAGTGAGTTGGTGGTTGATCTGAGACTCACCTGAGTTTCTTTCTCCCAGCCCTGTGTTCTTTCCGTTAAGAAAGGACTTCTTATCAGGCGTGGTGGCTCAGGCCTGTAACCCCAGCACTTTGGGAGGCCAAGGTGGAAGTATTGCTTGAGTCCAGGAGTTCGAGACCAGCCTGGGCAACATAGTGAGACATTGTCTCTAACAAAAATAGATAAATAAATAAGAAAGGGCTTCTCTGCTTAATGTGAATAATTAGCTTGCCTCCAGAAAGTAGCTTTTCTCTTTGTGAAACTATCATTGCCACAAACTAACCTCAGAAAAACATGCACCTCCTTTGTCTCCTCACTTCTTCAATGAGGAGGTTGAATTAAATTTGAATTACAAGAATTCTGAAGTGACTTCCAACTTTTACATTCTAGAATTTTCTTGTCGATAACATTGTGACAAGGTTACAACTATGGCTGTTTACCAACTATCCTGTCTTGAAAGAAGTGGGAAGAGAGGCCAGGCACAGTGGCTCACACCTGTAATCCCAGCACTTTGAGAGGCTGAGGGGGGCAGATTGCTTGAGTCTAGGAATTCGAGACTAGCCTGGGCAATATGGCAAAACCCCATCCCTACAAAAAATACAAAAGTTAGCCATGCATGGTGGCACATGCCTATAGTCCCAGCTACTCGGGAGGCTGAGGTGGGAGGATCGCTTGAGCCTGGGAGCCGGAGGTTGCAGTGAGCTGAGATTGCGCCACTGCACTCCAGCCTTTGCAACAGAGTGAAACCCAGTCAAAAAAAAAAAAAAAAAAAAAAAAAAAAAAAAGAAGTAGGGAAGAGAACTAATAAGTCTTGGGCATGGCCCCTGGGCCAGAGACTTTATTCATTCAAACCGCAAAAGAAACCAAATGGGACAAATATTAGTTCCACTATGGATTAGGAAACCAAAGCTCAGAGCATTTAGGGAACTTATCCAGGATCTTCTAGCTGAAAAGTAGCAGAATTGAATTTGAACTCAGTTCAAACCTTCCTGATTATAGCAAGCACGTGCATTTTACTAGATATCAGCAGTAGCAAGACAATGTTCAGAATAACTCATCAAACTGCCTGCCCTTTGATAGAGAGGATTCATTTCTTTCTCATACCACTCCTATCACAACACCTGCTGTAAGACACTTATGTTACCATCAGCATTTCCTTGTGACTTTTGTGAGTACTACCTCACTGGCAGTGGTGTTTTTATCCCAGGGAAGTTATAGAAGTAAAAACTCCATTCGAACCCATGGAGCAGAAAACCACCGACATCTACTCTATGAGTGCTGGGCCTCCTGGGGTGTGTGGTATAAATACCAACCTTTGGATCTTGTAAGGTGAGTTTTTAATCAGCTGCAAATATAAAGCTTGCACAGAATGATTAGGGCAGACTGTCAGCTGGAACAAGCTCTCGAAGAAGCAAAAAGAGCCTGAAGTGTACAGCTCTCACTCATATCTGGCTTCTTCACAAGGGGGAAACTCATCTGAGGACATCAGCTGTTCTTGGTAAACCTACCATCCCTCTGATGAGGGTGGAATTTCCCCCAAAAAGAGTCTTAGAGAGGGGCCCAAGAACAGGCATGTGAGATCAGCCAGGCCTGTCACAAGACTTCATAAGAAGCGAGTCACCCATGTGAGTCTTACTGACAAACCATTTTGTACAAAGGTAACACTGCTTACATATATTACTGACAAAGTAAAATATTTATTACTGTTAGCAAATAGGGCATATGGAGTACTGTCATTCCAATACATTTCAGGCTTAGTTTTCATTTAAAACTGATAACCTTTAAAGATTGTTTTAATCTGTAAATAAAAAAGTATATCAGCTTTTAACCTATGATAACTGTGAAGTGGAAATGTATGTTTTTTTATTGTTATTATACTTTAAGTTCTGGGTTGCATGTGCAGAACATGCAGGTTTGTTACGTAGGTATACATGTGCCATGGTGGTTTGCTGCACCCATCAACCCGTCACCTACTTTAGGTATTTCTCCTAATGTTATCCCTCCCCTAGCCCCCCACCCCCCATAGGCCCTGGTGTGTGATGTTCCCCTCCCTGTGTCCATGTGTTCTCATTGTTCAACTCCCACTTATGAGTGGGAACATGTGGTGTTTGGTTTTCTGATCTTATGATAGTTTGCCGAGAATGATGGTTTCCAGCTTCATCCATGTCCCTGCAAAGGACATGAACTCATCCTTTTTTATGGCTGCATAGTATTCCATGGTGTATATGTGTGTAAATATATGTTTGTTTGTTTTTTTTTTTAACCATCTGTATCTGCCCAACCTCCTGCCTTGGCAGCATTACTCTCTGACATCTCATTATTTATTTAGAGGCTGATTATTAAGATTGGGTAACAACAACCCACACTTCCTGGATTCCTTATTAAAGAGAAAGTCATGTCTCATTTCCTAGACTAGCTAGATGTGTTGTTTCACTTAAATACCAGGGCCATAAAATAAAATGAGCCCAGAGGGGAGGACAAACAAAAGACAATGCACTTATATTTGAGCCCTTATCACCAAGTGTTCCAAGGGCATTGATGAATTGTGATCCATTCCTTGTGTTGGTAACAAATAATCCAGATAATCTGAGTGAATGGAAAATATTTTCTGAGATAAGATCATTTTCCTTTGGTCAGACTCAATGTATGATAAACAGTGGGGGGAAAACCAAAAGTAAATTCTCTTCCCAGCCTCAGTGCCATGTTACAGGATTACATTGATTAGAAATTACAGATAATTGCTGTAGGCAACACATTTCCCATTCATGACAGTGTTTTGATTAAGATTTTGCAGTTTTGGTTAGTCAATGCATATTAATTAACTGTCTATTGTGTTTCTAGTACTGTGCTAAGTACTACTGGCAAAGCCAAACAGACGCCAAATGGTCTCTGGCTCTGAAAAACTCAGTTTTCCTTAGCAACACAGGCCCTGCATACTTGAAACATCGAGAAAAGAAAATACAAGTCCATGCATAATTAGGTAAAATGTGTGACAGAGGCCATAAGTTTTGCGGTAATTCAGAAAAATGGAAAGAACGGATGTGGCAGCACCCCTGTGGAAGTCTCTGGAGAGCTGAGCCCTGAAGAACAGTGGCATTTATGTTGGGCAAATAAAGGGGGATGAAAAGCACAACCAAGCCTTGAGTAGAATGAAAGTTGTGGAGCATTTAGGGAATGTCATCTCTTAAACAGTTCCCATCCTATAGGTTTTACTTCAACCATATCTCTCGAGTCGGGCCCCAACTCAGCGTCTCCACTGCCTTCACTCGTTACCTGGACTATGACAGTTGTGTGCCTAGTTGGTCTCCCCTTGCCCACTCTGGCCCCTTCCAGTCCATTCTGTCTTCTCAGAATAAGCTTGTATACAACCATGTTATTTTATGGAAGGGCTAATTCTAGTTCTGATATAGAGTAGCAGTAGAAGAAATGTAAGCCCAGATCCTGGATTTGATTGGATGTTCTATTATCTTGTCTTACCTTGCTTGCAGTTTAC
Organism: Pongo pygmaeus; assembly: GCF_028885625.2. Taxonomy (NCBI): domain Eukaryota; kingdom Metazoa; phylum Chordata; class Mammalia; order Primates; family Hominidae; genus Pongo; species Pongo pygmaeus. The sequence goes on from NC_072383.2 coordinate 99,541,018, forward strand.
CTCGTAAGGCCACTACAAAGTAAAATGACTATACGAAGTTTCATAATGCTTAACTTTACACACTGCACTGTAATTTGCAAGGCCGTTGTGTCTTTAACAGGCGGTACTTTGGAGAGAAGATTGGGTTATATTTTGCCTGGTTGGGCTGGTACACCGGCATGCTCTTCCCAGCTGCCTTCATTGGATTGTTTGTCTTTTTGTATGGTGTCACCACTCTGGATCACAGCCAAGTCAGGTACGGGGAGCTCTTGGATGAGTTTGCCTTTGTTTAGTACTTAGAGGTGGCTGTTTGCACTTTGGGGGTATTCACAGATTGTGGAGACATTTAGCTTTTCACTCAAACTTCCTACCCTCTCATGGAAAAACTCAAAGTTTCAGTTCACTAGGACCTCTCCATCCATTGTCCTTGCTGCCATGGTCTTCAGATACCATGCAAGTAAAAGTTACCTTTTCAGACATACAAGCCACTATATATCCGCAGAGCAAGCCACTTTCATTCACTGGCTATAGTGCTCTCTTTTTTTAGTTTTTCACTTTTTTTTCTCAGCTGATACTGCAAAATAGTGAACTAACAATTCTCTCTTATGAATTCTGTGTTTTTACAACTTGAGCCAGAAAGACATCTCACCAGCTTGCTAGTATCTTGGGAGTGGTTCAGTGTCGATGATCATTATCTTGGTTGTCTCACCAGAGTATAGGTCAAGGTACTCACAGAGATCTTGTTGCAAGGCTGGACAATGATCTTAAATTGTAAATGTGCCTTTTAAATGTGATTGCAAAAATAAAAGTGAGTGATTAAGTCTTCCACCTATGAAAACATTTTACTTTCTGGTGAAATTGTTAATGTGTTAGTTAAATATAGTTTTCCCCCAGGATAGGGCTAGAATCTCTAGTCATTTATGTTTTGTTTTCCATATTAGTTTTAACTTATACACATAGAGATCAAGATAAGTATCTTTATATATCTTCTTACTCCCTTAATTCAGTAAGAAATTGCTTCAGACCTTTGAAAAGTGAAGGACATTTCTATAATTTGGGATATAACAATCAATGTTTGGCTTCCTGTATTTTCCTGAGTTTAACTTATTAATACATAAAGGTAAGGAACAGCCTCATAAGTAGGTTTACCAAATTATTTAAATGTGCAAGAACTTGTTTACATTAATAACAGATAAAACTAAGATGCTTCTAAGGGCAAGCATTTAACCTACTGGATCTTATTTACTAGTTGAACATTCTGGTGAAGTTAGAAAAAAATGTTCCATGTCATCAAAAAGCAGTCCTTTCTGTTCTCTTTTCCAGTAAAGAAGTCTGCCAAGCTACAGATATCATCATGTGTCCTGTGTGTGATAAATACTGTCCATTCATGAGGCTGTCAGACAGCTGTGTATATGCCAAGGTAATTTCAAACTGTAGCACTTTAGATGAATTGAATTTAACATACAGCTTCCTGAGGGATGGTGGGTAACTCTATTCTGTCATTTCCAGTCTTTGATTTTCAAGTGAATGTTGTAGGATAGACTTATCTCCATCATTCAGTATTCTAATTCAGATATCTTTGTTAATTGTCCATGTATTTGGAAGGCATGGCTCTAGACATCATCCATGGAGCTGCAGCATGGCACAGTGTGAGGAGCACGGTGCTGGAGTCAGAGAAAGTTAGGTCCAAATTTTGACTCTGCTGTTTACCATTGCTCTATCTGGGAATAAGATATTTAACTTCTTTGAGTCTCAGTTTTCTCATCTGCAAAATGGAGACCATGTTGCTTGTTTCACACGGAGCTAAGGTGTGTACTGAGCATAGTGCTTGGTAAATAGACCTCAGTAAATGACAGCTATCATCATTTGCCTCCTCTTCATCATCATTATTGTCAAAATGACCTCCATTTAAGGCTAACTCAGACACTTAACCTCTTTAGCCCTGAAATGTGCCCCCTTTCTAAGAAACTCTTCTTTCATAGAAAGAAGCTCAGTCTTCTGAGCTTTCTTGTCTCTAAAATACAGGAAATATGTGTCCTCTCTGTCCTACCCTATTGGCATGACATGAGGACTAAAGAAGAGAATATATGTGAAAGTGCTTTGAGAAAAAAAAATACGTGGCACCACTATTTCTATTATGTGTGATTGCATATCTCTTTCTCGTGATATGCCTTACATTATTTCTTAAACATATTCCTCACATTCCTAGAGTTTTTTGATACTTAGGTGGTGGTGTCCCTAACACAAAACAATAGCTGAAGTTTGGGTTTGTGAAGACTTTTCCAAGAGCTACTGCCTTTTGGCTTGCCCAGATTCAGATATAAATGGCATTGGCAGATTTTATCCAGCTTTGGTAATCACTGAAGCCTGGATCTATCTAATTACTCTCTTGGCATTGCAGAGTTTTGTTCATTTTAAATGAGAGAACATTTGATAGGCAACCCAGGATCCCGCCTATCTATAATGTCTTTAGTACTGCAGGTGGCCGGTCTGTGTGGGAGGAGCCCAGACTGCAGCAGTGAGCTGTGGTTTTAGAAAGATTTGAGCTCTTATGTTGCAAGGGACAAAAAAAGCACAAAATGCTCTGAGCCCTATCTTTAGGAAACACTCAGATAGACCTGAGTGGATGAGGATAAATTTAACAGAGTGACTTTAGGACATAGAGATTTGGTGAGCATCAAGAGCTTTGTCAGTAATATAATTTTGTTTAAAGGTCAGATATAAGCCTGAATGACTGAGGTTTTAAAATTCTGCTTCTGGGGAAACCCCAAAAGCAGAAGCCTAGTTTTTTTTTAATGTGGAAAGATATACTTGAGTAAAATTCTCTTTTTAGGAGATCCTTAATAATTCTTTTAAAGAATCATCATGAATAGTTTATGAGTGCTCAGATTTTATAGGGGCTTATTTTGGGAGTTATTCTCCCTAACTTAAGACCTAGAACAATAATAATTACAATAGTTACAGCTATAATAATAGCTAGACAATCTACATTGATTATTTCTAATTCTCACAGCAACTTCAAGATAAGTGTTATTATGTCCATTTTATTCAGAGACTCAAAGAGGTAAAAATTACTCATGCCTGGTCATGCAGCAATAAGTAGCTGGGCCTTGGTTTATTGCACTGCAAAACATGCCTTCTTTACCACTGTGCCCTACTGAGCCACAGGATGTTTAGATTCTGAATTTAACATTTGGCCTTGCCTAGAAACTTAGTAAAATGAAAGATAAAAAGCCTTAGAATGACAGAATTGGAGTTATACAGGGTTTCCTTTAGAAATATTTATTAGAGATGTCAGAGTGATTTCATGGGACTGTGGATACACAGAAATATTAGATCAGATTGGAGCTAGGATCTAGTCCAATCAGTGGCTGTTCTGCTGATAGGGATGCTGTATCCTTGACTCTTGTGTTTGCAAGAATCAGAAACCCAACTCCAACTGGCTTAGGCAGAAAGTGATGTAATGGTACATTTTGCCAGAACAGATACTGGGGTGGCTCACACTGTGGCATCACGAGGGCCTCACAGCCTGGAACTGGTCCTCCAGGGACCCTGCTGTCCCTGCCCACATGATCATTCTGTAGACTAGTTCTCTGTACAGCAGAAAAGACGGCTACCAGCTGCCTTGGCTCCAGGCTTACGTCTTCCTTCCCTTGTCTCCTTAAGTGGATTTTTGTGCTTATTTTAAACTCCTGGTCTGCTGCTATACTATGTCTATGGGAATCTTCTTTGGAGGGGAGGGGTTGTTGTCTTCCCCATATATTTCATTATTTTGGCCTGTGGGTACTTGTCCTCTGGAGGCATCAGCCACTTTGAGTAAGGGTCAGAGGCCAAGGCCAAGTTTGTCAGTCCTGGTGAGTTACAGAGAGGACAGCGTGTCCCAGGCACGACTGTGTGCTACCACTCTATCAGATGACTTTTCTGGTCATTTTTGTTTTTAAACCTGCTTAGAACAAAGCAGAATTGGGCACTTTCCCTTGATTGTAATCTGCCAATCTGCCAATGCTGGGGTTTAAGAGGAGGTGGACTCCATAGAGTGAATGCCCCGGGGCAGCTATCCAGGTAGCACCTGCTTTTCACCCATGTCTAACAGAGCAGGACTTTGAGCATTCCCTGATATTGCTCCAGGAACACCAGCACCTGTGGTGAGGCCTGCTTAGCTGATTTCTGAGGGAGGGGAAACTAATTGTCCAGTGGCCATTTGAGGGAGAGAGGCTAGAGTAGAGCTTATGTATTTCTCTAACCTGTGCTCTCACTCTACCTGGTATCTACAACCTACCTCTCCCCACACACCACCACCATCACACACATACCAGTTCAAGATAACCTCCCATCTCCCCTGAGGTTTCTCAGGGTCTTTGTTTTTTGTTTTTGTGTTTTGTTAGTTCCTGGAATCTACTACCTTGCTTCTCCAGGACTGATTTTGGCAGAAGGTGCCATCAGCTTAAGCTAACTGACCATCTCATTAGGAACCGGAAGCCCCTATAACCTTACCCCTCCTCATTTATATATTGTCAAATTGATAACTGCAGCAGAAAGCTGTCTGTTTCCAAATGTTTGTGTATCAGCCCCAGGGCAGTACTCTGATTGGTTCTGTTTTGAGCCATGTGTCCCTTGGGACCAGCAGGAGTTACCTGGAGAAAGGAGAATGGAAGACAGATGATCTGGGTAGCCAAAAACAATGATAACTGCAGTCCATTCTGGAATGGACACTGATGGTGCAAGCCACACTTTCTAGCAACTCTCAGTAAATACTCTGATAGAGGCTGGGCGCGGTGGTTCACGCTTGTAATCCCAGCACTTTGGGAGGCCGAGGCAGGCGGATCACCTGAGGTCAGGAGTTTGAGACCAGCCTGGCCAACATGGTGAAACCCCGTCTCTACAAAAATATAAAAATTAGCTGGGCATGATGGCGGGTACCTGTAATCGCAGCTACTTGGGAGGCTGAGACAGGAAAATCACTTGAACCCAGGAGGTGGAGGTTGCAGTGAGCTGAGATTGCGCCATTGCACTCCAGCCAGGGTAACAGAGTCAGAATCCATCTCAAAAACAAACAAACAAACAAACAACAACAAACTGATGGAGAGCACAGTCCAGTCAAATACCACTAGAACCTTCAAGCTTGGTTTGATACTGAGTGCCCAATATACAGCTTAACATTCCCTCTGGCATATGAAATAGATAAGCTTCAGACATTTGTCTCACAGTAGGTATTTGAGTGCTGCCCATCTCTCCTCTATTCAAAGAAAGAGAAACTTCTGGAATAATCTGAAATACTTCACATTCTGATATAACATGAAAATCCTGTTTATATTTGGTGCATTTTCGAAGGGACAATAAAGTATACTTTATAGGTAGCTATAAAGTACCCCCAAAAAAGGTGATTCTTTATGAACCTATCAGTCATCATTTCAATTTGTCACGGACATTGGTATTATTTATACTGGAGGCAGGAATGAGCTTGGCAGTTTTGCAGTAAAAATTGATATTTTTGCTTTCTTCTGTGGTGTTTGCAATAGAATATATTATTCTAGCAATAAAGTATTGCTAGCTGTCTTTGTGTTATGTGCAGTAGGTAAATATAGTGATTACCCAAGGTTTTAATAAGGGTAGAGTTGGATTTAGTTAATGGTTCTGCTCTTTTTTATAAGGCTGAAATCCAGAGGGCAGCCCAGAAAATGTTTGCTCAAAACTGCATAAACAAAATAGCCATGTTTTCAAAGTGAATAAATGAGGCATTAAAAACAGTGCTTGGGAAGTTGAAAACCTTTAAAGCAGCACTAACAATACCTTCCTGGTCCTAAATATAACTATATCCATACACATATGTACGTGTATAAGAGTTTTGTTGTGCACAAAAGGGAATTCTTAGTAGCACTATTGGGGCTGCTGATAAATGTTCAACTAGATGATAACCACATAAAGAGAACAAGTTGTATCCTCTGTATATGAACTACCTTGCAATTAGAGGAAGCTTTTCTTATTTATGGTTCAAAAGGAATATTCCCCCAACCCCAAACAAAGCCTGTAAAACTCATCATATAATCACAGCTATTTTTACAGAACTTGAAAAAATTTGAATTGGAATATCATATATGAGAAATTAGCTCAGCACTGATTCTTATTATTCATAGGTAACCCACCTTTTTGACAATGGAGCCACTGTCTTCTTTGCTGTTTTCATGGCAGTCTGGGGTAAGTGTTCTATAACCATAAAACTTGAGTTTTCCTCATATGCCCTGTGATATATTCCTTTAGAAGTTTCACTTTGCATGTGAAAGAAAGAAGCTTGAGTAAATGGAATTGGCTTTCCTATTAGTAGAAAATTGGTAAATAATTTATTGGGTTTGTTTTAAACGATACTGTAGAAGAAAGACATGTCTGATTTCTCTTAAACCTTCAACAATGTCATTAGCACTCTGTTATTAGAGTAAAATTTACTTTCTGTTGGACACAGAAATAAAGCTTGTGTACAACTTTAGTTTAGGTCAGGGGAGAACTGAAACACCATCTCAGTATATATAGGACTTTGTATTGTAAGTGGCTAACGTGTGAGTACCCATCTTTAGCTTTCTTCTAGCTCTGTACAAAATTACCCCTAAAAACAAGGCCTATTCACAGGACTGAACTGAGTTTTTTGATATCATTTCAAGCTAATATCCCCATCACACAAGGTGTGATGGAAACAGTCAAATACTTGGAAGTAACAGGACTTGATTGAAATCTCAACTCCCTTTACACACTAGGCTCTGTGATTTTTGGCAAGTTATTTAACCTACCTCTTTGTAAAATGGGTTAACTAATATATAATAGTCAAATAATTATAACGCCTCAATTTAATGATATAGAAAAACATCTCACAAATTCATGGAAAGCAGTTAATGGCAGTTACCTTTGGAAAGGAAGATTCATGGAAGAGTAAGTAAACAACGATGAGAGACAAACTTTATGCTATATATTTTTAGTCTGGTTTGAATTTTTTACAGTTATACTTTTCTCCCTTAACTTTAATTGCCAAAATCTGAATTTTGATTTAACAAAATGCTACTAACTTTAGACTTAGGCTCATCTTGTTCATTATGTCTGCTATGAATATTGGAATCTTCCCCATCTTTCAGGCCCCAGCTGAAATGTCATCTGCTCCAGCCAAAAGATGTCTTTCTCCTTTGAATTTCCATGGCATTTTGTTCTTAGGGCACTTTAAATTATTTTCACACGTAACTTGTCTTGCCTAGTATATTTATGGTCCTTGAGGACCATTATGATTATCAGAGGTCTCATATGGTTTGTTTTTTTTGTTTTTGAGATAGATGGAATCAGTAAGTTTCTGTTGGATGGATGGGTGGGTCAATGGATAGATAGGTGGATGGATGGATGGATGGATGGATGGAAGGAAAGAAGGAAAAAGAGAAGAAGAAAGAAAAAGAAATTACCAAAAGTATTTATTTATGATACAGTGAATGTATTTAAGAGGTCTTTTTTGATAAGTGGAAACATAAAACCTTGTTCACTTGAGGAAGCTTGTTCTTGATATGTTGTGTCTTTTGTACCTAGAGAGTGTCAAAGGAAAATTGTCCCACCCATCACAGCTCTGTTGAAGGGACATGTTTTGAACCCCATGACTCCAGTCCCTCTCAGCCAGTAAGCATTTGAACCAAGATCAGTTAAACCACAGGTTGGTGAGTGGCCTGGGAAAAGGCCTGAGGTTCTGCCCAGACAAGGACTGGTAGGGCCACCCAGATTCTTATTCCCCAGAATGTGGACTAGGAGAGTAAAGCGAAATAGGGAGTTAGCAGCAGGAACTGACACTGAAAAATACAGAGGGCAGGAGGGAGGGAGAAAAAGAAAGATTAAAATTGACCATTGGGTAGAAGTAGGGACCAGGAGGAATTAGGAGGCTGAAGTTATGAGAATCAGAACCAACCTAGAAATAGGTAGAAGCAAAGAACTAGTGGAAAAATTACAGGGCAAAAAAGCCAACTGGGAGAAAATGCAAGACAATCCCCCAGAGAGGAGCAAGGAGAGAGTATAGCCAAGTCATGTTATTAGTGGAGTGTCAGGATAAAGACCCAGACTCTTGTGGCTGAGGCCTCTCTCAAGCTTCAGGCTTCCATGTCCTGTTTCTGAATAGGCCATGTATTTTTTCCTGTAGGATTCCTGCCTCCCTTGGTGGACCTTGTGAAAAGCTTTCACTGTTCATGCTACCCTTAATGCTTCTCTGTCCCTTGCAAACAAACTAACCCTAACAGAATTTTGATTACAGGACTGAGCTCTCAGATAAAGAATGAGTATCTAGTTTTCCTAGAATCTATTAGTGTCATACACCATGATTAGGACAAGCCATATAATGCTTAAGCTTTGCCATGGTCACAAATGAGGGGACTTTGGAAATGTATTCATTTCCTAAACCAGTATTGTAAATGCTAAATGTATTCTGTAAACCTAAATGTATATAGTATTCTGTAAACCTAAATACTAAATGTATATTGTAAACCTAAATGTATTCATTTCCTAAACTTTTCAGGTCATAGCACACATAAAAATGAAAATATTTACACAGCATGCTGCTGTACATGGAGGAGCCTGCTCATGGCCATGGATAGGGCTGTCCCAAACACCCTAGCCTCAGAAGCCACAAGGGTTGAAAGGGGCATTATTATTATTCCTGGCATAGTCATTTAGAAGCTCTGCCTGGGGCTGCTAATTTACTGTGTAATGAGTTAATGCTTCTATATAAAGAGTGGTATCCTGATGGTATCCTGGAAGAATTGAAACACAAAACTTCCTTACCCACTTCAATATTTCACCAATTTCAAATATACTTTGAATTAAATAATGGTTTCTTCTCACAGTTTACCTCCTGAGACTACATAGAAGTAAATTTTGGTATGATGACATTTGTTCGTAAGGCAGAGGTTATTACTCTCCCCCACTACCTCCATTATAAAATAGATTGCATGCCCTCTTTGCAAGTTGTGTTTTATGTTATGGATGACAAATAGGTTTTGTTTTATCCCCTTGCCAACCTCAGCTGATTGGTGCTGGCTGCCTGGAGCATGAAGTTGAGAAGTTTCTGAGGTTGAAAGTGGGTGGATTGGAGATTTAACAGCCCTTGTGCTTTAGAGTATACTTTGTAAGACTCTGATGGATGTTCTATAATAAACTTTGGGCACAAAGGAACATTTTAGGGCCATTCCAGACAAGACATGCCTGGAATAATTCGCCCTCTAAATTGCTTTGTCTTAGATGACAACTTATTGCTTAAATCCCATATTATTCCCAGAAATGTGCTAGTTTGAGAAAAAGAATGAGTTGCCCCAAGTGTTTCTTTGTAGATAGAGATAATGCCTTTTGCAGAAATCTGAAAGAATCAACAACATTAACAGTTATATTAATGGCATTCATTTTTGAGGGATTACTATGTACTAAATGCAGTCCTAAGCATTGCCCATGTATCATCTCATTTAATCTCTCCAGCAAACTTTTAAAAAGGTACTGTTCTTATCCTCATATGACAGATAAGGAAACTGCAGCAGTGGCTAGAAAGTGGCAAAGCCAAGAGTTAAACTGGGCAGTCTGAGCTCCTCTGCTCTACTGCTAGAAATCAGGTATTGTTTGTTACCATTTCCTTCTGTTTTAGAGACCTGAACCTTAAAATAAAGGACTGCTATGCCTGTCCTTAGCCTCATTTATCCTGCTTTGTGACAGTGATGTTCTATAAAAATGTGTCAGTTCTAATGGAGCTCAGTTTAATGGTCTCAGGATCATCTCTTACGATTGACAAGTTACAGCATTAAAGAAAACAAATGCACTCTATTTTCAGGAAATTGCTAGATATGGAGCCGATGAGAACAGATGTAAGTGGTTTACAAGACTTCTGAAGGGCTGGGCTTGACGTGTTCATTTTGTTGCCTTTGCTTTGTGTGTTCACCAGAAAAAAATAATAAGGCTCCATCTGTAACCAGCTTGTAGCAACTGGGAGAGCCTTGGCGTTGGGTTAGGAATCCTGACAGAACTCTACTACCATTGTTCAGGTCACATCTGTGTGAGTGCAGGGCTCCCTGGGGATCCCTGAGGTATGCTGTGAGCCTGGGTCTGGGCTGGAATTACAGTGTAGCCCATTCCTCAATGCTCATTTTTGTTCAGAAAGGTCCACGGGGCAGAATGATTGTGGACTAAATAACTCCTATCCCGAGGGAAAAAAAATGAGTCATCAGGGAACTAGATGTTGGCAGAGACCTGTCGGGGAAGCAGATTATTTCCCTCTGTTCTGTTTCTGGTCTGGTTTGTTTTTTCTCTCTCTCTCCCCCTTGTTTTTCATTTTTTACTTCTAGGATTGCCAAAAGTTAAGTTATCCCCAGTAAACACACAAAGCAAGATCTACAAGGCTCTTTAATCAAAATGACAAGATGGTAATTATTTAGTGTGATCCTGTTAGTAATCGGTGAATGAAGTATGTCTCATTTAAAAAAATTAATTTTGCAAGAATCAGCCTTTTGTTTCTAGATATTTATGCTAAGTTTATATTTTATAGTCTTATCTACATGTTCAACAAAAAAAATGGTAATTGTATGTTGAAAAAGGTACACATTTACTGAAGGCCTACCATGTTTGTATGCACATTCACATAGGATACCTCATCAATTTCTCATCACCCATTAGAAAGAAATTACTAACCTCATTTTATAGATGAGGATACTGAGGCTCAGAGAGGTTATGCAACTTGCCCAGGATCCCAGTAGTTGATAAGATGTGGAGCCTGAACTTTAAACCAGATCTGGTCTGTTTCACTCCAGAGTCATTCCAAAGTGTGTCCACCATGTTGTGCATCTTCTGTGAAGTGTGTCAATTAAGATCTCATTAACTCATACACAAAAATGTGTTAGATGTGATCTCTGCTTTCAAAAATCTCAGTATATTAAAGGAGAGTAGATAATTATAATACAGGGCAAGTCCAATTTACAGTAGGCCAATGAGGGTTTATGTAGTCAACTTCCTGAGGCAAAAGGAAAAGCAGAAAAGGTTCACCCAAGAAGAGATATTGGAAAGAAGTCTTAGCTTTGCCAGGCAAAGTAGTGGGGTTGGAAGGAGGTGTAGATAACATTCTTAGGTGACAAGAGTATTTGTAAAGCTCTGAAAAGGAAGAATTGGCTGTTCAGAGTGATAGGGAGGTTGAGTGTGTATTAGTTTCTTAGGGCTGCTGTAACATAGTACTACAAACTGGGTAGCTTAAAACAATAGTTTATTGCATAACAGTTCTGGAGGCTCAAAGTCCAAAATCAAGATGTCAGTGGGATTCTGAGGGCTGTGAGGGAAGGATCTGTTCCATGCCAGTCTCCTGGATTCTGGTGATGGCTGATGGTCCTTTGCCTTCCTTGGTTTGTAGATGCATCACTCCTATCTCTGCCTCTGTCTTCACCTGGCATTTGCCCCATGTCTCTGTGTCTTCACATGGCTATCTTCTTCTCAAGACACTGGTCATACTGGATTAAGGGCCCAGCCTACTCCAGTTGTGACCCCGTCTTAACTAATTACATGTGCACTGACCCTATTTCTAAATAAGGTCACATTGTGAGGTACTGGGACCTTTTTTGAGGGGACACAGTTCAACCCATAGCAGAGCGCCTGTTGAAGGCTGAGAGCTACTTATCACAGGCCACTTGTGCTACAACAGAACATGGCTTCACGCTGTAAGCAACAGAAAGCCAACTGGAGTTATAATCCGGGAAGGGACATCATCAATTGTATTTGGGAAATAACTCTGGCAACAGTGCAGGGAGAGGTGAAAGTCGAGGCCAACTGGTGGCAGGCAGGCCTCTTAGAAGGCATTCTAGTGTTCAGTCAAAATATTACGCAGAACTTGACTTCAGAAAAGATCCAATTTCCAGAATAAAAACCACATGTGTAAAATGTTTTCCTAGCCTTAGTTATTTATAATATGCAAAATTTGGGAACAACATAAATGTCCAACAATAGAAGAACAGTTTGGTAAATTATAAGCAGCTATTATAAATTGCTCTTTCAAAGCATGTGATAATACAAAGCTTGTATTTAAATTTTTTTTAAAGTAGAGTATAAAGTATACAAGTAAAACATGATTTTGAATATATTAAATGTAAATGAAAACAGAAAGAAATGATGTCATAATATTAATGGTGGTTTGCTTTATGTGGTGGGATTGTGGGAAGATTTTTTTCACCTTTAAATATGATTTATGTGCAATAAAATCCAGCAACTTTAAGTGAACAATTCAACAAATTAGGTCAAATATATATAGTCATGGAAGCATCACCATAATGATGATATATAAGATAACTTTTTTTTTTTGAGACGGAGTCTCGCTCTGTCCCCCAGGCTGGAGTGCAGTGGCACGATCTCCGCTCACTGCAAGCTCTGCCTCCCGGGTTCACGCCATTCTCCTGCCTCAGCCTCTCGAGTAGCTGGGATTACAGGCACCTGCCACCATGCCCAGCTAATTTTTTTGTATTTTTAGTAGAGATGGGGTTTCACCATGTTAGCCAGGATGGTCTCGATCTCCTGAACTTGTGATCCGCCCACCTCGGCCTCCCAAAGTGCTGGGATTACAGGCGTGAGCCACCGCGCCCAGCCTAAGAGAACATTTTTATCCTCTCAAAAGTTTCCTCATGCCCCTGCAGTCAGTCCCTTGGCAACCTGAAACCTGCTTTCTACCACTGTAGTTTCAGCTGTTCTAGAATTTCATGCAAATTAAATTATTCAATATATAACATTTTGTGTCTGGCTACTTTCACTTCAGTTAATGCTGTTGAGATTCATTTATGCTGTTGCATGTGTCAGTAGCTGGTTTTTTTTTAGTACAGAGTAGTATTCCAGAGCCTGGGTATGTCATAATTTGTTCATCTACTTACCAGTTAATGAATATTTGTGTTCAGTATGATTTTTAACTATTATAAATAAACCTAGAAACTATTGGCTCTTCTAGTTTTTTTTTTGTACATTTTCATAAAAGCCTTTGCAGCCATTCATTTTGGATGAATAATTAAAAGTGGCATTGCTGGATCATGTGATAAGTGAATGCCTAACTTTGTAAGAAATTGTTTCCCAAAGTGGCCGTATCATTTTGTAGTCAATATCAGCATGATATGAGAATTCCAGGTGTTCCACATTCTCACAAGCACTTGGAATTGTCAGTCTTTATAATTTTAGTCATTTTAGTGGGTATATAGTATTATCCCATTGCAGTTTTAATTTGCATCTCCCTAATGAGTAGCGATGTTGAACATCTTTTCATGAGCTTATTTGCAGTCTGCACATCTTACTTGGTGAAGTGTTTGCTCAGATCATTTGCCCATTTGTTATTGGGTTGCTTGCATTTTTATTTTTTAATGGTGCCTTTTGAAGACCAAGAGTTTTTTCTTTTTATATAGTCTAATTTAAATTTTTTTCTGCCCTCGTTTTTTATGTTTTATTTATGAAATCTTTGCCAAACTCAAAGTTTCTAACATTTTCATCTATATTGTCTTCTAAAAAGCTTATCATTTTAGCTCATACATTTAGGTTTATGACTTATTTCAAGTTGGTTTTTGTATATGGCATAATGTAAGGGGCAGATTTATTTCTTTCCATGTAGATATCCAGTTTTCCTAGGACCATTTGTCCAAAACATAATTCTTTTCCTTTTTGAATTTTCTTGGTATGTTTTGGTTGAAATCAATGGGCCATATATGTATGGGTCTGTTTTCAGAATTTTTATTATGTTTGATGTGTATGTGTACACATGGCAATAATACACTGTCTTGATTATTATGGCATAATAACTGTTAAAATCATATTTTTCTTTTCAAAAATTGTTTTGCTGTTTTAGGTTCTTTGCATTTCCAAATAAATTGTAGAATCAGCACTTAAATTTCTTCAAAAAAAGTGTTGATATTTTGATTGGGATTAAGTTGAATCAACGTCAGTTTGGAAAGATTGAGTGTCATTTAGCTTTTTGTTTATTTACCTATTCTGTAATTTCTCTAAGCAATGTCTCATTATTTTCAATGTACAAGGCTTCCAGATATTTTGTTAAATTTATGCCTATATATTGGATTTTTTGAGTTTTTTACAAATAGTATTTTTCTGTAACTTCAATTGCCAGTTATTCATTGCTACTACATAGAAATACAATTAACTTTTGTATTTTAACCATATATCTTGCGACTTACTAAACTCAGTTATTAGTGCTTCTAGCTTTTTTATAGATTCCTTAATATTTTCAACATAGATGATTAAGAAATTTATAAAATAAATAAGTTTTCTTTCTTTCTAATTTATATGAGTTTTATTTCTTTTTCTTGCCTTATACTGGTTAGGACCTCCAGAATAATGTTGGATACAAGTTATGTACTAGACATCCTTGCCTTATGCCCAGTCTTAGGGGAATGTGTTTAGTCTTTCACCATTAAGTATGATAGAAACCACAGGTTTTCATAGATGTCTGTTATCAAGTTGAAGAACATTCCTTCTATTATTAGGAACTGAGGGTTTTTAAAATCATGAATGGGTATGGAATTTTGCCAAAAGCTTTTCCTGTATTAACTAAGACGATCCTGTTTCTTTCTTTCTTTTATTTTTTTATATTTTAAATTCTGGGATACACGTGCAGAATGTGCAGGTTTGTTACATAGGTATACATGCGCCATAGTGGTTTGCTGCACCCTTCAAATCGTCATCTACATTAGGTATTTCTCCTAATGCTATGTCTCCCCGATCCCCCTACCCCCCGACAGGCCCCAGTGTGTGATGTTCCCCTGCCTGTGTCTGTGTGTTCTTATTATTCAATTCCCACTTATGAGTGAGAACATGCAGTGTTTGGTTTTCTCTTCCTATGTTAGTTTGCTGAGAATGATGATTTCCAGCTTCATCCATGTCCCTGCAAAGGACATGAACTCATTCTTTTTTATGGCTGCATAGTATTCCATGGTGTATATGTGCCACATTTTCAGTCTATCATTGATGGGCATTTGGGTTGGTTCCAAGTCTTTGCTATTGTGAATAGTGCCACAATAAATATATGTGTGCATGTGTCTTTATAGTAGAATGATTTATAATCCTTTGGGTATATACTCAGTAATCGGATTGCTGGGTCAAATGGTATTTCTGGTTCTAGATCCTTGAGGAGTCACCACATTGTTTTCCACAATGACTGAACTAATTTACACTCCCACCAAAGTGTAATTAGCGTAAAAGTGTTCCTATTTCTCCACATCTTCTCTAGCATCTGTTGTTTCCTGACTTTTTAATGATTGCCATTCTAACTGGCATGAGATGGTATCTCATTGTGGTTTCGATTTGCATTTCTCTAATGACCAGTGATGATGAGCTTTTCTTCATATGTTCATTGCCTGCATAAATGTCTTCTTTTGGGAAGTGTCTGTTCATATCCTTTGCCCACCTTTTATAGGGTTGTTTGTTTTTCCCTGTAAAGTTGTTTAAGTTGCTTGTAGATTCTGGATATTAGCTCTTCGTCAGATGGATAGATTGCAAAAATTTTCTCCCATTCTATAGGTTGCCTGTTCACTCTGGTGATAGTTTCTATTGCTGTGCAGAAGCTCTTTAGTTTAATTAGATCCCATTTGTCTATTTTGGTTTTTGTTGCCATTGCTTTTGGTGTTTTAGTCATGAAGTCTTTGCCCATGCCTATGTCCTGAATGGTATTGCCTAGGTTTTCCTCTAGGATTTTTATGGTTTTAGGTTTTACATTTAATTTTTTAACCGATCTTGAGTTAATTTTTGAATAAGGTGTAAGGAAGGGGTCCAATTTCAATTTTCTGCATATGGCTAGCCAGTTTTCCCAACGCCATTTATTAAATAGGGAATCCTTTCCCCATTGCTGTTTTTATCAGGTTTATCAAAGATTAGATGGTTGTAGATATGTGGCATTATTTCTGAGGCCTCTGTCCTGTTCCATTGGTCTATATATCTGTTTTGGTACCAGTACCATGCTGTTTTGATTACTGTAGCCTTGTAGTATAGTTTGAAGTCAGGTAGCGTGATGCCTTCAGCTTCATTCTTTTTGCTTAGGATTGTCTTGGCTATACGGGCCCTTTTTTGGTTCCATATGAAATTTAAAGTAGTGTTTTCTAATTCTGTGAAGAAAGTCAGTGGTAGCTTGATGTGGATAGCATTGAATCTATAAATTACTTGGGGCAGTATGGCCATTTTCACAATATTGATTCTTCCTATCCATAAGCATGGAATGTTTTTCCGTTTGTTTTTGTCCTCTCTCATTTCCTTGAGCAGTGGTTTGTAATTCTCCTTGAAGAGGCCCTTCACATCCCTTGTAAGTTGTATTCCTAGGTATTTTATTCTCTTTGTAGCAATTGTGAATGGGAGTTCATTCATGATTTGGCTCTCTGTTTATCTGTTCTTGGTGTATAAGAATGCTTGTGATTTTTGTACATTGATTTTGTATCCTGAGACTTTGCTGAAGTTGCTTACTAGCTTAAGGAGATTTTGGGCTGAGACGATGGGGTTTTCTAAATATACAGTCATGTCATCTGCAAATAGAGACAATTCGACTTCCTCTCTTCCTATTTGAATACCATTTATTTCTTTCTCTTGCCTGATTGCCCTGACCAGAACTTTCGATACTATGTTGAATAGGAGTGGTAAGAGAGGGCATTCTTGTTTTGTGCTGGTTTTTGAAGGGAATGCTTCCAGCTTTTGCCCATTCATATGATATTGGCTGGGAGTTTGTCATAAATAGCTCTTATTAGGTTGAGATACGTTCCATCAATACTTAGTTTACTGAGAGTTTTTAGCATGAAGCGGTGTTGAATTTTATCAAAGGCCTTTTCTGCATCTATTGAGATAATCATGTGGCTTTTGTCATTGGTTCTGTTTTTGTGATGGATTATGTTTATTAATTTGTGTATGTTGAACCAGCCTTGCATCCCAGGGATGAAGCTGACTTGATTGTGGTGGATAAGCTTTTTGATGTGCTGCTGGATTCAGTTTTCCAGTATTTCATTGAGGATTTTCGCATAGATGTTCATCAGTGATATTGGCCTGAAATTTTCTTTTTTTGTTGTGTCTCTGCTAGGTTTTGGTGTCAGGATGATCTGGCCTCATAAAATGAGTTAGGGAGGAGTCCCTCATTTTCTATTGTTTGGAATAGTTTCAGAAGGAATGGTACCATCTCCTCTTTTTACCTGTGGTAGAATTCAGCTGTGAATCCTTCTGGCCTGGCCTTTTTTTGGTTGGTAGGCTATTAATTATTGCCTCAATTTCAGAACTTATTATTGGGCTATTCAGGGGTTCGACTTCTTCCTTCTTCTTCTTCTTCCTGGTTTAGCCTTGGGAGGGTGTATGTGTCCAGGAATTTATCCATTTCTTCTAGATTTTCTAGTTTATTTGCGTAGAGGTGTTTATAGTATTCTCTGATGGTAGATTGTACTTCTGTGGGATCAGTGGTTATATCCCCTTTATCATTTTTTATTGTGCCTATTTGATTCTTCTCTCTTTTCTTCTTATTAGTCTGGCTAGCGGTCTATGTATTTTGTTAATCTTTTTAAAAAAACAGCTCTTGGATTCTTTGATATTTCGAAGGGTTTTTCATGTCTGTCTCCTTCAGTTCTACTCTGATCTTAGTTATTTCTTGTCTTCTGCTAGCTTTTGAATGTGTTTTCTCTTGCTTCTCTAGTTCTTTTAATTGTGATGTTAGGATGTCAGTTATAGATCTTTCCCGCTTTCTCCTGTGGGCATTTAGTGCCATAAATTTCCCTCCAAACACTGCTTCCGCAGTTTCCCAGAGATTCTGGTACGTTGTGCCTTTGTTCTCATTAGTTTCAAAGAACTTACTTGTTTCTGCCTTAATTTCGTTATTTACCCAGTAGTCATTCAGGAGCAGGTTGTTCAGTTTCCATGTAGTTGTGCAGCTTTGAGTAAGTTTCTTAATCCTGAGTTCTAATTTAATTGCACTGTGGTCTGAAAGACTGTTTGTTATGATTTCCTTTCTTTTGCATTTGCTGAGGAGTGTTTTACTTCCAATTATGTGGTCAATTTTAGAATAAGTGCAATGTAGTGCTGAGAAGAATGTATATTCTGTTGATTTGTGGTGGAGAGTTCTGTAGATGTCTATTAGGTCCGCTTGGTCCAGAGCCGAGTTCAAGTTCTGAATATCTGTGTTAATTTTGTGTCTCATTGATCTGTCTAATATTGACAGTGGGGTGTTAAATCTCCCACTATTATTGTGTGGGAGTCTAAGTCTTTTTGTAGGTCTCTAAGAACTTGCTTTATGAATCTGGGTGCTCCTATATTGGGTGCATATATATTTAGGACAGTTAGCTCTTCTTGTTGCATTGATCCCTTTACCATTATGTAATGTGCTTCTCTGTCTTTTTTGACCTTTGTTGGTTTAGGTCTATTTTATCAGAGACTATGGTTGCAATCCTTGCTTTTTTTTTTTCTTTCCATTTGCTTGGTAAATATTCTCTATCCCTTTATTTTGAGCCCATGTGTGTCTTTGCATGGAGATGGAGTTCCTGAATACAGCACACAGATGGGTGGTCTTGACTCTTTATCCAGTTTGCCAATCTGTGTCTTTTAATTGAGGCATTTAGCCCATTTACATTTAAGGTTAATATTGTTATATGTGAATTTGATCCTATCATTAGGATGCTAGCTGGTTATTTTGCCTGTTAGTTGAGGTAGTTTCTTCATAGTGTCAATAGTCTTTACAATTTGGTATGTTTTTGCAGTGGCTGGTCCCAGTTTTTCCTTTCCATATTTAGTGCTTCATTCAGGAGCTCTTGTAAGGCCAGCCTGGTGGTGACAAAATCTCTCAGCATTTGCTTGTCTGTAAAGGATTTTATTTCTCCTTCGCTTATGAAGCTTAGTTTGGCTGGATATGAAATTCTGGGTTGAAAATTCTTTTTTTTAAGAATGTTGAATATTGGCCCCCACTCTCTTCTGGCTTGTAGGGTTTCTGCAGAGAGATCTGCTGTTAGTCTGATGGGCTTCCCTTTGTGGGTAACCCAACCTTTCTCTCTGGCTGCCCTTAACACTTTTTTTTTTCATTTCAACCTTGGTGAATCTGACAATTATATGTCTTGGGGTTCTCTTCTCAGGAGTATCTTTGTAGTGTTCTCTGTATTTCCTGAATTTGAATGTTGGCCTGTCTTTCTAGGCTGGGGAAGTTCTCCTGGATAATATCCTGAAGAGTGTTTTCCAACTTGGTTCCATTCTCCCCATCACTTTCAGGTACACCAATCAAATGTAAGTTTGGTCTTTTCACATAGTCCCATATTTCTTGAAGGCTTTGTTTGTTCCTTTTCATTCTTTTTTCTCTAATCTTGTCTTCACACTTTATTTCATTAAGTTGATCTTCAGTCTCTGATATCCTTTCTTCCGCTTGATCGACTCGACTATTGATACTTGTGTATGCTTCACAAAGTTCTCATGCTGTGTTTTTCAGCTCCATCAGGTCATGTATGTCCTCTAAACTGGTTATTCTAGTTAGCAATTCCTCTAACATTTTTTCAAGGTTCTTAGCTTCCTTGCATTGGGTTAGAACATGCTCCTTTAGCTTGGAGGAGTTTGTTATTACCCACCTTCTGAAGCCTACTTCTGTCAATTCGTCAAGCTCATTCTCCATCCAGTTTTGTTCCCTCGCTGGCAAGGAGTTGTGATCCTTTGGAGGAGAAGAGGTATTCTGGTTTTTGGAATTTTCAGCCTTTTTGTGCTGGTTTTTCCTCATCTTCATGGATTTATCTACCTTTGATCTTTGATATTGGTGATCTTCACCTGGGGTTTTTGAGTGGACATCCTTTTTGTTGATATTGATGCTGTTCCTTTCTGTTTGTTAGTTTTCCTTCTAACAGCCGGGCCCCTCTGCTGCAGGTCTGCTGGAGTTTGCTGGTTGTCTACTCCAGACCCTGTTTGCCTGGGTATCAGCAGTGGAGGCTGCAGAACAGCAAAGATTGCTGCCTATTTTTTCCTCTGGAAGCTTTGTCCCAGAGGGGCAACCCCCAGATGCCAGCTGGAGCTCTCCTGTATGAGGTGTCTGTCGACGCCTGCTGGGAGGTGTCTCCCAGTCAGGAGGCACGGGCATCAGGGACCCACTTGAGGAGGTAGTCTGTCCCTTAGCAGAGCTCGAGCACTGTGCTGGGAGATCTGCTGCTCTCTCCAGAGCTGGCAGGCAGGAACATTTAAGTCTGCTGAAGCTGCCCCGACAGCCACCGCTTCCCCCAGGTGCTCTGTCCCAGGGAGGTGGGAGTTTTATCTATAAGCCCCTGACTGGGGCTGCTGCCTTTCTTTCAGGGATGCCCTGCCCAGGGAGGAGGAATCTAGAGAGGCAGTCTGGCTATAGTGGCTTTGCCAAGCTGCAGTGGGCTCCACCCAGTTCTAACTTCCTGGCAGCTTTGTTTACACTGTGAGGGGAAAATTACCTACTCAAGCCTCAGCAATGGCGGACACCCCTCCCCCCCACCAAGCTTGAGCATCCCAGGTCAACTTCAGACTGGTGTGCTGGCAGCAAGAATTTCAAGCCAGTGGATCTTAGCTTGCTGGGCTCCGTGGGGGTGGGATCCACTGAGCTAGACTGCTTGACTCCCTGGCTTCAGCCCCCTTTCCAGGGGAGTGAACAGCTCTGTCTTGCTGGCATTCCAGGCACCACTGGGGTATGAAAAATAATTCCTGCAACTAGCTTGGTGTCTGCCCAAAAGGCTGCCCAGCTTTGTGCTTGAAACCCAGGGCTCTGGTGGCATAGGCACCTGAGGGAATCTCCTGGTCTGCAGGTTATGAAGACTATGGGAAAAGCATAGTATCTGGGTCAGAGTGCACCATTCCTCACAGCACAGTCCCTCAGGGCTTCTCTTGGCTAGGGGAGGGAGTTCCCCGACCCCTTGTGCTTTCTGAGTGAGACAGTGCCCTAGCCTGCTTTGGCTTGCCCTCCGTGGGCTGTACCCACTGTCTAACCAGTCCCAATGAGATGAGCTGGGTACTTCAGTTGGAAATGCAGAAATCACCCACCTTTTGCATTGATCCCACAGACTGAAGCTGTTCCTATTCGGCCATCTTCTGTCCTCAATCCTGTTTCTTAAAAGCTGGACAATATATTAATTAAATTGATTCATTATGAAATAATAGGATGATCTTGCATTCCAAGGATCCCACTTCATCATAATATATTACCTTTTATGAGTGTTGCAATATTTGATTTGCTAAAATATTTTCAGCATTTTTCCATCTGTCTTCATGAGGGTGATTGACCTGTAACTTTTTACTTCTAGTGTCTTTTTGTTATTGAGGTGATGTTGGCCTCATAAAGTGAGTTAGGAAATGTACTTTCTTCTAGAAAGTAGAAATGGTATTATTTCCATCTTGAATGTTTGGTAAATTGTACCAGTGATGCCACCTGGGCCTGGAGTTTTCTTTGCAGGAAGGCTTTTAATGCAATCTTAGTCTTTTAATGGATGGAAGTTTCTCCATGTTATCTTTTTTTTTTTTTTTTTGCCTTTGAAAGAGTCTGTTATTTTTTCTCAATTTGTGAATTTATTGGCATAAATTTCTTTATAATATTCTTTTATATTTCTAATTCCTATAGGATGTGTTATGATATCATGTTGATCATTCCTGAAATTGGTAATTAATGTCTTCTCTTTTCCTGTTCATTCTGTCTAAAAGTTTATCAGTTCTATTGATATTTTAAAGAACCAGCTTTTGGTTTTAATGATGTTTTTCTATAGTTTTTATGTTTCATTTTTCATTGATTTTTGCTGTTATCTTTCATTTTGTTCCTCATGCTTGCTTTGCATTTAATTGCTCCTTTTTCTAATTTCTTACGGTGAAAGCCTAATTATTTACGTGAGGTCTTTCTCATTTTCAAATATGAGTTTAATGTTATAAATTTCCTCTAAGCACTGCTTAGCTATATCCCCCAAATTGTGTTTTTATTTTTAATCAGTCCAAAATATTTTCTAATTTCCTCTGTGAGTTCTTCTATGATCTGTGAGTTACTGTGTAGAAGCATATTGTTTAATTACCAAATGCTTGGGAGATTTTCTAAATTTCCACTTGCTGTTAGTTTCTAACTTCATTCAAAGGACATAGTTTGTGTGATTTCAGTTCTTTTAAATTTACTGAGAAATGTTTTATGACCCACAGTATGATATCTTGGCAAATGTTCCAAGCACATTTGAAAAGACTAGTAGTTCCCCACATGGACACGCGGAGGGGAACATCACACACCAGGGACTGTTGGGGGGTGGGAGGCTAGGGAAGGGATAGCATTAGGAGAAATGCCTAATGTAAATGATGGGTTATTGGGTGCAACAAACCACCATAGCACATGTATACCTGTGTAACAAACCTGCACATTCTGCACATGTATCCCAGAACTTAAAGTATAATAATAATAATAATAAAAGATTAGTAGTTCCCCTTTATCCACAGATTTGCTTTCCACAGTTTCAGTGACCCACTATCAACCACGGTCCAAAAATATTAAATGGAAAATTCCAGAAATAAACAATTCGTAAGTTTTAAATTGTGCACAAATCTGAGTAGCATGATGAAATCTCACATTGTCCTGCTCCCTCCCACATGAGATGTGAATCATTCCTTGTTTGGCATATCCACACCGTTCACAATACCTGCCCATTAGTCATTTCTTAGCCGTCTTGGTTATCAGATACTGCCACTGTATCATAGTACTTGTATTCAGGTAACCCTTATTTTACTTAATTATGTCATCGAAGTGCAAGAGTAGTGATGCTGGCAATTTGGGTATGCCAAAGAGAAGCTGTAAAGTGCTTTGTTTAAGTGAAAAGGTGAAAGTTCTCAACTTAATAAGTAAAGAAGAAAAGAAAAAATCTTACACTGAAGTTGCTAAGATATACAACTGTAAGATATATTCTAACAGTTGGTAAGAATCTTCTATGCATGAAATTGTGAAGAAGGAAACAGAAATTTGTGCAAAATATATATAAGGTTCAGTAGTATCTGTGGTTTCAGGCATCTACTGAGGGTCTTGCAATGTATTACCTGTGGATAAAAGGGGACTAGTGTATATTCTGCTGTTGTTAATTATAGCATTATCTAAATTTCATTGATTATTAAGAGAGAAGACCCAAATAAATAACATCAATATGAAAAAGGAGACATTACAACTGATACCACAGAAATTCAAATAATTATTAGAGGATACTATGAGCAACTATATGCCAATAAATTGGAAAATCTAGAAGAAATGCACAAATTCTTAGACTCATACAACTTACCAAGATTGAACCATGAGGAATTCCAAAATCTGAACAGACCAATAATGAGTAACAAGACAGAAGCCATAATGAAAAGTCTCTCAGTAAAGAAAAGCCCAGGGCCCAATCGCTTCACTGCTGAATTCTACCAAACATTTAAAGAAGATCTAATAGCAATCCTACTTGAACTGTTCTAAAAAATGGAAGAGGAGGGAATATTTCCAAACTTATTCTGTGAGTCCAGTATTACCCTGATACCAAAACCAGACAAAGACACATCAAAAAAAGAAAACTACAGGCCAATATCTTTGATTAATATTGAATCAAAAATCCTCAACAAAATATTGGCAATCAAAATTCAACACTACATTAAAAAGATCATTCATTATGACCAAGTGGGATTTTTCCCAGAGATGCAAGGATGGTTCAACATATGCAAGTCAACCAGTGTGATACATCATATCAACAGAATGAAGGATGAAAACCATATGATCATTTCAATTGATGACAAAAAAAGCATTTGATAAAGTTCAACATTTCTTCATGATAAAAACCCTCAAAAAACTGGGTGTAGAAGGAGAATACTTTAACATAATAAAAGCCACATATGACAGACCAACAGCTAGTATCATACTGAGTGGGGAAAAGTGAAAACACTTCCTCCAAAATCTGGAACATAATAAGGATGTCCGCTTTCACCACTGTTATTCAACATAGTACTGGAAGTCCTAGCTAGAGCAATCAAATATGAGAAAGAAATAAACGGCACCCGGGTTGGAAAGGAAGACATCAAATTATCCTTGTTTACAGATGATATGATTTTACATTTGGAAAAAACCTAAAGACTCCACCAAAAATCTATTAGAGCTGATACATTCAGTGAAGTTGCAGGATACAAAGTCAGCATACAAAAATCAGTAGCATTTCTATATGCCAGCAGTGAACAATCTGAAAAAGAAATCAAGAAAGTAATCCCATTTACAATAGCAACAAATACAATCAAATAACTAGGAATTAACCAAAGAAGCAAAAGATCTCTGCAATGAAAACTATAGAACACTGATGAAAGAAATGGAAGAGGCTTTTTCTAGAGGTGCCCTGCTGGGAGAGTGTCCATGGCTTCGTGTCCCCATCGCGGCCCTGCAGTCGGCGGCCTCCTCTTGGAGCACAGCAAGGTCAGGCGGCACCTGCTTGAGTCCTGCGTCACCATGGCCACAGTTCCCAAGTTGCTGCAGCAGCAGGAGGAGGACTGCAGGAAGCTGAGATCTGTATCTTTGGACCTGAATGTTGATCCCTCACTTCAGATTGACATACCTGATGCGCTCAGTGAGAGAGATAAGGTCAAATTTACAGTGCGCACAAAGACCACACTGCCCACATTTTGGAGTCCAGAGTTTTCTGTTACAAGGCAACATGAGGACTTTGTGTGACTACATGACACTCTTCATGTACCCGAGAACTTGAAGTATAATAAAAAAAAAAAAAAGAAGAAAGAACAGACTATGCTGGGCTTATTGTGAGTGTTTTAGAAAAACAAATAAGCTAGTTCTTTCTACCTTGCTATTCATTTAGTTTAAAGAGACTTATATCCACTTTGTGTAATGGATTGTGAAAATTTTGATTTCATCTACCTACTAGAGTATTTGCTAACTATTGGGTAAGTGGAAAATATGTGAAGGAATAGTGTTGCAGCTTTGAGGTAATGCATACAGGCTTACATTATTTATGTTGTAAAGTGGTGTAAACAGTGTAATGACTTTAGTCTTATTTACCTTTAAGTTTGGTTTTTCTCTGGTATGTTCTTTCAATGTCAGTAGAATTGATTTCTAGGAAACATTAGTATTGGTAATAGTATGTGATAAGATTTCTCAGAAGTGCTGAAGAAAGCCATGCCTGTAATCCTAGCACTTTGGGAAGCCGAGGTGGGTGGATTACTGAGCTCAAGATTTCAAGACCTGCCTAGGCAACACGATGAGACGTTTTCTCTACTAAAAATATAAAAAATTAGCTGGGCGTGGTGGCCAGCTACTGGGGAGGCTGAGGCATGAGAATCACTTGAACCTGGGAGGCAGGAGTTGCAGTGAGCCGAGGTTGCACCACTTCACTCCAGCCTGGGTGACAGAGTTGAGACTCTGTCTCCCAAAAACAAAAAAGTGCTCAAGGAGGCAGTTTTCAGCCCTTGATCATTAATTCTTGGCTGCAGGAACAGAGACTTAGCTGATTTTAAAGGAGATTTCCATGCATTTTGTCCTGCCATGCAGACTGAAGAATCTGTCCAAATGACAATTTCTTAATAATTGAACAAAATTAGTACTGAAGCTTATATTTAGATATGTTCTGTTCATTCAAAATTAGAGTCCTTGATTATCCTTTGGAATTAGGAGAAAAATCCTTTGGAATACTGGAGACTTCATAATCTTGATGGCTAATCATTGGTGTTTAGCATTGGTTGTACTAGTTTTAGGCCAACATTGAAGCAGTATAGACACTGTTGTGTTCTGAACGATTGTCTGTAATGGATAAACTGGGCAAATGAGTGCCATCAAAGTGAATACAGGAAGACACCTCCTTTTAAATGGCCAGAAGAAATAAGGAAGATTAAGAAAAAACAGGAGTTGACTTTTAAATAGCCCCATAGGAGTGGAGTGGTTGTCTCCTGTGGACCAGCAAGAGTAGAATGAGGCACCAACTAGAAAACATCGCTTCTGGGACAAGAGGCTCATGAGTTCCTGCCTCTGCTGCAGATTCCGCCTGCTCCTACGAAGCCTGACTTCGATGGTCCTTGAGAGAAGATGCAGAAACTGGGAGAAGGTAAAGGGTCTATGACCAAAGAAGAATTTGCCAAGATGAAATAAGAACTGGAATCTGAGTATCTCGCTGTTTTTAAGAAGACTGTGTCCTCCCATGAAGCCTTTCTTTAGTGGCTTTCTTCTCACCCTGTTCTCAGTAAAGATCACAACTTTCATGTTTTCCTGGAATATGATCAGGATCTAAGTGTTAGGTGGAAAAATACTAAAGAGATGTTTGGTGGCTTCTTCAAAAGTGTGGTGAAAGTGCTGATGCAGTCCTTTTTACTGGAGTTAAGGAGGTACATGACTTCTTTGAGCAAGAGAATTACTTCCTTATTAACTATTACAGTAGGATCAAAGATTCTTGTGTGAAAGCTGACAAAATGACCAGATCTCATAAAAATGTTGCCGATGACTATATTCACACTGCAGCCTGCTTACATAGCCTGGCTTTAGAAGAGCCCACAGTCATCAAAAAGTATCTATTGAAGGTTGCTGAGCTATTTGAAAAACTTAGGAAAGTAGAGGGTTGAATCTCATCAGATGAAGATTTAAAGCTAACAGAGTTCCTCCGATACTACATGCTCAACATCAAAGCTGCTAAGGATCTCTTACACAGATGCACCAAACCCCTCATTGACTGTGAAAAATCAAACAAAGCTCTGGATAAGGCCCAGTTTAAAGAGCAAAGATGTCAAGTTGGCTAAGGTACACTAGGAGGAGTGCTGCCAGAAATTTGAATAGCTTTCCAAATCTGCAAAAGAAGAACTGATAAATTTCAAACGGAAGAAAGTGGCAGCGTTTAGAAAGAATCTAATTGAAATGTCTGAACTGGAAATAAAACGTGCGAGGAACAGTGTCTCCCTTTTGCAGAACTGTATTGACTTGTTCAAGAATAACTTGAACAAGTTATGCCTTCACTCTGAAGAAAAGAAATGAATGTGAAAAAAAGCCAAGCATCACTTGCATTTAAATCATTACCAACGGAAGATTTATTATCTTCAACTTTAGTTTAAAATTATGTGAGTAAATATTTTGATTTCTACAAGTCTTAACATTTAACCACGTTGGTTTAAAAATATTATTGCTTGCTACTTGGACATAACTAATTTTTCCTTGTGCATTTAATACCTCTGGGCAGAATCTAAATACTGAGTTCTCCTGTAGTATGTCTTTAGTTACTAAGAAAGGATGTAGGAGACATATGCCTTCTGGAAACAAGTAGAAGCAATCATCTGGCCCATGTCCCATGAATGTCAGGGAGGTGCCAGTTACAGCAGGTGATTCAGCAACTTGAGGCAGGTAACAGAATTTCCATTCCTCACTGAAGGTGGGGTTTGTGTTTTTGTTTTGCCCCTTTACTCCCCTGGTAGTCATCTGGTGTTTGTACTATAACAACAGCAAGAAAATCTCATTTGTCTTTATGTGCTCTTTGCACCTCCTTTTTTTAAATTGAGATATAAATATTTGAGGGGCGAAAAGTATCTACAGGTATATATGGAAACTGATAATGTGGTCTACTTTATAAGATGGCCAGATCTACATTAGGAAAGGTATGAGCTCCTTCCATAGTGGCTGTGGGAGGTGATGGGGGGAGAGGGGACGGTGTATGTCTTTGGCGTTTGTTTTTTTATAAAGTATATAATAAAATAATCATGCTACTAAAGAAAAAAGAAATTGAAGAGGAGACAAAAAATGGAAAAATAGTCCATGTTCATAGATTGGAAGAAGCAATATTGTTAAGATGCCCACACTACCCAAAGCAATCTACAGATTCAATGCAATCCCTATAAAAATACCAATTACGTGCTTCACAGAAATAGAAAAAATAATCCTAAAATTTATGTGGAATCACAAAAGACTCAGAATAGCCAAAGTTATACTGAGCAAAAACAACAAAACTGGAGGAATCACATTACCTGACCTCAAATTATACTGTAGATCTATAGTAACCAAAAAGGCCAAGTACTAGCATAAAAAACAGACATATAGACCAATGGGATAGAATAGAGAGCCCCAAAACAAATCCACACACTTACGGTGAACTCATTTTTGACAAAGTTGCCAAGAATATACATTGGGGGAAAGTCTCTTCAATAAATGGTGCTAAGAAAGCTGGATATCCATATGCAGAATAATGAAACTAGACCCTTATCTTTCCGCATATACAAAAAATCAAATCAAAATGGATTAAAGACTTGAATATAAAACCTCGAACTGTGAAACTACTAAAAGAAAGCATTGGGGAACTCTCCAAGACATGAGACTGGGCAGAGATTTCTTGAGTAATACCCTACAAGAAGAGTCAATCAAAGCAAAAATGGACAAATGGGATCACGTCAAGTTAAAAAGCTTCTGCACAGCAAAGTAAACAACGTGAAGAGACAATCCACAGAATCCACAGAAATGGGAGAAAATATTTGTAAACTATCTGTCTGATAAGAGCTTAATAACCAGAATATATAAGCGGCTCAAACTACTTTGTAGGAAAAAGACCTAATAATACTGTTTAAAAATAGGCAAAAATTTGAATAGACATTTCTCAAAAGAAGACCTACAAATGGCCAACAGGCATATGAAAAGGTGCTCAATATCATTATTCATCATAGGAATACAGTTCAAAACTACAATGAGATATCATCTCTCTGCAGTTAAAATGGTTTTTATCCAAAAGTCTAGCAACAAAAAATTCTGGCAGAGATGTGGAGAAGAGGGAACATTTCTACACTGTTGGTGGGGATATAAATTAGTACAACCACTATGAAGAAAAGTTTCGAGGTTCCTCACAAACAAAAATAGTGCTACTGTATGATCCAGCAATCTCATTGTCAGGTATATATTCAAAAGAAAGGAAATCAATATATTGAAGAGATATCTGCACTCCTATGCTTGCTCTAGCACTGTTCACAATAGCCAAGATTTGGAGGCAACCTAAGTGTCCATCAGCAGATGTATGAATAAAGAAAATGTGGCACTTATACACCATGAAGTACTAGTCAGCCATAAAAAAAAAAGAGAATGACATCCTGTCATTTACAACAACATGGATGGAACTGGAAGTCATTATGTTAAGCGACATAAGCCAGGCACAGAAAGACAAACTCCACATGTTGTTCTCACTTATTTGTGAGATCCAAAAGTGAAAACAATTGAACTCATGGAGGTAGAGAATAGAAAGATGGTTACCAGAGGCTGGGAAAGATAGTGTGGTGGGGGTGGAGGGCTGAAGAGGAGGGGGGTTGGTTAATGAGTACAAAAAGAAATAGAATGAATAAGACGTAGTACTTGATAGCACAACATGGGGACTATAGTTAATAATAATTTAATCATACTTTTTAAAATAACTAAAATAATTGGATTGTTGGTAACACAAAGGATAAATGCTTGAGGGGATAGATACCCGATTTTCCATGATGTGATTACAATGCATTGCATGCCTGTAGCAGAATATCTCATGTACCCCATAAATATATACACCTACTATGTACCCACAAAAATTAAAAATAAAAAAATTAAATTAAAAAAGGTACAGCATTTTAACCCTTCCTTGGAACCTAAGATATGCATCTGAAAGGGGAGTTTTTAACTGTATAAGTCTGTCTAAATGCCTTAGTAACATGATGAATGGTAGTAACTCAGTGTTTTTTCCTCCCTATTTGCAGAATGTTAACTGTTGCTATGTTTTCCAGAAAAAACCCTGTATTAGTTACGATGAGTAAAGTTAGCTGCTATAATACACAAACATCACAACCTGGTGGTTGATAGAGCCCAGTCAGATGTTCCTGGTTGGCAGATGGTTTTCCTTATGATCATTCATATGGGTGGGTGAGTTCCTTCCATCTTGTGGCTATATCCCTTTCTGGATCTTCAGCATTCTGTCTGTTCATTCAGCTAAAAGTATAAAGAGAGCACAGGGAAGATACATCTACTTCTTAACTCTTTGTCCAAAAATGACATATATCACTTCTTACTTTCCATTAGCCTAAACTTGGTTTGTGGACACATCTGAGATAAAGGCTGCAAAAATATAATTAAACTATGCCTAGGAGGATAAGAAATCATTTTGGTAAATGCACAGCAGCCTGCCACAAATTTATTTGAAAGTGATAATAATTGTTCTATTTAAGAAAATACTATAAAAACCCTAGAAGAAAACCTAGGCAATACCATTCAGGTCATAGGCGTGGGCAAAGACTTCATGACTAAAACACCAAAAGCAATGGCAACAAAAGCCAAAATTGACAAATGGGATCTAATTAAAGAGCTTCTGCATGGCAAAAGAAACTACCATCAAAGTGAACAGGCAACCTATAGAACTGGAGAAAATTTTTGCAATCTACCCATCTGACAAAGGGCTAATATCCAGAATCCACAAAGAACTTAAACAAATTTACAAGAAAAAAAAAACATCAGAAAGTGGGCAAAGGATATGAACAGACACTCTCAAAAGAAGACATTTATGCAGCCAACAGACACATGAAAAAATGTTCATCATCACTGGCTATCAGAGGGATGCAAACCAAAACCACAATGAGATACCATCTCACACCAGTTAGAATGGTGATCATTAAAAAGTCAGGAAACAACAGATGCTAGAGAAGATGTGGAGAAATAGGAACACTTTTACACTAATTACACTTTGGTGGGAGTGTAAATTAGTTCAATCATTGTGGAAAACAATGTGGTGACTCCTCAAGGATCTAGAACCAGAAATACCATTTGACCCAGCAATCCCATTACTGGGTATATACCCAAAGGATTATAAATCATGCTACTGTAAAGACACATGCACACATATGTTTATTGTGGCACTATTCACAATAGCAAAGACTTGGAACCAACCCGAATGTCCACCAATGATAGACTGGATTAAGAAAATGTGGCTTATACACCAACAACAGACAAACAGAGAGCCAAATCATGAGTGAACTCCCATTCACAATTGTTTCAAAGAGAATAAAATACCTAGGAATCCAACTTACAAGGGACGTGAAGGACCTCTTCAAGGAGAACTACAAACCACTGCTCAAGTAAATAAAAGAGGATACAAGCAAATGGAAGAACATTCCATGCTCATGGGTAGGAAGAATCAATATCGTGAAAATGGCCATACTGCCCAAGGTAATTTACAGATTCAATGCCATCCCCATCAAGCTACCAATGACTTTCTTCACAGAATTGGAAAAAACTACTTTAAAGTTCATATGGAACCAAAAAAGAGCCCGCATCGCCAAGTCAATCCTAAGCCAAAAGAACAAAGCTGGAGGCATCACACCACCTGACTTCAAACTATACTACAAGGCTACAGTAACCAAAACAGCATGGTACTGGTACCAAAACAGAGATATAGATCAATGGAACAGAACAGAGCCCTCAGAAATAACGCCACATATGTACAACTATCTGATCTTCGACAAACCAGAGAAAAACAAGCAATGGGGAAAGGATTCCCTATTTAATAAATGGTGCTGGGAAAACTGGCTAGCCATATGTAGAAAGGTGAAACTGGATCCCTTCCTTACACCTTATACAAAAATCAATTCAAGATGGATTAAAGACTTAAATGTCAGACCTAAAACCATAAAAACCCTAGAAGAAAACCTAGGCATTACCATTCAGGACATAGGCATGGGCAAGGACTTCATGTCTAAAACACCAAAAGCAATGACAACAAAAGCCAAAATTGACAAATGGGATCTAATTAAACTCAAGAGCTTCTGCACAGCAAAAGAAACTACCATCAGAGTGAACAGGCAACCTACAAAATGGGAGAAAATTTTCGCAACCTACTCATCTAACAAAGGGCTAATATCCAGAATCTACAATGAACTCAAACAAATTTAGAAGAAAAAAACAAACAACCCCATCAAAAAGTGGGCAAAGGATATGAACAGACACTTCTCAAAAGAAGACATTTATGCAGCCAAAAAACACATGAAAAAATGCTCACCATCACTGGCCATCAGAGAAATGCAAATCAAAACCACAATGAGATACCATCTCACACCAGTTAGAATGGCAATCATGAAAAAGTCAGGAAACAACAGGTGCTGCAGAGGATGTGGAGAAATAGGAACACTTTTACACTGTTGGTGGGACTGTAAACTAGTTCAACCATTGTGGAAGTCAGTGTGGCGATTCCTCAGGGATCTAGAACTAGTAATACCATTTGATCCAGCCATCCCATTACTGGGTATATACCCAAAGGACTATAAATCATGCTGCTACAAAGACACATGCACACGTATGTTTATTGCGGCATTATTGACAATAGCAAAGACTTGGAACCAACCCAAATGTCCAACAATGATAGACTGGATTAAGAAAATGTGGCACATATACACCATGGAATACTATGCAGCCATAAAAAATGATGAGTTCATGTCCTTTGTAGGGACATGGATGAAATTGGAAATCATCATTCTCAGTAAACTATCGCAAGAACAAAAAACCAAACACCACATATTCTCACTCATAGGTGGGAATTGAACAATGAGAACACATGGACACGGGAAGGGGAACATCACACTGTGGGGACTATTGTGGGGTGGGGGAAGGGGGGAGGGATAGCATTGGGAGATAGACCTAATGCTAGATGACGAGTTAGTGGGTGCAGCGCACCAGCATGGCACATGTATACATATGTAACTAACCTGCACATTGTGCACATGTACCCTAAAACCTAAAGTATAATAATAAATAAATAAATAAATAAAAATGCAAAAAATAATAATAATAAAATAAAAAATAAAGAAAATGTGGCACATATACACCATGGAATAATACTATGCAGCCATCAAAAGGATGAGTTCATGTCCTTTACAAGGACATGGATGAAGCTGGAAACCATCATTCTGAGCAAACTATCGCAAGGACAGAAAACCAAACACCGCGTGTTCTCACTCATAGGTGGGAATTGAACAATGAGAACACTTCGACACAGAGCAGGGAACATCACACCCCAAGGCCTGTTGTGGGGTGGGGGCAGGGAGAGGGATAGCATTAGGAGAAATACCTAATGTAAATGACGAGTTAATGGGTGCAGCAAACCTACATGGCACATGTATACATATGTAACAAATCTGCACGTTGTGCACATGTATCCTAGAACTTAAAGTATAATAATAAAAAAAAGAAAATAATAGGGTGTGGCCTGAAGAACATTCAGTCCTGTCCCTTTTGTGTCCATGATGGGCCTTATGAGACACCCTTCTCAACGGTCTGTGATTCTGAGCCAAGAGTGTCCCAGTATCTGAACACTAACCTGCCTGAACACTACGCCTGATCCTACCTTTACTTAGAGAGTGGAATCCTCAGATTTCCCTAATATGTCGACTAACGTTGTGAGAAGATTGCTATTTGGAATTGGTGTTAACACCTCAGATGAACTTTATTTGTGGGTAGATTTTTATTTTTATTTTTATTTGTGGGTAGATTTTATTTGTGGATAGGTAGGTGCGTGGTGGAGGTGATGGTAGAAAATGGAGCAGAAAAAGCATGCAAAACTCTGTCTTGTAAATACAATTAATTGAGTGTCAGATGTTGTGGCCTGAGAGTGTCCTTTTCTAAGATCTGTGAGGGAAATGGTAGACAGGTTGTTTCATCTTCATGCCTTCAATGCAATGTCTCGGTGACCAGGTGACTTCATCTCCATTAAGGTAAAATGCCTATGTTCATTAAGATAAGGTTAGATCACTGTAGCACAAAGGCCTAACATCATTCAGTGGCTTTAAAAAAACACAGAAATTAATTTCTATCATATGTAAAAGTATGAAGTGAGCATTCCAGGCTGGCAGACAACTCCACTCCACATGGTCACTCAGGGACTCATGTTCCTACAAAAGTGCGTTTCCCATACCCCCAGACCCTGTCATCACTTTCATGGTCTCACTGGGTCACCTGGATTCTACTCATCCAGAAGGGGAAAGTGGATATGGAAAAAGCACCCCGCAATGTTTTAAGAAGTCAACAGGCAAGTACTACACATCATATCACCTGTGCTCGTATTTCACTACTGAGAACTATCCTTTTGTCACATCCAGAGCAAGGGTATCTGGATAATACTATATATATAGGCAACCATATTCTCAGCAACAATCATTTTATTGTGGAGGAAAGAAAGAAAGAATCTTAGAGGACAGTTGGTAGTATCTGCCACGGGGTCCGTACAACCAAATAATGGGAGTGATAGTTAAAACAGAATCACACTTTTATTGCAAGACCAAAAGAGAAGCATAATAAGTTTCAAATGTTGATACTATTATTAAGTTATTTAATAGGCCCTGGTGTGTAAAGCATTCAGAAAATGTAGCTGCATATTCTTCAAATTCATATCTTAATTTCTTATAAGCATATGAAAATATTTAGAAAATTAAGAATAGTTTTCCACATTTGCTTTCATTCTCAGGACAGCATTTCATTTATGCATTTACGGAGCCTCTCTGTGTGCCAGTTGCTGTGCTAGACTCTGAAGGTATAAAGACAACTGAGATACAGCTCTGTTCTCAAGAAGTCCATAAACTAGTCATAGATATGATCCGGGTTTGGGTTTTTATTGGTTTTGTTTTTACAGTGCTGAATGGTGTGATTAGCGCTGACCTAGAGTTGTGTGCACAACTCAGCATGGGTGCACAGGGATGATTCAGGGGGCGTAGTTACAGAACACACGGGGCTAAACCTGAAAGTGAGGGTGGGAGTTGACCAGATGGACCCAAATAGGGAAAAGCATTACTCGCTAAGGAAATGGTGTGGGCAAACTGAGAAAGCATAAAACAGCTCATGTGTGAAAGTGTTAGTGAGTTAGCCTGGAGTCTGAGGTGCAAGTCAGGGCAGAGCGAGTTGGGCTTATGAGCTTTGCATCGTGAGCTTCTAACAGATTTTATTCTATAGGTGATGTGGCTCCACTGATTCCCAGGACACCTGGTTGGATCTGGATTTAGAGAAATCATTAGCAATGTAAAATGATAGATTGGAATCTAAGGAGTTCAAAATGCCAGCAGTAAGGCTAAGCATGCTGATGCTTTAGCTGAGAAAATTCTTGTGGAAAGAGTTCCGTCTACCAAAAGAAAAAAAAAACAAACACTTGACAAAACTCTTAGGAATTTCGTCTTGAGAATAAAGTCATAAAAGAAATACACTTTTTAATCAAACTTATCATAGTGCCAGATAGTATAAGAGAAATATATATATACACACACACATATATCTTTATATAAAACATAAAGATATAGATATATCTTTATATAAAACATAGATATAGATATATCTTTATATAAAACATAAAGATATAGATATATCTTTATATAAAACAAAGATATATATATATAAAACAAAGATATATATATATAACAAAAATATGTATAGCATAAACCACCTTTGAAGGAGACAAGAAAGTGTGAGCTCATGACATAAGACAGTGTATAACTAGGCACACTGAAAGTGCAGGGGCTCCCAAGGCTGTGAGTATTCAGAGGAGGGAGTTTAAACCATGGCATAATGAGGGATTGGAACTTTGCCTTGAAAAGAGACAACCTGTCTTTGTTTGATTACATTTCGTAGGTACAAATAGAGGCAGATTCTTCTTCCTCAAATGAATGGGCATTTCACCCAAACATACCGACAAGGGAATGGCAGTTGCGCAAGCAGCTAATTTCTTCTTCTCTTCCTCTTGAGTACTATAATGGAAGAAAGGAGAGGATTATTAGCCAAAAAAGGGAATATTATAGTGTGAATATTTATGTTCCCCCAAATTCATATGTTGAAATCCTATTCTTTAAGGTGAAGGTATTAGTAAGGGGGGCCTCTGGAAAGTGATTAGGGCATGAGAGCAAAGCCATCATGGTTGGATTATTGTACTTATAAAAGAGACCCCAGAGAGCTAACTACCTCTCCCACCATGTAAGGGCACAGCTGGCAGGTGCCATCTATGAACCAGAAAGCGACCCTCGCCAGACACCAAATCTGCTGGTGCCTTGATCTTGGATTTCCGAGTCTCCAGACCAGTAAGAAATAAATTTCTATTGTTTAGAAGCTACCCAGTTTATGGTATTTTGTTACAGCAGCCTGAACAGACTAACACAGGGAATTAATGGTTAGAATCTCTGTTTCCTCCAGGCAGGATTCAACAGGAATACTGAAGAAGGGTGATGGAATAATTGTGACAGCCACTGGCTCATCTTAGAAGTCACTTCCCTCAGATGAGAACCATAGAGGGTTGGTAGGGCGTAATGAGAGCAGCAGCTGCCAGTAAGACAGACTGGATATGAATCCTATGGCCTGAGGCCGTCCCAGAATGGTCCCCCATCAAGTGTCTTTATGCTCATGGAGGTACCTTCCTGATTTTCATGGAAAATAGCCACATATTCAGGGGCTGGGCCATTTGTCTCTTCAAGAACAGGGAGACCCTAGAGACCAAGGAGGGAAAGTCTTTATAAAGTGGCATTTGCTTGAGGAGCTAGAGGACCTGATAAAGGAAATATCCCAGGGACTTTGTGCAAAGACAGTTTGGTGAGGCAGAGGGCAAGCGTGCAGAAAAGAGTTAACACAGCAGGCCTGCTTTAGAAAGGCCTGCTTGCGAGGGTGGCCCTTGGCTGGTGTCTGGGAACTTGGCTTTCAAGACAGTTTCCACCACCCTGACTGCTGAGGGTAACTCGTGATGCATAAACTGCATGTGCCAACAATACAATTTATGCTTTCTCTCTGGAACTCTGGAATTTTAGTACGTGCTAAGCAGCTGGTGCCTATGTGACCAGCCCCCAATAAAAACCCTGGGCACTGAGTTTCTAACAAGCTTGCCTGTCAAACAGCATTTCACGTGTGTTGTCACGGCTCGTTGCGGAGGAATTAAGTACATCCTGTGTGACTTCATTGGGAGACAACTCTTGGAAGCTTGTCCTGTTTCCTCCCTATTTTGCTCCATGCACCTTTTCCCTTTGCAGATTTCGCTTTATAGTGTTTCACTGTAATAAATCTTAGCCATCAGTACAACTGTATTCTGTGTCCTGTGAATCTTCCTAGTAAATCAAACCTGGGGATGGTCTCGGGGATCCCTGGGACAGCAAGACTCACTGGAAGGACTCCAGTAGAAAATAGCTGCTCACCATTGATACAGATAAACACATATATTTGTTTTAATTTCTATCTTCCGGAATAAGACATTTGATTATTTTAGGTGTATCTTGCCTAACAACTGTAACTACTCAGAATCTTTCAGATTTTAGAAAGGCACTGAATATACCATATATTATTAAATGCCCCAGGAGGCCTGGGGAATACATACTAATGTACTCAAATACATTAGTATGGCTACTTTTAATACATGAAAAGTCTCACTAAGAAGAATAAATAGAGGTTATATGTAGCCTCACATCAGTCCAGGTCAGGGCTAACCCACCAGATGAGTTTCTGCCAAACTTAGGGGAAAAACACTTAAAATTTTTAAAGCATTTTGAATTTTGGCATTGCAGATAAGGGATTGTGGACCTGTATTACCCTCCTTCTTTTGCTTATCCGGAAATTAAGGCTTAGAAAAGTTAATTGATTTGCCAACAGTAGCACAGCTTGTATCTGATCTGGATTTCAAATTTAGGACTGTCTAGGCTACATGCCCGAGAACTCTTATCTGTCACTCTATACTGTCTTTCTAGCTACTTATTTTAAGAATATGTCTTCAGTGTCTGCATACTACTAAGGAGGAGGTAATGTGTGAACAAGGGAGAATAGAAAAGAAGAAAGTAATTATATTTTTTTGACATGGCCATTTACATAATTTACTTTCCTTCATGAAATGGATTCCTAATATATATTTATTATTACCTTCTGTAAGTCTAACTGCACGACAAGGCCCAAAAGAGAAATATCCACCCATTCTCTCTCCTAGGGTATGTCTGTTATATCCTTATAGTAATTCTCAGAGTGTGAGTGAGAGAGTGTGTGTGTGTCTGTATGCATGTGTGTGTGTGTGCCCCCGCATTTGCATTTTTGCCTTCCAAGGCAGCAGGAGTGTGTCTTGTGTCTTATTTTCTCTCTGTTTCTCTTTTATTGCATAATGCTCAATAATTCATTTAAGTTGATATGCTTTCATTGAATTGAGTAAAAAATTACCTTGGCTGAATGAAGATAACTCCCAGATTTCTCTGCATGGGGAGGCCAGCCACCTTGCACTTACTGGAGAAAGTTCTTAATAGACTTACCCACTTTTACCCTCATTGTGGCAACAAAGAAATGGTTTGGAGAAAAGAGAAACAACAGGACTCCTGCCAGTAAAACAGGAAAATATATTTTACATAGGTATTTGCTGTGAGGAGGATTTGAAGGGACAGGAAATCACTACCAAATACATGTGAACTGCCAAGTTTCGTTTTGACTTTTCTGCTCCTACCTGCCTCTCACTTTAAAAAATAAGTGCTTGCTTACCCATGTTTAGGCAATAGAAAAAATAAAATAAAATAAAAATAAATGCTGTATCAATTAGATAGATGTCGGTAACCCAGTTTTCTGAATCCTGACATCCCAGAATGTAAGAATTTGTCATTCTAATAAGTCTGTTCTGCCTCAACTTGTAAATCAGCTTAATTCAATTCTAAGTGAAATCTCTTGTTTTTCATTATGTCTGACACAAGCTTAGTAATTCTCAGAAAATAGTCCTTGTGAAATGAAGTTCAGCTGGAAATTCTGATATTCGATGATGCTTACACTAACAACTGTCATTCTTGGCACTGGCTTCATTATTCGGTGACACAGTTAAGAGCCTTGTTTTACTTTTATTCAAAAATGTCTTTGTCTTTCTCTGCTTGTTCCAGCAACAGTTTTCCTGGAGTTTTGGAAAAGACGGCGAGCAGTAATTGCTTATGACTGGGATTTGATAGACTGGGAAGAAGAGGAGGTTTGTATCATTTACCTCAGAATGTTGTAAAAAGCAAATCACCCAGAACCACACGACCCCCCCCAAATCGTCACTCTCTGTTCTGTGACGGAAGTCAGGTGTGCTCATAAAGCATTTTCAGTTGCCTTTTCAGAAAATTTCAAGCAGTATAAAAACGGACTGACAATTTTTT
This sequence comes from Pongo pygmaeus, assembly GCF_028885625.2. Lineage (NCBI taxonomy): Eukaryota > Metazoa > Chordata > Mammalia > Primates > Hominidae > Pongo > Pongo pygmaeus. The sequence goes on from NC_072383.2 coordinate 99,580,063, forward strand.
TTAATTTTTGATTCCTTAGTGAAATCAAATCCCTTGATTAAGTGAAGAATTCCACTTGTAGGTAGAGGCACCAGAAGAATTGGTGGTGCAGCTTTTTTTTTTCCATTTTCTTAAAAATCATCCTTTTTTCTTTAACTTCAGCAGAAAAAGAGCATTCATTTGACATCTCCAGGTACATGGAAGCAATCCTTCCAAGAGAATTACCCAAAGACAATGCGTCTGTGAGCAGCACCCAGGACAGTGCCCAGATGTGCACAGGCTCTGAAGTATGACATCAAGTGTTCAGTGCTGGGGACAATCCACTCTGAAGCAGCCACTTTGGGAGACGTGGTTAAATGGAGGGCCAGCTCTAGAAAAAACTGCCAAGGAGGGCCAGACTTAGTCCCACCACTGTCCCTTAGCATCTTCTAGGCCAGTCCGTTGTTCTCCTCCTGACCTGTCTGGTTCTGATACTCTCTTCTTGCCCCTATTCCTGTCGGAATTCTAAAGTACCCACACTGGGCATGGTCACCACGGTCCCCTCTTGGACCCTGCTTCCCTTGACAGTTGGTCCAGGCCTCAGCCCCACTCTCCTCCCTCTTGTTCATTATCTCTTACCCCTCCTGAGTCTCATTTCCTCAGAGCTTTGCTGTGCCAGTAAATCAGATAAACTACTCATATATGTATAATGTGATCATGGCTATTAGTATGTGTTTTCCTTGAAGGGAACACATGTATATATTTTCATGTATCAAAAAGAATCTTTCAGAAATATGAATGATGTGAATTTTAGCCCTGTGGTAGGCTTGGTGGAGGAAGTAATTCTGAGAGGTATTTTTGTTGTTGTTGTTTGTTTCCTTCAAACTATGCCTCCTGAATGGCTGCCTGTTCCCCTTCTCCCATGAACATGTTTGGGCAGTTTTTTGGTTTGGTTTGGTTTGGTTTTGAATGTACTTCAGGTGTACAACAGGAGGTTTTGATACATGACACTGAGATTTTCAGCAATCCTTGTTCTCCTGATAAGGCTTTCTCTCATGTTTTTATAAATATTCTCCAGGCCAGGTGCAGTGGCTCACACCTGTAATCCCAGCACTTTGGGAGGCCAAGGAAGGGGTAACACTTCAGGCCAGGAGGAGGATTTGAGGATAGCTTATAGATGGCCATCTTCTCCCTGTGTCTTCAGGCCAGGAGTTCGAGACCAGCCTGGCCAATATGGTGAAACCCCATCACTACTAAAAACAGAAAAATTAGCTGGGTGTGGTGGCACGCACCTGTGATCCCAGCTACTTGGGAGGCTGAGGCACAAGAATCGCTTGAACCCAGAAGGTGGAGGTTGCAGTGAGCCAAGATTGCACCACTGCACTCCAGCCTGAGTGACAGAGCGAGATCCTGTCTCAAATAAATAAATACATGTGTATATATATATATTTTTTTCTAGGTTCTAGGTATATATATATATACACACACACACACATACATATACATATATATACATAGATTTTTTTCAAGTGGCCAATTTTCAAACATATATATATGTATATATACACCTAGAACCTAAAAAAAATATGTACATATATATATTTTTATATATGTAAATAAATTTATTTTATATATGTAAATAAATATATATATGTAAAATATATATACATATATATATGTGTGTGTGTGTATACCTATATATTCTAGGTTTGAAGAAGCTTCCCAGGCTGACTATGACATCTATTGGTAGCAGCCGGACTGCATTCAGAAATTCCTCTTGTGTGGTACCATTCTACTGTTTCTGGTTACGTGTGTTCATGGGAACAGTTCCCAGTGGGATGGAAAATGTTCTTTCCTGGGAATCACCTTGGGCAATTTACTTCACCTTTGGACTTTAAAAATCTCTAATGAAAAGAAGTGGGACTAAATTTTCCCCTTCTCTCTGTAAAGTGTGGCCCTATTTGAGTAACTTTGACCAAACCAGTCTACAATCATTTTTGGCATTTGTGGTGGGCCCCTATGTGGGCACCCTTCTGGGGAACGTATGTATCCCTTATAAGTGTGGAGCCTTCTGTCTTCCCAGCCCCTGATAAAAAGCGTGGAGTGTTGAATTGTCCTCTCACTCTGCATACCTTTGTACAGGAGCCTACATACGTAGCCATTCCCAGCTTGGGATTCCTTGTGGAAATGACTCACTTCTAGCCCATGGTTTCCACTTTATTGTGCAGAAAAACCCAGACTCGCTGCAGACCTTCTGGGGCAACCTCACACATTAGTTTGTCAGGGCTGCCATAACAAAGTACTACAGGCTGGGTGGCTTCAACAATAGAAACTTACATGCTTACAGTTCTGGAGGCTAGAAGTCCAAGCCAAGGTGTTAGCAGGGTTGGTTCTTTTTAAGAACCATCAGGGAAGGATCTGTTCTAGGCATCTCTTCTTGGCTTATAGATGGCCATCTTCTCCCTGTGTCTTCACATTGTCTTCCCTCTGGTGTCTCTGTGTCCAAATATCCTCTTCTTATAAAGACACCAGTCATATTGGAGTAGGGTCCACCGTAATTACCTCATTTGAACTTAATTACTGCTATAAAAAAAACCTGTTTCCACATATGGTCACATTCAGTACTAGGGGTTAGGACTTCAGCAGATGAATTTGGGGGAAGCAAGACACAATTTGGCCTATAACACCCGGTGATACGGTTTGGCTGTGTCCCCACCCAAATCTCATCTTTAGTTGTAGCTCCCATAATCCCCATGTGTTGGGGGATGGACCTGGTGGGAGGTAACTGAATCGTGGGGGTGGGTTTTTCCTGTGCTGTTCTCATGATAGTGAATAAGTCTCGTGAGATCTGATGGTTTTATAAAGGGGACATCCCCTGCACATGCTCTCTCTTGCCTGCCACCATGTAAGATGTGTCTTTGCTCCTCCTTCACCTTCCACCGTGACTGTGAGGCCTCCCCAGCCATGTGCAACTGTGAGTCCATTAACCCTCTTTTTCTTTATAACTTACCCAGTCTTGGGTATTTCTTCATAGCAGTATGAAAATGGACACATACATCCAGGAACACAGACCTGTCTCCATGATTGGCCTTAGTTCTCGGATGACTAGCTCAAGGGCTCTTGATGACACTTATGGCCTAATAAATTGAAAGTTTCCCAAAGAAGCAGAAGATTCTAGGTCTGCTGTGTTTATCTCCTCAAGTGTAGCTGCCTAAAATAAGTGAAAGACAGAGCCTGCTCCTAATGTATCTCCTGCTGATCTTACCCATGACCTACCCCTGAGGGAAGTCCAGCCTTGGGCTAATTCAGTGGCAGGAGCCAGGCTGAGCCATGTGAAGGCCATCCTTCATGCTACATGGGCAGGCTGCTACCAAACTGGGCTCTCTCTCCATGACCTCTCTTCTATCAGCTCGTTCCTTGCTTTCTGTCAGTACCTTCATCCGAATCTTGACCATTTCTGCCTGGATTAACTCAATCTCCATTTCAGCAGAGTTTCTGCTCATTTGCCATCTTCTCCCAAAACTCTCAAACATAATGCATGCTTAATTAACGGGAACCACATCAGTGTACCATCTTGCTGATTGCCTTTTCCTAATCTCATAATTGGTTTTTAGTCAGAAGCTTTTCACATTCAGGAGGCTCAGCTAAATGATATAAAATCTGTTTGATTTAGAATTGGAGGGACCTTGATTTTAACTGGTTTTGAAACGTGCTTACCTTGTTTTCAATTAAGAATTAAGAATATACCTAAAGTCTATTGGTTAAAGATGAATGACTCCTATAGGAACTTATTAAAAAGTAGATTCACCATGTTTTTAGTGAACTAAATCTAAAAATGCAAAAAAAAATTGCTGGAGGAAACTAAGAATTATATTGTCATTATAACTTACAAAATGGATTTTGAACATTTTCCTGTAGAGAAGCCTTCTTTGTCCTGGTGTTTCTTATCACTCTCTGGTAATAAAAGTAAAAGCTTATTAGTTGTTCCAAACCATTAGGACAGGACAGCTTGTCCCTTTTAAAATACCATTCTTAGGGTGGTTTTTTCTTCAAGCATAGTTTTATAAGTTAACTGATAAATGTAACTGTTAGTCCAAATTTCTTTGCTTTTGATGATAGTAAATCTTGATCTTCACTCTTTAGATTTTCTTCAAGTGGCCAATTTTCAAACATTTAAGCCTGGGCAGTTCATTGGTTGACTAATTAGTGTGGCAGCTGTTGACTCTGTTTTATGGTGGGGTAAAATGATATTTCTTTTTTTATTGTGTGAGCACCTCTTTAGTGCATTAAAATGTGTCTGCTTGTCCTTTAGGAAGAAATACGACCCCAGTTTGAAGCCAAGTATTCCAAGAAAGAGCGGATGAATCCAATTTCTGGAAAGCCAGAACCTTATCAAGCATTTACAGATAAATGCAGCAGACTTATCGTTTCTGCATCTGGAATATTTTTTATGGTTTGAAACTTTTTAAAAAATATTTGTTTCATAAAGTACAAACCTATAGCATAATAACAGTAATCATATTGGGCATTTGCATAGTTCTACAAAATATTTTTGTACTTTGTTATTTATTCCTCACAGTAACTTTGTTTGGTGATCAGGGATGGTATTGCTATCCCCATTTTACAGATGGAACAACTGAGACTCCAACAGGTTATGGGGCTTCCCCAAGGTCAGCCAGTAGGTAGCTAAGAGCTGAGACCCTCTAATCTGATATTCTATCCTCTTGCCATATGCTACTATGTGATGCTGAAAGGAGTCAAAAATGTGAGACAGGATTTACAGTAGTGTTTTTCAAACTTTTCACCATGCCCATACAGTAAGAAATATATTCTCTGTCATAACCCCGAATATGCCAAGCAAATAGATGTATAAAACAGTGTAAGTAAAACAGTGCTCACCTTTATAATATGCATAAGCTCTGATTTTGTTTTATTATAGTATATTTTTAATGACAGATTAGCCTCCTAAAATTAATTTCCTGACTCACTAATGATCATGTCAGTTTGAAAAACAGACCTGAGTTTTTAGCTTTTCCTAAAAAGCAGTCTTAGTAATTAACTTTAACACTGTTAATTACTTAACAAAACATACGCAGATGTTTCTGAAATGTCATTTTAGAACAGTAAAGGACGATTAGGATCCTCCTTTCCTTTTTTCAAATGATGAGTATATAAATATATGCCTAGACCATTAGAGTAGGAAGAACAAGACTATAGCAAATCCAGACAGCCTACTCCCTTTTGCCAGTGAAGAAACTGGGGAGATGAAGGGCTAGGCAGCTTACCCAGACTCCTTGGCTCAGACCAAGATTCAAATCCATGCCTATCTACAGATACTGCTTTTAAGCAATTGTGTCATGCTTTGCCTTCTATGTACATATTCATATTTATTGTATTGTTTCTTACAAAGACCCATAGACATAGATTAAGCTTTTCGTGTTCTATGGATGGGGAACTTGGAACACAGGAGGCTGGAGCTATGGAAAGGACAAGCTTGCCCAAGGTCACACTGCTGGGTGATAGCTGAACTAGGGCTCTAATCTCTCCTCTGACTTTGAATCCAGCCAGCTGTCCATCCTACCTCATTGCCATCCTTGTCTGAATTTCAGCATAGATTTTACCTGTCTCCTGATCAATGGCACTACAATTAAGATCTGGACAGGTTTTTGTTTATTTTATTGTTATTTTGGCCAGTCTGAGCTAGGACTTGTGCTTGAGCTTTTAGAACATATGTCCCTTAAAAGTAAGCAGAAAATAAATTTTGTGCAAAACAGGAATACTTTTGTGAAGAAAGGAATCTCTAAATCAGCAGAGGCCTTCCTGAGGCCTGGCTTCAAGGTCTAGCCTTTGATAATTAAGTGGGTTAAGGTCTCTAAGACATGTTAATATTAGGTAATCACCTAATGAAAGTCACAAAACTTTTTGGAGTCTCAGATTTGCACTAAAGTCGGCCCTACGTGTCTGTGGGTTCTGCATTTATGAATTCAACCAGCCACAGATGAAAATTTAAAAAAAAAAATGTTTAGTTGTGGCTGTACTGAACATGTACAGCTACATGTCATTATTTCCTAAACAATACAGTATAACTATTTACATAACATTTACATTGTATCAGGTATTATAAGTAATCCAGAGATGATTTAAAGTATATAGGAGGTTGTGTACAGGTTGTATGCAAATACTATACTATTTTATAGAATGGACTTGAGCATCTGTGGATTTTGGTATCATGGTGTTGGGGGGTGGTTCTGGGCCAATCCCTCATGAGGATACTGAGGGACAACTGCATTTCATAGAGAAAGAAGATATGCTGTATTGTTCTTAAATGCCATAAAATCTTCAGGGAAACATGCTTCAGTCTGTGTGAATATCAGATTAACAAGATATGTATCTATCACATAGTTGATTCACTCAACAGCAAATAACTGAGCACTTACTATGCACCTGTAATTATGCTAAGGTGCTGTAGAAACCACGTGAGCGAAAAAGACTCCTTCCCTGTCCTTATGGAGCTTACTTTCTAGTAGGGGAGCCTGAGAATAGTCAAACAGATTGTTAGAAATTATAAGTAGTGTCCTGAAAAAAGATGTACCCATATGGTATGGCTCCCATATGACAACAAATAGTCCGGGAGTCATGAAGAACTTTTATTATGAAGTGGTGTTTGAGCTGAGAAGTGAGGAAGGATGAGTAGGTGTTAACTAGGCTGTGTGTGTGTGTGTGTGTTCGGCAAGAGATTGGGTGGGTAGGTATTACAGGCAAAGGAAATAGTCTTGATGATTAAGGGTGCTTAGCCCGTTTGATGTAATGAGAGAAGATGTGGGGACCCCAGAGGGAAGGAAGAATGGTGCCCAAAGGGGCTAGAGAGGGTCTTGGCAGGCTGCGTAAAGGTTTTGCTTTTATCCTAGAATAATAGGAAACCAATAAACAATTTTAAACCGAAGAGTGACATGATAGGATTTCCATATGAATATTTGTCCATCTGCTCAATGTATATTCTGCATTAAAAAGTGTTGTCCCATAGCTTACACACATTCTCAACTTTCAAGCAATGTAGTTCTTTTATTTTAATAAAAAAGAAAATAGAAAAAGGTAAGAGAAAGTATTAACCACAATGAAAAGTATGCATTTGATTATGATCTCTTGAGCAGTACTGCCATGGCGTTACTTCCTTTTCCCATCAGAGGATGTTCCAGGAACGTGAATCCTCTTCCTGTAACATTCCAGCAAGAGGTTCACTGGGTGTCTTGTCTTCCTGCCAGATCTGCGTGGTGATTGCTGCCGTGTTCGGGATCGTCATTTACCGGGTGGTGACTGTCAGCACTTTCGCTGCCTTTAAGTGGGCGTTAATCAGGAATAACTCTCAGGTTGCAACCACAGGAACTGCTGTGTGCATCAACTTTTGTATCATTATGTTGCTGAACGTGGTAAGTGAGCTGCAGTGGCTAGCCAAACGGATCAAAATGTGTGGGCTGCAAGTGACAGTTTTCTTCTGTTGCTAAGGGGATCTGGCCTCAGAGAGGTGGGCCATTCACATAGCACTGATGTCCTGGCAGCAAAGTGCCTGGCATGAAGATGCACTTGGGTCTGGGTGCTTAAAAGTCTTGATTCAAATCTAGACTCCGGGATTTTCTGCAGTATAAGATTGGGCAAAGCACATAACCTCTCTGAACATTAGTTCCCTTATTTATCCAATAAGATTATATTGTACACCCCTTAAGTAAATTTAGAGAAAGAATTTAGAACACTCAGAACCTGTGACACAGCATTGCAATGTTGGTTCCTGTTTCTTTTTGATTATCAATGATAGGAAGATAGACAGTATCCAAAGCATTCCTGGCTAGGTACAGGGGCTCATGCCTATAATACCAGCATTTTGGAATGCTGAGGCCAGAGGATTGCTTGAGCCCAGGAGTTCGAGACCAGCCTGGGTAACATAGTGGGACCTTGTCTCTACAGAAAAAAATAATAATAATAATTGGCTGGTCATGGTGGTGTGCCCCTGTAGTCCCAGCTGCTTTGTGGGGCTGAGGTGGGAAGATCACTTGGTTCAGGAAAGTGAAGGCTTCAGTGAGCAGTGACAGGGCCACTGCACTCAGCCTGGGTGACAGAGGGAGACCCTGTCTCAAAAAAACACAAAAACAAAAACCAAAGCATTCCTTGATATAACCCTGCAAGGAAACCATCAAGCTGGTACATATTGCTTTTGTTGATTTCCAGGCTTTTTCAGATAGCATATTTCAGCCCAGATTTCTTTCCTGAATTCCCATACTCACATGTTAAACTGCCTGCTTGACTATCTCCACCTAACACTTTCAAACCCAACTCCCTGTCTTCCCTCCAGAATCAGCTCCTCCCACAGCCTTTCTAATTGTACTTGCCCAAAGTAAAAGTCTTGGCATTCTACTGGACTCCTGTATTTCTCTGGATGTCCAAATGTATCCAGAATTTGATCACTTTCTGCACATCCCGAAGTCCCACCCTGGTCCAAGTCTGCAGTGTCTCTTACTGAGATTATTGCAGCAGCTTCCTAAGTGGTCTCCCAGCTTCCACATTGCTCTCTTCAATCTAGGCTCAACATGGAAGCCAGAGAGAGCTTCTTACATGTAAGTCAGTTCACATGGCTCCTGTGTTCACAAGGTGTAGTGGCTTTCCTCTCTCTCACAATAAAAGCCTGCGAGGCCACATCTACACAGTGGCCTCACGGGCTTTCGCTCATCTGGTCTGTGTGACATCTCTGACCTCATCTTTTCTTTTACTCATGGTGATTCACCTGCTCCAGCTGCACTTGTCCTTTTGATGCTCTCACCCCAGGACTTTTTTTATTTGCTGTTCTCTCTGCCTGGAGCCTTTTCCTCCCACAGGGTCTGCATCGCTTAGTCCCTCACCTCCTTCCAGTCTTTGTTCAAATGTCACTTCTCTAGTAAATGCTTCCCTTGTCACTCTGTTTTAAATTGCAGCCCACTCCTGCTATCTGACAATTTCCCATCTGCTTGCCTGTGTTTTTTTCTATAGCATTTATCACCATCTAATATGCTATATATTTTACTTATTTATTTTGTTTATCTGCCATTTCTTTTGGAATGTAGGCCCATAAGAGCAGAACCTTTTCGTTATTTTGTTTGTTTGTTTATTTGTTTTTCACTGTTGTTATTCCCTAGTGTCTGGAACAGGGCCTGGCACATAGTAGATGCTCTGTAAATTGTTGTTGCTATTTTTTGTAGAACAAAAGTAGTGCCTGACATGGTTGGCTGCTGAGGTCAACCTATACATAAAAATATGGCCAGGCACTGTGGCTTATGCCTGTAATCCCAGCACCCCATCTCTACAAAAAAAATTTTTTTAATCAGCCTGGTGGCACACCTGTAGTCTCAGCTACTTGGGAGGCTGAGATAGGAGGATCACTTGAGCCTAGGAGTTCATGACTGCGGTGAGTCATGATTGCACCACTGAACCCTAGCCTGGGTAACAGAGCAAGGACCTGAAAAAATTAAAAAAATTTTAAAAGCTGACCTTAAAGGTTTGTAGTGTAAATAAGTCAAACAATGTACATAGAGTGCCAAGGACAGTTGTTAGGCATGGAGTAGATGTTTAATTAATTATAGTTCCCCTATCCTTATTTATACTGCATCTTAAATCTGGACCATAATGCTGAAATGCTTACATCTTTGAAAAAAGATTTTACAGAGGCCAACTAATTTAATACTATTATCCATACAGGTTTATCTATTTAGCTTGTCATTTCTAGTTCTTTAAACAATCCTGAGTCCCATAACCAATAAAACTTGAGTGAGTCCTAAGAGAATTCAACCTACCCAATAACAAAGAACTTAACTTATGATCCCTAGGTTAACTAGTAATCAATGAGCTAATTAAATGCAGGTAGCTCATTATTAGTATTAAAATACATAAAACATCTTTATTAGGAAAAAAGTTTCAAGACTCAGAAGTAATAAAAAAAAGGGCAGTTGCTGATCATTTTGACGTGATGTTTGTGTAACAGCTTAGCAAGTGGAGATTGAAAGTAGATGGTTAGCACTCCCTGTACCTCCCCCTTTTGACCCCCCATCAGGACTCAGTCTCAGTGTTAATTGTGGAATACACATTGTAGGTGGAGAGTGATTCCTAGTGAAATTAACAAAACAGCCATAGGTGAAACGTTTTGCATCCTGTTAGGATGCAATGAATTAATGCCTACTGTATTGTTATCATCTGTTTCCTCCAATGTCTTAAAATTTAATTTGTACATCTTCTTAACAAATAAATGCCTATGTGGCATGGGCAAAGGCTTCATGACTAAAACACCAAAAGCGATGGCAACAAAAGCCAAAATTGACAAATTGTATCTAATTAAACTGAAGAGCTTCTGCACAGCAAAAGAAACTACCATCAGAGTGAACAGGCAACCTACAGAATGGGAGAAAAATTTTACAGTCTACCCATCTGACAAAGGGCTAATATCCAGAATCTACAAAGAACTTAAACAAATTTACAAGAAAAAAATCAACCCCATCAAAAAGTGGGCAAAGGATATGAACAGACACTTCTCAAAAGAAGACATTTATGCAGCCAACAGACACATGAAAAAATGTTCATCATCACTGGCCATCAGAGAAATGCAAATCAAAACCACAATGAGATACCATCTCACACCAGTTAGAATGGCGATCGTTAAAAAGTCAGGAAACAACAGTTGCTGGAGAGGAGGTGGAGAAATAGGAATGCTTTTACACTGTTGGTGGGACTGTAAACTAGTTCAACCATTGTGGAAGACGGTGTGGTGATTCCTCAAGGATCTAGAACTAGAAATACCATTTGACCCAGCCATCCCGTTACTGGGCATATACCCAAAGGATTATAAATCATGCTGCTATAAAGACACATGCACACATATGTTTATTGCGGCACTATTCACAATAGCAAAGATTTGGAACCAACCCAAATGTCCATCAGTGATAGACTGCATTAAGAAAATGTGGCACAAATACACCACGGAATACTATGCAGCCATAAAAAAGGATGAGTTCATGTCCTTTATAGGCACATGGATGAAGCTGGAAACCATCATTCTGAACAAACTATCGCAGGGACAGAAAACCAAACACCACATGTTCTCACTCATAGGTGGGAATTGAACAATAAGAACACATGGACACAGGGTGGGGAACATCACACACCAGGGCCTGCCGGGGGTGGGGCTGAGGGGGAAGGGATAGCATTAGGAGATATACCAAACGTAAATGACGAGTTAATGGGTGCAGCACACCAACATGGCACATGTATATATATGTAACAAACCTGCACTTTGTACACATGTACCCTAGAACTTAAAGTAAAATTAAAAAAAAAAAAGAAAGAAAGAAATGCCTATGTACAGGAAGTGAATCTGTAAATACACACTTGCCCATATGTTTCAAGCAGGTACCAGTGTTGTCAGAGTAAAACACTTCATTTAACTGGAAATCATTGATCCAGCAATATCTACTTCAAGACACAGCCTAGATAAGAGGAAGTAAACAAATTCAAAATGAAGATGGGAGCATAGGGAGTGGCAAAAGTACATAGTTGCTGATGTTACAAAGCACCTGCTATATGCTGGGAGCTAGGCTGCTAGACATTTTACATCTTTTGTCTCCCAGAGTGTTTTCGACTAGCCAACATGGATGAGGTAGAGTTTACACTCTAAAGCTAACACATATTATTCTTAGGGATGCCCTTGTGGTTTTTCATTTATTTTAGATATAACATGAACATCTTTGGTACTCTGATTTTCAGCCAACATCAAACTAGAATAACATAAGGTTGCTAACGCAAGAATACTGATGAGAACAGGGAATAACAAGCCATAGCAAAGAGAAGGAAAGAAAATAAAAAATGTACATAAGAACTCTAAAAGCAGCATCAGCCAGGACCTCTTTGTGCAGGGGCCAGTTACCTTACCCTCCTCAGCTATCTGTGATGACATCTCATCACCGCACACACATTTACACTCCTGTCCCCTGAGGTTTCGCGGGTACCATTATGAGGGCAACCAAATGTGTAATATAGTTGGAATGGTTTCATCAGAATATCTTAAAAAAATTTTAAGTCCTTTCTATCAGCATAAGGGATGACAGACTAGTGGTTGTAATATAGCTTTGACCAGTTCAGAAGTAAACTCTCCAGTGGCTTCTGAAATTACTCAGTGTGAGATATTATCATGACCCAATATAGATTTTTTACAGCTGTCTATTGTTTTCAACTACTTAAAATATTGACCATACTTTCCTTCCAAAGGTAATCATTATTTAGACATTAATTATTAATAATTTTTATCAACTAAATATAAAAACCTTGAGAGCTAGATTAAAGACTCTGATTTTTAAATAATATAATTATTATAAATCACATATCCCATTTCTGACTTTTTGCTAGATTTGTCCAGTGCTAACTAAAATAACAGATCTTTATCAGATGCCAAGTTTCTGATAGATTTGATGATATGTGTTTACTTTTATATAGTATTTACTTTAAAATTTATATTATTTTACAAAAACCCTCTAGGTCCTAATGAAATATTATGCCTCTTAATGGCTGGTTAAGGGGCACTTAGTAGTTTACATTTTATTCCATGTCTTGAAAAATAAATATTTCAAAGATAGAGTGAATAGAAGTGAATAGGATGGAATTTCTTGTTCCTGATCGTACTGTCTCAATTCTGTTCTGCTTCACTGGTGACCAAAAAACATCCCAGTATGGTGATTGCAAGCCAAATAAGCCAACAAAGGCTATATCCCAGGAATAGACTAAAAAGTTATTATCATCCTTTTTATCCAGCCATGCCAATCTGAATCAGATATTTAATTATACTATAAACACATCTCATCTTCCAAAAAAAAAAAAAGTAAACCAGATAATATAGCTTGCATCAGAGCAAGTCCACATTTATTGATCAGACTGGCAAGATAAAAGTAGAAGTACACATAGCTTCCTTTTGGACATGTCTGTAAGATCAGAAAGCTTTCTGCTGGTTACAGATATTCACAATGAGAATTTGCAGCATCTAGTTTGGAAACTTAGATTTTCCGCTGCTCTTAGCAGAACAAACTTCCCATGGTTTATCTCTCAACCGTCTAATGAGAAATCAGACATTTTTCCAGAAACCACTCATGTGGAGATCTCTGAGCGGCTGTGAGTCCCTCTGTGTGTGTGCCCTTACCTCCTGCATCCTGTCCAATGTCTCACAGTCCATATCCTTATATATATATATATATATATATATATATCCTTCAACATATATATGAAGTAGTCACAGATGCCATGGATCCCTGCTGTGTCCCTGTATGCTTTACCTTATTTTTCACAAGGTTAATATTACTCATATGTTGACTCTTATGTTGTTCCTTTTTTTAAAATTACAATGTTTTCAGTGTTCACACCCATATAACAAAGGCATATCCTCAGCTCCGAGGGCCTTTTAGACAAGTGTGCAAAGTGAGGTACTGTGACAAGTATACATCATTGTGAAAGACATAAAAGATAAACCAGTTAATCAAGAATTGTATTTTTGAGAAAGGTTGTCTCATCAGTCAAATTAATTTTCCCTGATAATTACATAATTAAATAATTGTAATGTTACAGTGCCTTCGTAATACATTGTAATATTAAAATATATTTGATTAGAATATCTGTTCTTATCTGTTGTTTACTAGGATTTTGTTTTTATGATCAAATGGGTATGACTAACCTATGTCACAAGGATTCTTATGGAAAATGACACCAATCTCCATTACCATTGGACTCCAAGAACCTGAGATTTCTAGACACAAGATTTGGTCCTATGCCATATTAATATATCCTAATATAGCAAACCATAGTTGTTGCTGAAAGTTTGGAGTCATACATACAGATTATGTTGTTTATTTCTGTAATTAGCAGAAATCTCAGATAAAAGAATTCAAAAATTAAGCAGGACAGGAAGGTCAGTGAGTTCAATACCCATCCTGCCCACATATAAAGAAAAGGATGGTCTGAAGAAGAGATAAGGAACTTGCCCAAGTCCTGTAGCTTGCTGGATGGTCAAGCTGTAATTCCAACCTGGGCAACTTTAACCAGTGTGTTTTCACTACTTTAATCTAAATGTGTTCTTAATCTTCATATTGTTCCAGTCTATTAAACTACTTTTCCTTTTCATTTTCACTTATCGTCTTTTGTTTTAGAAACAGCACTTGATCTTTCAATTATACCCACTCTGGGGAATCTCCTAGAGCTGGATTTACCCTAGACTATACTCTCTGTTCCTTGGTACACACACGCACACACAAACACACATACACACATGCATACACATACCCCACCCTCAGAACCATCTATTGACCAGATGGCTGGGTGAGTTAAGGATGCGTTGAGTTTCCATCTGGTCCACCAATGGAAAAGTGGAGTACCATAAGCTCTGGGAATTTCCAGTAATGTTTAATCACTTCAGTGCTTTTGAATGCTGTAGTCTAGAGTTTACAGCAGTCCATAAAGAATAGGATTGCAGGATCTTACCATTAGAAGCGGACTTAGAGATTTTTACATTCAAGATGCAGAGGCTCAGCAATATTATGACTGCCCAGCACTGCCTAGAAAGCTGGTAATGAATAGCAGCTGGCCTTATTGCCATAAAATTATTTGCCCCAAAATAAGAAGTGAGATTTTATAAATAGTTAGATAGGACCTTGTACATTTCTTTCTTGCCCTGAAAATTACACCAATCTCCATTACCAATGGACTCCAAGAGTCTGAGATGTCTATACACAATGTTTTCATTGGTTGAGCAATGGATGCTTAATGAAATTATTTTGACTCGTGATTTGACTGCCTATTTCCTTTGTGATTATAGATTTTATAACATGTTTAGTTCATTTATTAAATGCATGAAATTTATTTTACAGCTCTATGAAAAAGTTGCCCTGCTTCTGACGAATTTAGGTGAGTGGAATCCTTTCTATTTCACAGAACTGTACTGTGGTCTAGAGGGTATGTTTCAAAGATTCCTTTCTCTAATACTGCTGGAAAGAAATATTCCCTTTATTTTAAAATTCATACAACAAGTTTTTTCTTTGCCTTCAACAGAATAATTTAAAATGTCTAGTAATTTTTCTATATAAAGCTTTAAAATCTGTCACAAACATTATCTGTCATGAGCTAATGTAATTTAAAGTAGATTTTCTTTTCATGCACAAAAAATAGCATTACAAAAGTACATTTGTATAAAGTATCCAGTATAATTTAGGAAAGTGTTCATTTTCTATTGCCTATAATTTTTGTTTAATTAAAAATGTATCAAGTTTTTATGGTATATAAACTCACAGCAAAGTTAGTTTCTTTGAAGACTGGAAGGCCAGGCATGGTGGCTCACATCTGTAATCCCAGCACTTTGGGAAGCTTTGGCAGGAGGACTCCTTGAGTCCAGGAGTTCAAGACCAGCCTGGATAAAATAACAAGACCCTATCTCTACAAAAAAATTTAAAAATTAGCCAGGCATGGTGGCACGTACCTGTAGTCCCAGCTACTCCAGAGGCTGAGGCAGGAGGATTGCCTGAGCCCAGGAGGTCGAGGCTGCAGTAAGTCATGATCATGCTGCTACGCTCCAGAACAATCTGGTAACCAGTAATAACTTGTACATTTATCACATTTTCAAAATAAAGAAATTGTCCCAATTTTATTAACAAGGTATTGGTCATTGTGCTCTATGCATTTTGAGAAAATTACATGCTCCCATCCATAGCTTGCTTTAATGCATTCCATAAGAAGCTTGTCCAGAGGACAAAAAAACTCACAAAAGTATTCCTATTTTTAGTCATCATTATAATAATAGATAGCATTTATTGAAACTTTCTATGTGCTGGATACAGAGCTAGGCATTTTACCTTATCTCTTTTAATGTCATTGAAATCTTCCATCACCACCAGTTCTTGCCCAAAAAGATAGAAAGGGGTTTATGTTCATGGAAGAGACAACTGCCCATTGGTAGACAATGTACCCTGTGGTAGCTTGATCCAGGCTAGCAAAAATGCCATTGGAGGTACAGTCCTGGTCCATCCACGGTGGGGACACCTGGGAACCTAGCTGGTGACCAGGAGACCTTTCCATGTAACCAGGAGTTCAGTAGCAGAAGTGAAACCCTTTAAGAAAAACCCTTTAAGAATCCTGTGTCTTTTTGGCCCTCAGCAACAGTATGGCCTTGTCCTAAAACTGACATTTTAAACCATTTTAAATCAGATTCACTTCCATTCTCCCTTCCCTTCTCAGACATGCTCCCAAAAAGCATTTTGAGTTATAATTTGTGGAAATGAATTGATTAAGTGAAGTATTAAATGAGAAATTAGAAGCTCAGGGAATGTGGAAGCAGGCAAAATGCTATTGTATTAAATATATTTCCTTAGACATTGCTTGCTCGTACAATGTAGCTCCTGTGAAAGGATAAGCTCATTTGACATGAGATTTCTAGCTGGAGGTTTGGTCTTGAGGGCAAATGGATCCATGTTTTGGTTCACACCATTGTGTCCAAAGAGCATTTGCTTTATGGAGGTTGAAATATATGGAGATGAGATTGGCTCCTGACTGAGGTCAGGAAATTATAAGACACAGATGGTGATATGAATTAAAAGCTCTAAAGATGATGCCACCTCCTTGATATTTGTCCATGAGAATGGAAAAAGGGGGATAAGAGTAAAAGCAAATGAGTCAAATGCTCTTAGCATTCTATGATAGGCATTTGACTCCCTCTTAAGCAGTAGGTTGGTATAATATGAGAACTAGAAGTTGAGACCAAGGAAATCTTTGGAGCTGGGAGGAACTACGCCTGCATAGATTAAGAGAAAAAGAAAAGGCTACTGCAGAGAGCCACGACTGGGAATGAGGCCTCGACAGCCTGGCTGTCTATGCTGCTGGCTCTCTGGGTATCTTGTAAGAGTGGAACAGTCTAGGTATTCAGTTCTCTCAGATTCTTCCATAGCCACTTCTCATGAGACCCTTGTTGGGTCTGGTCTGTGAGCTTGAGGATCCTGTGAGTGGTCTGTTCCATCACACGCCATCCGTGGGTAAACTGGAGTCTCCTGCAGCCTCCTCAGGACTCCTGGGTCCCCACCCTGTGTGTACGGGGAGGGGAAGAGAGGGAGTTGCAAGGGGATGAGATTCAGCCTCTCAAACTCTGCTCACCTTTTGTCCACAGAACAGCCTCGCACAGAGTCTGAGTGGGAGAACAGCTTCACCCTGAAAATGTTTCTTTTTCAGTTTGTCAATCTGAACAGCTCCACGTTTTACATCGCATTCTTCCTCGGAAGGTAAGAACCTGACCCCTGCACACCTCCCTAAGCTGAGGACAGAACACTTAGAGGTCACTGACCCATGGGGACAGAGAAGCCCTCCCTTAGGGTGATTTATACGAAGTGTAAAAAGGGAAGAGCATCCTCCTCCCTTCCTTTCCCAAATCTCAAAACCACCTGGCATCCCAGGGAAATCATCTCCACTCAAAACTGCCTGTGCACCTTTTGTTGCTAAGATAAGCAGAGGAAAATAGTTTGTGCATGTGAATGATGCATTGAAAACTTCTGGCCTCTGTCTGCACCTGAATCAGGCTCCTGGCTTTCACACCTATGACAGCAGGTGGTACAACAGGGAGGGGGCTGTAGCATGTCCTGGATTCCTGACTTCACTTAAAAGGGAAGGACATCCTGACAGGAAAGGGGGCAGAAACGGGATACCAGAGGATTCTGGGTAACTTTTAAATCCAACAGTTAAGAGGATTTGGGAAATATTCCCTGGGTAGTGGTAATGTCACATGAATTCCCTTATATCTGGAGGCATTTCAGAGGAGATGGGAACCCAGGAAGGGCCAGGTATAGGATTTTGGTGAGATCAACACAGCGGTCTCTCCTTCATTTCTAGCTATTCCAGCAGCACACAACTCTAGGCAAGTAGTTCAATAATTTTTTTTAACAGCATGACTATTACTCAGAAAGATCAAATGTGTTTAAATCCAGGAGTAAAACTTCTGCTTACACAGGCCAGAGCAATTGATATGCAGCAGAAAATGTTGAAAGTCCACAGCAAGCAGCAAGAACTGGCTTCTGCTTTAGGCAGCCTGACAGAAAGGCCAGAAGGGACATATCCCCTGGAGAATTCCAGAAACTATGGTTATGACAGATCTGGAGGGTTTCCTAATTCCCCCAGACCTACTACTTATAGTAGCAGTCATTCACATTGGAGAATGTGCTAAACTAAATGTAATATTAACTGAAAGCTTGGACCTAGAGTTCTAATGGCTTGTTTTTCTCTGTGTGTTGAAGATTTACAGGACACCCAGGTGCCTACTTGAGGCTGATAAACAGATGGAGACTAGAAGAGGTCTGTATTCTCCCATCATTCCTTGTTTCCAACAGACTTGCATTAAACAGCCTTAGGGCAACTTTGTGTAGATTATAAACCAGACACCCTTTCTTCCTCTCCATTGATTCTGGAATTTCTGTGTTTGCTTACCTTGCAGTGCCACCCTAGTGGATGCCTTATTGATCTGTGTATGCAAATGGGTATTATAATGGTGCTAAAGCAGACCTGGAATAATTTCATGGAACTTGGCTACCCGTAAGTACCTTAGTATCAATAATTGAGAGGCAGCATTGCTGATTATTGGCTTTTCTAGGTGTGGCAAGTAAGATAGGCAATGCAGACTCAGCAGTTAAGCCAGTGCGTGCACCTGGAACTAAGTGCTCACATTTAGACATCCAAAGGCAGCCATGAAAATCATGAACATTGGCTCTTCTGGGAGATTTAGCACAATTCACATGAACAAACGTGAATATTCTTTAAGGAGACTCTTTAGGCCCCTAAATATTGGATACTTGCTTGTGAGCCACTTTAAATGATACCTCTGACCTTTTGGGCTCCAGCATTGCAAGTCCTTAGCTATGTATGACACATTAACTACATCTCCACTCTCCCATCCTCATGGTAAGGCTGATGATAAAATGTTGACAACAATGAGCAAAACCTTGCATCAGCTTGGTAAGGATGACCTTGAATTCTGCTGTGTTTGCTCAGTTATGGTCAGTTAAGTTTGAATGGGGACATAAATCAACAATGCTTCTATTCTGCTTTAATTCCACACCTATTGGTTTCCACGTCAGCTCAATGTCTCTGTAGAGACAAAGAAAACTCAAGATTTCAGGGAGGACCACTCAGCCAGAACAATTAGTGGGAACTTGGTTCACTTCAGAAAGTCTTTTCTTAGCTCTCTGTCAGAACCAAAGCCAGTAATTTTCTGTTCTTAGATTTATTTTTAGAAATCTTCTTCCAAGTATTTGATGTTTTCTGTAAAACTTTTTAAAAATAAAACATTAAACAAAAATTATCAGCATTATATTCTACTTTAAGATATAAACCACAATTAAAATGTCATAGACATCAAGAGAATTATATTTTATCTTCTGGTAATAATGACATAGAGCAAAATTGTAAAGTAGGCAGTTTGTCTTTGATATTCATCCCTTTATTTGCTTCATTTCCCATGTGTTTTGTTTTTTGGCCCTTCTACTCCTGGATATCCTTCAACTTTTTCCTTGTCCTGTACAGAACACAGACCTGCCTCCAATCTCTCATTTCCTCAATGCTTTCTCATATTACAAAATGCACTCCTGAACACTGCTAAGGGTTCCTCTGCTAACCTTACCAATGCCAGGTGCATTTTACTGAGAGTCAGAGCCCCTGTGGAGAGCTCAGGCCAAAAGCAAACAAGTCCAGTTGTAGAACCACAGGTGTTTGTGCGCCAAGAGAGGAAGCATTTTGTGGGTTTGCAGATCTCTAGGCCCCTGACGTCAGAGTATACAGCTCAGCACCCATGTGGCAAGACTGCTCAAGGGTCCTAAATCAAGCCACTTAAGCCAGATATTCCTCAAGATATCTTGGTGTTGCCTTTGTACTGGGGTATCCATTTATAGATATTCTCAGTCCTCTATTCAACCCTCATAGGCAATGCCCAACATGAGACAGTTTCATGAATGATTAAAATAAGTTCATCAATCATTCTGTTTACTTGCAAATATAAATACTTGAAGTATAGACTCCATTGTTATTTTCTTCCTAACCTGAGGCTTTATTTCTTTGATAGCCTGTCCTGAATTTTTTCAAACTATTGTTTCTGTATTCAGACTCTCCTCTTTCTCATTACCTAAGTCATATGATCAGTTACATTTTTTGTAAGAAATTGATCTTTTTGTCCAGGTTAATTCAGAATTGGTGGACTAGAAGAAAAGTACGACAAGAACATGGATCTGAAAGGAAAATAAGTTTCCCACAATGGGAAAAGGACTATAACCTTCAGCCGATGAATGCCTATGGACTCTTCGATGAATACTTAGAAATGAGTATGGAAATATTCTACTTTATCTTTTTAATTATAAATTTTAGATCTCCAGATATATTCAACTAAACATATACCCATTATCATCAAGGTCCTCAGAGCGTAGGGATTCCTAAGCCAAACAGAGAGGAAGGCACATCCTGCTTAAACTATGCTACACTTACATTTAAGGAATCAGATTTCTCTAGAATCAAACCAAAGCTATTTCTCTTAGCATGTATCTAAGACCGTGGGCTTTGGAAGTAAATTATCTGGGTTCAAATCCCAGCCCTATCATTTATTAACTGTGAAACTTTGGGCAATTACTTAATCTCTCTTTGTCTCAGTTTCCTCATCTCTAAAGTGGGAATAATAATAAGAGGAACCGTTTCATAAAGTCTTTGTGTGGATTAAATGAGTTAATGCATGAACATGACTTAGAGCAATGCCTGGCTCAGTATGTACTTGGTACATGTTACTTATATCATTATTATTCTCTTATTTTTTTTGTCTTCTGGAGGGAAAGGCAAATAAAATATCTTAGATAAATTAAGTATGTATATATTTTCTTTCATTATTAAATTGAATATGTATATATTTCCTTTCATTTTAAGCTCTAACATAGGAGTGGAAATGAGGGAAGGGCTGGGCAAGATCCATTTCTTCTAAAGGAAGCAGTTCTTTCTGGTCAGATTTGAAATTTAAAGGAATAGTAGAATGGATGCTTAATGTGTCTTAAATTGTTTTTGTTCAAGTATCTACTTATGTCTTTAGAGTTTCAATTATAGAATGGAAGAATGATATAACCTAGGGAAGAAATCGATTTGGACATTAAAAATAAAACTTAATAAAGAGAATTCATTAAGAGAACTAACCACTTTGAGATCCCTTAATAGATTCTTCTCCCACAAAGAAGACAATGAACAATAACGTTGGTATATTGAGTGCTTAAAAAGAACCTTTTATGTGGCTAGAATTTGGTAGTGCTCCAAATCCTGAAGTATCTTTGCAACACAAAACAAATCTCAGAAGTATCATAAGCAGACTGATGAGTTCTAACTGCTCACTTCTGTTCTTTTGTATTTGCTATTTTCTTAATGACTTCCCCACTTTGTTATATACTTTAAAATGTATTCACTGAAGTATAATAGTGAAAAAGTGTATATAAGTGTAGAGACCAATGAGTTTTTGAAAATTTACACACAAATGTAACCAAATATATGTAGATGAGAGATTGGCAAACTATTGCCTGCAGGTCAGATTCAGCGCACTGCCTGTTTTTGTAAATAAAGTTTTATTGGAACACAGCAACTCCCATTTATTTACATATTATTTGTGGCTGCTTTGGCACTGCAACAGTAGAGTTGGGTAGTTGTGTCAGAAAGTGGCTGGTCTGCAAAGCCTTCTTTATTTCTAGAAAATGTTGCTATCCAGTGAGCTAGATCAAGAAATAGAATATTATCAATATCAAAGAAGACTTCTTTGTCCCCTCTTCCATTTATAGCACCCTCTCTAACCACTTTCCTGACTTCTAACACCATAGATTAACTTTACCTTTGTTATTCTCCATTTAAATGTAATTGTAGAGTACATACCCTTTGTATTTGGCTTGTTTCATTCAATATCATCTTTCTAACATTCTCCCATGTTGCTACAGGTAGTAGAACTTCATTTTATTGCTGTATAGTATTCCTAGAATGTAGACCAGGAGCCAAATTATGAAACAGGAGTTTGTCTTTGACACCCACCCTCATCTTTCCTTAGTCATGTGGGTTTTTTTGTTTGTTATGTTTTGTTTGCATTTCCACTCCCAGATGAGCCCCAACTTTCTCCCCCTGCTGCCCTGACACAGCACACAGACCCCCATACCACCATCAATCCCTCAACCCTCCACATATCATGAAATGTACTCCTGAGCACTCTAAATAATAATATGCTAGGTAACTGCATTTTAACAAAAGCAAAGCCTCTGCCAAGCTTGGGTCGGGAAAAAAAAAAAAGGCAAATTCACTTGTAGAAGTGAAGACATCAGTGAGCCAAAAGATGAGCTATTTTGTGAGTTTGCAGATCTTCTAGGCTCCTGAATAATAATGTACTATTATTGGCCAGGCGTGGTGGCTCACGCCTGTAATCGTAGCACTTTGGGAGGCCAAGGCAGGTGGATCACCCGAGGTCACGAGTTCAAGACCAGCCTGGCCAATGTGGTGAAACCCCGTCTGTACTGAAAAATACAAAAATTAGCTGGGCGCAGCGGCAGGTGTGTGTAATCCCAGCTCCTTGGGAAGCTGAGGCAGGAGAATTGCCTGAACCTGGGAGGCAGAGGTTGCAGTGAGCCAAGATTGCACCATTGCACTCCAGCCTGGGAGACAGAGCAAAACTCCATCTCAAAAAAAAAGAATGTACTATTATTTATCCATCCATTCTACTGCTGATAGACACTTGTGTTGTTTCCAAATTTAGGCTCTTATAAATAATACCTTTACGACATTTTTGTACATGTATTTTGATTAACATACGTAGATGTTTTTATTAAGAATTTACATAAGAGTGGAGTTAGGAGGCCATAGATATGCATTTGTTTGTCTTTAATAAACACTTGAAAATAGTCTTCAAAACTGGGCTGTGCCAGTTTATACTCTGGCTAATAGTAGAACAGTTCCAGTTATTCCACAAACTTACTAAAACTTGCGTTCGTATTTTAGCCTTTTGGGTTGGTAGGCAGCAGTATCTCATCATGATTTTAACTTGAAATTTTATGATAACTAATAATGCTGAGCACCTTTTCATATGCTTATAGTTATTTGGATAAACTTGTGAATTTATATTCAAGCCCATTTTTTTTTGTGGGTATCTGTCTTTTCCTTAGTGATTTGTTATTTATATATTCTGGATATCAATCATTTGTCAGATATATATGTTGAAAATTAAATATCACTTCTCAGTTGTTGGCTTGACTTCTCATTCTCCTAATGGTGTCTTTAAATGAAAAGAAATTTCAGCTTCGTTCTTCTTCAGAATTGTTGCCATATAAGTTTTAGAACCAGATTTCTAATTTCTATAAAAATCTTACTGAAATATTAGTTGGGATTAAATTGAACTCCTACATCAATTTGAAGATATTTGATGTTTCCCCAATCCATGAAAATGGTATATCTTTGCATTTATTTATGTCTTTTTACATTTTTCTCAGCAATACTTTTTGTAGATTTTAGTATATAGGTTTTGTAAAATTTAGATTAGAGTTGTTTCTAGGCACCTTAGGCATCTTTGTGCAACTGCAAATGATGTTTTTATTGTTTTATTTTCTAATGTTTTGTTACTAATATTAATATATAGAAATATTGGTGATTTGTATGTTTGCTTATGCAAACTTGCTAGCATCTAATATCAATTAGAGTTGCTTATATATTTTTTGAGATTTTCTACCTGTATATATATAATTGTATCATCCACATATAATGATAACTTTACATTTTCCTTTTTAGTCTTTATATATATATCTTTTTGTTCTTGCCTAAATGCACTAAGACCTTTTATATAATGCCGGATAAAATTGATGATACTGGACGTCATTGTTTCTGACCTGAGGGTGAAAGTGTTCAATATGTTACCATTAAGTGTGGTGCTAGCTGTATTGTTTTGTACATACTTTTTATTGTTTCCTTAAAGAAGTTTTCATATATCCCTAGGTTGCTGAGGGTTATTATCATGACTAGTATTACATTATATCATGTCATTTTTCTGAATCTATTGAAATGATTATGTGATTTTTTAAAAATTTTACTAATATGGTGGATTTCATTGATTGTTTTTTGTTGTTAAAAAGTTGTTAAACTAACCTAGCAAACTTGGAAAAAAATGCCTACTTGGGTCATGATGCATTTTTTTAATTACCAAGTTCAATTTGCTGATATTTTGCTTATGATATTTATATATAAATTCATGGAAGATATTATAGTGTAGTTTTTCTTTCTTGTAATGTTTCATTTAGATTTGGGTATCATTTTTATGATAGCCCTTTAAAATGATTGGGTAATTATTTTTCTCTTAAGCAGTTTACGTAAGATTACTATTATTTCTTTCTTACATACTTGGAAGAATTTACAATGAAGTAGCAGACTTGAAATTTTCTTCACAGGAAGAACTTTAATTATAGATTTATTTTACTTAATAGATATAGGACTATTTCAGTTTTTGGTTTCTTCTAGCATCTGTTTTCATAAGCTGTGTTTTAGTCATGTATTTTTTCAAGAAACTTGTTCATTTCATCTAAATTTTCAAGCTTAGCAGCATAAAATTGTTTATATATCTCCTTATTAACTTTTTATGTATCTAGGGTGTGTAGTGATGTCCTTTCTTTCACTTATAATTTCATGGTTTGTGCTTTTCTCCTTTTTTGAAACAGTACCTTAGAGGTTTATTAATCTTTTCAAAAAAAAACTAACTTTGGTCTTTGTTGATTTTTCTCTACTACACATTTGCCTTTTGCTTCATTCATTTCTGCTCTTATCTTTATTTCCTTCCTTTACTTCCTTTGGGTTTAGTTTCACTTGTTTTCTCAGCATCTCAAGATGCTGATTTTCAGATTTTCTTTTTTTCTAATATAGGCATTCAGAGCTATAATGTTCTCTATAAATACTGCTTTGGCTGTATCCCACAAGTTTTTATATGTTGTATTTTATTAGCAAAACATTTTCCATTTCCCTTGTAATTTATTTTTGACTATGCATTTTGAAGGAATGCATTAGTATCAAAACATCTAAAGAGTTTTGATACATTGCTCTGTCATTGATTCTAATTTAATTACACTGTTATCAGAGTATATTCTCTATGTTATTTCAGGCTTTTGATTATTTATATATGTGTATATATATATATACACACACATATATATATACACACACACATATATATAAAGATTTACCTTATGCTCCTTTATACCGTCTATGTTGATATATGTTTCAAGTATGTTCTGCAGTTAGTTGTTTGGTATAATGGTCTACATTTTTATGTCAATTAGGCAAGATTAGTTAATTGTGTTTTTCAAATCTTCTAAGTCCTTGTTAAATATTGTGCCTCTTATCTACTAGTTACATACTTGAAATCCCCAAGTATGATTGTGGATTTGTCGTATTCTATTTTTAGTTCTGTCAACTTTTGCTTTATGTATTTTGAAACTGGGTTATTATGTATATACAAGTTGAATTATTCTGACTTACTGTTGAATTGATGTTTTTATCATTATGTAAAGTAATTATTGAATAATGCAACACTTTGAGGATGTGATGGGCAGGAGGCTGAAGAGCTAACCTTAAAACCTTTCAAAGGGCAGAACTGAGCCTCTTACTGCCTCTCAGAGCTAAGGAGATAGGGACCCAGCAGTTTCTCAATCACAGCAAAGGAACAAGAACAAATCAAAGGTGGAGTAAGCTTTACAAAAACTCTGTGCCAGCACTAGCCCAGCTTAATCTGTGACCAGCTTTAAGTGATTTCTCTTATCTGCCTAACATCACCAGGAGGAATTCTTTATGGTAGAAAAGAACATCACTGAAAGCAGAGTATCACAAATTTGTTCCTAAAGAACTAGATAGTAAATAATTTTGGCTTTTTGAGCCAATGGCAAAATCAAGGCTATTTTGTAGACATTTTTACAGCCATTTAAAATATAGCCATTTAAAATGTAAAAACTATTCTTAGCTCACAGATGGTTAAAAAAGAAAATCAGATGGTTGGTCAAATTTGGCCACAGGCCATAGTTTGCTGACCCTTGATCTAGAGCCTCTACACGTGTGGCATACAATAAAAAGATTACTAGGTATGCAAAAAGGCAAGAAAATGTGACTAATAATCAAGAGGAAAAAGGAGACCCAAAGAAGATTCAGAAATTGGGTTTAGCACACAGAGACTTTCAAATAGCTACAATTTACATATAAAAATAGAAGAAAGTATTGACAAAAATAATCGAAAAATGGAGACTTTTAAAAGAGAATTAAAATCTATAAAATAATTCTAGAATTGCAAAATATAAATCTGGAATTAAGAACTCATTTGATATGTTTAATAGAAGATTCAGGCTGGGTACGGTGGCCCACGCTTGTAATCCCAGCACTTTGGGAGGCCAAGGTTGGTGGATCACCTGAGGTCAGGAGTTTGAGACCAACATGGCAAAATCCTGTCTGTACTAAAAATACAAAAATTAGCTTGGTGGTGCGTGCCTGTAATCCTAGCTGCTCTGGAGGCTGAGGCAGAGAATCAGTTGAACTGAGGAAGCGGAGGTTGCAGTGAGCTGAGATCACGCCACTGCACTCCAGCCTGGGCGACAAGAGCAAAACTCTGTCTCAAAAAAAAGAAAAAGAAAAATTAGCAGATTGACTTAGCATAAGACAGTAAATTAGTGAACTTGAAGACAAGTCAATGAAAAGAAAATCCAAACAAGCCCAGAGAAAAGAACAGAAAAACAGAGCAGAAAACATAAGAAACATGCAAAACAGCCAAAAAGGCTGAAATATTTGTAAGAGAAGTCCCAGAAAGGAATAAAGAATGAGAAAAAGCGATATTTGAAGAAGTAATGTCTGAGAAAGGGTAAATTAAAAGGAGGTAAACTTATATATTAAAATATAAAACAGTAAAAAGTTGAACTAGATATATATAGATCAAGATAATATCTCAAAATTATCATGTGATATGAACAGGACAAAAAAAATTGTAAATAATGATATCATCATGTAAAGTTTAGGTACAAAAAATTATTTACATGATATATGCACTATGTATAATTTATTGATATATGGATATTTATGTGTGTGTGTGTGTGTGTGTATATATATATATATATAAATGAACTGGAAGGATGCATGCAAAACTCATGTCAGCAATTGTCTCTCTGAAGGGAGAGGAAACCACTCAAGAGCAAAAATAGAGGAGAATTCAGTTTTATCTATATAGTGTTTATTTTATTTATAAAAAGATATTAAGCAGGTATGACAAAATGTTACCAAGAGTTAGTACTAACTCTTCCATGGGTATATGGAAGTTTGTTATATCATTCTTTATGCTTTCCAATATTTAAAAGTTTTTTTCCAAAGAATTTTTAAAAACTAATCTACCTCTATGCTACAAGTCTCTGCCCTTGAAAAAAAAAAAAAGCAGCAGTTAATGGGCATTAATCACTTCAAGACCAATATCATGTGGGTCGCCTTTGTGCTATGTAAAAATGATTGGTTGGTTTGGTTTTAGGCCATAATATTTAACTAGATAATGAAACTCATTAGGTGTCAGATAAACAAAAACTACAGAAGAATTAAACACATTTTCTTTTTAAACTTGCAGTTATTTTCATTATAAATACAACCTGAAAGAACTACACTCTAGTTGATTTTTCTGTCCATAACATCCAGTACTGTTAATGATTGTAAGAATTATCTCTGTCAGTTTTATTTCTACCTGATAGGTTTTCTTTGTGTTCTGGCCTTCATTGTAATTACATGTCAGTCATTGAACCAGCATTATTTGGTACCTGACAAGTCCTTGCCATACACAAAACCCCTGTAGTGAGTATGTAGGAAAAAGAAACATAAAGAAGTTGCTGTTTCTACTTTCATGAAGCTCACTGCAAAAGGGGAAAAAGGCAAAACGCCGTAAAATCAAGACAAAGTAAGTTTTATGGTGGTGAGCAGAGCTGTGGCAGCTACAGAGGAGGTAGTAGTTAATTACAATTATGAAAGACTCAAGAGGGTACATTTGAGTACTCTTGAAGGTAGAATGACTACTTCATCAAAGTAGTCATAGAAACACTAGGTGCATATATGCTGTATCCCCATAAAATCAGAAGACTAGTGTGGCCAGAGTAGAGGATTGTTTGGGAAACCTGTTTTCTGTGTGGGGTGTATTTGGACATGAGGCTTGGAAGTTTGCTTGGAGTCAATTTATTGAGATCCTTGAATGGCATGGTGAAAAGTTTGGGATTTATTCTGCAGCCAGTGAGAACCTACTGAAACATTTTGTGTAGAGAGATGAGTGATGGGGTTGAACCAACATTTTAGGCACACTGACAGCAGAATGATAGGGAAGGGAGCTGAAAGTTTGGAGGCAAAAAAGTCAGTTAGAAAATCAGAGTCTGAACTCAAGTGGGGACAGTGGAGAGGAGGGAGAAATGAGAGACGTTTTTGAAGAGTAATTGTCAGGACTAGGAGGCTAATGGTTCTGAAGGCTAAGCTAGATGAGACCTGGTTTTTATGCAAGTTGATTCAGAAGAGAGGAAATGAGAAGGGACATAAAAGGACAAATACGTTCAAGGATGAGGTTCAGAGATTGGTTTGGGGAGTGCTGTTTCTGTAGCATTACAGACGACTGGAAATTCCCTGAAAAGAGTCAGGGTTAGAGATAGAGAATTGAGAACCCTTATCAGAGAGATAATAATGAAGTCATGGGAGTAGATGGACTTACCAAGGAAAGAGAGAAGGCAGGAGAAAAATAAAACCGAGGTTGAAACAGAAGGGAATGCCCACATCTGTTGGTGGGTAAAGAGCCACCTAGCACAAGCACTAAGTGTGAATGTGACCAAAGACAGGGGACACCTGGAGGTGGCAGTGTAACCAAGATGAGGTAGATGGACTCTGCAGAACTCTGGAGCTACAACGCTGGGATTAGAGTCCTTTCTTACTTACTTGTTTTGGGCAAGTTACCTGACCTCTTTGTGTGTTGGTTTCCTTACCTGTAAAATGAGGATAATAGTAGTACCCACCACATAAGGTTGTCATGAAAATTAAATGAGTTAGTGTATATGAAGTAAATAGAACAATGCCTGTTTTTACATAGAAAATGCTATATATGTGTAGTCATTGTTTTGTTGTTGTTACTTTCTAAAATAAAGTTTGTAAATGTATTTTTTACTATTTTTACAGTCATATATGTATATATACATAGTCATTCAAACAGCCAAATACTTTTTGTCCACGATGCCCAGTAAATTTTACTTTTTTATTTTCCATTATGATGACTGGTTGTTTTGCATCAGAAACCACCTCCTTTTAAAAAAATTTTTATTTTGAAAGTTGCAAAAAGAGTAGTTTCTATACCTTACTTTTGCTAATGTTAACATCTTACATATTTATTAAAACAAGAAAAGTTAAGAATACAACGCTATTGTCTAATCTACAGACCTTATTTGAATTTTGCATTTTCCCAGTAATAACTTTTTTCTTGTTCACAATACTTCCAAGATCCAACATTGCATTTAGATATGTTGTCTCCTTAGTCTCTTTTAATCAATGACAATTCCTCAGTCTGTCTTTGTTTTTCATGATCTTGACATATTTGCAGAGTATTTTTCAGTGGTTTTGGAGAAGCTCCTTCAATTCAGGTTTGTCTCATGCGTTTGCATAATTGGGTTGGGGTTATTCATTTTTGGCAAGAATACCACTTAAGTGATGTCATACCCTCCTCAGTGCATCATATCGGGGTGTATAACATCATTATGTCTTGTTACTGGTGATATTAACTTTGATCACTTGGTTGAAATTATGTTTTCAGCTGGGCACAGTGACTCACACTTGTAATCCCAGCATTTTGGGAGGCCAAGGCGGGCGGATCACAAGGTCAGGAGTTTGATACCAGCCTGGCCAACACAGTGAAACTCTGTCTCTACTAAAAATACAAAAATTAGCTGGTCATGATGGTGGGTACCTGTAATCCCAGCTATTCAGGAGGCTGAGGCAGGAGAATCGCTTGAACCCAGGAGGCAGAGGTTGCAGTGAGCCGAGATCATGCCGCTACACTCCAGCCTGGGGGACGGAGCTAGACTCCGTCTCAAAAAAAAAAACAAAAAAAAAACCCAAACAAAAAAGATGTTTTCCAGGTTCCTCTGCTAAAAAGTTTCTGTTTTGTAATTAGTAAAAATTATGTGAGGTGATACTTTGAGAATCTATAAATATCCTAGTTTCTTCAATACACTTCTCCCTACTAATTTTAGCATTCTTTGATATTTCTTGCCTACAAAAATTATTACTGTGATGTTTGACTAATGGTGATTTTTAAATTTTCATCATTCCTCCTATGTTGATTAATTAGAATTCTACCAAAAGGAAGAGCCACCCCTTATCTCCCATTTATTTATTTAATCACTTACTTATGTAAGTATATATTTACATCAGTCTGGACTTAGATACTTAGTCTTTGGGTCATAATCCCATGCTTTCATAATTAATATTGTTTCGTACAAATTGTTCCAGATTTGGCCATTAGGGGTACCTTCAAGTTTGTTCTGTGTCCTATTGGCATGTCCCCATCATTTTTTGAGCATTTCCTTCCTTTCTGGCATCACAAGATGTCCCAGGCTTCTCTTGTATTGTCCCTACCGTAGCTCTGGAATCAAACCGTCCTCCAAGGAACACTGATTCCTTTGGTTAGAGAATGATATTTAGGAAACAAGATCTGGATCCTAGGTGTGCTCATAGCTCCCAGGATTCCGTTGCTTCCAGGCCCAGGAAGTGCCTCTTTTTCCAGTCTCCTGGCCATCTTTCTGGAAGAGATATCCCCCGTGCATCTGTATTGGGAAAAATGGGACTTAAGACAATAACATATTCAGATTATGATCCCTTTGAAAATAGTAATAGAAAACCAATACTCTCTGTTCTTTTTCCTTTTTTCTTTTCTAGTTCTTCAGTTTGGATTCACAACTATCTTTGTGGCAGCTTTTCCCCTAGCACCACTTCTGGCCTTACTGAATAACATAATTGAAATTCGACTTGATGCTTACAAATTTGTCACACAGTGGAGGAGACCTTTAGCTTCAAGGGCCAAAGACATAGGTAAGTTGGATTTGGGTATGTTTTTAAAAAACTTATTAAACGCCTGGTGGATAAAATTTTAAAAGCCACAAACTAGATTTTTAATTATGTTTTCCATTTAAGATAATTCACCTAATTTTTGCAAAGAATAATTATATTAGTTTTAAATAATATTAGACAAGAAGTAAAGCTGCCTATTTGGAAGTTTATAATTTCCAGTGCTAGAGAATTTGTGCTTAAATAGAGTCTCAATTTGATTATTTCTATCTTAAGATTCTAGAATCTAAAATTTAGATTTATTATCACTTATATCCTTTTTAAAATAGATCTTCCATTTGCTTAACCTTGATTTGTTCTTCCTAAATGTTTGCCTGATTTACATGAAGTATAATCCAGTTTTTCTAACAGCAGAGATGAACTTTGGTCTTTGACTAGAGATGCTGAGTTGAATCAGATGCAGCTCCCATGAGAGCTGCTTGAGATCACAGACTGTCTTTTATTCATTTCTGCATTCAGTGCTTAGCACAGAGCAGGCAGTCACCCAGCCAATATGTGTGGAAGAGAGTTGCATGTGGATGTTATTGTTAATGATGTCTTTTAACCTCCACATGAAACAAACACACATTCTGTGAGCACCTACCCTGGGTCAGTGTGTCATTGGCAGGGCCCACAAAGATGAACAGAAGGGACCCTATCCATACCCTTAAGGAGCTCCCAGTCTGGTGGGGCTTGACCTTATGTGTGCTGATCCTATCAGATGGTATTTTGGTATCTTATCATTAACCAGAATTCTCTGCCTCATGTCTGATCCTGACTATTAAGTCACAAGCATATAGACACTCCCATAGAAACTCACTCAATGCCAAGCTGTTTGCACAAATCTTTCCTCCTAGTTGCAACTGTCAGTATTTGGAAAGATGAAGAAAGGACCCATGAAAGGGACTTTTAAAAATAAATTCCATTTTTTCATAATTATTACCTCTGTTTTGTGTATGGAACTAATACAACGCTTCTATTTGAATAGGAATTTGGTATGGAATTCTTGAAGGCATTGGAATTCTCTCTGTTATTACAAATGCATTTGTCATAGCGATAACATCTGACTTTATCCCTCGCTTGGTGTATGCTTATAAGTATGGACCTTGTGCAGGCCAAGGAGAAGCTGGGCAAAAGTAAGTGTGCTATAAAACCATTATACAGTTTCTATTTCCTAGCCATTTTTTGAGGTTGGACACTCAGACAGAAGACTTTGCACTGGAGAATATGGAATACATGCCCAGAAGGAGAGGCCTGTGATAGGGGAGGTGGAATTATGACTTATTATAAATAATAATAATAACACTGTCAGCCAAAGAAAACATGTCCTCATCTACCAAAGAGTTGGAGGACATACAAGTCAGACAGGTTTTAGATGGAATCCAATGTAAGAGTGGCAATTAATCATTTTCCCCACCCCTGACCTCTGCCCACTATGAATTTAGAAATGTGTGATATGCTATTGTGTATACCAAAACAGTAGTATATGATGTATATATAGTTATATCATTTTATGAGTTTGCAAAAGGACAGTTACAATCTGATTTACATTGTGTCATTATGTGTAGACTCTGCAGATCTTACATAGGCAATACGGAACTAGGTACTGAGTACCCAGTAGGTCCTCAATAAGTATTCGTGGAATAAGTAAGTGAATGACTTTTTCCTGGGTATTGACCTGACCAATGTCTATATTACCCCAAGCAAGTTGAGTGGACTAAACTCCTTGGGAGGATCAATTCTATGGCATTGCCTCAATGGTTTGCAAAGCCAGGGCACTCTATATATGGTCAGATAAAGATGAGTCAAAATTATAACATCCCCTAGTTTCATTCCTGTACCTTGGAGAAAGGGCAAGAAGTCTTAACATGCTTTAAAAATCCCTGTTTTGCTAAAGCCAAAATAATTAAACTCTTATTATGGGATTTTGATGTCTATAGGTCAGAGTGAGGTGTGTTTAGGGATCACAGGGTCTTCTTAATAACCCAGAAATCACCCTCCATGGGCTGCTGTCTACTTATACAAGCAGCCCTGGTTTACTAGCCTGAGCCAGTTTGATTCGTCCTCTACAGCCATTGTAGCTGATCGACCCCAAGGAGTTAAGTGCCACCAAATCAAATCAACTGAACTCATGCAAACTTGGCCTGGGTCCACTTTCATTATTAATCCTACATAAATGGGCCAAGGCATGGATGATTGAGGAATGTCATAAAGCTCACAATCCAGTTATTTGAAAAGGCTCCTATAAAGTTCTTGACTACTATAAGCATGTAGCCATGACACACTAATTATCTAGCAACTTTTAGTGAGCATACCATCCCATTTTAAGAGAAACGTGAAGACACATTATTTTTCCCAGGCATTTCTTTCTAATTGCGACTATCGTTGACATTCTCTGCTTGGCTTAGCCTGAAAAAGCTTACCTTCACTCAAACCACTTTCACATATGTTTTTAGTTGATTCTCAAAACAGCCCCGGGAGGATGTGCATCATAATCTTCACTTTGAGGAGCAGGAAGAGATTAAAAGAGGTTAAGTCCAGAATCACAAGGCAGAGTAACTCTGGGAGCCCACGTGAAGGTAGAGCCTCGACTCACTCTCCATCCCGCACCTCACAGCCCTTGGGGCTGTCCCTTAACAGTAAACCCCCTGGAGTTTCTGTCGCAGTGGTGTTTCAGTTCTTTCCCAAATTCAAATGTGGTGAAATCTACCTTGTTTTAGGGGGAACCAAAAACAAAATGGGAACCTTTGTACACAATTGATAGTGAATCAAAGCTTTAGAATTTTAACAACCTATTAGATTTAAGTCAATGTCCGCAGTGATTAAAGTGTATCTAATAGCCTCCTTATATCAATTTTACTGGGCTCTTCAGAGCTTTTCTATTCTTTCTTTCTTTTTTAACCTTTCTCTTTGACTTAGGAACCTTCTGCCACTTTCAATTTATAGATCTGCCTTTTGTTTTCTAATCCACTAGTGATTTTTCATTTTTTCAAATAGTTAAATTTATGTATGTTTCTTCATGAATCTTATTTTCTGCCTCACTGGCCACTCTATTACTTTTCAGATTTTTTTTCTTTTTCCAATTTAGAAATGCTTTAGAAATTATTGAACTCATAAGAGTAGCAGAATTGTCAAGGTATAGAAAGTCATAAGCCTTTGGGGTAGTACAGTGATTGCTGGCTCATCCCTTTCTTATGTATTAAAGGATTGAAAATAATAAGTGGTGAGTGATTTTACGGTAGAATTCTCACATTTAAATGAGTATGTGGTCTTCTCAGAAGTTACATGGAAGAGATATGCATCCTAATCCAAATGGCACTACCCAGTAGGAGACATTTTCTAGATCTTTCTTGGAAGTGCCTACAGAGGCCATCTACCATTCCTTTAAGAAAACTGACTTTATATTCACAGTTACTTTTTTATATTCATCTGTTACTTTTTTCTTGGTACTTCTCAATTCTCCCTGATCATCAGTGTAGCCTCATCTCCCTCTGTCTCATTGAGAGCTGGTGGTGGGTCACAGTGAGGGTATATAGCATTCCTGCCAGTAAACCTAGTGATAGACATGGGGTCTGTACTACCTGTGACCTTCCTGCTATAACAATGGGTCAGTGAGTTGACACTTGCATGCCACTAGCTGAACTTTATACAGCAAAATGTGATAAATCTCACTTGCCTGAATTGATGACAACTTCCACTATTTGATATTGACAATAGCTAACAGTCTACAAAAGGTGAAAGGAATTAGTGAAACGTCTAGCCGTCCGTCCATCTTTTCCCCCATTATGGGAATGATGTGGAAGGAAGACATACACAGCTGATAACTGTGTGTTCTTGTACTAGGTACACATTTAATGCTTTGCACTCAGGAGTAACCACCCTCTAAAGACACATTTTCAACTTGGATTTATGACTGTCATTACATGCATAGGCCCATGAAACAGGTGTTTTATTTAAATTTAAATTTTCTTAATGGAGTTTTTGAGCAGAACAACCAATGGACAGTAGCGTTAGTCTTGATAAAGCCTCGGGGCTGGTCTGCGAGATAAGAGTATAGAAGGTGTTATGAATATTCCATTTCAGTGCTGGGCCTTTTTTTTTCACCAGTTCCCAGAACACCTTTCCCTTCCCACAGCTCAGATCTCTAGAAAGACTCTGCTAAAACTTACTCCCTCTCTGTGACAGCTAATCATCCTCAAGGCACTAATTTATTTTCATGTCCAGGTCTACACAGTTCCTAGGTAAGGGAGACATCATTCCGAATTACCCTTTCAGTAGGGGAGGCCTGCTGCCAGTTGGATTAAGGCATGTTACACACCCCCTGACCATTTGTTTTCACCCATGAGTGACTTGACAAATGGGTCCTTCAGCTTGGTTCATTTTTTTTAAGGCCATGATAAAGCCAGTGATTTGTCTTGAGCACGATAACACGCAGAACCCATGTGTTCTCAGAACTGTGTTCATGTCATCATTTTGGTTTAGTGTTCAGCAGCTTGGAATAATCATGCCAGACTTGTTAATGAAGAAAATCTGAAGATCATGATTTATTCATTCAATCAGTAATTATTTATTGACCCCCTGCTAGATGCAAGAAATAAATGAAATGAATAATCACCACTCACGTTTACCTTACTTATAGGCTAAGATTTGTATCACATGCTGTACATTCATCGTTTAATATAATCTCCTCAAGGACCCTATGAGGTGGGAACTTCTGTCACTTTAAGAAGTTACATAAATCGGGTGTGGTGACACATGCCTGTAGTCCCAGCTATTCAGGAGTCTGAGGTGGGAGGATCGTTTGAGCCCGGGAGGGCAAAGCTGCGGTGAGCCATGATCGCACCACTGCACTCCAGCCTGAGCAACAGAGCAAGGCCCTGTCTCAGAAAAAAAAAAAAAAAAAAAGAAGAAGCAGTAAGAAGTTATATAATGTGCCAATATTACATGACTAGAAACCAGCAGAACTAAGATTTGACCCCAAAACCCAAGCTTTTGTATGTAAAACACTATTTAAAGAAAAACGTATACAGGATGTATCTAAGTGCTAATTTCACCCAAAGTTTCAAACATTGTTATTTCAGTAAGTGCATGTGTTCACCACAATGTTCGATATGTAAAACTGTTTAGAGACTTGTAGAAAAGATGTTTCTAGGAGTGCTACTTGCTATCATACTTTAAAAATGGGCTTTTTCTTGAGTGGAATTATTGACAGAATGATTAAATCCTTGATTTTATCTACCCATTCAATCTAGAATGATTGATAGAATCTCATACTTTAGTTTCCTCCAATCAGATCAATTCAATATTTACAGGATTCCTACACTGCACAAGACTGTCCTAAGTCACAGGATACATAAATACCTAAGATACCTGCGTGCTCCCAAAAAACTACAGTCCAAAGGAGAGGGCATATATGTATGCTGCCAACTCTAGTACAAGCGATCTGGTAATGGTGAACTAAGTATAGCGGCACTACAGAGAGAGGGGAAGGAGTGAGATGTTGTGACTGGAGCGATTAGGTTGTCTTCCTAGAAGGAGTGGTGTTTCAGTTGGCTGCTGAAGGATAAATACTATTTCCACTTGTAAAGGAAGAGGTAGGAAATTCTAACAGAAAAGATAACAAGCAGAGGCATGAAAACATCAGAAGCTTTCAGGGAATATAGTCTAACAGGACTGTAGCATGGGATATGAGTTGGGGGGATCATATGCACACCAATCATATTTGGAACATTTTGAGAATATCTATAAATATATATAAAACCATTAATGAGGAACTGTGTTTATGTGTATCATCAACAAAAGAAGCTGTGACTTACATATAATTTTTGCCCATCATGTAATGCTGCTTTTTACCTATTTCACTGAAACATTAATTGGGGTAGAGATGTTCTATATGATGATTCTGCAGAAAAAGGATGAGAACCAAAGCAAGCAACTTGTTCCTGATTCAACATGCCCAGGGCTTTCCAGCACATTTCAACCTGAGTTCTGGTTAACAAGAAAGGGCCAGTTAAAGGCATTTACAATTGCAGGGACGTCTGGAAAGCAGGGTCTTCAGGGAACTGGATACAGAGAAGGTGATCAGTGTTCTAATGATAGAATTTGCCTCCTCTTATAGGTGCATGGTTGGCTATGTGAATGCCAGCTTGTCTGTATTTCAAATTTCTGACTTTGAGAACCGATCTGAGCCTGAATCTGATGGCAGTGAGTTCTCGGGGACTCCTCTTAAGTACTGCAGGTGAGTGTGGCACCCAGCGTGGCTCTGCCTGAGCTGGGCTGGCTCCACCGTGGGAAGGTTTTACTCTGAAGGCCCCTTCTGGCTGAGTGTGTTTAAAGCAGTGACTGTCAATCTCAACAATGTATTAAAAGCACATGGAGAATTTTCAAGCCTTCTCTTGCCTGGAATACAACCCAAACCAATTAAAACAGAATGTCAGGGGGTGGAACTCAGAAACCAGGTGCAGGCCAGAATTGAGAACTGCTGGCTTAAAGGGAAAAACTAAAAATATAGTGGTGAAGGTTATACCCCTGCTCCAGGGACTCAGGGACAGACAATCCCCAAGGGGGTTGAGTGACAGCTGTTGAGGGCACTTGTCTTTGTTCTGCTTCTCTCTCTTGCCCAGAGTATATCACATCACATTTCTAAATGTTGAACAACTCAGAAGCCTGTGGAAAGAGGCCCAGTTCATTTCAGGTTCCACCACAGTAGGCTCTGCAACATGTGCTCATTCTCTCTTTCTTTCTCTCCCTCTAAAAAGGAAATTAATTAAACTATGCCTCTTGATGTGTATCTATACAAACATACATGAAAGAGAATTTGTTGAGCACCTACTCTGTGCCAGAAACTGTTACTCCATTTAATCGTCACATCAGCCTTCTAAGTTAGGCAATATTATCTCATCTGACAAATGATAAAACCATTGAGTAAAAGCTCAATGAGATTACTTGTGCACAGCTCTCGAAGAGTCCAGATGGCACCTTTTTCTCTTAATACTTTGATGTTATAAGAATTCTGTGGGCTCACACCTGTAATCCCAGCACTTGAGGAGGCCAAGGTGGGAGGATCACTTAAGTCCAGGCAGTCAAGTCTGCAGTGAGCTATGATAGCACCACTGCATTCAAACTGTGGAGCAAGACCTTGTCTCAAAAACAAAACAAAGAATTTTGGAGATTCCCCATCATGACATTCTATGTTCTCCCTGTAATCAAAGCCACAAAGAAGAACAGCCATGGAGTCCTAGATGCTTTGACATAGGGACTTTTGTAATGATCCACTTCAGTCCCTCATCTTACAGAAGGTGAGGGTGAGAGAAGCCAGGGGCTCCCCATTTCTGTGCAGTGACAGCATACCCTCCACCCCTTTAAACACTCATGCCAAGTTCCCAGGTCTCATTGGCTGTCACATCTCATCAGATGGCTTATTTCCTTTCCCACATGGAGTAACAAGTAAGATGGGGAGAAAGGCTGGCTGGAATATAATCTAGTGTCACTCTCTGTTGGGGTCTGGTGGAGAAGCAAGCAATTAAGCAACAATTGATGCTTTCTTCAGTAGATTTTCCACTTGCTTTCCCAGACCATTTCATACATGAAATTATTTAGCAAGCATTGTTAGACATATGCAGGATCCTAAGTATGAAATGCTTCAAAATAAAATGCCAACTATTATTTGGAGTTAAAAACTTTGTAATCATTTGAAAATAAGATAAAAATACATAGTCTTTCTCCTCTTCTGCTTCCTGGCTCATAATTCTTCCCGCCTGTCTCACATAGTAACATAAAAGTATATTCCAGAAATTATTAATATGAATGGAGTTGTTAATGCTGGCACCATTAAGTTAAATTATGATTGTTTTGCTTAGCATTTTTCTTAAAAGTCCCCCAAATAAAACATTTTTAAATTTCTAATTAAAATCAAGTAAAATAATATTTTCAGGTTTGTTTTCAGTCATATAGCAGGTGAGGCATCTGGATCATTTCTCGGGCTGAAAATATATAAACATGTAGAGAAAAATTTAAAAACACCTTCTCAAATACATTAATAACCTGGGAAGAATATTTGGTATTCTAAGGCAGAAAGAAGTGGTACACAGAGCATTGGAGCCAACTTTTACCCAAAGGGAATTTGCTGAAGTGAGTGGACTGGAGCTTTCTTTTTCTTTCTTTCTCTTATTTTTTTTAATACTTCAAGTTCTAGGGTATGTGTGCACAGCGTGCAGGTTTGTTACATATGTATACATGTGCCATGTTGGTGTGCTGCACCCATTAACTCGTCATTTACATTAGGTATATCTCCTAATGCTATCCCTCCCCCCTCCCCCCAACCCACAACAGGCTCTGGTGTGTGATATTCCCCTTCCTGTGTCCAAGTGTTCTCATTGTTCAGTTCCCACCTATGAGTGAGAACATGCGGTGTTTGGTTTTTGGTCCTTGCGATAGTTTGCTGAGAATGATGGTTTCCAGCTTCATCCATGTCCCTACAAAGGACATGAACTCATCATTTTTTATGGCTGCATAGTATTCCATGGTGTATATGTGCCACATTTTCTTAATCCAGTCTATCATTGTTGGAGCTTTCTTTTTCAAAGCTTTCCATGGTTAGGGAAAGTGAAAGAAAATATAGAGGCCAGGTGCAGTGGCTCACCCTGTAATCCCAGCACTTTGGGAGGCTGAGGTGAGTAGATAGCTTAAGGTCAAGCATTTGAGACCAGCCTGGGCAACATGGTAAAACCCTGTCTCTACCAAAAATACAAAAACATTAGCCAGGCGTTGTTGTGCACATCTGTAGTCCCAGCTACTCGGGAGGTGGGAGGATCACTTGAGTCTGGGAGAAAGAGATTGCAGTGAGCCAAGTTCGCACCACTGCACTCCAGCCTGGGTGACAGAGCGAGATTCTGTCTCAACATAAAAGAAAAGAAAATATAAGAATGACCAGCCTGTAAGTATGTACTTATATACTATATAAAACAACCATAATGTAGTCACAGTAGAGTCTATTATACAGCAATAAAAATAAACCGCATGCAATAATGCGAATGA
Source organism: Pongo pygmaeus (assembly GCF_028885625.2). Lineage (NCBI taxonomy): Eukaryota > Metazoa > Chordata > Mammalia > Primates > Hominidae > Pongo > Pongo pygmaeus. Next base: position 99,620,242 of record NC_072383.2, read on the forward strand.
ATCTTAGTAACATAATAGTAAAAAAAGCAAGCCCCAGCAAACTACATATAGTATAGTACCCTTTCTATAAAGTTCAAAAACAAGCTAAATAGTACAATATTCAGACAAATGCATATACATATAAGTTAAAGATAAAAATGAAATTCAGGGTAAGGGAAGCAATTGATGTAAGTTCCTGGTAAAGTTTTAGTTCTTGGGCTTCATAGTGGATTTATGAGAGCATGCTGTATTATTAAAGTATTACTTTAATGGAGTCACATGGATTAAAGTTCTCTGAATAGTGTCTGGCCCCCAATAGGTATTCAGCAAACATTTGTGGAATTTTATGCCAACTCAAAAGTGATAGCTGGAGGATACATTAGGAAGGACTCTTCTAGTGGCAAGTGGCAGAAATCCAGGGCAAACTGACTTAAACAACAAAAAAATGTTCAGTTAACTGGGAGAGTCAAGGGGTGATAGGAGCTTCAGTAATGGCCGAATCCCAGGCCTCAAGCAGTGTCAGCAGGATGCTGCCTCTCTGCTGTCTCTGCTTTGCTTTCTTGACTTCCTTCTCAAGCAGGCTCTCTCTCTCCATACAAGGCCACCAGGAGTCCCAGGCTTTTGCCTTCTGTGGGCTTAGTGATCATTCACTAAGTGACAGTTCTAGCAGACATCTTGATGATGTCACTGATCAGGTCTGGCTCATCTTTTGAGCTGAGATCAGGCAGGTGGAGGGGGAAGTCCTAGTCAACCCACACAGATGATTCCCCAGAGGAGAAGAGATATTATTTTATCAGAAGAAAAATGCTGGACAAGCAAAACAACAGATATCCAGTATAGAGGAACTGTTCAAACTTCCCTCCTATTGAATGAGGACTATATGATGAGAATGGAAGAGATTTGAGAATCAGAAAAATCATAGTTTGAATGCAACTTTTTCCTGTGTCTTTATAGATACCGGGACTACCGTGACCCGCCTCATTCATTGGTGCCCTATGGCTACACACTGCAGTTTTGGCATGTCCTAGCTGCTCGATTAGCTTTTATCATTGTCTTTGAGGTAAGTTTCCTCAGCCAAATTCTTTATTTCCTTTGACATAATGAAGTCAGTAGGAGTAATGAATAAAAATAAGTGATGGGGATTTTGAATGTGATTATCTATACTTCCAGAAGTAGTAGTATCGTATTATGTAACCTCTTTTTGATCTTTTCTTTTTCTTAATTGAAGTATTTGTTTTTCCAAGACATATTTGAAAGTCCATAGTTGGTTTTTAATGGACAAATCTGAACTCATTGGTCCTAAATGTAATTTTCTGGGGCCATAGTTCTTAAACTTTAGCAAAAATGCAGTTTTTCCATCCTCATTCCCAGATATTCTGACATATCATGTCTGTGACTTGTTTTACATGAGCTCCCTGTAATGATTCTGACTATAGGCATTCTGGGACCATAATTTGGAAACGTTTGGAAAACATCAGCCCAGTAAGACTCATTCTTTTTTTTCTTTTTCTTTTTCAACTTTTATTTTAGATACAGTGGGTACATGTGCAAGTTTGTTACAAAGTTACATTGCGTGATGTTGAGGTTTGGGGTGCGACTGAACCCACCACCCAGGTAGTGAGCATAGTATTCAATAGGTAGTTATTCAGCCCTTGTCTCCTCCCTTTCTCCCCTCTCTAGTAGTCCCCAGTGTCTGTTGTTCTCATCTTTATGTCCATGTGTACCCAGTGTTTAGCTTCCACTCTAAGTACATACAGTAAGAACACGCAGTGTTTAGTTTTCAGTTTCTACATTAGTTCACTTAAGATAACGGCCTCCAACTACATCCATGTTGCTGCAAAGGACATGGTTTCATTCTTTTTTATGGCCACATAGTATTCCGTGGTGTATACATACCACATTTTCTTTATCCGGTCCACCACTAATGGGCACCCAGGTTGATTCCATGTCTTTGCTATTGTGAATAGTCCTGTGATTGACACATGAGTACATGTGTCTTTTTGGTGGAATGCTTTATTTTCCTTTGAGTATATACCCAGAAATGGGATTGCTGGGTTGAATGGTAGTTAAACCCTTTGATCTTTGAGAAATCTCCAGACTACACAGTAGCTGGATTAATTTACATTTCCACCAACAGTGTGCAGATGTCCCCTTTTCTCTGCAGCCTCGCCAGCATCTGTTAATTTGTTTACTTTTTTTTTTTTTTAGACTGAGTCTCGCTCTGTCACCCAGGCTGGAGTGCAGTGGCACAATCTCGGCTCACTGCAACCTCTGCCTCCCGGGTTCAAGCAATTCTCTGCCTTAGCCTCCTGAGTAGGTGGGATTACAGGCACCCGCTACCACACCCGGATAATTTTTGTATTTTTAGTAGAGACGGGGTTTCACTGTCTTGGCCAGGCTGGTCTTAACCTGACTTCATGATCCATCCGCCTTGGCCTCCCAAAGTGCTGGGATTACAGGCATGAGCGACTGCACTTGGCCTGACTTTCTAATAAGAGCCATACTGACTGGTGTGAGATGGTATCTCATTGTGGTTTTGATTTGCATTTCTCTAATCTCCTTAGAGATTCTGAGCATTTTTTCATATTATTGTTGTCTGCTTCTATATCTTCATTTGAGAAGTATCTGTTTGTGTCCTTTGACCACTTTTTAATGGGGTTATTTGTTTTTTACATGTTGATTTGTTTAAGTTCCTTACAGATTCTGGCTATTAGACCTTTATTGGATGCATAGTTTGCAAATATTTTCTCCCATTCTGTACAGTGTCTGTTTACTTCTTTGATAGTTTCTCTTGCTGTGCAGAAGCTCTTTAGTTTAATTAGATTTGACTTAGCAATTTTTGTTTTTGTTGCAGTTGCTTTTCAGGACTTCACCATAAATTCTTTGCCCAGGCCAGTATTGAGAAGTGTATTTCCTAGGTTTTCTTCTAGTGTTTATATAGTTGAGGTCTTACATTTAAGTCTTTAATTCATCTTGAGTTAAATTTTGTATATGATGATAGGTAGAAGTCCAGTTTCATTCTTCTGCATATGGATAGCCAGTTATCTCAGCACCATTTATTGAACAAGGAATCCTTTCCCCATTGCTTGTTTTTGTCAAGTTGGAGATTCACTCTTTCTAAATGTCTCCAATTATTGCCATCGTTACCACACATATTGAAATATACTGATTCATATAGTTAATTTATGATTTTCAAATAGTTATCAGGATTTCCCAACATGATCATAAGCATTTTCCAGTGGGACTGGGTATTACAAGTGGTACTTCTGGTTGTGTATCATCACAGAATTATTTATATTCAAGCATCCAAGTAAGTATTTATTAGCTAAGACTCAAAATGGAATTATAAAGTAAAATCTGTCTAGCAATTGTCTATATTATATGTCAATAAAAATATATTATCTATTTTCTTTCAGGGTTTAAGAAAATTGCTGTAAAAATAGTTTGCATTTCTATGACTCTAGTCATAAATGGAAATTTCATCTGTTGTCACATATATTAAAGCCGGATTAATAAAAGCCAAGGTTGCCTCTTGGCTTGGATCTAAAGTTTCCTAGACCACTTCAAGACTATTCTATCACTGCTTTTTCCTTCACTCCAGGGAACCAAGAGAAGAAAATATTAAGCTGCTCTTCCCTGGAAATTAGCTTACCAATGGCACACTCTTTAAAGAAAATATTTTTAAACCCATCACTGCCTTAAAATTTTTCAGGCAAAACTTCTTGTTGTTTGTTTGGGGTTTTTTGTTTGTGTTTTTTATTTTAAGTTCCAGGGTACATGTGCAGGACATACAGGTTTGTTACGTAGGTAAACATGTGCCACGGTCATCTGCTGCACAGATCAACCCATCACCCGATATTAAGCTCAGCATCCCTTAGCTATTCTTTCTGATGCTCTCTCTTCCCCCACCCCCACCCCCAACAGGCCCCTGTGTGTGTTGTTTCCCACCATGTGTCCATGTGTTCTTATCATTCAGCTCCCACTTATATGTGAGAACATGTGATATTTGGTTTTCTGTTCCTTTGTTAGTTTGCTGAGGATAACAGCTTCTAGTTCTGTCCATGTCCCTGCAAAGGACATGATCTCACCCCTTTTTATGGTTGCATAGTATTTCATGGTGTATATGTACCACATTTTTTTATCCAGCCTATCATTGATGGGCATTTGGGTTGATTCTATGCCTTTGCTATTGTGAATAGTGCTGCAATGAACGTATGCATGCATGTATGTTTGTAATAGAATGATTTATATTCCTTTCTAATAATAGCCATACTGACTGGTATGAGATGATATTTCATTGTGGTTTTGATTTGCATTTCTCTCATCTCCTTAGAGATTCTGAGCATCTTTTCATATTATTGTTGGCTGCTTGTATATCTTCTTTTGAGAGGTATCTCTTTGTGTCCTTTGCCACACAAGTTATAGAATTGCTGGGTAAAATGGTATTTCTGCTTGTAAATCACTGAGGAATTGCCACACTGTCTTCCACAATGGTTGAACTAATTTATACTCCCACTAACAGTGTAAAAGTGTTCCTTTTTCTCTGAAACCTTGCCAGCATCTGTTGTTTCTGGACTTTTAAATAATCAACATTCTGACTGGCGTAAGATGGTACTCATTGTGATTTTTATTTGCATTTCTTTAATTACCAATGATGTTGAGCTTTTTTTCATATGTTTGTTGGCCGCATGAATGTCTTCTTTTGAAGTGTCTGTTTATGTGTTTTGCCCACTTTTTAATGGGGTTGCTTGGTATTTTCTTGTAGATGTGTTTAAGTTCCTTGTAGACTCTGGATATCAGACCTTTGTTAGATGGATAGATAGATTGCAAAAATTTTCTCTCATTCTGTAGGTTAGCTGTTTGCTCTGATGATAGTTTTTTTTGTGCTGTGCAGAAGTGCTTTCATTTAATTAGATCCCATTTGTCAATTTTTTCTTTTGTTGCAATTGCTTTTGGTGTTTTCATCATGAAATTTTTGCCCATGCCTACATCCTGAATGGCATTGCCTAGATTTTCTTCTAGGATTTTTATAGTTTGGGGCTTTACATTTAAGTCTTTAATCCATCTTGAGTTAATTTTTATATAAGGTGTGAGGAAGGGGTTCAGTTTCGATTTTCTGCATATGGCTAGCCAGTTCTCCCAGAATCATTTATTAAATAAGGAATCCTTTCCCCCATTGCTTGCTTTTGTCAGGTTTGTCAAAGATCAGTTGGTTGTAGATGTGTGGTCTTATGTCTGAGATCTCTAATCTCTGCCATTGGTCTATGTGTCTGTTTTTGTATTAGTACCATGCTGTTTTGGTTACTGTAGCCTTTTAGTATAATTTAAAGTTGGGTAGTGTGATGCTTCCAGCTTTGTTCTTTTTGCTTAGTCTTGTCTTGGTTATTTGGACTCTTTTTTGGTTCCACATGAATTTTAAAAGAGTTCCTTCTAATTCTGTGAAGAGTGTCAATGGTAGTTTAATGGGAATAGCATTGAATCTATAAATTACTTTGGGCAGATGGCCATTTTCACAATATTGATTCTTCCTGTCCGTGAGCATGGAACATTTTTCCATCTGCTTGTGTCCTTTCTGATTTCCTTGAGCAGTGGTTTGTAGTTCTTGAAGAGGTCATTCACTTTTCTTGTTAGCTGTATTCCTAGGTATTTTATTCTTTTGTAGCAGTTGTGAATGGGAGTTCATCCATGATTTGGCTCTCTGCTTGCCTGTTGTTAGTGGTTAGGAATACTAATGATTTTTGCACATTGATTTTGTATCCTGAGACTCTGCTGAAGTTCCTTATCAGCTTAAGAAGCTTTTGGGCCAAGATGATGGGATTTTCTAGATACAGGATCATGTCATCTGGAAAAAAAAAGATAATTTGACTTCTTCTCTTCCTATTTGAATACACTTTATTTATTTCTCTTGCCTGATTGCCTGGGCCAGAACTTCCAATACTGCATTGAAAAGGAGTGGTGAGAGAGGGCATCCTTGTCTTGTGCCGGTTTTTAAGGGGAATGCTTATTGAGAGTTTTTAACATGAAGGGATGTTGAAATGTATCAAAGACCTTTTCTGCAGCTATTGAGATAATCATGTGGTTTTTGTCTTTAGTTCTGCTTATGTGATGAATTACTTATGCTTATGTGATGTTTACTGATTTGCATATGTTGAACCAACTTTTTATCCCAGGGATGAAGCCAACTTGATCATGGTAGATAAGCTTTTTGATGTGCTGCTAGATTTGGTTTGCCAGTATGATATTGAGGCTTTTTGCATCAATGTTCATCGGGTATATTGGCCTGAAGTTTTTTTGTTGTTGTTGTCTCTCTGCCAGGTTTTGGTATCAGGATGACACTGGCCTCATAAATGAGTTAAGGAGGAGTCCCTCCTTTTTAATTTTTTGGAATAGTTTCCATAGAAATGGTATCAGCTCTTCATTGTACCTCTGTTAGAATTCAGCTGTAAATCTGTCAGACAAAACTTTTTAAAAGGTTGCCTTAAGTTATTTGGCTTTTCAAATAGAATTTTCCATTTTCTTTTAATATTTTGTTATTAACTATTTGAAAATATGAGAACTATGCAGAAAAGCTTCTTAATTTTGTGCCATCCATGCATCACCAAATTTATCAAGTTTTAAATAAAACAAAGAATACTTAGCAGTATCATTTGAACATGATTTAGTCTCTATTTAATACTTTAGAATTGTAATAACCTTTAAATTGTCATCTAGTACTTTATTGGTCACCATTATATAGATGAGCAGAAGTGACAGTGATTCTAGAATTCCAGCTATTAGTATTTCAAGTAAAGAATTTGTGACTGTTTACCAAAAAGAAAAAGCCTCTTCCTGAAATGATCATTTCCCTAGGCCCACTGATAATTCTTATAACCAAGATTTGTAAAGCACTTGACAGTCTACAAGGCATTTTTAAACATTTTCTCATAATTCTCACAATACTCATTTTATAGATGAGTGGAATGAGGCTCAGATAAATTAAATAACTCAACCTCAGGTAGACAGACAGCCCTTAAGCAGTGAAAGCTACCAGCTTCAACCTGGGTTTTCTGACTCCACAGAATACATTCTTCTGGCTCTCCTTTGAATTAATTGTCTGACCATTCTTTTCCCACCTTCCTTCCAGACTCTTCTTTCTATTCCTTAGGTGGTGCCATCAGACCAGTTCAGGCCTCACCTGTCCTATCATCTTGCATTACACATGCCTCTCCTGGCCTCTTTCCACTCTCCACATACCCCAGAGGGTCCACATCCTTCTTCAGCCAACTCTCTAACCTCATTCAGGATGCACAGTAGACCTGACTCTGTTACATTCTCCTCTGTGTTTTTAGCACCTCGTGTTTTGTATAAAGCACCTCATTTCATATCTGATCCCAGACCTCCCAAAAGACCTAAGGGATCGAATGAGAAGAGAGAAGTACTTGATTCAGGAGATGATGTATGAAGCAGAACTGGAACGTCTCCAGAAGGAACGAAAGGAGAGGAAGAAGAACGGAAAAGCACACCACAACGAGTGGCCGTGACCATGTAGGCGAGAGGTGTGCTCAGCGTCTGAGGCCAGTCCGAGGTTGAGTGGGTGCTTTAAACTCCCTGAAGCAAAGCTTACCATTGTTGCAGTAACAGGGATCAAAATAAACTCCTTAGAAGCTTCCCAATCCAAAAGAAGCTTGTTTTTTACTTTAATCATTGCAAATTTTGCTTGATCTTCCCTTCCCACATACCTTCTGCAACACTTCTCTGCCTTCTTGACAGACTCTGGCCTATGAGTCAAGGTCTTCATGAGTTGGCCTAGGAGTTCCCTGAAACAAAGCTTCCTCTCTCTTTTCCTTCAGCTGGGCTGTTTTCTTTAATATCCCCAGGGAAACATGCCCCTTCTTTCTAGGTGGGTGGGAGACATTAGCAAAGAGAATTCTTCCTGAAAGCCTCAGTGGCCAGAGACCAAGGTGCAACAGGGCTGTCCTGGGCTACAGGACCAGTAACTGATGAAGAATTTCTTCTGGCCCCACCACTACTGGCTGCTTTCTTCCCAAAAAGGCCATTTCTAATTTTTGCTTGAAAGCATAATATCTGCCTGTCTGTTTCTATTTCCCTAATAGTTGGCAGGATGTGATGTTGCTTCAGACTGCCCTTCTGACTCAGTCTGTTCACCCGTAAAGCAAGCATAAAAATATTTATACCATCCCTGACTCTGTTTGGGGTTACAAATTCTTTGAATGCCTTTGGTGCATGGTAAGTACAAATCATTGCACCTCATGTTTTAAAGCAATGTGTATACATAAGATCTTTATGCCTTCTTTTCTCTTTCCAGAAAATAGTCCCTTTCCAGGCCAAGGACCTGAATTCTGTTTACTTCTCCTGGCTGTGCAAAAGCACACTCAAGTGAATGACTAAAAATGCAACCGCAGTGCATGTTGCAAATACCGGCGGCTGCAGGAGGGTCACCGTCCAGTAGAGGACTGGCGTTGGAGTCACACTGCTGTGAAATCACGTTGCAGTCCAGCACACAATTGCTATCTATCCATAGACCATTCTTGACCAAGCAAGCATGCACATTATGGGCAGTTACATTCTCAAGTTTTTAAAATCAAGGGGAACTTGTATACTGGGCCTGTTTTTCAGCCTGTTTGCTACCTTTTTTGCATTCTATCCCATGTGAATTTTACAGACACTGGGCTAAAAAGTGTATTCAGACACATGGACACACATTCCTAGAATGTCATCATATGGTCCTAATTCCATGTCACCAACAACACAGACAAGACCCTGTTTACAACTTTTTCTTTCCTTCTTTTTAATTTTAGACCTTTCTGAGAAGATTATTATATATGACATATCTATAGCTATGTGTATGGCCATAGATGTATTTCTGTGTGTACATATGTATAGTCATGTATTCCTGCATATGTACATACAAATACAGAGATATATAAAGTACATAGAAATTCCTTACTTGTAAATAGCCAAAAAGTACTGACATGAATGAATTTTCACATTTAAATAGTCATCAATATGAAGCCATGATTAATGCTTGTATAATGTGATGCAATATTTAAAATAAATTTATGCACATGGAATATTTTCAGCTGGCTCTTCTGAAATTCTGCTGTATTTTTGTCTCATAGAATAAGAGAAATCACAGAATAAGTGGAATCTTTAATGTGAGGAGAATATCTGAGGGACTTTGCAAGAAATCAGATGTTTATTGGATAAATGCATGCAAAAACAAACAATATAGCCAAATATCAGCGTATGTTTCTGATGAACTTTTTTCCCCAGTCTTGATGGTGGAATATTTTAAATATAAGCCAAAATGAATATGCCGTAATTTGAGGATTTGATAATCTACCCAATTTTATAAGTCCTCATAAGACTAGAATATTAGAAATATCCTACTTCAACACTATAATCTTCATTAAAACCTCAGCTGTCTGCAATTAACAATTGCAAAAATACAGAACCAACCTAAGTGCCCATCAACCAAGGAGTGGATAAAGAAAATGTAGTATATAGCCGGGCACGGTGGCTCACGCCTATAATCCCAGCACTTCGGGAGGCCGAGGCGGGTGGATCACGAAGTCAGGAGATTGAGACCATCCTGGCTAACACGGTGAAACCCTGTCTCTACTAAAAATATAAAAAAATTAGCCGGGCGTGGTGGTGGGCACCTGTAGTCCCAGCTACTACGGAGGCTGAGTCAGGAGAATGGCATGAACCCGGGTGGTGGAGCTTGCAGCGAGCGGAGATCACGCCGCTGCACTCCAGCCTGGGCGACAGAGCGAGACTGTCTCAAAAAAAAAGAAAATGTAGTATATATACCATGGAATACTACTTAGCCACAAACAGGAACAAAGTAACGTCTTTTGCAGCAATTTGGTTGGAGCTGGAGGCCATTATTGCAAGTGAAGTAACTCAGGAATGGAAAACCAAATATCGTGTGTTCTCACTTATAAGTGGGAGCTAAGCTATGAGGATGCAAAGGTATAAGAATAATATAATGGACTTTGCGGACTTCAGGGGAAATGGTGGAAGGAAGGTGAGTGATAAAAGACTGCATATTGGGCACAGTGTACACTGTGTGGGTAACAGGTGCACCAGAATCTCAGAAATCACCATTAACGAACTTATCTATGTAACCAAAAACCACCTGTACCCCAAAAAACTATTAAGATAAAATTTTTTTTAAAGTTTTTTTTAAAAACCTCTGTTACCTGAATCACTCAGGAATGTAGTGATTTCAAACAGTTATCTAAATAGTTAGCAACCAGGCTGGGCTTGGTGGCTCATGCCTGTAATCCCAGCACTTTGGGAGGCCAAGGTGGGTGATTTGAGGTCAGGAGTTTGAGACCGGCCTGGCTAACGTGGTGAAACCCTGCCTCTACTAAAAATACAAAAATTAGTCAGGTGTGGTGGCAGGCACGTAGTCCCAGCTACTTGGGAGGCTGAGGTGGGAGAATCACGAACCCAGGAGTTGGAGGTTGCAGTGAGCCGAGATCACGCCACTGTACTCCTGCATGGGTGACAGAGCGAGACTCTGTCTCAAAACAAAACAAAAAGCAAGCAGGGTTAACTTTTAAACTGGCAAAATAATATGTTGCCTGATTTTTTTAAGTGGAAACCTGTCTATAAGTGCCATATACTTTCCAGATTTCTTATACGAAGGAAATCGTATCCTTCCATTGATAATTCAGTGGCATCACTGTAAAACTCCAACCTTTCTACAAATGTGTCTCCCAAGTCTTGTCCCCTGGGCTCTCCTAAAGCCTCACATTGCACAATCTGCCCTTCTCACTCAGACTTTTTCCCCTGTGCAGTATTCCTCACCTAGGACATGCATATCCATCTTATAGCCCCAGATAGCTTGTAAGTGACTGTATTAGTCTGTTCTCATGCTGTTAATAAAGACATACCCGAGACTGGGTAATTTATAAAGGAAAGAGGTTTAATTGACTCCCAGGTTCACGTGGCTGGGGAGGCCTCACGACCGTGGCAGAAGGCAAATGAGGAGCAAAGTCACATCTTACATGATGACAGGCAGGAGAGCTTGTGCAGGGGAACTGCCCTTTACAAAACCATTAGATTTCGTGAGACTTATTCACTGCCATGAGAACAATATGGGGGAAACCACCCCTATGATTCAGTTATCTCCACCTGGCCCTGCCCTTGACACGTGGGGATTATCACAATTCAAGGTGAGATTTGGGTAGGGACACAGCCAAACCATATCAGTGACAGAGGGCAAGAAACCCACCTTCCCCTTCCCCATTGCCCAACAGAGTGTGATGCCTTTAAGCAAGTTTTTTCAGTGCTTTTTTTTTTTTTTTTTTTTTTTGAGACGGAGTCTTGCTCTGTCGCCCAGGTTGGAGTGCAGTGGGGCGATCTCGGCTCACTGCAAGCTCCGCCTTCCGGGTTCACGCCATTCTCCTGCCTCAGCCTCCCAAGTAGCTGGGACTGCAGGCGCCCGGCACCACGCCCGGCTAATTTTTTGTATTTTTAGTAGAGACGAGGTTTCACCATGTTAGCCAGGATGACCTCGATCTTCTGACCTCCTGATCCACCCGTCTCGGCCTCCCAAAGTTCTGGGATTACAGGTGTGAGCCACCGCGCCCGGCATTTCAGTGCTTCTTAAAATAAATGACTCTAAAAGGGAGACAGTAATATGCAATCAATTTAAACTCACTTTCCTGTAACTATATATTTCAACGTGAAAGAATTAAGGGTAGGACCTCAACTTCATATAATCCTCTACTCTAGAGAAGGAGTTAAAGCTACTCAGATCACATGTGATATGTAAGTGCCAGTTACTGTTTTCCCAAAACAGACATTGAGTAATTTCCCAAGTTGCCCATTGACTGTCAGCATTTAGACACCAATTTTATAATATTTTCAACAAAAAAAAGAATTAAAGAAGACTTGCTTAACAACCCTTTTAGTGGTTAAAACCACATGAGTGGTTTTAAATACTTAACTGTTCAATTTAGATTCCACTAATCCCCTGGCAGGGAAGAGTAAATAGTAAAGCTGTTACCAGCGGGTCGCAACTTGCATACACATTAGCCCCCAAGGAGGCAATCTTGAACCTTCATTAATTCAGACCTTACTAATTAGGAAGTTGTGATCATTTGGATAGCCTGAGGTCCGTTATGCAAAACAAGTTCTATGAACAAAGTAAAGGAAATAGTCCAATCTTGTGTGTGTGTGTGTGTGGGTGTGTGTGTGCGTGTGTGTGTGATGGAGTTTTGCTCTTGTTGGCCAGGCTGGAGTGCAGTGGCGCGATTGATCTCGGCTCACTGCAACCTCCGCCTCCCAGGTTCAAGCGATTGTTTTGCCTCAGCCTCTCAAGTAGCTGGGAGTACAGGCACCCGCCACCAAGCCTGGCTAGTTTTTTTGTATTTTAAGTAGAGACGGGGTTTCATCATGTTGGCCAGGCTGATCTCGAAGTCCTGACCTCAGGTGATATGCCTGCCTCTGCCTCCCAAAGTGCTGGGATTACAGGTGTGAGCCACTGTGCGTGGCCCCAATCATTTTTTAATATTTATTACTATTTTATTGACACAGACTTCAAAAACTTGTACTCAGGGATGTATTCCTAGATATTAAAAGCATAAAATAAAACAAAGTGTTTGCTTTGGGGTGTGAGTGAGAAGGGATAAACAGGCATCCAAGGTGCTGGCAATGTACTATTTCTTGACTTGAGTAGTCGTTCTACAAATCATTTTTAAAAGAATCATTTATTTATTTATTTGCTAATTATAAACCCAATTTTTATTTTTTCCTACTAATTTTCATGTAGTCCAGTATTTCTCAAACTCTACCATACATTAGAATCACCTGGGCCCTACCACCACCACCATTTCTGATTCAGTAGGTATATGGTGGACCAGGAAATCTCAGTTTTGATAAAGTACCTAGATAATGTTGATTCTATTGGGTGGGGGCCACATTCTGCAAACTACTGATCTAATCAATATCTTATGGCCATAATTTGAATCACTTTAATATACTCTACAATTCAAGCTGAGTTTAATTCATTTTATCTGATTTTATAATATTTTAGTGAACTACCACCCTGGTAGAAAGGCAGGTGGGCAGCAATTTCAAACTGTAATCTTAGTTACAGTAGCAATTATCAGTTAATCATATCATTCGATACAGATCACTGCTGAGCAGGCCTCTCAGCTGAGTGGAGCATAGGGTGTTTCTTTTTTTGTTGTTTTATTTTATTATACTTTAAGTTGTAGGGTACATGTGCACAACATGCAGGTTAGTTACATATGTATACATGTGCCATGCTGGTGTGCTGCACCCAGTAACTCGTCATTTAACATTAGGTATATCTCCAAATGCTATCCCTCCCCACTTCCCCCACCCCACAACAGGCCCCGGTGTGAGATGTCTGTGTCCATGTGTTCTCATTGTTCAATTCCCACCTATAAGTGAGAATATGCGGTGTTTGGTTTTTTGTCCTTGCGATAGTTTGCTCAGAATGATGGTTTCCAGCTTCATCCATGTCCCTACAAAGGACGTGAACTCATCTTGATGGATTGGGTCAGTGCCACACAAAGGTCCTTCAACTTGGCCTGCATTTTGCATTAACCCGGAACACTGAGAATAACTCTTCCCAAGTCCAACCAGCACCCTCGCCAGTTTAGGACTGAGTTTACATCAACATGTACAATAGAGAAACTCTATTCTGATTATGGGCTCTGGAGTCAGACAAAACTAAGTTTGGATCCAAGGTGTAAGACAAAGAACTTAAGTTTTCTAAGATATAGTTACTTCATGGGGTGGACACCATGGTATGCTGCCAAGGTCCCTCTTCAGTGAAAGATGTCTTGCCCAAGCTTTTGGGAGTGCTGTTTGTAGACTCCCTCCAGCTGTCAGGCTCCTCAAGACTGTTGTTTCATTGCAGAGGGTCACCTGATCCAAGACCTGCCCCTTTCTGTGGCAGCCCATGTCAATGACTAATCGATGCACAAATACGAAAGCCTGGCAATATTAGGACAAATGTGAAGGGCCCGCTCACTTCAGAGCTCTCTGTGGGGACACTCTGCTTGAGCCTGCATTGTAGCTCAACCTCCACCTCTACCCAAACCTGCTTCCCTCTTCTTTCTTCCATAGATATTGATCCTAAATAAATGCTAAGCACACTACCCTCCATATTAGAGTCTGCTTCCCAGGGAATCAAGCCTGCAACATTAATTTTTTTTAAAAAGTGGACAAAAACTCTAAGATGTGGGAATCCTATGGATTCGTTCATTCATTAAATATTTATTGAGCCAGCCAGTTCTGTTCTGGATGCTAAGAACAGAGCAGTGAACACAGGTGTCTATCTTGAAGTGAAACAATTAGGAAGAGCATTAAGGTTGAAATCAATCATTAGGTACAGTATTGATTGACTATTTGATATAAAAAGAGAATAAAAGAATAGTATCTCTTCCTCTCATCACCACTCCACATCCGCCTTTTTAAAATTGCCTCAGCTTATAATATTCATGTTCTATTCTGCATTTCTTGATTTCCTAAGCAGTTTCAGCCTGATTGAGCTTTGCTGCCATGCAGGTTTCCTTCCCTACCTCCATGCTGCCCTTGGGAGCTTGAAAGTCACTATACTGTTTTTCCACTACCATGGGTGGTGGAAAATTGTGAGGCTGTTTAAAGACCTATTCCCCTGGATACCTCAGTCAGCAATTTCTTCTTCTAATGCTCGCCAAACATGGTAAAGTCTCTCTAACTTTGCAAGGCCCTATGCCTGCTTAGAAACACCACTCAGCTGTGTCTTTCCTGGGGTCTTGTGACTGTAAGCTCTATCCAAAAGATGGGGAACAGATTTTGTCAGCTTTTAAATTCCACAAACCAATGGTGGTTTGCTGCCACCATCCCAGAGCTCAGCATATGGTGTTAGGACACAAAGAACCAGTGGGGATATAGGCCTCAGAGACTTGATAATACATTGGTGCTCACCTGGTCCCTCCAACTTTCCCAGCAGAGGAAATCCATTTCCACTTTAGGGTTGGGAAACCTAGCTCCTACCATCCAAGCTGTTTTATTATTGTCAACATAAGAGGCTAGACTTTGGATCATTGGTTAATGCTCCGAATATCCCACCACTATACTTTCCTCTGAACCCTCTCACGCTCTTCTCTGGTTGATCACTTCCCTTGTAGACTCCCTTCCCACCTCATTGGGCCAGACCCTTGCCTCTCCAAAGGCATATAAAACAAGGCATTCCTTGAATCTCTCCTACCATTTATTTTCAGTCTTGCTCTTCCTGGGTATCCTGGCTTCCACCCAGTGTTATATAATGATGCCATCCTTGGTTTGAGCAACAAGGCAGAGCTATGCATTTCTCTCTCCTCTTAACTTTCCACCTCTCTCATCTGTTTCCTTTTTTTCTCTGTCCACTTCCACAACTGGTCCTGTTATAAATTGCACTGTATTTTGTATGTCTTATTTACTAAAATGTCATGTTTCTACTGCAACTTAAATGAATAGGAGGCTTTATATTTCTGTACTTCAAAAGTCCCATTATATTTTACTTCTGTGACTTTTCTCTGTAACTCAGAGAACTTCAATTAAAAAAAAAAAAACCTCTCCAACCCAAAGAATGGGAAAAAAGTGCTTGTAAATTATGTATCTAAGGGGATTATATCTTAAATATACTAATTGCAAGTCTTAAACATAAGACTTCTGAGAACTCTTACAACTCAATAATTAACAAAAACAAATAAGCCAATTTAAAAATGGGCAAAGGGTTTGATTAGACATGTCTCCAAAGAAGATATACAAATGGCCAATAAACATGAAAAGATGGTCAATATCATTAGCCATCAGGGAAATGCAAATCAAAGTCACAATGAGATACCACTTCACATGCATTAGAATGGCCATAATAAAATACACAGATAATAAGTGTTGTCCAGGATATGGAGAAATTGGAACCCTCATACACTGCTGATAGGAATGTAAAATGGTGCAGCTGCTTTGTAAAATAGTCTGGCAGTTCTCAAAATGGTTAAGCATAGAATTACCATATGACCCAGCCATTCTACTGCTAAATATATCTCCCAAAGATCTGAAAACATATGCTCGCATAGAAACTTGTACACAAATGTTCAGAGCAACATGTTTCTTAATAACCAATAAGTGGAAACAACACAAATGTTCATCAACTGATTCATGCATAAATAAAATATAGGATAGCCATACAATGGAATACAATCATATGTCACTTAACAATTGGGATACATTCTAAGAATTTAATCATTGAGGAATTTTATCATTGTGTGAACATCATAGAGTGTACTTACACAAACTTAGATGGTATAGCCTACTACACACTTAGGCTATATGCTATATAGCCTGTTGTCCCTAGGATACAAACGTGTATAGCATGTTACTATACTGAATACTGTAGGCAACTATAACACAATGGTAAATATGTATGTACCTAAACACAGAAAAGGTAATGAGTTGCTTTATGACTTCATGATATTACAATGGCTGTGATGTCACTAGGCAATAGGAATTTTTCAACTCCGTTATAATCTTATGGGACCACTGTCAAGTGTGAGGTCTGTCATTGACCAAAAGGTCATTATGTGGTGCATGATTTTATTATTAGGCCATAAAAATGAATGAAATACTGATACATGCTACATGGATGAACCTTGAAAACATTATGCTACATGAAAGGAGCCAGTCACAGAGGACCGCATAGAATGTAATTTTATGTACATGAAGTGTTCGGAATAGACAAATCTACAGAGACAGAAAGTAGATTAGTGGTTGCCTAGGGCTAAAGGGGGTGGATGGGACAAAATGGAGACTGAATACAAATGGATATGGGGATTCTTTTGGGGGTAATGAAAATTTTCTAAGATTGTGGTGATAATTATACAACTCTGTAAATACAAAAACCATTGAGTTGCACATAAATGAGTGTGTTGTATCGCATGTTAATTATGTCTCGGTAAAGCTATTACGCAAAAACAAAAATCTCTCACTGTCCTTCAGCTTTCACGTGTTCCGCTTACATTATTGTATTTTGCATGTTGCTTTGAAATTGCCATGTGTGATAGATGTCTCCTCATACCTCCACAACCCAGGACTGAACAAGTTAAAAGAATCATAACAAGAGAGCTAGACTTTCCTGGCTGCTACAAAACCATTGAAATTCTGGGTACAATGTCACAAAATAAACATTTTAATGCATAGTCAAATTTATAAGAATAAAAGAAAAGCTCCAACCCCAGAATTGAGAAGGAAATCAAAGCAAAGAAATGAAGCCAGGAGTTGTTGAGGAATAAGTGCAGGTGTAGATCTGCTGAGTTCTTATGTTTTCATGGGAGGAAAAATGAGGTTTCTGCCTACAGAATGTAAAGAAGCTACAACTTGATTCCAGGTATCACCAAAAGCCTGATGTCTTAAAGAACTGCCTGATCAGTTAAAAGGGGATTTTTAAAAGTATACCAAAAGGCTTAATTAAGTATTAAGAAAGTTTGCTTCTAGCCAACTCTTTGGATGGGAAACAAACAAAAGTTATTTGAGGCATCAAAACTTAAGCCCTGTGCTTAAGTTTTGTGCCATGGGTCTAGGATGCAAATTTATATTATGAACCTAAGAGAAAAGCCCTAACCTGAGATGATAATGTAAAATTGTTTGAAGGCCATTGAAACAACTAGGGCACAGCAAAATCTAATTTAAAACTACGTAGGGACTCTTTCACTAACCACAGCCCAAGGAACTGTCACTAGAAAAAATGCAGCCTCTTCTGAAGATAAACTCCCAGATAAAGAAGATCAACTACATAAGAAAAGGAACCACCAAGACAGAGAGTATGCAAATGAACAAATAAAAGAACTAGCACTCCAGTAATTTCAGATACTATAACAAAATTAAGGGGTCATAAACATGGTTAAAATTATTGAAGTGATAAAATAATGATTGAAAATAATAATGAAAAAAACCAAACCAATATTATGAATTAAAGAATAACAAATTTTGAAAAAGAAGCATATCCAACTCTAGAAATGAAAAAAAGTTAAGTCACTGAAATGGAGAACTGTATGGACAAATTAATAGCAGATTAGAAACAGCTGGGAGGGGGAATGAAAGAAAATATCTGAGAAAATTGCCCAGGATGCATCGCATAAATACAAAAAGATGGAAAAGATGAACCAAATTAGGAGATATAAAGGACAGGATTTAAAAGGCACAACATACATCTAACAGGAATTAAAAAGGTACAGAATAGAAAAAATATGGGAAAGGGGAAATATTCAGACATAATACCAAAAAAATTTCCAATATTAAAGGTATGACTCTAGATTGAAGAAACAAAAGTCCCAAGGAGGAAATAAAAACAAATTCATACCTAGACTCATTGTGGCACAACTAAAGAAAAAGCACAATAAAGAGTAAATTTTAAATGCATTCACAAAAAAAGAGAGATTACAGTTGCCCCTTGGAACAACACAGGTTTGAACTGGAAGGTTCCACTTTTACATGGATTTTTTTCAAATGAATGAAGATAGAAAATACACCAAAAATGAAGTATTTGCAGGAAGTGAAACTTGCATATATGGAGAGTCAACTTTTTGTATACACGAGTTCTGCAGAGCTGAATACAGGACTTGAGTATACGCAAATTTTGGTTACGTTGGGAGACCTAGAACAAATTATCCACGTATATCGAAGGCTACTGTATCTCCAAGGGATAACAACTAGGCAGACAGCAAACATCTCAACATCAGGATTAGATACTAAAAGATAATGGAAGAATATTTAAAAATGTTGGGTGAACTATCAAACTAAAATTTGTTAACCAGATAAATTGTCATATGAGAGTTAATCTAACATTTTCAGATTAACAAATGTTCTGAAAAATTTAGCAGAAAATTTGAAGTTTCTGGAAAATATGTCAGAAAAATAATATTAACAAAAGCTGCAATTACTTTTGTACCAACCTAATAAAAGAAAATTAGTAAGCCACTCAAATACCTTCCCTTCCCACAAATAATCAGCTACTAGTAGTCTATGGAACCCCAACATGAATAAAACAATAGTAGAAGGAGAAGGAGATGAGGACAATGATGAAGAAGGAGCAGAAGAAGGAGAAGAAAAGGATAAATGAAATGGTTACAAATTGCTTATTATTTTAGTATCACTAATAACTCACAGATTTAATTTATTTTATTTTTAAGAACTTCCCTAGGTTGAGAATTGCTTCTGGAACCCGATAGGTTTGAAACTGAGCATCCTATCCTACACCAAGTTTTCTATGGTACCTACCTTATGAATGGCTCCATGTCCACCCAAAATGCTTAAGCAGAAAAACATAAATGATTTCTGACATCTTTCTTTCCAATAATGTACCAAGTCCTGTCAGTTCAATCCTCTCACATGTATCTATCTTTCTTCATCCTCATTACCACCATCATAATCCAGGCCACCATTTTCTCTCACAAAGACTACAACACAGACTCCTAAATAGTCTCCTGATCCTCAGGCTTACTCCCTTCCACCCATCCATTCTTAACTTTATAGCTACAGTGAACTGAGCTTTCAGAAATCCAAATTTGATCGTATCATATGTCTCTTCTTACAACTCTTCAGTGGTTTGTTATCCCCATAAGGATAAAGTCTAAAACCTTGAGCATGACTTCCCACAGTCTGGCTGGTGCCCATGTTATCATTCACTCTACCCTATATACATACTCTTCTTATGCACCATGACCCCTCAGTCCTCTAGGCTTTAGAACATGTGGTTCCCTTTGCCTAAACAACTTCTTCTTTTCCTTTCCTTTGCTTAGCTAATGACTATACGTCTTTCAAATCTGAGCTTATTCCTCACCTAGTCAGGAAAGTATTCTATAGCTGGATTCGGTCCCTTTTCGTCCATCCCTGTTACTCCCTCATTTGATACTTATGTCACTTAGCACATGTTATAATGCTCCAATTGCAATACTTACCACACTGTAACAGTGAAACAGCAAAAGAACTAACATATCTAACTCCATTTTTGTTTAAGGAGCCTTTACCCATTCCTGCATGTAGGCTAGGATCATTTTAGAGCAGTGAGATAATATGCTGAATTAGTCCGTTCTCGCATTGCTATTAAATGTAAGAAACTACCTGAGACTGGGTAATTTATAAAGCAAAGAGGTTTAATTGGCTCATGATTCTGCAGGCTGTACAGGAAGCATGGCTGAGGAGGCCTCAGGAAACTTACAATCATGGCAGAAGGCAAAGAGGAAGGAGGCACATCTTACATGGCTAGAGCAGGAGGCAAAAGAGCAAAAGGGGAGGTGCTACACACTTTTAAACAACCGGATCTCAGGAGAACTCATTCATTATCACAAGAACAGCAATGGGGAAGTCGGCCTCATGATCCAATCAACTTCCAGCAGGCCTCTTCTCCAACAGTAGGGATTACAGTTCCACATGAAATTGGAGTGGGGACATAAATACAAACCATATCATATGCAAAGAAACAATCGTGTAGTTTTTGAAACTAACTCTGGGATTAAAGGGAAAGTATGTAAACAACTATGTTTTGTTAAATATTTGTAGGAGCATTGTGACCTGACCAAGGAAGTAGAAGTTCTCAACCTCCTTAGACCCTTGTTGGTGTCCAGATGTCTGCAGTTGTCAGTCACCTCTTGATCCCACCCACCTTTCCTTCCCCCGCTCTTAACATAAAAATAATCTGCAGTTTGTACTGACTTAAGATGGTACTTTAGGACAACAGTTTACCATCTTCTTCGTCTGCTGGCTCTCCAAATAAACCTGCATTTCCTCCCACCAACTCTCTTCTCTCTTTAGTTTAGTTTTCAAAGCAGGCACATCTGTGTTCAGGTTACAACACTTTACTGTAACTACTTGTATTTTGCCCATTTTCTGTATTAGACAATAAACTCCGTGATGGCAGAGATGAGTCTCTTATTTATTACAATATTACTAATATTATTGGTAATGGATGATTGGAAGACATGACTAACTACAAGTCAACAAAGTTTCCCTAACACTAAATCTGAGAATTACACACGTCTAGTCACAGTCTGGTGTCAAGACCCCAAGCATCCCTATGGAAGCAGGCTATTTTTATCACTAACCCTTATCTCATGACCAAAAGCACGTATTCCAATTTGTATTGAGTGCCTTCCATGTTCTACATCTACTAGAGAAATTACTAAACAGAACCAGCAAAAATCATAACCTCTTGGAGTTTTTATTTTATTGGGGAATGACATACAACAAACAAGTAAAATATAGTGTGTTCCATGATAATAGAGATGGGAGAGAAATAAAGCAAGCAAGGGGGATACGGTGCATGGAGGAGGGAAGTTGCAATTTTAAATAGAGATCAGAGAATACCTCATCTAGAAGATGACATTTGAATAAAGACCTGTAGGAGCTGAAAGAGTGAGCCAAGTGGATATTGAGTAGGCTGTTGTAAGCAATGCACGTGACCGTGAGGTAGGAACATGTTTTTAAGGAACGGCAAGACCTGGCGTGGAGTAATAGAGGTCAAAGAGATCTGGGAGCAAGGAGTTGTAAGGCATAGATCATGCATATTCTTTAAGCAGGCAGATGACAAAGAGAAATGGAAGTGGAAAGGACTAAGATATACACTTCTGATTCCTCTCTCAGACTTACTGATCACAAAAGTCACTTCCTGTTTACATAGGGAGAGTAAGCAGGAAAGGGGCAGAGAGAGATCCAGAAAGTTACTCTAATGGACAGTTCACCCACCCGGATGGAAACATCAGGAATAGAGACTATGTACCACCTAAGAGCTGTGTACATTCATACATGTACAGTACAACAAAATGACTAGAGCCAGAGGTAAGTATAAGATCACAATCACCCATGGAATGTGTCAAGAGTTAGAGAAGTGATAGGTAAGCTGAGTTCTAACAACTGAGCAGGTGTTTTTCAAACAAAGATGTGAGAAGTAAACAGAGGATGGGTAGCCTAGACAAAGAGGATAGCATGTAAAATAACAAGAAGGCAAGAAAATGGGTGGTATATTTAGCACATATGGGAAGCTCAATGTGACAAGTCTATGTAACACGTGAAGGAGGGTACCAATAAATACTTCTGAGAAGCCCATCAGGCTAAGGGACAGGGCTTTTATTCTGTAGTCATAGAGATCTTCAAGCAGAGGAGTGAATCATCAGATTCAGTTTCCAAAGAGACAACTGTGGACTGGAACAGTAGTTTTCAAAGTGTGACTCCCAGACCAGAAGCACCATCATCCTCAGGAAAATTTTGAGAAAGGTTAATTCTCAGGACCCACCTGAGAGCTGTTAAATCAGACACTCTGGGGTGAAGCCCAGAAACCTGTGTTTTAACCAGCCCCCCCAGGTGCTTCTGATGAACACTGAAGTTTAAGAAGCTCTAGAATAGAATGAGAAAAGCCCAGCGACAGACCAGATCGTAATACAGAAGAGAATAAAGGTCTGGCTTTGGAAAGTTGAGGAAAGCAGAAATGGAGAGAATCCTGAATCCTTGATGCACACGTGTGAGTGGGTCTGGAGCTCCAGGAGTGAATCCCATCCATTGATATCCAATTTCCTTTGGTGGTGCAGCCTAAACAAGGGTAAGGGGTAAAAGAAGCCTTTTTATTTTTATTTTATTTTATTTATTTTATTTATTATTATTATACTTTAAGTTTTAGGGTACATGTGCACAATGTGCAGGTTAGTTACATATGTATACGTGTGCCATGCTGGTGTGCTGCACCCATTAACTTGTCATTTAGCATTAGGTATATCTCCCAGTGCTATCCCTCCCCCCTCCCCCCACCCCACAACAGTCCCCAGAGTGTGATGTTCCCCTTCCTGTGTCCATGTGTTCTCATTGTTCAATTCCCACCTATGAGTGAGAATATGCGGTGTTTGGTTTTTTGTTCTTGCGATAGTTTACTGAGAATGATGATTTCCAATTTCATCCATGTCCCTACAAAGGACATGAACTCATCGTTTTTTATGGCTGCATAGTATTCCATGGTGTATATGTGCCACATTTTCTTAATCCAGTCTATCATTGTTGGATATTTGGGTTGGTTCCAAGTCTTTGCTATTGTGAATAGTGCCGCAACAAACATTCGTGTGCATGTGTCTTTATAGCAGCATGATTTATAGTCCTTTGGGTATATACCTAGTAATGGGATGGCTGGATCAAATGGTATTTCTAGTTCTAGATCCCTGAGGAATCGCCACACTGACTCCCACAATGGTTGAACTAGTTTACAGTCCCACCAACAGTGTAAAAGTGTTCCTATTTCTCCACATCCTCTCCAGCACCTGTTGTTTTCCTGACTTTTTCATGATTGCCATTCTAACTGGTGTGAGATGGTATCTCATTGTGGTTTTGATTTGCATTTCTCTGATGGCCAGTGATGGTGAACATTTTTTCATGTGTTTTTTGGCTGCATAAATGTCTTCTTTTGAGAAGTGTCTGTTCATGTCCTTTGCCCACTTTTTGATGGGGTTGTTTGTTTTTTTCTTCTAAATTTGTTTGAGTTCATTGTAGATTCTGGATATTAGCCCTTTGTCAGATGAGTAGGTTGCAAAAATTTTCTCCCATTCTGTAGGTTGCCTGTTCACTCTGATGGTAGTTCCTTTTGCTGTGCAGAAGCTCTTGAGTTTAATTAGATCCCATTTGTCAATTTTGGCTTTTGTTGTCATTGCTTTTGGTGTTTTAGACATGAAGTCCTTGCCCATGCCTATGTCCTGAATGGTAATGCCTAGGTTTTCTTCTAGGGTTTTTATGGTTTTAGGTCTAACGTTTAAGTCTTTAAGCCATCTTGAATTAAGGAAGGGATCCAGTTTCAGCTTTCTACCTATGGCTAAATATCCTTGATGAACATTGATGCAAAAATCCTCAATAAAATACTGGCAAACCTAATCCAGCAGCACATCAAAAAGCTTATCCACCATGATCAAGTGGGCTTCATCCCTGGGATGCAAGGCTCGTTCAATATATGCAAATCAATAAATGTAATCCAGCATATAAACAGAACCAAAGACAAAAACCACATGATTATCTCAATAGATGCAGAAAAGGCCTTTGACAAAATTCAACAACTCTTCATGCTAAAAACTCTCAATAAATTAGGTATTGATGGGACGTATCTCAAAATAATAAGAGCTATCTATGACAAACCCACAGCCAATATCATACTGAATGGGCAAAAACTGGAAGCATTCCCTTTGAAAACTGGCACAAGACAGGGATGCCCTCTTTCACCACTCCTATTCAACATAGTGTTGGAAGTTCTGGCCAGGGCAATTAGGCAGGAGAAGGAAATAAAGGGTATTCAATTAGGAAAAGAGGAAGTCAATTTGTCCCTGTTTGCAGATGACATGATTGTATATCTAGAAAACCCCATTGTCTCAGCCCAAAATCTCCTTAAGCTGATAAGCAACTTCAGCAAAGTCTCAGGATACAAAATCAATGTACAAAAATCACAAGCATTCTTATACACCAATAACAGACAAACAGAGAGCCAAATCATGAGTGAACTCCCATTCACAATTGCTTCAAAGAGAATAAAATACCTAGGAATCCAACTTACAAGGGACGTGAAGGACCTCTTCAAGGAGAACTACAAACCGCTGCTCAAAAGAAGCCTTTTTAATTGAAGAAGGTAATAACAATACGTGATTGCACAATGGGAATGAGTAACAAAGTCAACAACTTCAAAATATTCTTTCTTTGATGAATTTAAATGATAGAGACCTGATTTGACCTTCAAAGTGAAAGGTTATGCCAAATTTCCTGTATATGGAAAATCTGCATTTTGCTTAATCAAGACTTGAATAGATAGGAAGTAAGTAGGTGCTTTAAATGAGATGACCGACAGGCAGAACAGAGAAGTGGAAACTTCATGCTAGGGGGAACACTGGCAACTGCTTCTTTGATGATGTGGCTCCAAATTGGGTGACTGGGTATAAACATGGTCATCTTTGGCACCTAAGTTCTCTGTCTTAGTTGTCCACTTAATTTTATATCCCACAAGCAAAACTATAGCTTTGAGATATAAAATAGAAATTTAAAACTTCAAATTGATATTTTTTCAAAAGAAAGAACACTCAGGTTAAGAACTTCTGTTTCTCTTTTAAAGTCCTGATATTATCAACAATTAACTTAGACCAACTTTTAAAAGATTAAATTACCCCAATTAATAATTGGATTGGAACAACTATTGGGTATCTGCCCTAAAGGAAAAGAAGTCACTATGTGAAAAAGACACCTGTACACACATGTTTATCATAGCACGATTCACAATTGCAAAGATATGGAATCAACCTAAGTGCCTATCAACCGATGAGTGGATAAAAAATGTGAGAGAGAGATATATATATACACATATATATGTGTATATATATGTGTGTGTGTATATATATATATATATATATATATATATACACACACACACCATGGAGTACTACTCAGGCATAAAAAAGAATGAAATAATGTCTATTGCAGCAACTTAGATGGAACCAGAGGCTATTATTCTAAGTGACGTAAGTCAGGAATGGAAAAGCAAATACCACATGTTCTCATTTATAAGTGGGAGCTAAGCTATGAGTACACAAAGGCATACAGAGTGGTATAATGGACATTAGAGACTCAGAAGGTGGGGAGGCTGAGGAAGAGGAATGAAAAACTATCTATTGGGCACTATGCGCACTACTCAGGTGACTAGTGCACTGAACTCTCACACTTCACCACTATACAATTCACCCATGTAACCAAAAACTGTACCTCTAAAGCTACTGAAATAAAACGTTTTATAATGTATTGGGACAGAAAAGTTTGTACTTTTTTGTACTTTTTATTTTTCAATACGGTGTTAATTCATTAAAAAATAAAATAGTCTTTTGTGACAAAAGTTCTACATGTTTATACTTTTTGTAATCTACAGACAGCACTTAGGAATAGTCCTTTATGTTGTAAATAGGGTGGAAGTATCTTTTTTAAAGGCGATAAAATTAACTGTATTCAATTTGACATTTATCCCCCCAAAACAGACACTGCAAAGAAACTTATAGGGAGTTTAATCAGCAAGTTGAAAATTCAGATTCACAACCATGTTTTTACATTGAAATGTTCAACTTTCTCAAGCATTTCATAAACAAAAAGCACAAAACTTAAACGTAAAAGCATACAGTGAATTTTCAGTAACTAAATGCTCATGTACTCAATGAACTCTTTGTCTTTATGGAAAAACTCAGAATTTCCTATAAAAATCAACACAGAGTTACTTCCCCCATCTCAACCCTCTCCCTGTTCCTTGTATTTATATCATGGACACTCCATTGAAAAAAAATTCAAAATCTTTACATGTACGTATTTAATATTTCCTTCATCCTAATGTGTGTCAATATTAGAAGCCATGTGGAGACTCTAAACTGTCCTAAGACTTCTTTAAATAATTATTCACAATTCTATGCTCCTTAATAATTTCATAATGCTGTGAAAATACATGGTCATTGTTCTGCATCATAACATTAGATATGCCAGTGGCATTTTCATCATTACCTGTAGATGAGAACATTCAGATAGAATTTTCAGGCCGTTTCCCTAAAGAAACACAACCAGGCTGTGTGACTTCAGGAAAATCAACCTTATTCTCCAGGGCAAGGTTTCTCAAACTCTACACTATGGACATCTTAGGCTGGATAATTTTTTGTTGTGGAGGAGGAGAGCACCCTTGCAGGCCTCAAGAGATATTTACCAGTTTCCCTAAATTCTACCCACTAGATACCAATAGCAGCATCCAAAAATACATTTCCAAATATCCCCTAAGAGGCAAAATTGTCCCCTTTGAGAACCAACGGTCTGGAGAGAAAATGATTGCATAAGCAACTAATTAGATGAATGTGAATTTATGCTGTTTTACATCTTACCTATAAAATTTTCATTTTCTATGGAGTGAATATTACTGACATATATATAGATATGTATATTTTATCTATTATATATATCTATATATATATTTTTTGAGATGGAATCTCGCTCTGTTGCCCAGGCTGGAGTGCAGTGGTGTGATCTCGGCTCACCACAACCTCCACCTCCCAGGTTCAAGTGATTCTCCTGCCTCAGCCTCCCGAGTAGCTGGGACTACAGGAGTGTGCCACCATGCCCAGCTAATTTTTGTATTTTTAGTAGAGACGGGGCTTCACTATGTTGGCCAGGCTGGTCTCAAGCTTCTGACCTTGTGATCCACCCACCTCAGCCTCCCAAATTATACTTTTCTTTAAAGTTTACATTCCCTCTATTGGAATAATCCTGCTGACTCCTAAATATATTTTAATATTTCCATGACACACATTTTTAAGAGAAGGCACTATCTCTACATCATGATATTGCAAATTAACAGCTCTATTTTTTAAAACTGGCAAATGACTTTTGTCTCAAGCTTTGATTCCCAATCATACTGAAATATTAAGTAACACTATTTGAGTTAGTAAAGTGCTATTCTGCCAAAGAGCTCAAACTGATCTTTTCTACTGATATTATTCCTGTGAGGTAGGTAGGAGCTTAGTGCTATGTACCATTGTTAGAGGAGATTAGGGGTCAATTCAAGGGTATACAACTTGTCAACAGCAAAACAGACATTGACAGACAATTTGTATGGCTTTTCCCCCACTGGTGTTTTTGTCATTCAAAATAACTAAGAGTAGCAGATTATGTAATTTAAGTGACAATGGATTAACATTTTACCCTTATTTAGTTTTATCTAAAAATTTAGAAATTAAGATAAATTATTTTGAGCTAATAGTATTACATTGCTTTCTTAAGAATTCTAGCAGGCATTCTCCTGTGTTTATAAAACTAAAATACTGATAGTTCTAAATGTCACAAAAATATACTCTGTCTAAAGGAAAGTGAACAAGAATGGAAACATCATGTTTCTCATTAAGAATACATGGCGTAACTCCCTGGCAATCAGGTAAGACAAAAAAATGACCTGACTTTGATTTCCAAAATTGAAGCATTTTACACACATATGCATTTAGAATTATTAAACAAATAACCATAGCTCAAAACACATTCATGTAAAACAAACATATCTTTCTACTTATTAAAACATTGTAGAAAGACTCCCCAAAATTTGATATTTGCTTACAAATATAGTGATTTAAAAACAACATATGGCCACATAAGAAATACATGAATATATAGTTAATTTATTTGTATTATTTATTTATTTATTTATTTATTTTTTGAGTCAGGGCTCCATCACCCAGGGTGGAGTACAGTAGCGCAATCACAGCTCACTGCAGCCTTGACCTTCTGGCTCGAGCAATCTTCCCGCCTCAGCCTCCTAAGTAGCTGGGACTACAGACACACACCACCGTGCCTGGCTAATTCTTGTATTTTTTTGTAGAGATGGAGTTTTGACACATTGCCCAGGTTTATGTAGTTAATTTAAATGTTATATAAATCTCCCTCTCTCTTTTTTTTTTTTTTCAGAGACAAGATTTCACTCTCTTACCCAGGCTGGAGTGCAGTGGTGTAATCATAGCTCAATGCAGCCTTGAAATCCTGGCCTCAAGCTATCCTCCCACCTCAGCTTCCCTAGTAACTGGGACTACAAGTATGTGGCAACATGCCTAGCTAAGTTTTTTTATTTTTATTTTTTATTTTTGTAGAGATGAGGTCTAACTATGTTCCCAGGCTGGACTTAAACTCCTGGCCTCAAGCGATCTTCCTGCCTCAGCCTCCCAAATGTTGAGATTACAAGCATGAGCCACCATGCCCAGGCTTTTTTTTTTTTTTTTTATTTCTTAACATTGTCAGTTAGCAACCTCTAAATGTACAGGGCATGATTACCTAAATAATACGTATCAGAAAATAAGCATAAAATTATTTAATCATAAAAACATTTGTATGTATCTAAATATTTCTCTTATGTTTCTAAAAAAATTGAGAAGTTTGAAAAAGAACTTTTAAACAGTATCTAATGTGGGAACTGTACAAAAAATAAGTTATTGATGAAATCCTATAACCAAACTCTTAGCTAGGAACATAGCAAAATAAACAGCTAAGCAACTTTGAGACTGCTACTTAAAAATTTTAAAACATGGAACAAAGCATTTTTTTGAGTCCAGACATTTTTTTTAAAAAGTAGTGTTTGCTTATATAACTTAGCTCTTTAACTGGATAAATATACCAAAATTTCAAAATTTCTAGGCATATGTATCTTTAAGTTTAATTGATTGCAAATTAGTTGACATTCAAAAGTTCAACTTAATAGCATTAAGTGTAGTCATCTAACTCCATGGAGTTTGACCATTTTGAAGAATATAATATTCTTGAATCGTCAAGTCCATAAATACCTGCATCAAGTATATGTTAGTACCAAGCTAATGGGAGTTCATAATTTATAGTCTGGGACTTGATAAGCCAGGATTTGGGGGGGCATGATTCACATGAGTGTCCTGAGACATATCCAAGCCCAGGGCAATAAACAGAAAATTATGAAGACAAGCTCAGTTAGAGTGCACAACAAAACCCAAGTTGATAAGTCAGAAACTGGGCATGCAGATGAAAATTACAGTCTAAGAAAGGCAGTATCAGCAGCCAAAGTCCAGAAACTCTAGAAAACAAGCCAAAAGGCACAAGAATTAATGAACAGCACCAAGAAGACTTTGATCATTGGGCCCATGGTCTTTCCCAGAAAGAATACTTATTGATTACCACCTTCCTGATTCAGAATCAGTTTGCAGGCTAGTATATGCCCTGGGCTGATAGGGGGATAAAAAGCAAAGATCTAGACAACACAGACCTGTTACCTCATTGCTCCCTAAGAATGGTGTATGTGGTAGGAGGGAAAGAAGCTCTTTTCAAGATGAATTATGATTTTGGCAAACTTCCAAACTTACGTGCTAGCACCAAGGCATGGAAAATATTTTCAATAATACCCAAATTTAAGAATATACCTTCGACAATCAAATACATGTGCATATGTGTGTATTAGCCTTTCAGCATCTATATAGTTATAATTTTCACAATTACAGCTTCATCGAAATAAAGGAAAGAGAGGGAAATGTCAATGCCAGAATTCTAAACTCCAGAGTAACATCAATTAATGATGTAGTAAATGAAGATAGTCCAGACTTTGTTTTAACAAAAACTTATCCCCCAAACACTCATGATACAACACACACACACACACACAAAGAAAACCTGATCCAATTATCTTAGAAAACATATAAAATTGAAACATCATTTAAGGGCATCTAGTATCAGAGCTGCTTCACAAACGAGTCCCATTGCTCTTGCCACTCTGATCTGAGAAGTTCAATTCAATGTGGTTGAAAGCAGGATTATCAGTTCCACCATCTTCCACTAGATGCGATTTATAGCTTAAAACATGCTTCTTCTAAAAGAAAATGTTAACATGGTGATTAGAGGAACAAAAAGAAGCTCTTCATTCATGTAATTCTAAATAATTGTTTCTACTATTTTTATTTCTCTACATCAGCTTTCTAATCTACTGAGGGAGAGAAATAAACAACAGGTATACTTCCTCAGAGGATAGAGAGATATTCAACAGATACAGGTTATCAGAAGATAGATACAAAATAGCCCATCAGACAATAGATACACAACAGATTTACATTATCAGAAGACAGACAGATATATAGAGAGATATAACAGATATAGGTTATCAGAGGATAGACAGATATAGAGAGATATACAACAGATACAGATTATCAGAGAATAGACAGATATATAGAGAGATACAATAGATATAGGTTATCAGAGGATAGAGAGAGATAGAGAGATATACAACAGGTGTAGCTCATCAGAGAATAGAGGGATATACAACAGGTATAGCTCATCAGAGAATAGAGGGATATACAACAGATATAGGTTATCAGAGGATAGAGAGAGATAGAGAAATATACAACAGGTGTAGCTCATCAGAGAATAGAGGGATATACAACAGATAACAGGTTATCAGAGGATAGAGAGATATACAGCAGATACAGATCATCAAAGGAAAGAGGGTATACAACAGATATAGCTCATCAGAGGATAGACAGATAAACAACAGGTATAGTGTATCAGAGGATATGGAGCTATAAAACAGATATAGATCATCATAGGATAGAGAGCTATCCAACTATGTAGATCATCAGATTATATAGGGTCTATACCTTCCTTGTCCATCACTTTTCAAGAAAGAGGCTGAGAACTAATTAGTGTTCTCTCCAGGTAATAAAGCCCAGTTTCCTAACTCAAGGTAAATGAAAGCCAACTCACTTTCTTAAAAATATCAAAATTGGATAAAAAATCCTCTTTGGTTAGTATATATCTGGGGTCTAAGTTCTGTTTTCTTCCTCCTGGAAAAAAAAAATGTACATGACTTACGTTGTTAAAAAGGACACCAGTAACTACACAGAGACATTCCATTATAGAGGCATTTAACTTGTTCACGTTCAACTCCATACATTCAAAAAACACAAAGAGAAAGGGAAACTTAAAAGCACTGATCACTTAGCCCACAATTCCCCTTTCCTTAGTTAGCCCCGGGTCTTGAAAGCCTCCCACTATAATAAATATGAGTCTTTTATATATATATGTATCATATATATGTGTGTGAGATAGAGCTTAAACGCAAGCCAACTGTTTCATCTGGTACTCAACTAGAGAAACAGTCATCTGGCCCAATGCTGGTAGGAAAACTGGTTTAAAAGCACCCTCCATGCCATCAGTAAAATATCAAACCATCTGCCCCTGCTTCAGACAGTGGAGCTGCTTTTCCCCACTTTGTTGGCTACAAATATACATGTCTATGAAGAAATGCAGGCAATTCGGAACTGCTGAATAAATTATTTAAATGAAAATTAGTATGCTGACTGACATTTGATCCAAATCCTCTTCCCTAAGGTTTTCTTTACAAAAAAAAAAAAAATAATTCTATTTTGCTTTGGTATTTTTTGTGGATCAAAGAGGATGCTTTTAAAAATTGTGTATCTCAAAGAGTGGTCCTCAAACTACCCTTCCCCAAATCATTCAAGGAATGTACTTGAAATGCAGATTCCCAGACTCTAGCCTGGACTGACCAAATTAGGACCTCTGCAGGTAGGATCCCTGAAGCCTGATTTTTATAAAATTTCCAAGAGGATCCTTATGCCCTCTAAAGTTTAAGAACCACTACTTTAGTACAAATACTAGACTTTTAATTATGGGAACCTCTGCTGTTCTGGAGATAGAATCAATTTTAAATGAATTCGTTCAATGTTATTGAGTACCTACTGTGTGCTGGAGATGCTGCTAGGTGCTAGAGAAACAGAGAAACAAAACAATCTCTGCGCCCACAGTTTGTGATCTACTTAGGAAACTATTTGCCCCCCTTTTCCTGATGAAAACATAGCCTTCTGCATAGTAAAAATCAGGGGAGTGCTGAAACGCCAACCAAGTCTGTAAGGCCTGATCTCTTATGGGAGTTTTAGTATACTACAATAGATTTTAAAATCTGTTTCCCAGGGAACATCAAAATGGTGTGCTTCTCGATAGTTTTCAAGGTACTCACTGCTTCTGTGAAGTAGGAATAAGTTATTTGTGAAGTTAATGAAGTTAAAGTGTTTTCTATTACTGGATCCCAGTCACTGAGGTAGAGCGTTACTTCTTGAATCAAAAGATATAGCTGTATATGGTTTTTCAGAATCAAAGCATTTAAAATAAAAAAAGGAATACTCAAAGGAGCTACTCTGATACGCCACTTTCTTTTAAAAAATGAGCTAAATAAGGACCAAAGGGCAAATAGTATAGGGAGACTGGTTAGGTGTATTCCAGATCTGAACAACTGAATAACTGCTGGGAAAAGATGAAAATCTGTCTTAAGACTGGGCATGGTGGCTCACGCCTGTAATCCCAACAATTTGGGAGACCAAGGTGGGCAGATCACCTGAGGTCAGGAGTTTGAGACCAGCCTGGCCAATATGGTGAAACCCCATCTCTATTAAAAATACAAAAATTAGCCGGGCATGGTGGTGCGCGCCTGTAGTCCCAGCTACTCAGGAAGCTGAGGCAGAAGAATCCCTTGAACGCAGGAGGCAGAGGTTGCAGTGAGCCGAGATTGCACCACTGTACTCCAGCTTGGGCAAAAGAGCGAGATTCCATCTCAACAACAACAGCAACAAAAATCTGTCTGAAAATATATCAAACTGGACCAAAAAAATAAATAAACCTACTGTACTGGGAATTTTGTTTTTGAGAAAGAGCACAGTCCTTTTGGAAAAGAAAGAATATTTTCCAACAACTGTTTGAGAAATAATGAATAGCAACAAATTTTATAATTATAAATACAAGTGTTACAGAAGTTTGAGAGATGGTGCTATCTCAGTGCCAAAAAACAGAAAATGATAGCAGGATTCCATAAAGTGGCACAGTGCTGGCAGCTTTGTAGCATGGAGCAAACAAAGACATCAGACATCCTTGAACACAGTGTATGATTTCTGACTAGTTGTAACACATGTTGAAGGAGGCAGTGCACCCTTCCCCTGGCGTGGCTGCTATGGATGCATACTTGTGAGGGGATGTAGGGAGTCAAGGAGCCCAGCATGTTTCACCAACTCCGCACTACCCCGGCCCCAGCACTGTGATCTCTCACCTGGGTTACTGCAATAGCCTCTTCCCTGCCCTCGTTCCCCTACAGACTATTCTCAAAATTGGATCAGAGCACTCCTTTGAGAATTATTGGAAAAGTAAGTGAAAAAATATCTCTCATAGTAGACCTAAAAGACACAGAGAGGAAAAACAGAGAGAAAACGAGAAAATTAGAGGAACTGTCCATGATTCTGATTCAAATGTTTGACTAATAGGAGTTCCCAGAGAGAGAACACAGAAAATTATTAAAAATAGAAATAAAAAGGAAGAAAAGAAAACAAAAAAGAAAACATCCAGAACTGGAGGACATGGATCTTCAGATTGAATGGGCCCTACTGAAGGCCTAGGCCAAGGCAGTCATTGTGAAAATGGGACACATGCAAAGTGTCAGCTGGTAGCAGAGCACTGTCACAACAGCAACATAGCAAGCTAGAAAAAAATTCAGACATCCTCTCAGAAAACAGAAAAGTTCTTTTCAACCCTAGGAATTTCTACTCAAACATCAATCAAGCATAAGATAGATTAAATAATTTTTTTTTCAGACACACAAAGTTTCCAAAACCTCTTCTTTTGTCTACTCATTCTTGAGAATATGCTATAGGATGTGTTTCATTCAATTAAGGGAGTAAATGAGAATGAGAAGTAATGAATACAGGCAGTAGAAAACCCAACACAGGAACAGGGGCTAAGAGAATTCATAGAATGAGGACAAAATGGAGTCCCAAGATAACCGTTCTATAGCAATCCCAGAGAACAATTTATATACTATGTGTATCAATTTGATTTTTTAAAAATGAACACACTTTTTAAAAAAATGATAAACATCTGAAAAAAAGCCTGCACACTATGTTTAGATATAACCTGTGTATGCTTCTTTACAGTTCACAAAGAATGAATACTGGACCGTGTAAAGATCATAGCATATTGGGTTATTGTAAAAATATGTGTAAAATCCCTAACATCGTAGTAGTTATGAAGTTCTTTTCAAGCATCTTATTTTTGTCTTACAGCAACTTGTGAGATGGGCAGGTTGATTATTATTGTCCTCATTTTACACATAAGAAAGCTGAGGCTCAGTGCAGTTATGTGACTTGCCCAAGTTCATGCAGCCCCTAAAGGGCAGAACCAAGATTCAAATAGAAATGAGTCTTCTGCTTTCAAGTCTAGGCCTTCAGATTTCCCATGAGTAAAACAGAAGAAATAATTAAACTAGTTGTCAATAGGATCATAGTAAAATAACATAAATAGTTATAAAACAGATACAGTAAAAACTGATATAGAGGTAAATACAACAATACTAATGTTTAGATAGTTACCTGTTGATAAACTGACAAGTATCCCCACTAATAATGTTACCAAAGTTCCAACAGCGCTGAAGTACAGATATGATAAAGAATACCAGTTATCCATCAGTGGAGTCCTAAGAGAGCAAAAACACAACGGTAAGATTTCATGTAATGCCACTAGCAACTACCAGTATATACCAGTGATTCTCATGGCAAGGTCAAAATATAACACTTGATAATGTTTTTAATGTCATAACCTGCTGTCCTAATTTTATCTTATCAGATCAGGAATTGAAAGTAAAACTTCACCTTGACTATATACTAAAATACTTGAAGGTCATGTTTATTCATTCAATTCTGCATGATGTCCCAGGCACTGCTCTTGTGATTGGACAGTCAGCCATAAATAAGGTAGATAAACCATTTGACCCAGCAATCCCATTACTGGTTATATATCCAAAGGAAAATAAATTGTTCTACCAAAAAGACACACGCACTTATATGTTCATCGCAGCACTATTCACAATAGCAAAGACATGTAATCGACCTAGGTGCCCATCAATGGTGGACTGGATAAAGAAAATGTGGTACATATACACCATGGAATACCATGCGGCCATAAAAAAAGAACAAAATCATGTCCTTTACAGCAACATGGATGTGGCTGGAGGCCATTATCCAAGCAAATTAATGCAGGCACAGAAAACCAAATACCACATGTTCCCACTTATAAGTAGGAGCTAAACATTGGGTACTTATGGACACAAAGAAGGAAACAATAGACACTGGGGACTACTAGAGGGTGAAGAGAGACAGGCAAGAGTTTACCCAAGTAAGAAACCTGCACAGGTATCTAAAATAAAAGTTGAAATTATTTTTTAAAAATAAAGTAGATAAGATTCCTGCTCACATAAAGTTTATACTCTAATGGAGAGATAAATACAATAAACAAATTAATAAATAAAACAATTTCACTAGTAGCACTGTAAGGAAAGTAAAACAAGATGATGTGCTATTAACAGGGTGAAGAGGGAGGAACTACACTACGAGTGGTCAGAGAAAACCTTTGGGAATAAATGACATTGGAACTGAGATCTGAGAAACAAAATATTCTTGAGGAAAACATCTCAGAGACTAAACACCAGCTGACTGAGGCACAGTGAGCAAGACAGTGATTACAAGATGAAAGATAGGCAGGGGGCTTTTTGTGGGACTGGGCATGAGTTGGAATTTTACTCTACAGAAAATGGCACTCATTGCAATGTTTTAAGTGAAAGAGTAACATGAACATTCTATGATCATTTCTACAATGATTGCTCTAGGATTCCACTTTCAGTTTTGATAGCTGCTTGATTTAGACCAATCATTCTGCTGAGAACAATATATAAAACCTGGGGCATGGGGAGGGAAGCAGGTTTTTGAAGATATCAGAGAGATCAAGACAATGAGAACTTGGCTGGGGCGGTGGCTCACGCCTATAATCCCAGCACTTTGGGAGACCAAGGCAGGTGGATAACCTGAGGTCAGGAGTTCAAGACCAGCCTGGCCAACCTGGTGAAACCCCATCTCTACTAAAAATACAAAAATTGGCCAGGTATGGTGGCACATGCCTGTAATCCCAGCTACTTGGGAGGCTGAGGCACAAAAATCACTTGAACCCAGAGGTGGAGGTTGCATTGAGCTCGAGCCTGGGCAACAGAGCGAGACTCCATCTCAAACAAACAAACAAACAAAAAAAACAATGAGAACTTGAGGTGACAAGAACCCAGAAAGAAGGGGAACACATTGAGGTGAGCTAATGAAATTAAGAGAGTGTGATATTGAGCCAAAGACGGACAAAATAGAACAGAGTAGAGAATTGAGAAATAGACCCACAGAAAAATAGTTACTTGGTTAACATCGTTTTCATTGCCAGTGCATTCAATGGGGCAAAAGGGGAGTCTTTTCAATAAATAGTGTTTGGTTAACTGAGTATCCACATGGGGAAAAATAATCTTGATCACACCACCCACAGAAATCAGTTCCAAAGTGGATTACACTTCCCCAATGGAAATGGTTAACAATAAAGCTTTTAAATAAAAAATTAGTGGAATATCTTTATGATTGCAGGGTAGACAAGGATTTCTTAAACAAGACACATAAAGGGCTAACCATACAGGAAAAAACTGAGAAACAGAAATAAATTAAAATTAAGAAATTTTGACTGACAAAAAAAGTATCATTAAAAGAGTAAAAAGGCAACCCATAGAATGGGAGAAAAATATTTTCAAAACATATCTCATATCTAGAATATGTCATGAACTCCTATGTAAGTAAGAAAAAGACACAGAATCCATTTCAAATGGACTAAAGACTTCAATAACTAAGTCGCAAAAGTAAATATCCAAATGGCCAACAAACAAATGAAAATGTATTTGACTTCATTAATCATAAGGGAAATACAAATTAAAACCACAGCAAGCTACCAATGTAACCATCAAATATTGTAAACTTGAAAAAATCAAAACTGAATCTAGGCAATTGAAACAATTTGTATCCAGGCAACCAAAGCATCACACATTCAACCTTCAGCTGGGTGGCTCACAACCCTTGTGCTCCAGCCATATGGAACTAGGATGATTTCCTAAGATGCTCTGATTCTTCAGTCCTTCATGCTTTTGCACCTGTCATTTCTTCATTCTGCGACACATACTCCTCCTTCCGTGTGTCCCTGTGCTCAATCCTGCCACCTGACTAACTCCAGCCCATGCAATTCTCCTCTAAGAAGGTTTCCTTGACTCCAATCAGGCAGATTTCCTCCTTCTGGCTCCCATGATACCCTGTGAATATTACTTACCACAATGCATGTTTTAATTTATTTTCTTGTCCAATTTCCCTTCTGGTCATTTTCTGTGAGAAGAATGACTTTCCAGATCTTCCCCTTCATCTAGCCAAACCTATGCATTCTTGAAATAGTAGCACATCTCTGAAGTCTTCATGCTAACTTACACTCCAACTTTGTACTCACTCTTTTAACAAAAATGTATCAAGTATTTATTATTTACTATGCCCTCGTTTTTATACTTAGCATGCTTACTGAGTTTATTGTTTTGTGTATATTTGCACATTCCCTCCAGCTAGATTAGAATTTTCTGGAGGGCAGGAAACAGTGTCTAGGAGAGGAAGATTTTCTTCCATGGATACTAAATAAATGGCCAGCACAGTGCTGGGTACATAGTCCACGCTCAAAAATTCTTGTTTATTAGCTGAAATATTTGATAAGTAAACTAACATATAAAACTAATTATTATGGTACCAGGCATAGAATAAACTTCAGCTAATTTATTTGTTTCAGGAATCCAAATAACCATTTTGCCTTAGACTTTTAAGGGCAAATATTTACATAATTAGGAAAATGCTAAGCAAAATCATAAAACAAGAAGAACATCCTGTGTCTTCTCACTTAACCTTCAATTAATCTTTTCACCCTTTCTGACTCTGATGACTCTCCCAGCCCCCTCCCATTAGTGCTTTCATGCCTGTCCAGACTGCTTTCCACATATCCTTGCCCCTCTCTCCACAGCACCTCACCTAGTAAAACTTCCCTCAAATATGCCTCAGGCTCTGGAACTACCTTTGCACTCTACCATATACAGCTTACCTGCCTGGAACGCCCCCTGGAAGTCCTACTGGCTAGCTTTCTCATAGCTGAATTCTCTCCAGAACACAAATTGCTAATAATGGCTATATGTATGATCACGTTCCTTCTCCCAGGAGTGTGTCCATTTTAAGAGGGGTATGCCATGTCTTGACCCCAAAGGTATGACTATAATGATGTCATTCCAGATAAGCTGGCACTGGGGCAATACTCTAGGGGCAATGGCATCATCTTTGCATTCCTTGAACATATTCACAGGGTTTGCGCTTTAAAGCTGGACATTTATATATCCACTAAAGAAAGTCTTGCCCTCACATTCACTATACAATAAAGCATGCCTCTACCATCTATTTCAGTATGTTAAATCAGACAACTTCAGCATCTAGAGGCTCCAAAGTGTACTGCATGACTGAAATCTGTAGCATGAAGATCACAGCTGCAATCACTGCTAATGCTTTAAAGATTTGGAATCTTCAACTGAACAAATGGCAGTTATTTAACATGTTTAAATAATTGTAGCTTTTGGTCAGTAAAATCTATCTTTCAAAGACTATATAAGCAATATTTATTTTATAATTGTGCTTTCCATTTTAAAAGTTTTTCCAAGACAAAGATAATTCTTCATGCAGCTAAGAGCTGGTATTTAGGAGAGTTTACACATAATAGAATTTTCTCATTAATATTTAAGTTTTCTTAGATCTGTAGACAAGGCATAAATTTCTAGAGAAATTATGAAAATACGACATTTTTTGTTACTGCTGCAGAAAACATTATAGCTAACCACATGGGTTTTACTCATTTCAGAATTAGGCAAAATCACAGTGTTGTAAGCAAGACAAAAAGCAGGTGGGGTTCTCTACTTGTTACGTAAATTTTTTAAAGTATAATGTAATAAAACTTAATTCAATACCTTTGAACATTGTATATTTGAAAAACACTAGTAGTAAATGGCATTTCTGTGGTTGTCATCAAATTTGTCTCATTATAGGTGCTGTTACAGCCTTGGATATCAAGGTGCAATGGCAATGTTCTCTCAGGAAGTGGAGGATATATTTGAGCTCCAATTCCAACCCATAGAGAAATGGCAAATCCAGCCATCAGACCAACAAGTGCTCCCTGTAAAACAAGAATGCTTTTAAAAGAAAAATAATACAATTTGCTTTGATGTCAAAATTAGTATTAGAAAGCCAAGTTCAACATGGCACAAAATTATAAAACCCACAAGGGCAGAAACATTCAACGCTCTCTCCTCCCAAGATAGTGCTCAGCCCATAAAAATCTATTGAATAAATGAACAAGTGAATAAATGAATGAAAGGTAGTGAGGCAGGGAGGGAAAAAGGAGTGAGAAAGGCCACTTTGAAGGAAGGTAGATAATCTGCTGGTGAAAAACCTGGACATCGTTTAAAAAAAAAAAGATAATGTTTATGTCAGGAAGAATAGTATGTTATTCTCCCGTTACCGCCCCCAGAAAAGGACATGTTAGCTTAGTCAGCTACAGCTCTTCTGGAAGAAATACATGCTAGCAACAAATGCCAAATATCAAAAGTTGATTTTCAAATACATTTTTCTGATACTTAACAAACCAATGCATTTCATCATGCAAAGAGTCTAATCCAAGCTTCAACATTCTGAGGTGGACACAAACAAATCTCTTTCATTGTGATTAATTCCTACAAAAGTAGCTTTTCACATAACATTTCATTGAGGATAATAAATAATAACCACAATAGTCCTTATTAATATCTGCCTTACCAATTCCTAATGTCTTATAAGGAAAATAGAATTCCAAATGTGAAGTCAGAGTTCTATGGCTGTTCTGTATCTGAAGCAACTGTGCATACATTATCAGTTTTTCCTGAACTACATCTTACAGCCAGACTGAACCAGTGGACTTTCTTCTGGGTTTCAGAGAAATAATTTCTAGCTCATTTATTCCAAACAAAAGTTAGCACTTCTAAGCACAGATATGTCTAGGTAGAAGGACAGAGATATTACCTCTTTCAGGAAAATATTCCCAATTATGATCACCCCTTTGGGGCTAAATCATGTTGTGGGAGCTATAGCTTTAAATGTCAGGAGTAGAAAATTCCTGGCCAAGGTGGTAAGATTGTGTTGCTTCTCTTTGCTGTGCTATGGCTATTCACAGAAATCCTAAGTTTTACTGCTCTTAAATCTCTCATCTCTGAGCCTATTGATCTCTTTTAAATCCTAGCGATTAATTTTTGAGAAGGATAAGTAAGTAAGTGCAGAAAAATGTTGCTCCTTTAGTTATATTATGAATATTTAAAATTGCCCTATATGGTTCTGGAAGTTTCCATTGAGCTTCACACATTTAGGGTCCCCATACATAGTACTTCCTTGTACACTCCACCAAAGTCAACAGAAATAATTTAAGTCATCAAGACAAGTAGCTAATGACAAATCTCAAAGGAACCAGCTGAGAAAAAAGTGTAGAGCTACTAGTATAGTTCAAAAAGTAATCCTCAACCATATTCATTCTTTGTACTTACAATTGAGTTGGCAAAGGGAACCAAAATGCCCAAAGTGAACAGGCCCATAAGTGGTCCACCAACCATACCAAATACGCTGAGTGCTGCCTACAAAAATAATACGTCAGCAGTTAGCAATCTCAAATTGAAACTGAAATATTTCAAAGTCATTTCATCAGGATAATGATTTAAAGTATTCAGCCTCCTTCTGAAAATCATAGTTTTAGTCATGATAGCCTTGTCACTGGAAAAGAAGTCATTAGAACTTACAAGTTTCTGCATCTCAGACTCAACTATCCATCTGTTTCTTCAGGTAGCCTCAAAAAAAGCCACATAACACAAAGAAGATAGAGAGGCCTGAGACAATGGTAGCGCCTATGTGAATGTATAAATCATGAATGATACCTCTCCTCTTAGCATTGCTCTTGCAGGTGTTTATAAATCACAGCACTCCTTTGTGCTTTGATCATCTCAAAATCCTCTTATAACTGTGGACAAGTACTGCTATGTGACCAGAGAGGAGGATGAAACCCATTTGCCATTCCTGATTTGGTTCCCTAAGGATGAAACTAGAATGAGAAATATGATTTTAAAAAGACTGATCAAGTCATGTAGAAATAGATTTAAAATCTAATTAGATAACTGCAACCTTTGCTTTGATGTAGAGATACCAAATCCATGATAGTGAAAAAGATTTACAGTGCAAACATCGCATGAGGCAAAGCAACTAAATGAAGCTTCCAAGAGATATATGTTCCCAATAATCAAATGCCCAGTTCTTAAGAATGGACAGAACTATAAAAGAAGAGCAGGGAATCACTGGTTTGTCCAGAAAGTAAAGGGGTTTAATAGAGCAGAATGAATGAATCAAAGAGAAAATACCAAGTCAGGGAAATATTAGAGGAAATAGTGCTTCTTGTTGTTGTTGTTGTTGTTTTAAATAGGCCTACTTCATGGAAGAAGAAAAGGATGTGGTACTGAGTAAAGAGGAGAACTAGTGTTTAAAAGGATGCAGACTCAAGGATGTGATCCTGAGTCAGTTTACACAGAGTCCAGTCAGAAGGGAGATAGACCTCACTGCAAGACGTCATATGACCCACAAAGCAAGTTACGACTGTGTGGTCTGTGAGCAGTTTTGGAGACATTACAAAGACACTCAAAAAAGATTTACAAGAGGAAATAAGACCTTGGCTAGAGATGAAGCAAGGATGAACTGGCTTGGAGTTATGATGACTTTGCTAGAATATGTCATTGTATATAATCAGGCCATAGCTGATATATGGAAAAAGGGGAATCAACCACAATAAGAGCTCCAGGCACTAATGCAGACTATGAAGAAGGCAAATTCTGTATGACTGGCTGTGGTTTAGGAGTGCTGGGCAGGCTTGGAGCTTCTGGATCTAATTCATTCATTCATATAATCAGGGATGAGATCAAACTATTTTAACAACTGGTATGTCCTAAACAACAACCAACCAGAATGGCCCCAAGCCTTAGGACTGAAGAAAGATCCTGGAGGACCCCTGCTTTGCCAATATTAGCCTTTAAGTTTCTAGGTCAAAGGGAGGTCCAGGATCCCAGAGGAGCAGCCCAAGTGGCCAGGGAAATTTCAAGGAGCACTTGGGGTGATCAGATAATAGGATATTTATGAGCCTAACTACATTATCAGTTAACATTCAAGCTAAAGTTGTTAATGTCTTGCTTTGTCCTGGGCACTGCAGTAGGCACCAGATATTTGATACAGGGTTGAACAATGATGTCATCTTCCCCACCTTCATGAATTACAGGCTATTCAGTAAAACAGACATTAAATAAATAACTGTAATACAGTTTGATAATGGAGATGATCAAGAAAGTACAAGGTGCTCTAGAAACATTTAACAGAAGGGAATGCAAATGTATCCAGGTAATAGGAAAAGTCTCTTTAAATAAGTAATGTGTTAAAATGAAAACTGAAGAATAACTAAGGCTTAGGCAGTGGACGAAGTAGAGAGGAAGGTGTTGCAGGCTGAGGGAGAAGTCTATGCCAAGGCCTGCATGCTGAAGACAGTGAGGTGCCCGCAGGGTTCAGGAAGAAGACACTGTTCTAAAGATTGGTCTGTCCTCTCCAGGCCCACAGCTCCACAGGAACAGCAGGGAGCTTTCCAACACAAAAATGCTCTCTAATCAGAAGAGCAAACGCCACAGGAGGTGAAAGACCCTTCAGGTAAATAAACAATTTTTTTTAATGAAGTATTTCTACTTCTGAGAAGATAAACATATGTTTCTCTATTCTTCCTGCTAATAAAATTTAAAATCCTGATATTCCATATAAAATAAACATAAGAAGACTCTGAAAGGTGCAAAGAAGGCAGCCTGCTAGGGACCCTGGACCTGAAGAGTGGTACAGGGTGAGTTCCCTAAGTTTTGTTTTTGCTTCCTGTATCCCAGCCTGAGAATTGAAGAAGCAAGCCAGCCTGGAAATGGCAACAGACACAAGCAAAAAAAATAAAATAAGATAAAAAGCCCTCACAAAGTCCTGTTCTCTCTCTAGGCACAGGGCCAGGAAAGGAGCAGCCTAGGAAGACAGAAAACTCTTAGACCCCCAACTGCTCCATTCCATCCGAACACCACAGAATAATCTGTTCACCCCACCCACACCCATGCCAGGCTAGATTCCATCCCCCCAGCCTGTCACCAGGCACCCTTTGCCTCCCTGCTGGCAATGCCATGAGAGGCCTAGTGGAGAATCAGGACTTTCACCATGGCCCAGCAGTACAAAGCCACCTACTCCATGATGTCAGTGAATTCCACCCTGTGGTGCTCCGGTGTTTCGGGTGGTCCTAGTTAACCAGTTTGCCAGGGAAGCCTCTCCCCTTGAGTTGGCTTTGCATCATCGTTGAGTCTTGTACACCGTCTGATGCTCATGCATTTTATTCTGGCAGTGCTCTTACCAGAAGGATAGCAGGAGCAGGATGGTGTCATGGGCCAGATTTAGTCACGGGTCAGATGACTGACAGATCAGGAGGGTTTTCATCTAGAGACCATTCTCAGAGTTTAGGGGATCCTTCCTCCTTTCTTATACCTGTATTCAATCCAGGTTAGTTACTAGGTGTTTTGTTCAGAAAGAGAGATTAAACTATGCTTGTAAGGGTAAGCTTTGTTCCAAGGTTTGTGAAAATTGCATCGTGCTGAGGTGACCTGGTCTCCTGGAAATCTGGTTGGAAATCCCCAGCCAGGTTGCTTCATACTGCTAAGTTTGACAGATAGGACTGACCCTCTGAGTTGCTTGAGTGGCCTTATGCCTGTCATTAATCTTATAGCCACAATATATCTCATTGTATACCACACTCCACCCCTGACCCTGACGGGGTCAATAATTGAGAGGCAGCCCGAGCTTGAAAGTGCGCTCCATGGTCAGTCAAATCTTGAGAAACGGATCTTCTGTAGGACGGTGAGTAGGAGTCGGTGGCGCCCT
Source organism: Pongo pygmaeus (assembly GCF_028885625.2). Taxonomy (NCBI): domain Eukaryota; kingdom Metazoa; phylum Chordata; class Mammalia; order Primates; family Hominidae; genus Pongo; species Pongo pygmaeus. The sequence continues at coordinate 99,664,728 of NC_072383.2, forward strand.
TGGAACAATCTGGAATTGAACTGTATCATCACAGAGAGGATAGAGTAGATCTAGTGTCCAGCTGAGCAGTCAGGGGAGATCATGAGAATGGGGTTCAGCTGTGGCTTTGGGGCAGACTCACCAATGATGAGGGAAGAGTGGAGGACAGGTAGTGACCAAGTCTGGAAGGGAAGCAATGGTTGTGTGGCAGGCCAGCAAAGGCGTGCCCAGCAGGCTGGAAGGTTGGCTGCTCAGTGGGTGACCAAAATGTGGTGGAGGCTGTCAGTGACCTCAGTGCCGAGTAATCGGTGAATAGGTCTGGAGAAGCCACAGTTGGATGTGGAAAGTCAGGCCACCCAGAGTAGCAGCAAAAGAACACGGGCACACTGGGGCTTGGAAACACGATTACATAAGCAGGTAAAAGGAGTTGAAGGGACTCAGTGGTAGCAGGCTTGGAGTTGCTTAATTACAGAGCAATGACAGGTGAAAATGGAACAGAAGGATAACGAGGACACAGAACTAAGCAATTAGGTCTGGGGACACTGTGTGTGCTGAGGTGCTGTCAAAGATCCAAAATCGTGATCTTGAACATGGCCCAATGAAGCCAAAGTTCAAGGTGTTGTCCATTCCAGATGGCTATCAGGCACAACTGGGGCACCAAGTGTCTCTAGGAGGCACTGGCTGCAGAAACAGTGGTGGCCCAAGAGACCCCTAGGCAATTATACCAGTAAAGGTCTTGCCAGGGAGGGATACAGGTAGAGTGGGTGGGACAGTCTTTGGGTATCCTGGACACAGGGCAGGAATGTTAGCAGTGAAGGCATCTTCCTGAAGGTGGAAGCTGATGCTCAGCCATCCAGATGGGTGGTGGGTCAGTGGGTGGGATGATTGGGCGACATTGGTATTAAGGAGGTTTGCAGGAATTCATGAGGGTTGCCTGATGGGAGCCAATTTGGAAGTACCCTTCAGCGTAACTGCCAGTAGAGGTCACTCTGCCCTTGTGAACAGCTGGACTGGGCCTCATCCCATGGGTGATGGGTGTGAGAAGGCCAGGGAGAGCAGAGCCCAGTGTGAGACCTCTGGCTGCAAGGTCCTGGGTGGTGGGTAGGGAGCGAGGTGTTGTTGCGAACACTGTTGGATGGTTCTGTCTGAAAGGTGCAAAGAAGGCAGCCCACTAGGGACCCTGGACCTGAAGAGTGGTACAGGGTGAGTTCCCTAAGTTTTCTTAGGGATTCTTAGTTATTCTTCAGCATTTTCCAGGGTGGTGAGGACCTACAGAGCTCAATTAACTTCAGGGACTGTGGCCATCAGGGCTAGGAGAGTTGGTTTGGCTTATGATGGGTTCTCCTTAAAAACATTTGTAAGCCATCTGGGTGCAAAGTGGCCTGTTCCAAGGTCTCCTAGTTGTGCCCCTGTCCCATGGGAGTGGCAGCTGTGCAAACTCACTGGAGCATGCCTAAGTGCCACAGTAGCTCCCCTTCTTCCTCAGTGTACACCAGCCACCTTCAGCCCTTGATGAAAAGAGGCTCATGCTGGGGGTGCTATTTGTCAGGCCTGAATAGCCACTGCAGCGGACTGCAGGGACAGTTATGTCTACCTGCTCCACTCTGTACCTGGATAAGCTCAACAGGGTCTTGAAATAAGGAAATGATCTTATTATCTTTAAAGATAGCTGTGGGCTATTGTATTTGTATTTCTCAGCCTATGAGTTGCAAAGCACTTCCTGTCAGGTACACACAGCACAGCCAGGTGGTGCCTTTCTCTTTGGGTTCCTGCACCAGGTCTTTGAGCAGGCTTTGAATTTCTGTCCACATCAGGGGTGAACCTCTTCACGGACTTGTATGGTGTCTAAGACATACTTCCTCATCTCAGCCAGCTGTGGAGGTGGCAGCGGCTTTCTCAGCCCAGGTGATGACTGATGACACCTGTGATGTGGCCAGCGGTAAGCCAGCACACTCAGGATCATCATTCCACAGATCACAGGGCTCTGGATCAGCCAGGCAGAATGACGTGACTCTGAGGTGAGCCCACGTGACTTGGGCATGTTGCCTGTGGGCTGCTGCCAGCAACACTCAGCAGGCATCACAGGCTGGGGCACACCCCTTGAGAAGCCACGCTGTCTCAGCTGGAGTGCACGGTGGGCTGGGAACAGCTGCAATGTGCCTTTTGATGATTCTTGTGGACTTCACTGGTGGTGTTAGTCCAAGGGTCTATTGGGAAATATGCTTCTAAGTCCCTAGCTGGTGGACAACAGCACATAACCCTTCAGCAGGTAAGCTTCACCTTTGCCTTCTTGGTCTGTGGCATCACGATGCCAAGATCCTTGGGGGCAAGGAGCAACCCTCCCACAGCAGGAGCCAGAGACACACCAGCCGGCGGTTGGCTCTTCAAGCTGGAGCATCCTCCACCTCTGCTTCCTCCTCCTTAGAGCCTGTCCCCAGTTACTGGGGACAAGAGTGGTCTTAAGAATAATTTTGGCAGGTTTTTCATGGTGGCAGTTTCACAGAGACACAGACAAAGTGTATGTAGAAGGCAGCAACAGGCCACAAAGTAAAATAAAAACTACCAGACACACTACGGAGTGTTCTGGAGGGCTCCATTTGACTTCTTGATCAGAACCAGTCCCCAGTCACCCTTTCCCAGTCCTTCCTTAGAAATGGGTGCCATTACTCACCAATTGCTCACTTACTTATCCTATCCTCAATGCCAGTTGTGTTCAGAGGTTGTAGGTGGACCTAGTTAACCAGCTTCCCCAGGGGCAGTGTCTCCTCTTCTGTTCACTTCACATCAAAGATGAGTCTTAGGCACCATCTAATGCTTAATCAGTTTATTCTGGCAGCACTCTTAGAAGATGGATAGTGAGAATAAGCTGGTGTCATGGGCCAGATACAGTCAGGGGGTCAGATCATGAACTGACCGGAGAGTCTTCATCCAGAGACCATTGTCAGACCTTGGGGGGTCCTTCTCCCTTTCTTATACCTGTATTTAGTCCAGGTTAGTTACCAGGTGTTTCTTTCATAAAGGGTATTTAAGCTATTATTGTAAAAAGTAAGCTTTGTTCTAAGGTTTATGAAAGCTGCATCTGTGCTGAGGTGGCTTTTTTTTCCTGGAAATCCCTGAGCCAGGGTTGTAAATTCCTACATGACATGTAGTATCAGCCCTGCAAGATATTTCAGTGGGCCTTATGCACTATCATTAATCTTATAGCCACAATATGTCTCATAGTATTCTACACACCCCTATCCAGCATAACAAGGAGCTCCTCCCTCTGGACTTCTACCTCCACCTGAAGTAATGAGGCAGCATCCTCCCTTATGCTACTGATGTAGTGTCAGAGAAAGCTGGCTAAAACAGAATGTAAGATTCAAAGTCTCATCACATAATGTTGAAATGCCCAGGTTTCAATGGAAATTAACTTTTCATAGAAAGAACCAGGAAGATCTCAAACTAAATATAAAGATTACAGAAACAGAATTATTTGATAAAAAATTTAAAACAACCATGATTTAAAAAATGCTTTAACAATTAGAACTCACTTGAAACTAATGAAAAAATAGAGGGAAAAATATATACATAGAGAGAAAAATCTCAGGAAAAAAAGAAGATATTAGGAAGAACCAAATGAAACTATTACTCCAAACAAATACAATAACTGAAATAAAAATTTTAAATGAATGAGCGCAATAGCACTATAGAGGGAACAGAGAAAAAGATCAGTGAACTGAATGACAGAACAACAGAAATAACCCAAACTGAACAATAGAGAGAAATGAAATGAAGAAATATAAAATAAACTTCAGGGATCTGTAGAACTATAACAAAAAACTTTAACATTCATGTCATGAGAGTCCCAGAGGAAAAGAGAAAGAAGATGGGGCGGAAAAGTACTCAAAGAATTAATGTCTGAACTTCTCAAATTTGACAAGAGACATAAATCTCTTTCAGACTTATGAAAGAAGCTGATTCAAGATTCAAGAAGCTGAGTAACCCTAAAAAAATAGGAAAAGAAAAGAAAGAAATACATGCCAAGACACATCAAAAACTCAAAACAAGGAAATATACACCAAGATACATGATAATTAAACTTCTGAACACTAAAGAAAAAACAAAACAAAACAAAACAAAAAAACCTGAGGGCATCCAGAAAGAAATGACTGCTTACCTGTAAGGGAAAACAATTAGAATAGTAGCAGATTTATCATCAGAAATGATAGAGACAAGAAGAAAGTAGCAAAATATTTTTTTAACTCCTGGGGGAAAAAAACTAGCAACTCAGAATCATACACCCAACAAAAATATCCTTTGGGGATAAAGGGGAAACTCAAGACATTCTCAGGTGAAGGAACGCTAAAAGAATGGCTAAAAGAAGTTTTCTTTTTTTTTTATTACTATACTTTAAGTTTTAGGGTACATGTGCACAATGTGCAGGTTAGTTACATATGTATACATGTGCCATGCTGGTGTGCTACACCCATTAACTCGCCATTTAGCATTAGGTATATCTCCTAATGCTATCCCTCCCCCCTCCCCCCACCCCACAACAGTCCCCAGAGTGTGATGTTCCCCTTCCTGCGTCCATGTGTTCTCATTGTTCAATTCCCATCTATGAGTGAGAACATGCGGTGTTTGGTTTTTTGTCCTTGCGATAGTTTACTGAGAATGATGATTTCCAATTTCATCCATGTCCCTACAAAGGACATGAACTCAAAAGAAGTTTTCTAAACAGAAAGGAAATGGTAGAAAGAAGGAAGCACAGAACAACTCACAGGAAGGCAGAAAACAAAAAACAGAAATACCAAACAGAAAACCAAAAACTGACCCTTAAGCCCTAACATAACATACCAATAATTATATTAAATGTGAATGGTCTAAGTACACCAATGAAAAGACAGAGATTGACAGGATGGATTTCTAAAAAAGACTCAAGTATGTGCTGTCTACAAAAAAACTCACTTCAAATATAGCAACATAGGTGGTTCAAAGTGAAAAAATGGAAAAATATATTATGCAACCATTAATCAATGGAAAGTAGAAGTAACTATATTAATATCAAAAAATAGACTTCACAGCAAAAAAAATTCTCAGAGACAGATAGAGACATTATATAATAACAAAAAGGTTAATCCTTCAATAAGACCCAATGCATGAAGCAAAGCAAAAACTGATAGAACTAAAAGGGAAATAGACAAATACACAATTATAGTTGGAGAATTCACCACCCCCTCTCAACAATTGATAAAACAACCAAACAGAAAATCAGCAACCATCAACAAACAGAATGTAATTGATATTTATGGAACACTCTACCTAATAAAAAAAGAATACACATTCTTTTCAAGTGCTTATGGAACATATACCAAAATACCATATCCTAGGTTATAAAACAGACCTCAACAAGTTTAAAAGTACTGAAATCATAAAGAGTGTGTTCTCTGATCACAATAGAATCAAACTAGAAATCAATAACAGAAAGATAACAGGAAAATCTTTGAATACTTGCAAACTAAGTAACATACTTCTAAATAATCCATGAATCAAAAGAATATCTCAAAGAAAACTTAAAAATACATTCAGCTGAATGTAAACAAACATACAAGATGTCAAAAGTTGTGGAACACAGCTAAACTGGTGCCAAGAAGGAAATTTTCAGCAATAAATGCACACAATAGAAAAGAGAAGATTCAAATCAATAATCTAAGATCCTACCTCAAAAACAGCAAATTAAAACCCAAAGCAAGGAGAAAAGAAATCATAAAGATAAAAGTTAAAAATCAATGAGCGAAAACAGAAAAACAACACAGAAAAATCAATGAAAAAAAGAAGCTGGTTCTTTGAAAACATCAATGAAATTGACAAACCTGTAGCAAGACTGAAAAAAATAAGATACAAATTACCAATATTAGGAATGAAACAGGGGCTATCACTACAGGTCCTGCAGATATCAAAAGGATAGTACAGAACTACTATGAACAACTATACATGTATACATTTGCAAACTTAGATGAAATGGAACAATTCCTCAAAAAAGTAAATTGTCACAATTCATCGAATATGAAATGGATAATTTGAATAGCTCTGTAACTATTAAGGAAATTAAATTCATAATTTTGAAACTAAAAAAAAATCCAGGCCCAGATGCTTTCCCTAGAGAATTCTACCAAATAATCAAGGAATAATTAGCACTAATTTTAGACAATCTCTCCTAGAAAACAGAAAACAGAATCCTTCCCAATTTATTTTATGAAGTTAGTATAACCCTGCTATCAAAACCAAAGGCAGTATACACACACACACACACGCACCCGCGCACACACACTACACACTACTACAGATCAATATCCTTCATGAACATAGATGTAAAAATTCTTAATAAAATATTAGCACATATAATTCAGCAATATATAAAAATAACTACACACCATGACCAAACAAGGTTTATTCCCAGTATGCAAGGCTGGATCTGCATTAAAAAAACCAGTCAATGTAATCCATCATGTAAGCAGGCTAAAGAAGATCACATGATCATATAAATTGATTACAGAAAAAGCATTTGAAAAAATTCAACTCCCATTTATGGTGAAATCTCTCAGAAAAAAAATAGGAATAGAGAATAGGAATAGAGTTTCCTGTTCACATTGGGGAACTGGGTAAGGATTTCCACTCTCACTACTTCTATTCCACATGATGTGGAAGTTGAAGCCAGTGCAATAAGGAAATAAAAGGCATTCATACAGATCTGAAGGAAAGAAACAAAACTGCCCCATTCGAAGATGACATGACTGTTTATGTAGAATATCTCAAGGAATATACCAAAACAAACCAAAACATAAAACAAAGAAACAAAAAATTCTCAGAACTAGTAAGTGAGCTCAGCAAGGTCACAAGATTGAAGATAAATATGAACACATCAATTTTATTTCTATATTTTAGCATTGAACACATAGACACCAACATAAAAAATATGATTTGCATAGAAAAGCTAAATAAATGAAGAGACATACCATGTTCATGTTTTAGAAAATTCAACATGGTGAAGATGTCATTTCTTCTCAAATGGATAAACAGCTTTCAGGCTATCAATATTTAAGCAAGATTTTTTTTGTAGATACAGACAAGATTATCCTAGACTTCATATGGAAAGGCAAAAGAACTAGAATAGCTAAAACAATTTTGAAAAATAAGAATACAGTGAGAGGAATCAATCGACCTGATCTTGAAACTTATTTTAAAGCTGCAGTAATCAAAATAATCAAATTATAAAGCTGTGTGGTATTGGCAGAAGTACAGACACATAAATAAGTGAAAGAAAACAGAGAATTCAGAAATAGACTCACACAAATATGCCTAATTGACCTTTTACGAAGGTGTAAAGGCAGGTCAATGGAAGAAAGATAGCCTTTTCAACAAATGGTGCTGGTTGAACATCCATAGAGGAAAAAAGAATGTCAACCTAAGTCTCACATTTTATACAAAAATTAACTCCAAAGGGATTGTAGACTTAAATATAAAATGTAAAACTCTAAAACTCTTTGAAAAGAAACATAGAAGAAAATCTTCAAAAGCTGGGGCTGGGTAAAGTTCTTAGACTTTACGCCAGAAACACAATCCATGAAAGGACAAATTGATAAACTAGACTTTATCCAAACTAAAAAAAAATGCACTTGGACAGACCCTGTTATGAGGATAAAAAGACAAACTACAGTGTAAGAAAATATTTGAAAACCACATCTGACCAAGAGCTAGTATACAGAATACATAAAGAACACTCAAAACTCACCAGTAAAAAAAGCAAACAATTGAATTAGAATACGAGCAAAAGACATTATGAGATAATGTATGAAAGAAGATACATAGATGAAAAATAAGTCGCTGAAAAACATTTTCAACATCATTAGCCATTAGGGAAATGCAAATTAAAACTACAATGAGATATCACTATATGCCTATCGGAATGGCTAATATAAAAAAAAAATGACACCACTAAATGCTGGAAAGAATGAGGTTTAAACTGGGCCATTTGTCTATGCTAGTGATATAAAAATGACATGCTCTGGAAAATAGTTTGGCAGTTTCTTTTAAAAGTAGACATTTAGCAATCACCTGACAGTTGCACTCCTGGGTAGTTATCCCAGGGAAATGAAGACTTATGCTCACACAAAAACCTTTATGTAATGTTTGTAACAGATTTGTTTGTAATACTCAAAAACTGGAAACAATTTAGATGTCCTTCATCAGCTGAGTAGGTAAACAAACTGTGATACATCCCTACCAGAGAATACTATCTGATAATAAAACAGGACAGATTATTGACATATGCAACAACCTGGATGAATCTCCAGGGAATTATGCCAAGTGAAAAAGGTTACATTCTATGTAATTCCATGTATGTAGCATTGTTGACCTGGTAAAATTATAGAAATGGAAAACAGATTAGTTGTTGCCAGGGATTAAGGAGGGAGTGGTGGCAGAAGGGAAGTGGGTGTGGCTACAAATGGGCAACAGCAAGGATTCTTGTAGTGATAGAAATGTTTTGTATCTTGGCTATATCAATGTCAATATATGAGTTTGATATTGTACTATCAATATCAATTGTATATTGGCTATATCAATGTCAATATATGAGTTTGATACTGTACTATCAAGATGTTACCACTGCAAGATGTTACCACTAAGGGAAACTGAGTAAAGAGTATATGAGATCTCTCTGTATTATATCTCACAATTGCATGTAAATCCACAATTATCTCAAAACACGAAGTTTAATTTAAAAAAAAACACTAAAAAGTGTAGTCATCCCTGCCACTTGATATATATTGAGAGAAGTCTGGAAGGATGGTCACATCAACATTGAAAAAAGATTTAGTGATTTATGACTTAAACCTCCAGGGGCCAGCTCTCACCTGCAACAAAGCTCCCATAAGTGACGCCAGTGCAGCCATTCCAATACACAGGGCTCCATACACCACACCTAAATGGACAACACAAAAGCCAGTGTAAAATCCACACCCAGAGAATTAGAATTCTCAATAGAATAATCCACCACACTTTGATTCAAAGTGGATAATATGACTGTGGTGAAGAATGGCCACACACATCAGAGCCAGTGAATAAAGGAAATGGCTATTTTCCTCTAGGATCAGCAGTGTTGCAAGAGGACAAAGCCCTTACATTGTGTCCCAGGATTAGTTACAACAGTAGGTTATATAAGTAAAGAATTCCTGGAATTAGCTATAGGGATTTAAAACTAAGAACTATATTGTGTTATTAATCTAATCCTCCATAAACATTTGTATATAAAGAAAGGCTCAGGTGTCTGTTTTCAGCTTGCCAAAAATAGAATACTATTCAGCTCTGCTCTGTACGAGGTGAAAGAGGGAATAATAAACAGAAATTAGACTCTTCTGACTTTAAGCATTCATTTCCCTTGGGAAGTGGCAATGGACACTATGGGGTGTTGGAGGACTTTTAGCCCCCTCGTAATCTCCATCAGTATCCTCAAGCCCTTCCTATTAAACTAGCAAAGAAAGGCAACTTCTGGATAAGTAGCACATCTGCCCTAATGCTAAGTTGTTTTCCCCAAACTTCTTTAAAAAAATTTTTTTTCATAGAGATGGGGTGTCGCTATGTTGCCCAGGCTGGCCTCAAACCCCTGGGCTCAAGTGATCCTCCCACCTTGGCCTCCCAAAGTGCTAGGATTACAGGTGTGAGCCACCACGCTCAGCCCAAACTTCTTTATAAAAGTTTTCAAGCCACCACTGGTGGTCAGATTGTGGGATATTTTTTTCTATTGACTTTCAGTATTTTCCAAATTTTCTCCAGGTGCATGTATTACCTTTTAAATTATAGGAAATATCATGCAAAAAAAAAACATTTGTTTTAATACTTCCATTCAGCAAAAGTCACCTGAAATCAGTTGATATAATTTCCCAAATGCAAAACTCAATATACAGAAAAAAAATGAATGGGAAATTTGTCCATCATAAAATTTATATATTCCTTATGTTATTTCTATCTTATTTTAGCACTCATACCTTTGTTAAATGTATTGAGTAAATAATGCATCTGAATGAAAAATTTTAAATTAATTTTTTTGAAGAGTTCTCATTGCTATGATTTTTATGCCTCTCAATTTTAATGTAAATAATATTTTCAATATATTTGGTTTGATTCTCCATTTGATAGGTTATGAATAGTCACCATTATAATTTTGGGAATTCAGAGTTATTGGAAACACATTCAAATCATCTGCCACATTCTTCTCTATGTCCTTACTGCATGTACTTCAAGATTGTGATTTCATAGTACCCTTTAAAATGAATGAAAATCTCATCTATATTAGCAGAGTTGATTTGTCATTCATCAACATCATTCCATGAGCACCAGCCAGTGCCTCCTGTTTTATAGGCATTATCTCAAAACCCAATTCTGCAAAGTATTTGTGTGCCCATTTTGCATATAGAGAAATAGAGGCTTGTATGGGTAACTGGATTTTCTCAAGGTTAACAGCTAGTAAATTAACAAAGGAAGATTGGGTTTGTCTGGCTTCAAAAGCATCTATTCATCTATTCATTCTACTAAACCACACAGCTTCAATAATCCCATAATGAACCAGTCTAAAAACCCTTTAGGAAGCATTGCATCATTCTGAAATTATGTTCCAGGATTAAAATTGAGTACATAATAAAATGATGCATTGCTATTTAAATTTAGGGAAGACTGAAGGATATAAATTAAGGACTCATTCCAGGCTACAGTTGTGGCAATTTTACATAGAATTATGGCTCCTAATAGAGTATAATTTACTATTTCTCTGACAGTCTATTAATGTTATTGTGTTGAGGTTAAAGATTCTTTCTCGAAAAGGAATTTGTTAGTCATTCATTTCAAGGTGTCAAAATGAAGAATGCAGTACATTGGCAAGATTTCTTTGAGTTGGATATTACATTTGAGATATCTGGGAATGGAAGATGCTTAAACCACTCTATTCAAGCTGGTATTTAATCCCTAATGAGGCTCTACAATTGAACAGAACAGAAGTTGAGAATTTCTTGCACAAATTTATAGTTCATCTCCAGGACAGTGTACATAAGCAGACAGAAGACAACTAAGACGAGTCAAAATTCATAACACTCTGCTTCTTTATCTTCAATTCATCTAATCTATTAATCTAATTTAATCTAATCCTCTGTAAACATTTGGGAAGTGTTTATGGGAAGACTACGTAACTGAAACTGACAGTGCCTTCTTAGGTAACAGAAAAAGTGTGGCTCTTGGTTACAAACTAGGGATGTTTCTCAGAACTGTGGACTACAGTTGAAAAGGAGAATAGTTGAATTTTTTTGTGTGTGTGGCTAAGAATTTTAACACAAATTTAGAATAGGACGAAGGCACAGGAAAAAAGGACAGCTAAATCGGTCCCCTGGAAATTGTCCTTTGTGGTTCACTGACAATTAATTGTTTGAAGTGTCTCCCAAACCTTGATTACAGATATGGTAACATTAAACATTGATACAAACATTTTTTAAAAATCTGCATTGTCATAGGCATACATATGTGGATATTCATTCATACTCAGAGGTTCTTCCTCTGTAGCTTCAGTGGAAAAGAATTTTTTGTGTCTCAAAAAATCATCTCTCTGAGCTAAAATGGAATTGTGAAAACAGAAACTTACTCATTCCTTGGGAAATCCAAGACAGAGACCTTTCTGAGAGCGATCTGAAATAAGGTTTGATTAGATCTTCCACAGTTACTGCTGCTAAGGCATTAATACTGGAGGACACTGTGCTGTTAAGGGAAAATAAAACTTTTGATTTATAATATTTTACCTTTGATAATACTTTAAGTGGGAATGAGAAAGGGGGAAACAAATTGTCACTTCTAAAATATAACCCGATTTCTACTATGCTTTTTTTTTTTTTTTTTTTTTTGAGACGGAGTCTCACTCTGTTGCCCAGGCTGGAGTGCAGTGGTGCGATCTCGGCTCACTGCAAGCTCCGCCTCCCGGGTTCACGCCATTCTCCTGCCTCAGCCTCCATAGTAGCTGGGACTACAGGTGCCCGCCACCATGCCTGGCTATTTTTTGTATTTTTAGTAGAGACGGGTTTTCACCATGTTAGCCAGGATGGTCTCGATCTCCTCACCTCGTGATCCACCCGCCTCGGCCTCCCAAAGTGCTGGGATTACAGGTGTGAGCCACTACACCTGGCTGTACTATGCTATTTTTAATAATCACAGCACTGTCTTTCTGGAAACTGCTATCATCCAAAAATGATATTCAGGCAATATCTACAGGTTTGACAGTAAAAGAGAAAGGATATGTTAGTGTTGCTTCCACTTGCAGTTAATCCTCAGTGTCTAAAAGAGTCTACATAGATTACTCCATATTCCTATACATCATAACTTTAAAACATATTTTTATTTGTGCATAGAAAGGACTGTCATAAGTCCTCCCTACCATATGCTGTAAATATCAACAATATTAATTTCCTGAATCCCCACTAACATACACTGTACATGTTGACAATAACAACTCTCTGGAACAAACACAAGAAGAAAGGGCAATGATAGATCACAAAAGGTAAGATTCTTTGGGCAGTATATATTATTCAACACGTAAATGGAAGATTTCATTCTAATTTTCCAGTTGACCATGCTTTAGCCCCATGTGTGTTTTCAATCAAGACTGTGGCACCCATTTTTGATCACCAGTGAAAGCTACCATCAACCGATCATCATTATTGTGACCATAGGTTATCACATCATAGGATGTATGATGGTGTATGAGAGAGCAGGGACCTAGTTAAAAGTGGAGCTGATGACAACAGGACGCTAGTCCATAGAGACAAGTCAGACCACAGAGAGGACACATGCAGCAGATTGCCTACTTTGGGCCATCTGTGTCCGTGCCCAGAGCTCCACATTATCCTGCTAAAGTATCTAATAATAAAAGAAATATCCCGACAGGAAAATCATGTGTTATTAGAGTCATAGTCCATACCTTAATGTCCCACTGTAAGCACAGGCCACAAAAAGTCCAGGAAGTCCTGGATAATCTTGCAGAATGTCCAGTACCAAATAAGGCATGAGCTGAAAAATTCCAAAATTTATTTCCAAGTACTTTTCGCTACTGAATAAAATTAATGAATGCCTAGTTTATCATTGATCTTGTCTCCTTCAGGAACTGAAAGGAGTTATTCCACACAACTGAAATTTTCAAATACCTAAAATTAAACTGTTTAACTACTAACACTTAGAGAAACGAATAGCACAGTAGTTAAGTAAAGAGGCTTTGGATTCACACAGATACGGCTTTTGTAACTGAAGTTCTGAGCCTCAGTTTCCTCATGTATAAAATAGTCGTAATAATACTAACGTCATAGAGTTGCTGTAAAAGTTAATTTAGATAATTTATGTAAAACTCATAGTATAGTATATGGAATATAATAAATGCTCAAAACAAAGTAGTTGTTATTCTTGAGAATAATAGGTTGCCTTTAAGGAAATATTTGACACACTTCTGTGCTTAGGTAAGCAGCATCCACTTAACTTTACTTGAGGACTCAAGGCCATTTTGTGAACTTCAGTCAGTGCCCAGGACAGAAGATGTAATTTTAGGTGCGTCAGGTACGAGACATAATGATGGGTGGAGAACGACTTCAGGAAATCCCTTAAACTTGCTTCTTTTAAAAACTTCCTGATACTAACTTGCTTTTTGATAACTTATATTTTAAAAAATAAATATCAAATTAGGATAATCAAGTGTGTGACTTCAGGACTCTGTTGCATGGCAGTTTTTCTACAAAATCAGTTTCCGAATCAAGAGTCCTAAGTGGACAATTTTCTCGAAGAGTGTCCTCTCATTTGCATTAAACCCTTATTGATTACTTCTCCCACAGTACAGAGTAGATGACATGTCCTATTTTATCACCTTCCATAGCCTCTTCAATTTCATTTAACAATAGTGTGCTTGCTCATGGGATATGGAAGAACTTCCTCCACGGTTGAAAGGAAATGTTTCAACGGTAGGATTGTTTCAGTTCTTTTAGGACTGCGTTCTCAACTTTTCCAAAGCTTATTCACTCTTTATTCTCAGAAAAACGGAATAGCATTTATCCCTATATGAGATCAAGACCCAGTTTTCCAAGATATCATAAAGGTTTAACTTTAAACAATGTCCCACAAATAGCAAAAGTAGATTCCATCTATAGTGATATAAAAAGGTCCAAAATCCTCTATCCTATCTTCAACTATCTCAAAAATCTGCGGTGTAATTATTTCGTATCTGAGTGGCCCCCTCAAGTATAGGTAGAACCAATGAAATAGGATTGATGGAGAGGAAAATAGTAAAACTATATCTAGAAACTGGCCTGCTTCCTCTGGGCAAATGCCAGCAGAGCGTAGAGAAACATATCCTTGCTCTCTTGAGGATAAGGGTTTTTTTTTTTTCATTTTTTGTTTGTTTGTTTTAAGGCAGTCTCCCTCTCTCACCCAGGTTGGAGTGCAGTGGCTCGATCTTGGCTCACTGCAATCTCCACCTCCCAGGTTCAAGCAATTCTCCTGCCTCAGCCTCCTGTGTAGCTGGGATTACAGGAGCCCACCACCACACCTGGCTAATTTTTGTATTTTTAATAGAGACGGATTTTACCATGTTGGCCAGGCTGGTCTCGAACTCCTGACCTCAAGTGATTCGCCTGCCTCAGCCTTCCAAAGTGCTAAGATTACAGGTGTGAGTCACCGCAACTGGGTGAGGATAAGGTTTTGACACCATCTTCCACTGTCTTATTTGCATGGTATCCCCAGTGAAATGTTAATTGAATTAACTTGTTAACTAACACAGTCCTGGAAATATCAGTTGGGGAGAAACCTTCACGGACTCTCTAAGCGTGTGCAGGCAAGACACCCTGAATGTATTCTACAAGATGTCTCAAAGGTAGGAAGTCGTAGGGATTTTTTTTTTTTTTTTGCCCAGGGTAAAGGCAAAGTATACTAAAAACTTTTTTTAAAAGTCCTTATTGTCTTCATGATACAAACTACAGACAATACAGATTGATAACAGTCACAAAATATTCTTTATTAGAGGGAATGTAACAGAAGAGTGCCTCCATCTTCATAGTAAACGTGATTCTTACCTTCTCAGAGAGAACAGGGAGGGTGTGTTTATCAAAAGGAGGGCATAAGTTAAGACAGGATTGAGAAACAGCTCCAGGGTGTTTTTATTTTCTAGCCCCACCAAGTTGTATTTTTCTGGGAGCATGAGATGCATTTGCATTAACAGGAATTCAATCTATTTTCATTCTAATGAATCCCCTAGGATCTTGTTCCGCAAGCAAGTCTTAGAAAATAATTTTGGCAAGAACTCAGGCTTTAGGGTTGGGCAATCCTGGGTTTGAATTCTAGTTCCCCTTTTTGAAAGACAATAAATGGCACAGAGGTTCAAAGTTAGGACTCTGGTGGCAGCTTGCTTGGTTTTAAATCCTGGCTCCAGGTTACTAGCTAGTTATTCACTTAACTTCTCTAGGCCTGAGTTCTCTCATCTTTGAAAGGCAGATAATCATAGAACCTACATCAGAGGGTGACTGTGAAGATTAAAAGTTGAAATTTATATGAAGCATTATGGTAGTGCCTGGCCCATGGTGGGTATTTGATAACTGCTCATAGTTATTCTTACTTATTAGCAATGTGACTTTGGGTAAGTTATATAACCTCTCTGAGAAGCATTTCCTCACCTGTAAAATCAGGATTGCAGGGTTGTGAGAATTAAATGAAGCATGTTAAGCTCTTGGCACAGAATCTCACCACATAGTTGGTACTCAGTAAATATTTGCTTATTAGATCCATCTATCCATCATTTAAAAATTGGAAGATAAATTGTTTATAAATGAATGCTCTAACAAACATCCACAAAATGTTCTATAGTACAATGGTTTGTGTAGTTTAAAAAACAAACAAACAAACAACAACGACAACAACAAAAAACTGTGTTCACATTCCTACTCCCAGCCTTGAGCTATTTCTATTTAACACTCTACTTGATTTTTTCCTGGTATTTCCATATTTTAATTTTAGATGCAGTACTCTTCATTCTTGCTGTATCTGCTAAAATAAATTCTTAACGAAGTTTTATAGAAATGTAAGATGATGATGGCATGTTCACTTTCCGTTTCTCTACAAGAATATGAATGCTCTTTCCTCTCAACTAATAATCTTTTTGAATATTATTAATCCACCTGTAAGAAAGACATGGTACTCAACCTGGTCTGGTGCAGACACTTTCTTGGCTGTCCAAGGATCACAGTCACGGTACCTGGAATACAGGGCGAGCCCACAAAACACTGAGCACGTGAGGATTGCCCAGAGTCCCACAAGATTGATGTAGAGAGACCTAAAGAAGTGAAAACAAACCAGCAAAAGACAACTGTAATTTCTGTCCCAAAGATTAGGAAACCTGTTACATGAACAAAAGAGATCCTCATGATTAGACTCAATAAATGTACATTATCTTTTGATTATCGAAAACACTACTTATTTTATTCTAGCCTAATATTCTGCTTATGATACCAATCAATTGACAGTGTATTTGGAAATATTTGAATGGATGGGATTTCCCCATGGAAGAGTGTATGCTCATGGTCAGAGCTCCAGGGGCATTGTTAGCTTATAAAGGTACCTAGTTATACTACTTCAGGTCTTCTTGTCATGAAATAAAGATTTTAATAGTCACTCGAGCATTAACTATTACTCATTTTCCTTTTAAAAGTAATGCAATTGTAAACTGCTAAACATTGTTAACATTTACACAGTAACTCATGAAACTTGTTTAAATGTTGTTTATAAGACCACACATTAAGTAGGAATGCAAATCTATATTCCTTGGACAGGTATCTACTCAAACAATGTTCAGCACTGTAATATACTGTGTGTGCTCCAGTAGAGAATAAAAGTTTACACACAGCACTGGAGCCAGTCCTGAGCATAAATCCTGGCTGTACCATAAGTGACCCTGGGCAAGTAATTCAACCTCTATGATCTTCAGTTTCTTCACTGAAGCGTAGGATAGCAATGCCTATGTCACAAAGTTATAAAACTAAATGAAACAGTATATATCATATAGCATGGTACTTACACATAATAAACCCCTGTTAAATACTAGTTATTGGTATTAGTGTTAATGTTATTGAATCCTATGTCTTAATAATCAGTTGAATAGTAAACATTTCTCTTGCTAAGATGGCTACATATTTTTTCCACTGGTGCTGTAGTGGACAGTGATGAGCTGCCCTAGGTGGAAAAGAGATACCATCCCTGAAGCCATGCCTCCTTCTTCCCAACCCCCCTGGGGAGTCTGCATCCAATGACAAATGGATTCAGAGGTTTAAAGGCCCAGTCCCCTCACCCTAACATGGGACTAGTCTGAAGAGCCACCCTAGCTCTAGAGCTCCCTTTGAGGCCTCTGTTCAGACTGCCTACTTACAGTCCAGCATCTCCGTCTCATCAATCCTGTTTCCTTTTCTTACCTTCTACATATAGCGATTCTCTGATAACTCTTCCATGCTAACCTCAACCTCAGAGTCTGCTTTCAGAAGAACTAAAGGTGTTTATCAGATTTATCCTTCTCCCTTTAATTGACTAACATTGCAGTATGTTTTGCTATTGCTAGCTCATCTCCAAACCACCAGAAAATTATGCCCAGATACTCTCTTGCCCAAACACCTCCTCTCTCTTATATATGAGTTTAATATATTGTTTTATTTCACTTTGATGCTGTTCAGATTGATCATTTATCAACATCTCGTACTGTCTTTTGTCAATCAATATCAGTAGGTCTTGGTTTTTTAGCAGGGATTCATTCTTACTATAGCGTAAGTGTGAGAAGGCAGACGAAAATGAGTCCCCTGGGTTTCGAGAGTCTACTTCATGCAGGAGATCCACTATGCTTATGGGAATTGATTTTTATCAAGAAAGCTCTAATGCTGTTATTTAAGTTATCAAGTCAGGCTTTTTGGGTTTCATGTTCCCAAGGGAAGAGAAGAAGAGCTTGTCCACAATTACTCTGGGACAGGTATCAGCTCTAGTATAGATTTAAAAGTACAATAGACTACTCTATCTATAAATTACATTCCTCCAATATTCCGTAAAATACCAGAATTCCTAAGTTCATTTTGGGGGGATCCCATATCCAGTTATTATATCCATATTCATATAGATTTTTCACTGTGAGTTCTTCAAAGATTTAGGTAATCTCTAAACCAATTTACTCTCAATATATTGAGTTCTGACATATGACATCACAGTATTTTCATTTTCTCCTTTAAATAGAAATAGAATTGTCCCTCTTTCCCTCACCCTATTCACCTTGGACTCTTATTCAATCTCCTTAGAGCTTTAAAGCCCCTAAAAGCATGTGAGCAGAGTCAGCCTACTTATCAGCACAGGGAGTGGTGAGCACTGCAGTGATGTGAGGCCTCCAGAGAAGGAAACAGCCACCATTCCACACTCTTTTCTCAAGCCAAGATGGGCTTGAGAGTTCTGGATCATGCTGTCCTTCCTACCTCTGTGCGTTCATCCAAATCACTCCCCCTACCTAGAATGCCTTCCTACTCTTCTCCACCTGCCCAAATTATGATCATTCTTCATATTCATTCTACACTCTCATCCATCCTCCACCTTCACATCACATCAGTTGAAGTGGAAAAAGGAACTCACATTTACTAGGCCTTTACCATGCGTATGCCAAACACAGTATTTTATGACACCTCCCATGAGGTGTATAGTATTTCTTATGCTCCTTTTACAAGTTTAGAAACTGCAGCTCAAAGAGACTGTAGAATGTGCCCGGGATCACTCAAGTAGCAAATATTAGAGCAGGGTTATAAATCCATGACTGTGTCTGAAAATGAAATATAAAGCACTATATATACTTTGGAACATTTTCTCTATTGTTATATTGTTTCATGAAACTGTTATATATCTCCAGTATTATTTTATTTTTTCACATACTTGCATGTATTTTCCTAATTTGAAGTTAACTTTCTTCAGACAAAGGCCATATATATTTATCCCCCATAGGTTCTTATGCAAACAGATGCACATGCAAACAAATGCTGATTTGTTTTCATTAATAATTCCTATAAATATTTTCAAATAGCTGATTTAAAACATACAGTACCAATTTGTTCTTGGTCCTTTTGTAACCAAATATATCATTTATCTCTTGGAATTTCATGACACAAAAGACATAAAGGAGCTAAACGTGACTTATGGAAGAGTTTCCATAAAGAAAACTGATGGTTATTAATGATTCATATACCATGGTGTATGACTTACAATTTTGCCTGGAATCTGCTTTTACAAGAAATATATCTCTGCACCTGGGATTGGTTGACACCGTAGATGCTGGTCCATGTGAAGGTCCCTCCTATAATAATTGTCCAGAAGGTGTGTCTTTGCAAAGGGTTAGGATTAAAACTAAATGACAAGAAACAGAAAACAAATCTGAACTATTAGCAGAGACTAAAAAAAATTCTCTTAGACTATATTTGGAAGCAAGCAATGTATATTTATATACACAGCACATACATAAATATGTACAAATTTATTAATTAATTTAAAGGGTAGAAATATTTCCAACTTAAGTTCAATGAAATAAAAAATATTATTTTCAGAGATCTGGAAATACTAGAAGAGACTGGGGGAAATGAATGTTGCAATCATTCTGAGCATTTATATAAATTGTTCTCCTGTGATCTAAGGAAACTGTCGTTTAAACAAATCTGACATGATATAATCAGAGAAGAACATGAAACATAGAGAAAGAGAAAGAGAAAAACATTCCTAAGTGCACCACAGCAGTAGAGATGGCACTAAAATGAACACGAAATTAACACATTTTGTGTATAGAATTCCTCTCCCAACACATGTAATCATAGTTCTAATCTATATTCATGTTCAACAAATCAGTCAATTAATGCAGTTTAAAGTTTTGCATTTTCTAAAAACTGCATGTCATTGTAATCATGCTTTATTAAAATGCTGTGTGTACAAGCTAACTACTAATAGTTTAAAGCCACTTTATGACATCATGTACATAAGTCCAAAACATTGTCACAGAGAAAGCTCAACTTCCATGTTTGAAAGATCTTTTAATCTTTTTTATTGGAAGGAATGATTTTGTTCAACTCTGATACACAATATGAGCTAGAAAACTTTCTGCAAAGTTAGTTTTCATGGAGACTTCCTTAAAATTATGAAATTTTGCAAATTCATTTCAAATCTTATATTTGAGATCAGTTGAGTGAAGTGCTCTAATTGTATGCGTATTCTGGCATTCTTATAGAAACGTGAGAGCCTCTATTTCATGTCTAACATGAAGAGTAAGAGTTTCAAGAGTGTTGACCCTTTCTCCCCAAGAGAGAGAAGCTACTATATTAGCTAACTGAAGAGCCAAAAGGAGTCAGTAAGCTATCTGAGGGAGATATGACAAGATTTAAAACACTCAGTTTAGTGGTTTAGGCCATACAGAATACATAGGCCAATGGCAGACAACACAGAAAATACCAATACAATATCCTTCTTCTCTTCATTTATCTTAACTTGAGCAATATTTTGTCTACCATATTCTCAAAACATATCAGAATAACAAGGGATACTCTTGAAAAGTATGAAACACAAATAAGGCTTTTTATTGTTACTTAATGACTTTCAAAGCTAAGGTCATAAAAATGTCTAATCTTTTTTAAAAAATCTCTTACTAATGTATATAAGCTATCACTTCGGTGCTCCAATATATGTATCCTTTATATAAAGTGACAGCTATCTTGCAGAAAAATGATTGGTTCCATACCGTCTCTCCTCAGCCTGGCCTACCAGGAAGAGATTTGAGAGCAATCAAGAGTAGTCATTGGTTGTTTCCACTTCCTGGACTTCCCGTCTCCCTGTTCTGGTAAAAGCAACCCAGGTTTGCCTTGGGGAAACTACCATTTCTCCATTAAATAGTCTCAATTGACGATCAGTCAAAATATCTTGTTCTGCCCTGGCCAAGGGGTGGAACCATGCATGGTCCAAGCTAGGCAACTAGAGGCTCTTTTCCTTAGAATCTGAATCTTGAGCTAAAAGAAGGAAAGACATATTGAAAATAATTGAAGTGGATTCACTAAAATTTATTCCTGCAAATTAACACATTGACCCTGTCCAATTTCTGAAAAAGCTTTTTCTCAAACTTTGGTGCTTATTTTCAGAAGACCAGTAAAGAGCCACCAAGTGCAAAATGGGTTTTTTTTCTTCAAACTGCCTATTTCAAAGTGGGGCTGCGATCTCAAAGAGAAGATAGGCTAGTTCAAGACAACATGGGTCCCTTTCCATATTGCAAAAGGACAACACTATTGATCCAAAATGGAAGGTGTTTTCAATATTCTTTTGAAATGTGTGATATACTTGGGATGAAATATCTAGTCTCTTCATTGTTCTTTCTTTATGAAAACTGAATAGCTGTTTAAAACATGTTACGTCATGTGCTGTACTGTCATTTGAAGCATAGACTGTAACTTTCCTAGTCAATTCTCTAGAAATAATATTAGATAATGTTCAT
This sequence comes from Pongo pygmaeus, assembly GCF_028885625.2. Lineage (NCBI taxonomy): Eukaryota > Metazoa > Chordata > Mammalia > Primates > Hominidae > Pongo > Pongo pygmaeus. The sequence continues at coordinate 99,686,287 of NC_072383.2, forward strand.
TATATAATACATACACATACATAGAATTACAATACATAATCATAAGCTAATATGTTAATATACTATAGATTGCCAGGGCAATATCAAAAGAGAAACTCTCGAAGTTGCCTAAAACAAAGAATTGTCAAAATGAAATCACTGTCTTTCAGTGTCTGTCTCTGTCTCTTTTTTTTTTTTTATGGCAGGTGCTAATCCAATATGCTAGTGTTTGTCTCTTAAGAGGCTACCTTTTCCCTTTTTTTTTTTTTGAGACAGAGTCTCACTCTGTTGCACAGGTTGAAGTGCAGTGGCGTGATCTCGGCTCACTGCAACCTCTGCCTCCTGGGTTCAAGCAATTATCCTGCCTCAGCTTCCCAAGCAACTGGGATTACAGGTGCCCGCCACCACACCTGGCTAATTTTTTGTATTTTTAGTAGAGATGGGGTTTCGCCATGTTGGCCAGGCTGTTCTCAAACTCCTGGCCTCAGGTGATCCACTCGCCTTGGCCTCCCAAAGTGCTGGGATTACAGGTGTGAGCCACTGTGCCTGGCCAGAAGCTGCCTTTTCTTAACTTTCCACTGTCTCTTTCCTTATCACCCTGTCCCACTTTTCAAGCTATTCTGGACTTTAATACCCGGAATAAAACACTTTTTTTGCTTTAAATCCCTTCTCAGGAGGAAACATTGCTCTAAGCACTATGTGGCTAAGTACCATCTGACTGGTTTAATCCCTTAAAGAACAGAGGGAGGCTCCTTACATATTTACTTCTCTGCTTCAATTTGCTCCACCACATCCTTAGCAATTTGTTGGTTTGTTTTTTAATGTAAATACTATTTCAATAAAGAGATTATTTTTATAGAATACAAAAGATGTGTTCAGTTACCCAAGCAGTAGACACTTACTTCCAGAAATTTAATCTTCCACCATCATAGGCATCATTTAAAATAGTGCTGATTCCACCTTGCATCACCACAGCCTGTATAATCACGGATGCAAATCCAGCCACCATGATCCCAACTTGAAAAACATCTGTCCAGATAACTGCTTTAAGACCACCCTTTGAGGGGAAAGTATATTAGGATTAACGCTTCTATTAGACATTATTAAGCATCTACACACTTATACACTATGCTGGACAAAAATGATAAAAACATGAATGTTGGCCAAGAAGTGCACTCAAGGGAAACAGTCAGGTTGGGAGAATCTTCACACAGAAGGATATATTTAAATCAAGCCTTCAAACATAAGCAGAGGCAAAGATGGAGGTTCCGCCCAGCAGAGAAACAGCATGGGCAAAAGCATAAAGAAGTGAAACTACATGGAATGCTGAATGTGACCAGACACATTCCACAGAATGAAGTGGAGTGGTGTCGGGAGATTGTTGGGAAGAAAAATCCGAGTCAAATTACTAGTAAATAATATGAATTTTATCCTACAGGCAGAGCTGATATTTAATTGGTTTGCACTCAGATGGTCATATCCACTGTTATATACTATAAATGATCTGTACTAGCCACCACAAGAAATTTCCCAAGTTTCTCTATGACCTAAGCAGAACCAGCACCTGGCTGAGGGCCCCATCTTCTACAAGATCCAGCACCTAAAGGGTTAAGACATAGAGTATCAAGGATTCCATAAGATTTTGTCACTGCTGAGGACCAGCACACGTAATAATATCAGTGCCATGCCATACTGATTTTGCATATTTTGTCACCCCTACCTATAAGCAAGGGGAAGTTATCACACATTTGTTTTTGTTTTGAGACAGGGTTTTCTTTGCCACCCAAGCTGGAGTGCAGTGGTGCAATCACAGCTCACTGCAGCCTCAAACTCCTGGGCTCAGGCGATCCTCCCACCTCAGCCTCCCGAGTAGCTGGGACTACACATGTATGCCACCATGCCTGCCTAATTTTTAATTTTTTTTTTTTTTGTAGAGACAGAGTCTCACTATGTTGCTGAGGCTGGTCTCAAATTCCTGGGCTCCAGTGATCATTTCACCTCGGCCTCCCAAGTTGCTGGTATTACAGGCGGGAGCCACTGTGCCTATGACCTATGATAGGTTTTTAAGCTGAGGAATAGTATGAGCACAAATATAATAACTTGGCAACAGTACACATGAATCAAGAGACAAGATTAGGAACCATTGCAATGGATCAGATAAAAGAAAAAATTTCAGTTATGCTCCATTTTCTACAAAGGATCAAATTATGCTACAGGTTATTTCTCATACAAAAAAAGTTACACTGCGGGAGGTGGGGAATAGAAGAGTAGGTATGGACAAACCAGATTGCAGTATACAACAACTGGAATTTTCAATTTTGCAAAGCAAGTGGGTAGAGTGAAAAGGGAAATATGTCCTGGACGTACCAGTGTGCAGTAGAATGTGCAGACCACTCCCGTTGCCACTACCGCGCCCCACAGATCAAATCCTGTGACTGTAGAAAAAAATAGAATGCATATATAATTGTGAAATATGCACAATAAAAATAAGCCTCAAAAATCATCAGAGAAGGAAGCTATATCATTTTTCAGGCACCTTCCTCTATACCCACTTGCCTAAAGCTAAAACTAGGTCCAAATCTCATAAATGTCTCGAAAACAAATGGAGTTTAAAATTGTATTTGATAATTTTCTACTCTCAGACACACAGATCTGACACTGGCTTAATTCAATACATGGAAAGGCATTTATATTGTAATTAAGCTAAGAAACTCCTTGATACTGTGACGGGTATTTCTTATCTCTCTCCTGATTAGACACGGTTCAAATAAATACTCTATTTTTATGTAATGTGGCAAATACCTGAATTGAGGATAATGTATCATACTGACAATATAATGACAATATCAAGTTGCTATGATGTATGGATTCAAATGAAGACAACTCGAAAGGATTCAAATGTAATCTTTATAACATTGCAGATTGCAGATCTGATTTCAGAAATTTAATAAAGGTAATGGTAATTCCTTTTTTTTTTTTTTTTTGACGAAGTCTTGCTTTGTTACCAGGCTGGAGTGCAGTGGTGTGATCTCAGCTCACCGCAATCTCCACCTCCTGGGTTCAAGCAATTCACCTGCCTCAGCCTCCTGAGTAGCTGGGACTACAGGCTTGCACCACCACGCCGAGCTAATTTTTTGTATTTTTAGTAGAGACGGCTTTCGCCATGTTGGACAGGATGGTCTCAATCTCCTGACTTCCTGATCCACCTGCCTCAGCCTCCCAAAGTGCTGGGATTACAAGCGTGAGCCACCGTGCCCGGCCGGTAATGCTTTTTAAAAAACTTTTAAGTTCAGATGTACATGTGGAGACTTGTTACATAGGTGAACTTGTGTCATGGGGGTTCCTTGTACAGATTATTTCATCACCCAGGTATCAAGCCTAGTACCCATTAACCCATTTGTTGTTTTTCCTGATCCTCTCCCTCCTCCCACCTTCCACCCTCCAATAGGCCCCACTGTGTGTTGTTCTCCTCTGTGTGTCCATGTAAACACACGATTTCACCAGTCCTTGAAGAAGTCATTACTAAGATATGTGCTACCAAAATGGGATCTAGATGGAGAAAAGTCTTTATAATTTGCTCCTATTGATCTAAGAAGTGGGGACTTTATTTCATTTTTTTAAAAGAACAGAATTGTGCTTGTTTCAGCAGTACATACACTAAAATTAAAGGATAAATCAAAGCCAAAAAATTACTTCTAGGAGAGGGAGAAAACAGGGTAGAGAAGATAGAAGATACAAGTCAGGCTACTTTAAACATATTTTGATGTACAGATTTCACTTTGGAACACATATATATTCCACATAATTATAAAGTTAAATTAGAAAAAAAAACTCCTCAAAATCAATTGCAAAATGAAATAAATGGAACCTAACTGTACAAGTTTGTGACATTACCACACAGAGGAAATATGTCACAAAATATTTAACACAATAATTTAACATACATTCCTACTGAGATACACCTAAGAAAAAAGAACAACAAAGAATAATATTTTTAACTGTGTTAGGCCATTATATCATTCATTATGGCTTAGAGTTGCTATTCTAAAACTATCACATCCGTGGCTCTCAATTGTGACTGTACATTAAAATCAACAGAGGAAATTTATAAAATCCTGATTACTGGGCCACTCAACAGGCTAATTAACTCAGAGTTCTGGTGATGGGGACCGAGGTATTGATATTTTTGAAAGCCGCCCCACAAGTGAGTCCAATATGCAGCCAAGGCTAAAATCAGGAGGAATTTAAGGGGGCTCCGGCTGGATAAAAATGGGACAATTTGAGCATCAATAATAATACTAACAATAATGCTATGAAATAACAGCAAACCTTTAAATCCGTGAGTTCATAAGAATTTTTTAAAAATCTCAGTCACCCTTGGGGGATAGTAGGAAACCAATTTATTATTTTTAAAATTCATAAGGGGAAAAATCTGACATTTATCCTCCCTTTCCCATACAAACTATTTTTCAGAGAAAGCAAATAGTTGATAAGAGGAAGTTTCTCTTTATAGCAGTATTCCATCTAACTAATGAAGAAGAATTCACAGAACTAGAATACTCCATTTTATAAGCCCCAATGAAATAATGAATCTAGAATGATCATCAATAGCTGCTGATAATTTTTCAAATGACATTCTGGGACTGCTGAAGGAAATAAACTTATAGATACTGCCTATGAAATATGATTTCCAAAAAGTTGAAATGGAGTCTGAAAAAGAGTCTAGATCTAACTACTACTAGTAAACTACTACCAGTTTACAAGAAATACAGAGGAATGGTGAACATTAAATGACCCCATACAGATGCAATTGTTAAACCTAGAATCTGGAAAACTGGACAGAACAAATAACCCAGTTTCTTCAGCAAATATGTTGCAATTTAAATGAAAAGAAATAGAAGGGACACTGTAAATTTAAAAAGAGACTTTAAAAGAGCCTCACAATACATTCAATAAAAGTTGACAGAGAAACAGGAGCAATAGAAAAATTGATAATTATATTTGGAGATTTTAGCATCCTTCTCTCAGCAATTGATAGAACAAGTAAAAAAAAATCGGTAAAGATATCAAAGATGTGATAACACTACTAGCCAACTAAACCTTTGACCTTATAGAACATTACATCCAACAAGCACACAATATACATTCTTTTTGAGAGTATATGGAATGTTCAAGATAGACCTGATCCTGGGCCATAAAACAAATCCATAAATTTCAAATGATTAAAATCATATTAGTTCTCTGACCAAAGAGGTATTAATTTAGGAATAAATAACAAAAAGACATGATAGAAAATCCTCAAATATTGAAAATTAAGCAATACACTTCTAAATAACCCATGGGCAAAAGAAATCACAGGAGAAGTTAGAAAATATTTTGAGAACTAAATAAAAACACAAGGTATCAAAATACATGGGTTGCAGATAAAGCAGTGGTTCAAAAAAAATTAATAACTGTAAATGTTTGCTTTATGAAATAAGAAATATTTAAAATCAATGACCTAAGCTCCTACCTTAAAGAAGCTAGAAAACCCAAAGTGATTAGAAGAAAAGAAACAATAAATAGCACAAATTAATGAAATAGAAAACAAAGAAAATCAACAAGCCAAAACATTGATTCTTAGAAGAGATTTAAAACATCAATAGAATACTGGAAAGATATATCAAGATAAGAAGATAGAAAATTTATCAATATTAGGAATAATTAGAAGGGATGTCACTATAGATACTATAAACATTAAAAGCATAACAAGAGGGTATTATAAGCAGCTTTATGCTAATGAATTTGATAAGTTAGACCAAATGGAAGCATTCCCTAAAAAATACAATTTACCAAAACTGACCCAACAAGACTTTTAAAATATGAATAACTCTGTATTTATGAAATAAACTGAATCCATAAACCAAAATCTTTCTACAAAAACAAAGAGTAGGCCCAGATGCCTTCAGGGTGAATTCTACCAAGCATGTAAGAAATAAATACACAATTTTATATAAACTATTTCAGAAAAGGGAGGAGGGAACACTTTTCAATTCATTTGAAAACACTTATCAAAATGTTAGCAAATCGAATTCGGTAATATATAAAAAGGATAATACATTATGAGCAAGCAGGGTTTATCCCAAGAATGCAAAAATTGGTTTAATATTCAAAATTCAGTCAACGTAACTTTCCACATTAACACTGCAATAAGACAGGAAAGAGAACTAAGAGCTATAAGGATTAGAAAATAAGTAAAATTGTCACTATTCATAAACAACATGAAAATCCTAAGGGATCACCAAAAATCTGCTTGATTAAAAAGTAAATTCAGCAAGTTCTCAGGATGGAATATCAACATATAAAAGTCAGTTGTATTTTTATATACTTGCAACGAATAATTGAAAAATATTATAAAACAATGACATTTGCAATAGCATAAAAAATATCAATTATCTAGGAATAAATCTAAGAAATAGTAAAAGACCTCAACATCCAAAGCTACAAAACATTACTAAGAGACATTTTATTTTATTTTATTATTCCTTTTCTTCGTTTTTCAAAAAATATGGAATGCTTCACAAATTTGCATATCATTTTTGTGCAAGGGCCATGCTAATATTCTCTGTATTGTTCCAGTTTCAGTATACATGCTGCCAAAGTGAGCACTAAGAGAAATTTTTAAAGGCCTAGGTAAATGAATAGATATATCATGTAATGTATTGGAAGAATACCTGCTTTTGTGAAGTGTTCAAGTCTTTGGCTCACTTTTTATTAGGTTATTTGTCTTTATTCACTTTATTATTTCAGCAGACAATAAGCTAAGCCATAATAGTCTAATAATAAGCTAAGCTGTAATAGTCATATAGAAAGTGAAAATTGAAACAACAATAAAATAATAGATAACACCCACTAGAACGACTGAAATAAAAAAGAATAATATCAAATGTTGGCAAGGATATGGAACGACAAGAATTCTCACATATTGCGTAGTGGACATGTAAAACGATATAGCCACTTGGAAAAACCGTTTGGCAATTTCTCGTAAATTTGCACATATTTCTATCCTCAGCTGGGTCCAAATAGAATTATATTTTTAATTTTATACTACATCCATGTATTTCATTTCCAATGGAAGTGAAAACAGGTGTGAAAAAGAAAAACAAAATGCACAAAACCTTTAGAAGAATGTTCTTGGCACCCTTACTTCACTATAGGCTAAAACTGGAAACAACCCAAGTCTATAACAAGAGAATGGATAAAAAAAAGTTGGTAGAGGCATAAAATGAAGTACTACCAGAAAAAAAAAAAAAGGAATGAACTACTGATATATATACTGATACATATGTAGCAGCATGAATGAATCTCAAAACATTTTGCTGAGCAAAAGAAACCAGACACAAAAAGTCTCTATATGATTCCACTTATATAAAATCTAACAACAGGGAAAACTAGTTTATGGTAGCATAAGTCAGAAAATGTTTCATGGGCCCATAGGAGATTTGTTAGAAAGACACGCAAGGAAAATTTCTGAGAGTGGATGATGGAAATAGTCTATATCTTGAGCTGGGTGGTAGTTACACAAGCTATTAGGCAACTGTTAAAGCTCATCCAACTATACACTTCCCTATGCTCTGTGCATTTTATTGTATGTTAACTATACCTCAATAAAAACTAGTTTTCTCAACAGGCCTCAGGTGGTCAGGAAAAAAAGAAAGAAAGAAAAACTGATTTTCAATTTTAAAAAGCAGAAAAGGGAAACTTAAGAGACATCAACTGATTGCAATCACATAAGCTTATTTGGATCCTGATTCTTACAAACACTGAAAACAAAAATCAGGGAAATGTGAACACTGACTTGATATGAAATTAAGCAATTAATATTAATATTTTAGATACATTGATGGTATGATTATGGTTTTTAAAGTCTTTATTTCTAAAGGACATACTGAAATACAGACGAAATGACATAACATATTTGCGGCAAAATAATCTAGTAGAGGTAAGGGGGAGTGAATTAAAATGGACCATGAGTTGATAAATATTAGCATAGAGTGATGAATAAGCACATTAAGGGGCTCTATTCTCTCTTAGTATTTGTTTGAGGTTTTCCAAAATTTAAAAAAGAAAAAAAGAGGTTAGACCTAGAGAATGTTAATTTTCAATTCAGTTAAATAAGCTTTTTTGAGCATCTATTGCACATTAAGTTCTGTGTCTATGTGTGTACCTACAGCTTTGGTCACAGTAAAACACACAATTAACACTCTAGTCATCAAAACGCCTTCGCTTTCATTCTAATTTACTCTCAGGGAGTGGTTTGAGCCTGATAAGAACAGAATGCTTGATTACTTCACAGATTAAAGTCAGTCCTCTGGTTATTCCCAGAACTGCACTTTAAAACCATAATATGTTCAATTACACTTAAGGCCTAAATAGGTAACTTATGAAGTTTATAACTCAGTTCTCGACAAATGAGATGATCCACTTGTGATGTTGGTAATACTGATGTGGAACATGCCCAGAATTCAGAGTTCAAGAGCACCTTATACATGAAGTTCCTCTTGGTAATAATACTGTTTACTTCAGAAACTTAGATGATAACTACTGTCATGTCTATCATAAAATCAAGAAAACAGAGTGTGGAATTAGTAGGTTTTCTTCATGTCATATTAACCCCAGGAATTGTACCACATTCTTCCCATCACAGAGTCCACATGTCCATTTTACAAGGACATTTTAGAGAAATTCACTTCGAATAGATAAGAATTCAAAGGGCATGGCGTTTCCCCAGAGCCTTTTGAAACTATGACTAGCATGAACGTTTGCTTCAATAAACTATCCCAGCCTCACCGCATTTATCTCCCCACATCTAGAGAGTATAGATACTTTGTTGAGCAGCACAATCTTCCTAAATTTATTTGTAAGGGCACTACAGACACCTGTCCTTTTGTCACTAGGAGCAGTCTGATCATTCAAATCACATGGCTCTCTTTCTCTTTCATTTTGGGCCTTATTAGAAGTGTGGAGAAGAAAAGCTTTTCTCCCTGCCAGATTTTACAACAGGCCCGAGCAGAATTACAGGGAAGCTTCCTGGAGATGGGCTCCAGGTTATAGATTCACAGGAGGGGATGCCGTCAATCCTGACTTTGGCTACAGGGGGCTTTAATTCTAAAGGAGTGAATGGGCTGATGGTACTCCAAAGTACCACCTGGAGAAGTCCACCTCTGTGGTCTACAGACACTTTGGAGCTGTCCATCCAAAAACCCAAAGAAGCTAGTGTAGACACTGAACCCATCCTGCACCGCTAAGTAAAGCTGATGCAGGTTACTAGAAGCATTCCTCCATCTCCCCATCTCCCCAAGGAGAAAATAAGTCTTGTTGAAAGTGAACCCCAAAATGTGAGTTACCTAACTGGCAACTCTAAAATGTACCTTGATTCAAAGCCAGGGCTGGGGCATAAATAACAATTCCAGTATACAGAATCTAGGGGGAAGAAAGAAAGCCAAATGAATTGTATGAATTATAAAATTCATGAATTATGTCTGAGTTATAAAATATTGATTGTTTTCCTATAACTTCAATTACGAATTAAAACAACAGTTTCAAAACACCTAATAAAATTTGTTTGTAACTTGAAAAATATTTAAGTAAAGTTGATTCTTCTGTTTACGGTATGACCGGTCATAAGTTACAAATATTTTTTTGTGACCGGCTTATGTAAAAATATGGACTTTTATATGGTGCTTAGTGCAAATAGTCACTGATCCACCAACTCAAGCTTGAAATAAAATTTCCTACATCTAAAATAATTAGAAAAAAGAAAGAATAATAATACAAAAGAGGATGACCCCTCAATTATGTCTTCAAACTGTTAATCCCTGCATAATTAATCAAGAAAATAGTAAAAACTTGGAAAACCTATTTCTAAACTTTTACTATTCATAAATTAAACAAAAGTATAAATTTGCACTAAAAAAATCCTGAAAGCCAACAAAAACCACATTCAATCTTTTTAATATGATTCATTATTTTCATTCATACACTTAACAACTATTTATTGATCTAGGGTACAGTAGTGAGTAAGATAAATACAGTCTTTTTCTCAAAATATAATTTTGATTGCATTTGATCTTTCAAATATATCCCCTAAAAGCAAATTCCATGATTATTCCATAAAAGCATATTATGAAAATAAAAATCTATTCAGTACCTTTGAATGTTTGATTATTTACATGAGTAGAGCTATGAAGTCTTTCAAATGGGAGGTGGTAAAGCTCCCCTCTTTTTGCAAAAATGAACTAACTTTCCACAGTCATTATTCTGTCCAAGTTGAAGATTTAAAAACATGACCACAGGCCACCTTCCTAACACTTATCCCTACTTCTGATTTCTGTTGGCATCTCTAACAAAGATCCAGTGAGGGTCTGAACAGTTGGTGAATGCAAGCTACCAGGCTCAAGTCTCTAAGAGACACCAAAGGATTCCTTGCTTTTACACTGCAGTTGTTAAGGACTGATAAAATTTAAGTTATATAATTTGCAAAGATATAAAATGGAGTCAAGTTACATAATTTACAAAGGCACTCTGTCTCACTGCAGCAAACCCTAAGGTAGCTTTTTTTTTTTTTTTTTTTTGAAACAGAGTCTTGCCCTGTCGCCCAGGCTGGGGTGCAATGGCACGATCTCGGCTCACTGCAACTTCTACCTCCTGGGTTCAAGCGATTCTCCCACCTTAGCCTCCCCAGTAGCTGGGATTACAGGCACCTGCCATCATGCCTGGCTAATTTTTGCATTTTTGTAGAGATGGGGTTTCACCATGTTGGCCAGGCTGGTCTTGAACTCCTGACCTCAGGTGATCCACTTGCCTCGGCCTCCCAAAGTGCTGGGATTACAGGCATGAGCCACCGTGGCTGGCCCTTAGGTAGCTTTTGATTGGAGAAATGGAATTGCAATTAGAGACAAGAATGCAAATCTCTTCCACAACCTCCATTAGCAAATCCAGCCCTAAAGTGCTTAACTGACAAGAGGAAAATGTGTATATAAATAATCATGACAATGATCATTACAATCTTCCAGAAGCACGGTGAACAGTGGAAAGCATTCTCTGTCACTGACCACTTGGCAAATCCTTGCTTTCCCTTTGTGTCAATCAGTAGATCTATAAGTGCATGTTCTTGAATTACTAGATTGAGTTTTTGGCTTTAAAGAGTCCTCCAGAGTTTATGATTCTGTTGTCCTTACACTCTAAGGACTGCTTTAGTTGGTTCTTATAGTCTAATTTTTAAAAGAGCACCAACTTTTAAAGTATGATTTCAAAGAAAATTATTTCCTACTGTCTTCTTATGGAAGTTAATTTTTTCATACCTATTAACATGTTACAGAAATATTGTGAACATGCTACTTGTTTTCCTTTTGTTAGAATTCCCACTGTCAGCAACAAATATCTTTGTCATGTAGTAATGCCATTCCTGTCACCTTGATGGAGGTGAAGGGAGGTCAGATAAAGGAAAGCATATTTTCCGACTGTTGCTTCATCAGTGTAATATTTAACATTCACTTAAATCCCAGGAAGTAAAGCATTTACTGAAACACTGTTTGATGATCTTAAGGGTTGATGCTGTACAGTGACAAGTGTTTTTCCTTTTTGTTCCCTCATATTTTCAACATCTCTTTTTTGTCTTTTATGTGATTCCCAGGTAAGCTTAATCCAGATGCCATGGTTAAAAACATTTTAGCTCACAAAAGATAAAATAAATGGAGAGCTACTTACTGTTTGAACAATGAAGAGGACTGTTCCACAGAGACGAACACATTTGTTAAATCGAAGTTCTAAATACTGTTGCAAAAAAAAAAAAAATATATGCAAATCCTCTGGATACCTTTTTTAAAATCAGCAGCTCAAGAAGAAAATTTAAATTTAGAAATGTAAAGCAACTTCATAACTGATTTGTTTCTGTATTTTTATTTTAGTATAATTTTTATTTATACACAGCAAAATTGACTCTTTTGTTTTAGAGTACAGTTCAATGGGTTTTAACACACACTGATTCATGTAACCCCTGTCACAATCAGGACACAAGACAGTTCCATCACCCAGAAAATTCCCTCGGGCTTCCCCTTCATGATCAAGCCCTCTTCCCCACTGCCAAACCCTAGCAATCACTGATCTGCTCTCCCTCTCTAGTTTGGCCTTTTCCAGAATGTCATATAAATGAAATTACTTTCTGTATTTTTAGAGCGAGCAATCTGTTGTTCTCTTTCTCTTGGTGTCTACTCCATACATTTTTCTTGGACCACTTGGGGCATCAACCCTTTCTGACTGCAGACTATTGTGATGGAATAGTCAGTCAATTGCCCTGCCTCTTCTGACCAAGAGGAAGTCACATCATCCCATCTCAGCCAATCAGCTTTTCCTTCCATTGGGTATTTGAATCTTAAAGGCAGGATACAAAGACAAAAAAAATGACTGATCCTGACAGAGTGGCCTGAAAAGGCTGCCCTGGTTTCTGTCCTTTCCAAGGCTTGCTTACTCAGCTTGTCCCTCTGTTCAATGAGCTACCCCCATGTCCTTCTAACAATTGTTTTTTTAAACTTAAATCACCCAAGTCAGTTTCTGTTCGGCGCCAATGACCATGCCAATTTTTCCTATTCTACTTGAAATCTGCTATGTCTTATAACATAGTCTGCTTGTCTACTATGTTATATAATGTATTATAATATACATATTACAGAGTTAGGATCATAGAATTTCAGAGCTGATATCTAAGAGTTTCTTTAACTTGAATATAATTACTAAGAAGTTCAAGGCTGACAACAATCTTCACAGAGTAGAAAAGAAGAGGAAGGAAAACCTGGCATTGGGTAATAATCAGAGGAAAAGACATCTGATATTTTTGCCCCATGATCATGGCTAACACATACAGAGTACTTGCTGTGTGCATGGTCCTCCCAACAACTCTATGAGCCAGGTACCATGTATAAACCCATGTTAGAGAGAAGAACACTGGGCCTCAGAGAAAACATCAAGTTGACAACCTTGCAAACTTGCCAGGGACACAGTACACATTTAAAACCTTTGATGCCAAAATCTGTGCACATTATTCTGCATATATAAGTAAATAATCTGACTACATATTTAAGACTCAATAAGTGAATGGGTGAAACTAACACAGAGTAAGACCCCACTCCCAGATCACTGATGGGTGACAAATACACAGTGCCTTGTAGTACACTGGAGGAAGAGTTCCAGCCTTTGACCCAGTCCCACGCCTGACTCCATTAGCTTGTGGCAGTCATTCTCCAAATGTCAGGTTCTTTCTCTTCAAAATGAGGGGCATAATAATAATCTGTTTGCCTCTCATTTTGCAGTTTGGAGACTATTCAGTGACATAAACGGATGGGGAAATGTAAACTCAAAAAGTAAGATATTAAGAACTTAGTGGTATCCATATCAATGGGCCTGGAGAAAATTGAATCTCAATAAATTACATGTGTCAAAATCATTCAAGGATATTTTGGAAGCCTTTTTAGAAGACTGGAGAAGTTTATTAAGCCTGGGAACAAGGCAGTATTATTATATTTCTTTAGAAGTTTATTTTTGGTTTGTTTTGTAAATCTCTGTGAATCACTAAACATGTGAATGGACATCAATAGAAGAGAAGTCTTTGTTTTTTCTAGATACATGAATCCAAATTGCTGGAGACCCAAATAAATTGAACCAAACTGAAGCAAGTAAGTTGATCAGCTGATCCAGGGAAACCTGTGATTTAAGCCCAAGGACCAACTCAAGACAGAACCAAGAAGTCTATTATGATCTCAGCCATCAATTACTAGGCTGCTGAAGAAATACCCGGAGACTGGACCAGATGCCCAAGTCACTGTGCAGCAGCCTTAGGGAATACTTGTAAGATGACTAGACATAATTACAGAGTAATGATAGGTGCCTAAATTAATCAAGATCTCTCATGGTCCTCAGAACTTTGAATCGCTTCTGTTGATATGAATAAACATATAAATAATAAACAAACATGAGGTCTAAGCAACTCAGTTTAAACACAGATTTAGTTGGCTCCAGAAGGATCTTGAAGAATTGGTGGATTAAATTGGATTCCTGCATTATACTTGGGTCTGGAAGTTGCTAAACACCTATCAGGACTACATTTTGAAGGCAGTGATGGATGAAAAAAAATGCTTGTGAATAGCTAATTTTCACTGAAGAAATGTCAACAGGGAGAGACTTCATACTTGAGCAAGAATGCCAGGGTATCAATCACTCAACACTGTACTGCATATTCTGTATAGATTCTGTACCTCTCAGCATAAAACAATAAACAATATACTCCACAGGAAAGTCTTTGCCATGACCAGTTGGGAGGGTCTTAGCATGTTGCCTAACTTCCCTGTTCCCAACTGCCTGGCACCCTAGAGGTGGATGCCTGCAGTGTGCCCACAACTTCACGCGTCCTGTATTGCTTCCCTTGTTCTCTCTGCACTGGCGTAAGCATTGCTTGGGGTTATAACAGACTCATCAGAGCCTTCAGAAACAGCCAGTATGCTGCTAGGCATATGTCTACACTGCTTCACATTCCTAGCAGCTTAACTTACTCTGAGTCTCTGTCCACAAAATGGGGCTCTTGATAGTACTTCCTTCACAAGGATTGTTCTGAATGTGAGTCAGATAATGTATGTAAAACATGCAATGCAGCCCGGTGCCTGGCATGTGTTCAGCATTCAACGAACTTTTGCTTTTTGACACTTTTAGCTGGAACCCCTGCTAACTTAGCCTCTACCACTGCAAACATGAGGGAAATCTGTTTCTGGTTGAGTTAATGTTGTAGCCCCGAAGAGGTATGGGTCAGTGGTTATGAGAGCAGCATTCATGTGTGGGGACTGAAGTCCTCGTGCCAGATTCTTCAAACCCTTTCCAAGTTTGGGAATTGGTTAGCTATAGATCACAGCTCACAGACTCAGATGCCTGCAGGTTCCATCAGGTAACATACATAAGTGACAGTGGCCAGGTGTTCACATATTAACATGTTGGAATATTCCTCCCACCCACTAAGATATATGTTTTCTTACATCTCCCTGGAAACAAGAGATCCCTTTACCCCTGTCCATTTTCCCTTTCACATTTTTTGATAAAGACATAAATGCAGATAAAAATTTCTCTACCAAAAAAACAGTAACCATGAAAACACAAAGATAAGACCTCAATATAGAAGTTTAATAGAGAGTGAGAGCAATAGGTATAAACTCAGAGTTCCTGTGGCCACAGGGAGCATGGTCCCAGTGTCACCAGCCTTTTGAGTTCTCAAAAGAAGTCATAGCCTGAAATTATATTTTATTTCTTCTCACTATAAGGAGAAGTAAAAAAAAAAAAATGACTCAGAACTGAATTTTGTCTGGGGAATTTCGCCAGTTTGTCACTTCTGAGCAAACCTGAGAAACTGCATCCTGCTCACTTCTGGGATAATTACTGAGCTCTCCAAAACACAGCCCGAGTGAATGGAAGGCAATGCTGCCCAGGGGTGCCTCGCCCTGGAAGATGTCACTAGAGCCCAGGCAGAATGTGTCACCAATGTTTGTTGTGCCATTAAGGCCCTGTCCCCAGCACCAGTTGAACCAGCCTCACTAGGAAACCACCTGCCAGAATCTCTGGATTGGAGTCCTCTGGGTAATGGCCTAATAGAGAGCAAACTTCTGCAGGCTTGTCCCGTGGAGCTCAAGGAACAGTGCCTGGGTGAGGGAGACCACTGAAGGCACTGAACTGGGCCCCACCACTCCCCTGAGCTTTGATCCCGCCCCCCACTTCCCATTCAACAGCTCTTTAAACTAAACGTGCATCGTCTTTTCAAAGCCCTTTCTTGCAGACAACTTGAGAAAACCTATAGCCAGGGGACCTGTGCAATAGAGGAAAGACAGTTTTCCTTAATTATCTTTCCATAGAGAAGGCAGAGCTGTTTGAGAACCTTGCTGCCTAATTTTCCTACTGATCCCAAGATAACTACCACCACCACAACTAGCACCACCACAGTAATTATGGCCAATACCTATCCGGCACTTACTCTGTGTCAAACACTATTCTAAATGCTACACTTTGCATCATCTCATTTAATCCTCCCAACTGGATGAGGTAGGTGATATTATTTTATTTTTGAGGAAATAGGCACAAAAGGTTGGGTAAGTCACCCAAGGTCACCCAGCTAGTAAGTGGTAAAATCTGGTCCCAAATACAGGTACTGGTACACCTTAGCCACTAAGCGGGTGTGTGTGGAAGGCGAAGGAAGGGGAGCACAAATTCTTTACCAACTATCTTGGAAGAGTGAATGGCGCTGAGGACCTGGAACAAGAGTATTCCTTTCAAGAAGCAGGGCCTGAGGCCTGAAGAACTTACCTTCCCCAAAAATCTTTCCTCTTCCCTGGGAATCAAAGATGCTAAATGTAGAAAGGACCATAGTGAGCACTACTATTGCAATCCGTTCACTTTGGAAGCCTCTTTTTTTCACTAAGCCCAAGAGAGTAAATCCCAAGGATTTTTTCACCCTTAGAGGACACCTCTCAGTAGAAGGGAAAGATGCGAGGTGAAGATCGGGGGACAGGGAGGAGTGGAGGGAGGGTGATGATAGACGGGGAGAAATTTCGATGTGGCAGTGACAGTCTGCCCCCAAGAAAACGCCTCCAGACATCTGCAGAGTCCCCTTCCCCCGCGCCCTGCATGGTCCCAGCCCACCCTGCCCCTTACCTCGTAGGTGCTGGTAATTCCCAGTTTGTAGAACACCGGGAGGAAGACCTCGGCGCTGATGACTACCACAAAGAAGTAGGTGAAGGCAAAGATGCTAAAAATGGCCCCAAAACGGTAGACCTCGGAGGGGGTGCCCAGGACGGTGACGGCTGACATGAAGCTAGCGGTGAGGGACACAGCCACCGGCACGGCGGTCATTCTGCGGCCGCCCATCAGGAAGTCCTTGGAGGTCTGCTGGCCGCCCCCAGCGAAGGCGTAGTAGATGCCGATGGCGGCCGAGATGACCAGCATGCCCGCGAACACCACATAGTCCCACACCACGAAGGTGCCGATGCCCCGCGGCGTGTCCATGGCCGCACGGTCGCCTGCACCCTGCGCGCAAACTGGTGGCCCCACGGCGCGCAGCCGGAGCCCGGCGCGCACTTCTTATCCCCGATCCCCGGCGCGCAGGCGTGGCGTCCCGCGGGAACTGGAGGCGTCCTCCAGGTGTCGGCCTCCGAACGCACCCCGAGGCGGGGTGAGGGCTGGCAGTCGTCCCTGCACCCGCCGCTGCGAGCCGCGCCCCTCAAACCCAGGTATGGGACCTCGGAAAACCGGCCCGCTGCCCTGAGCGCTCACCAGGTGAGGAACTGGAGTGGCCGAGTTCGCCAAGGCTCCAGGGACACCTGAGCAGATGAGAACTAGAGCCTCCAGCTGCTTCCAGCGAATCTACACAGGGAGCGCTCTGCGCAGGTTTTGTTCAAGTGGTACCCGAGGGGACGCACCATTTAAATAAGCAGGCGACCGGAGGAGGAATGTGGGACAAAGGGCAATTTTCACGCCTTGAATTTTAGCTTTCCAGTTCAACAGTCCGGGTCCTTACGGAAAGGGACGCCTGGAGTTTTTAGACTGCCTTATTTGATAGGTTAATGGGTGACAGTAGATTAATGCAGGTGACAATCTGTAGTGAACCGAGATCACAGTCCTTAGACAGGTCAGCGATCATAAAGGAGAGCAGAAAATCTGTGCTACTGTTTACTTGTGTTTTTACTCAACAGACATTTCTGAGTCCCTTCAGCCTGTTGTTGGAAATAGTAGTTACCGGAAGATTAACAATAATACCACTTTTTAATGAGCCTTCATGTGACACATACATGCTTGGCACATTTTATATTAGTCAGTGTAATTCTTTTGGTGAACCAATGTAATTCTCATTACCCTTGAGATAGGCATTTTCAAATGCAGAAATTACTGTAGAATGATTAAGACACTTGCCCAATCAACTGGCAGAGATTAAGATCTTTAATCTAGGTCTGATTTCAGAGTTTGCCCTCTTAATCACAATGTGTAGATAAGTGTTATAGGTAGGCAAAATGTGTACACTTAAATGAAGACACTTGAAAGCAGTGAAGAAAAGATCATTTACAGTATCACCACTCAGGACATATTTTAAGTGGCTTGTCTTGAAATACTATTAACACATGAATCACACTCAAATAATATGATTCTCAGGTTTTCCTTCTAAAATAGACGCTCCAGCCAAATGTGCTGTTATCAATCTATTTCAGGCAGTCCTTGTTCATTTGTATACAACTTTATAATATACCAGCTGGTCCTAGGTAAACAATCCACAGAATGCATTTAGTCTAGCCTAGTGTATGATAAAAAAGCTATATCAGATTTTATTTTTTGTAAACTGATGTTATTTGTATAATATTTTCAGAAGGAAATAAAGAGGGAAACAGAAGCTAAATCCAAGTAATTCAACTGGTTAAACAAATATGTGGTTTGGAACTATGTCCTACCAGTGTGAAATGTACTATATTTATATATTACATATGATGTTATACATATTTATATATAATACATAAAATTATATATTATATAAATTATATATATATATAAAGCAACCTATTAGAATAACACACAAAAGAATCCAGCTTGATCCTTCTAGGAATTGGATTCACTTCTGGGAACTTCTTTAAAGCCAATAGCCCTAGATATGGGAAATGCTATCTAAACAAAATTCATCTCCTTTTGGACACCTAGAGTTAAGAACAGAACTTCAGGCAGCTAATGATCAATACATTTCTGTAGTCATGTTAGAAGCAGAATAGTCTGAGGTTAAATCTGTAGACTGCAAACTGACCTCTTGACTGCCACCTACGAGCCATGATATGTTAGCCAAGTGCTTCCTTCTATGTCTTAGTTTCCCATATCTTAAATGGGGATATTGGTTTTTATCTCACGGAATTAAAATGGGTTAAATGAGATTATATGTGAATAGACCCTGACACTATAAAATACTAGCACTGTATGATTGTTTAGCTGCCTTCCAATTTATTGAGAATTGGGCTAGTATAAGTTATGGCTTGGAAGTACTGCTATTAGACACAGCTTCTGTTTTCCCAAGCTATGTCATCTTGCTTTCTAACATTCACATAATGCCATGAACTATGTGTAATCCATACCCTATTCTTCTTTCACATCTTTCAGGTGTCTGATGTATGTCTCCAAATAATATTTTCATGAAGAATACATTAATGCTCTATTTCCTGAGCCTTTGAATATATGGGATTGTTCATTTGTTGTCTTCACATATGAGAAAAAAAATTCAGCTGAGAAAATTCTTAGGTCATAGTATTTTTCTTCAAAAAATTTTAAGTATTTTTCCTGTTGTCTTCTGGCATTTCCTATTGGAGAGCTATCTGAGAACAGCTAGATTTTTGTTTCCGCATAAATTACTTGCTTTATGACAGAACACCAATAGATGTGATTTTTTTCTTTATACTTGCATTCCCAAAAGTTTGCCAGGGTATTTCTACAATAGCCCTCTTTTCATTGCTATCATCTAGAATGGAGAGTCCTTTCAATTTGAATAGTCAGGTCTTGTTTTTTAAAGTGATATCTTTAATTACTGTTGTTCTAATTCTCCTAGTATCTTCCTCAGAAATGTGTAATTCTTAAATAAATCTATCCAGTCCTCTATATTATTCTTTTTTTTTTTTTTTTTTTGAGATGGAGTCTTACTCTGTTGCCCAGGCTGGAGTGCAGTGGCGTAAGCTCGGCTCACTACAACCTCCACCTCCCAGGTTCAAGCAATCCTCCTGCCTCAGCCTCCTGCGTAGCTGAGACTACAGGTGCACACCACCACGCCTGGCTAATTTTTGTATTTTCAGTAGAGATGGGGTTTCACCATGTTGGCCAGGATGGTCTCTATCTCCTGACCTCGTGATCCGCCCGCCTCGGCCTCCCAAAGTGCTGGGATTACAGACGTGAGCCAACATGCCTAGCCCCAGTCCTCTATGTCATTTACTTGAATCCTTTTTTCTTTTACCCACATACCTGAAGAGATCTTAAGTTTGTCTTTCATGTCATTGACTCTGGTGTCTGTCATAGTAATGCTACAGGAGTCTACATTCCTACTCCTGATGTAGATTTTACTTTGGTCATTACATTTTTAATGTTGCTGAATTTTTAAAAGTAATCTTCTCCCTTTAATCTCATTCTAAAGTCTTTTCACCTTTAGAAAGCCAAGCAGTTTTCTTAAAATATGTTTTAAATTCTAGGAGCAAATAATTTTTATAATGATTTTCTTTCTCTGAGTCTTTGAAGCATTGATCCCATTCCTCTGCCCCCCAGGAGTTTTTCATAGGATATATATTGATGATTTTTCTGGCAATCATCTCAAATGGAAGGGTAATTTCCAGACTTAGTGTCAGCCAAAAGATCAGTTGTGTTGTTTTCTATCTTATTATTCTCTTCTTTGGGGCTCTAGGTTTTACAACTGGATGGCATAGCAAAGTTTAGTACCTAACTCAATAGCATGATAAGCAGATTTGCATTTACTATGACTCTTTTGGACAGAGTAAATTTGCATTTACTATGACTCTTTTGTTCCCTCTGTCTGGCGTTCTCACACTATCACCATGAAATACCATCATAAAAGCCATTGGTTACAGCATCCACTGCATCTGAAGTTCTTCCATCTCTACCAAACTCTAGTGCTTTATTTGTAAGGATGACCCCTCCCAAGATTCACTGTGCACTGCCAGTTTACTCTATCCCCATAAGCTTCCAGCCAGAGGATTAAGATAATACATTCTCTGGAGGTGGCAGCCTCTGTTTGTACAGAGAAAGATGCACTTTGGTAAAAATCACCCAACAACAGACGGCTGACTGCCCAACTGATATGGTTTGGCTCTGTCCCCACCCAAATCTCATTTTGAATTGTAGCTCCCATAATTCCCACCTGTTGTGGGAGGGACCTAGTGGGAGATAATTGAATCATTGGGGTGGTTTCCCCCGTACTGTTCTCCTTCTGATTGTGAGGTCTCCCCAGCTACGTGGAACTGTGAGTCCATTAAACCTCTTTTTCTTTATAAATTACCCAGTCTCGAGTTTGTCTTTATTAGCAGTGTGAAAATGGACTAATACAGTAAGTTTGTACTGGTACAGTGTTGTGCTGCTGTAAAAATACCCAAAAATGTGGAAGAGACTTTGGAACTTGGTAACAGACAGAGGTTGGAACAGTTTGGAGGACTCAGAAGACAGGAAAATGTGGGAAAATTTGGAACTTCCTAGAGACTTGTTGAATGGCTTTGACAAAAATGCTGATAATGATATGGACAATGAATTCCAGGCTGAGGTGGTCTCAGATGGAGATGAGAAACTTGTTGGGAACTGAAGCGAAGGTGACTCTTCCTATGTTTTAGCAAAGAGACTGATGGCATTTTTCCCCTGCCCTGGAGATTTGTGGAACTTTGAACTTGAGGAAGATGATCTAGGATATCTGGTAGAAGAAATATCTAAGCAGCAAAGCATTCAAGAGGTGACTTGGGTGACTTTGAAAGCATTCAGTTTTAAAAAGGAAGCAGAGCATGAAAGTTTGGAAAATTTACAGCCTGATGATGCAATAGAAAGGAAAAACCCATTTTCTGGGGAGAAATTCAAGCCTGCTGCAGAAATTTGCATGAGTAACGAGGAGCCAAATGTTAATCTCCAAGACAATGGAGAAAATGTCTCCAGGCCATGTCTGAGACCTTTGCAGCAGCCTTTCCCATCACAGGCCCAGACGCCTAGGAGGAAAAATGGTTTGTGGGCCAGGCCCAGGACCCCCTGCTGTGTCTAGCCTAGGGACTTGGTGTCCTGTGTTCTAACTGGTCCAGCCATGGCTAAAAGGGGCCAAGGTACAGCTTGGGCTATGGCTTCAGAGGGTGCAAGCCCCAAGCTTTGGCAGCTTCCACATGGTGTTGTGCCTGCTTGTGCACAGAAGTCAAGAATTGAGGTTTGGGAACCTCTGCCTAGATTTCAGAGATGCATGAAAACGTCTGGATGTCCAGGCAGAAGTTTGCTGCAGGGGCAGGGCCCTCATGGAGAACACCTGCTAGGGCAGTGCAGAAGGGAAATGTGGGGTTGATATCACCACACAGAGTCCCCGCAGGGGCACTGCCCAGTGGAACTGTGAGAAAAGGGCTGCCGTCCTCCAGACCCCAGAATTTTAGATCCACCAACAACTTGCACCATGTGCCTGAGAAAGCCACAGACAATGCCAGCCTGTAAAAGCAGCCAGGAGAGAGGCTGTACCCTGCAAAGCCACAGAAGTGGAACTGCCCAAGACCATGGGAACCCACCTCTTGCACCAGTGTGACCTGCATGTGAAACATGGAGTCAAAAAAGATCATTTGGGAGTTTTAAGATTTGACAGCCCAACTGGATTTTGGACTTGCATGGGGCCTTTAGCTCCTTATTTGGTCAATTTCTCCCATTTGGAATGGGTATATTTATCCAATGCCAGTGCCCCCATTGTATCTAAGAAGTAACTGACTTGCTTCTTGATTTTACAGGCTCATAGGCGGAAGGGACTTGCCTTGTCTCAGATGACACTTTGGACAGTGGACTTTTGAGTTAATGCTGAAATAAGACTTTGAGGGACTGTCAGGAAGGCATGACTGGTTTTGAAATGTGAGGACATGAGATTTGGGAGGGGCCAGGAGTAGAATGATATGGTTTGGCTGTGTCCTCTCCCAAATCTCATTTTGAATTATAGCTCCCATAATTCCCATGTGTTATGGGAGGGACCCAGTAGGAGATAATTGAATCATGGGGGTGGTTTCCCCCATACTGTTCTCGTGGTGGTGAATAAGTCTCATGAGATCTGATGGTTTTATAAGGGGAAACCCCTTTCACTTTGCTCTCATTATCTCTTGTCTGCCACCATGTAAGACATGCCTTTTGCCTTCCACCATGATTGAGAGGCCTCCCTAGCCACATGGAACTGTGAGTCCATTAAACCTCTTTTTCTTTATAAATTACCCAGTCTCCAGTAGGTCTTTATCAGCAGCATGAAAATGGACTAATCCTCCATCTCTCTCATGAGAGTAGATGTTATGATTCTGAACCCAGTATAGATTGTAATGGAGGGACAAGAGGTCTTCCCATCATTTCACAACATTTTCTTTTCAGAGTGAACACAAAGTATGATTTTTAATCCACTTATCTCCTGTCAATTTATCCTACACTGTCTGGCCCCGACAAGCTCTGATATCTCTTCTTACCACTTCTTTTCCTCCACTTACTCTTCTCTGAGCACATCATCTTCCTTACCATTTCTGGAATCTGCCAAGCCTGTTTCTGTCTCAGGGTTTTTGCACATGTTGTTCTTGCTGCTTTGAATGCTCTTCTTCCAGATATCACCAGGACTCCCACTGTCATTTCATTCAGGGGTCTGCTCAGATGTTACCCTCCTCCAAGAGGCCCTCTCTGACCACTCAATTCACAATTTGTGTCTATCATTTTCTACTCCTTTCCCTTGCTTTGTTTTTCTTCACCTACATATACAAACTGACATTATATTTATTTTTTTTATCTTGATGGTGGTCTCTGTTCTCCCACTAGAATAGAAGGTCCATGAAGACAAGGACTTTATCTGTTTTGTTCACCACTATATGAACAGCCTAGCACATGAGGGGTACTTTTTAATAAACATGCTGAACAAATGAATAGACAAAAGAAGGAATTATTATAAAATCCTCTCAACTAAGTTGCACTGGTCCTAATTTCTAATGTTGTAAATTTCTTCTTTTTCTGTGTTGTCACAGACATTTTGGAGGGAAAACAGAGAACCCATATGAGGAAGTACTTTTTATTTTCAAGCTTCATTAGACATAAAGCAGTTTTCTAATTTATCTTTTTTTTTTTTTTTTACCAATTTTATCAAGTAGTATTGAGTTTGGCTGAGAGTGATGGAAACCAAAGTAACAATAGCTTAAACAAGATGCAAATGTATTATCTTTCAATTTAAAGTACAGAAATAGGTAGCCCAGGATTGGAATAGGTCAGGGGATGAGGCCATAGAAAGTTGTTTGGGATTCAAACTCCTCTCTTAACAGTTCTGCTATCCTCACATTGGACTTCCACTGTAGTATGAAAAAGGAAAGGGTTGATGGGGCATAGCTATGCCCTTTAAGGACTTTTACCATCAATTTTACAAGGCAGTTCCACTTACATCCCATTAGACAAAACTTAGTCACATGGCCACATGTAGTTGCAAGGGAGACTGGGAAATGTAGCCTTTGTACCAGAGGACCACATGCTGAACTAAAAACTGAAGGTCCTATTTCTAAAGAAGAAGGAGAGAATGGAACCTAGGGGAGAGTAGCAGTCTCTGCCGCATCCATCTCACCCACAACCTGCACTGAACAAATTTCTTTCTCAGAGACCAGTTTCCCAGATATTTTACTCTTTCCCCATCAATCATCCTTAGTTGGCAAAGTTAAAAGTTCTCAGATTTAAAAACACTATGACAATAACCAGTTCCTACTGTTACCTTCTCTACTTCAAGTTGATGGTCTCCAGTTTTTCCCTTGTTGTGGCAAACAGCTGTTGTCTTCTAGGGAGCTACTCAGAAGACCACTGGCACTAGGACCACTGAGGCAGAAGCACGGTGAAGTGGAAGGCAGAGGCAGACCCAGAATGGAGAGACACAGAGTGCACCAGAACGGTGTGGCATCTTGACACAGTGGACTGCCCCTTACTCCGTTGCTCAGATCCTTTGAAGAAAATATTTCTTGAGTATATTTTGAAATATGATTTACTTTTTTCCCTTTTTTTTTTTTTTGAGATGGAGTCTCTCTCTGTCACCCAGGCTGGAATGCAGGGGTGCGATCCTGGGTCACTACAACCTTCGCCTCTCGGGTTCAAGCCATTCTCCTGCCTCAGCCTCCCAAATAGCTGGGACTACAGGCGCCTGCCACCATGCCCGGCTAATTTTTGTATTTTTAGTGGAGATGGGGTTTCACCATGTTGGCCAGGCTGGTCTTGAACTCCTGCCCTCAGGTGATCCATCCACCTTGGCCTCCCAAAGTGCTGGGATTATAGGCGTGAGTCACCGCACCTGGCCTTCCCAATATTTTTTATTGTGGTAAATACACATAAGATGAAATCTACTATCTTAACCATTTTAAAGTGTACAATTCAGTAGCGTTAAACACATTCATAATGTCCAATATTTTTTATTGTGGTAAATACACATAAGATGAAATCTACTATCTTAACCATTTTAAAGTGTACAGTTCAGTAGCGTTAAACACATTCATAATGTCATGCGACCATCACCAACGTCTATCTCCATAATCCCTCATCTTGTAAAACTTAAATTCTATATCCATTAAACACTAACTCTCCGTTGCCCCATCCCCTAACCCCCTACAGCCACCATTCTACTTTGTCTCTGTGGTTTTGAATACTCAAAATACCTCATATAAGTGGAATCATACAGCATTTGTCTTCTTGTGACTAGTTTATTTAACTTAGCATAATACTCTCAAGATTCACCCACATTGTAGCATAGGTCAGAATCTCCTTCCTTTTTAAGACTGAGTTATATTCCATCATATGGATATACCACATTTTGCTTATCCATTCATCTGTCAGTGGACACTTCGGTTACTTCCATGTTTTTGCTATTGCAAATAATGCTGCTAGAACATGAATGTACAAATGTTTCGTAAATCCTTACTTTCAATTCTTTTGAGCATATACCTAAAAGTGGAATTGCTGGATCATACACTAATTCTTTTTTTTTTTTTCAAGAACTGCCATACTGTTTTCCACAGTGGCTGTTAACATTTGACATTCCCACCAACAGTGCACAAGCATTCTAATTTCTCCACACCCTTGTCAGCACTTGTTATGTTCTTTTTAAAAAAATAGTAGCCATCCTATGGGTGTGAGGTGGTATCTTGTAGTTTTGATTTGCATTTCACTAATAATTAGTGATGTTGAGCACCTTTTCATGTGCTTATTGCCATTTGTATATCTTCTTTGGAGAAGTGTTTATTAAGTATTTTGCCCATTTTAAATTGTTTTTTGTTGAATTGTAAGATTTCTCTACATATTCTGGATATTAATCACTTATCAGGTATATGGTTGGTGACTATTTTCTCCCATTTGGTAGGTTATCATTTTCCTCTGTTGGTAGTGTCTTTTGATGCACAAAATTTTTAAATCATTATGCAATCCAATTTATTGACTTTTGTGCCCTGTTCCTTTGGTGTCATACCCAAGAAATCATTGCCAACTCTAATATCTTCAAGACTTGACCTATGTTTTCTTCTAAGAATTGTATCATTTTAGGTCTTAAAAAGTCTTTGATCCATTTTGAGTTAATTTTTGTATATGGTGTTAGGTAAGGGTCCAACGTGATTCTTCTGCATGTGGATATTCAGTTTTCCTAGCACTATTTGTTTAAAATACTACCCTTTGTCTATTGAAAAGTCTTGGTACCCTTGTCAAGAATCATTTGAGTTGCTTGAATTTAAAATTTCATTGGCTTGTTGTCTAAAAGGATTATAGTATAAAAACAAGATCCTTCTCTAAATAATGTAGATAATGTTAGCTATAAGGTAAAAATCCTCACTTTTTTGTTTCTCTCCAAAACTTTTCTACTGAGTTCAGTTTTATTCCTCTCGCTAATCAATGAACTTAAAAACATATAAAAATATCTAATATGCCTATTTTTATAATGCTTTATAACTGCATCGTTCTTTCAAGTTTTGGAAGATATTCACATTTAGTGTTTTATGAAAAATGTTAGTTTAAACAATAGAGCAAGGCACCAGTAATCCCAGCATTTTGTGAGGCCGAGGCAGGAGGATCCCTTAAGGCCAAGAGTTCGAGGCTGCAGTGAACTATGATCAGACCACTGCACTCAATAGGTATATATGCACTATTTTTCAGTCCCATGTATTTTTAAAGTTTGGCAAAATATCTTTTTTTCCCAGAAAAGTGGTTGCTGGCCCTTTGCTATATCTGAAGATTATAGATAGATATTGAGAAGAGGGTCAACAGAAGTAAGCAGGCTTCCCTAGGGCGAAAATAAGTTTGTATTTTCTGTTACTCACGTCACATTACTAGGCAATATTTACTTACCACTTATCCTGTAACAAGGAAACAAAGATGAAGTTTATATCAAAAATTACAGTATTGCATTATAAGTCATTTCACATCTTTTTGGAGTAGATTTCTTTTATAGAACTATAGGAATAAATGAACTTTTCATTTTTTTTTTGAAGCAAAGTAGTTGAGGGAAGCCAATGGAAATGGACTGATAATTGGCAGTAATTCTTTCCAAGTGGAGAAAGGACCTAGAATATGCTGATTTGTGTCATAGTTGATGCAAAGATAGAATCTACTCCAAGAGCTATTTAATTTTCATCATAAAACCTAACCACCCCCAGGCATCTTGGAACATACATACCTAGTTTCTCTCTCCCCAACATGGTTCTTTCACTAATTAATGCTCTCAACTTATCTCCTCCTGTTAGAATCTTACCCATCATTTAAGGTGAACTCAGTTGTCAAAATTTTTCATGTAATATTTCACTATTTCTAATCCCACCTGCTCCACAACAATATGTGCTGTCTCTCCCTCTTTGAGCCCCCTTAGCATATATTTCTTAGTCTTCACAGTAGTATTGTATTACAGTTGTTTGAATCAAAACTTTTAATATGGGAGTATCTCATGGATCCCATGAGGCCAAAAGAAGGACTGGAAAGCCACTCTGCATGCCTCTTTCTCTCCAGATGTGTTTTCTCTGCATTGCCACTGGTGCCTGGTCAGAAATATCCAAGCCAGTGCTTCTATGCCCTTAAATCAGTGGACAGCAGAGACTGATTAGCACCTTTGAATTCTAATTTTAAATCTTTTGGAGAGGAAATCCAATTGGTTTGGCTTAGGTCACGTATCTCTTGACCTCTAATTTAATCAGCTGCAGTCAGAAGGGCAGGGTTCCTGTTTGTGGCTTCCCAGATTCACCTTGTGGGTGGGAAAAGGGGACTGGGTCTCCATGTAGGCAGGTGGCTAGACATGTGTAGCTGGCTAGGCATTCTGAAGCTGTCTCATCTATTAATCAGTTGTGTCATTTTATTATCTCCTGTGAGACACTGTAAGCTCCTTGGGAAAAGGGACTGTTGCTTGCTCATCTTTGTAAAGCCCCAGAGCCCTGTACTGTTTATTGCATAAAGAAAATGCTAAACCTGCAATTGTATTGATACTACTTCACAATGCCTTTTGGCATCAAGAATTTCCCCAAAATTTCTAAAACTGTAATTTGAAAATCTGAGCATGATCTTATTGGGCCCTGAATCTAGGCTTACTCATACACTTTCTTATCAGGAAAAAAAAAAATAGCCTATTTTCTTTCTTTTTGAGAGGAAAAGTAAAGGAATATATACTCCCAACATAATTCCCTACCGTCTGTTTGCTTCTTGCCTTGAAATCACAGTCACAGTTGCTAGAGGGCTCTGAGAATATCCTGTTGAAATGGAAAAGAAAGAGAAAACTATAAGAATTCCTCTACAGGGTACTTTCTTCATGTCCTTCCACCTAGAAACCCTGAGTAAACTGGGAATATAGAGTGAGTAACAACAGATGGTGTCATCACAGTGCTTGAGTTGGGAAAGGTGCCAATCAATCAAGACTTAGCATCCCTACCCCTCACATCTATCTTTATTTATTTATTTTTCTTATCTGGGTCTCACTCTAATCTCTTCAGTAGAATCAATTCCAAGTTGGAGCACCAAGAACTTTTATTCAGTTACAGAATCAACTCACTCAATAAACTTAGTAGAAGTTTTATCTGATGCCCCAGAGTGCCTCCTGTTAGATAATGAGGGCTGTGAAATTCCTCCTATTCCTCCTTTTAGCAGAACTGCCAAGGTGTTTAGTAAGGGCCAACCTTTGTACAGTCATGGCCTATTATCCTTAGCCTAGATTTCTGCCACAAGTGTTTCCTTTCTTTTGCTACTTGATATTTTTTACTTTTCTCAAATTTCAACCTTTTTTGCATATGTATATTTTATTGCAACAAGCTCAAATCCTCTTTTGGATATAGAAAGTTGTGAATGAAGAAAGAAAAATACCTGGGAAAATGTATGGATTGTATATACTCCACTAAAATGGCATTAAAGGAATAAAAAAGGTGTTTAGCTTATAGGGACAAAGAGAAGGAGACAAGGGGTGACTGCAGATAAATACAATTTATCGACTGCATTCAATACAATTTTGGAAGAATGAATGCAGATAAACAAGTGGAAATTGACTTCAATTTTAGCTTTCTTCATTTGTTAAATACTGTAAAGATGAAAGGCAACAAGAACAAAACAATCTGTGCTATAGTGCTCCCTGATATGGTTTGGCTGTGTCCCCACCCAAATCTCATCTTGAATTGTAACTCCGATAATTCCCACATGTTGTGGGAGGGACCTGGTGAGAGATAATTGAATCATAGGGACAGTTCCCCCATACTGTTCTCATGTTAGTGAATAAGTCTCAAGAAATCTGATGGTTTTATAAGGGGAAACCCCTTTTGCTTGATTTCTCTCTCTCTCTCTCTCTCTTTCCCTCTCATTCTCCCTGGGGCCATGTAAGACCTGCCTTTCACCTTCCACCATGATTGTGAGGCCTCCCCAGCCACGTGGAACTGTGAGCCCTTTAAGCCTCTTTTTTCTGTATAAATTACCCAGTCTAGGGTATGTCTTTATAAGCAGCGTGAAAACGGACTAATACCCCCCCGCCAAGCATATACAGAATCCAAAATCAGATATGCTGTATACCTCTAAAGGCAGAGACATGAGGTAGAATGAAAAACCAGAGGACTCATATACGGAGTTCTTAGAGACCACATCCTTTCCCCTCTCCTAGACTGCACAGCCAGGTAACTGCTCCTCCCTTCTTCTTGACAGAAAACTAAAGATACCCTTTTGGGAGAGGTTAAACTAAACAAAAACCAAAAAACTCTGGCTTGAGGGCACCAGTCACAGCTAAGGGCTAGAGCAAGGCATTTTACTGGAAAATAAAAATTACAGAAGTTTGCCTAATGAAGAGTGAGACAACACTCCTCCATCCCTGACCCATCCACCCTTTCCCCTACCAGGCTCCCAGCATGCTAAATACCAGACTACACTATTTTAGGCAGGATTGGAGAGAATTCCTTTCTGGAAAAAACAAGCAGCCCAAAAGAATAGACAAAAAACAAAACAAAACAAAACAAAACAAAAACTGGCATTTAGAGGCTATAAAAAGACAGGGCTCCCACCTGGTTATCCTAAAGTGAGACACTGTAATCAGTATGTCCCCCCTCCACGTAAGTTTCTGATTAGCTCATGGTGCCTCTCCCCTTCACTTGAATTGGTCAGTTAGGGATCACTAGCCACTTGGAAAAAACCTTTCACATAAGAGACAGAGTCCAAAATAAACTGTAAAAGAAACACTGAGAAAACAGTAAATGCAGAGAGCAAAAGAAAACCTTTAAAACTAGTTATCATTTTCTAAGAAAAGGAGGACAATTTTGCATTCATTAAATGTGAAGAGTTCCCTATTAAAATGTCACATATAAAGAATAAGAAGGAGTTCTTGGAAACTAAAAAATATAGGAGCAGAATTAATGGAAGGGTTAGGAGATAAAATTGAGGAAACCTTCTATAAAGTGGAACAAAAATACCCAGAGATGAAAAATAGAAGCAGAAAGAAAAGAAAATTAGACGTTTAGTCCTGGAGGTTGAAAACATGATTCTAGGAATTCTACAGAAAGAGTGGAGGGAAGGCAATTATCAAAGAAAAATTCAGGAAAATTTCCAAAAATCTTAAGAACATATTCTTCATACTGAAAGCGCTCACCAAGTGTGTAGTGAATTTAACAATTCACTTCTGTTGTGAAACGTCAGAAACACAGAGACAATCCTAAAAGCTTCCATAGAGAGGGAAAAAAAATGGGTCATATACAAAGATCAGAAATCAGAATGGCATCAGACTTCTCGACAGCAACATTGAAAGCTAGAGGAAAATAAAAATGCCTTCAAAGTTTTTTATGAAAAATTATTTCCAACCTAAAATTCTCTACCCAAACTATTGACTGACTATGAGTGGAGAATAAAGATATTTTCAAATATACAAGGTCTCAAAAATAGTATTTCCTTACACATCATTTCTCATGAAGCTTCTGGAAGATGTGCTGTATGAAAACAGGGGAAAAATGCAGAAAAAAAAAAAAGACATGAGATTCAGGAAATGGATGATCGAGGCAGAATTACTGAGCAGCTAGTCCCGACTGGAGCAGGTTGTCAGAAACTCTACCTGAAATCTTCTCTAAGAAAAAACAATGGAACATGTAGGTTGCCTTATGGGTCTGCCCGCCATAAGAAAGGAGTTTTAGAAGCTCTTTCTAAAAGTGTGGTGATGAAGCAATAGAAGGTACATGGAAAACTTAACAAGGTATTTCCAGCTGAACACGTCAGGTTGTACAGCCACCATACTGGCAAACACTGAAGTCAGACAATACCAATGTTGGCACAAATGTGGAGCACTGGGAACTTGCATAGACTGTTGGTACAAGCACTGTGGAAAACAATGGATAATATCTAGAAGGATGAAGATGTTTATGCACGGTGCCACACAATTTCCACTTCTTGTGGCATACCAAATGAAACGTGTGTATATGTGCACAAAGAGTATGTACAAGAATATTCATAGCATTAAGATTTACTCCAAACTAGAAACAACCTAAAAGTATGCCCACAGTAACATGGATAGTCTGTGGTATCCATGTATAACCAAAGTGGATGTATGTGATGATGATGTGGTTGAATTTTACAGAGCTGAGTAAAAGAAACCAAACACAAAAGAATATGCACCATATGTCTCTATTTATACAAAATTCAAAAGCAGGCAAAGCTAAACTCAGTTGTTTCACAATGGATAGATAGGTGGTAAAACTATAAAGGAAGAGAAGGAAGCAGTAATCATAAAAGGTAGGATCGTGTCACATTTAAAGGGAGAGAACTAGTTGTTATCAGGTGGGGACATATGGGGGGCTTTGGGGAAGTTAGCAATGTTTATTTCTTGATTTGAGTGTTGGCTAATGATCATTCACTTTATAATATATATTAAACTGTACGCATATATTTTGTAATTTAAAAAGAAAACCACTTTTTAAACAGTGTGGCAGACTGAGCACATATTTTACTTTTTGTTCCCTTCCTAACTTCACAAAAATGACTCTAGTCATAAGGATAAAGAGAGTAAGAGACAAAAAACAAAACACAGTCATATAATTCTGGGATCCAAAAAGCAGGTGAATAAGAAGAGACTCACTTAGAAAAGCAGAGAAAGCTGAAATTCAAGCCAGCAGCATGAGAAGGTCTTAGAAGCAGGCTTATTTGCACCTCAGAAGCCCCAAAAGGATCAGGAATTAGACGTTGTGATAGCTCTTGAAGCAGGGCCTATGTTGGGATAGAGACTTAAAAAACAGAGTTGGTTGCAAATCTGTATGAAGAGACATTTCACCTATCCCCTTGCCTACCCTGTGCAGCTGGGAAACTGTCCCTCCCCTAGCCTAGCAGCAGACTGAAGTCTTACTCACATAACTTAACAGGGAGACCCAGGATGGAGAACACAGATGTAACTGTGAGGCGGCCCCTGTATTGAACACTGGGGAACTAAGGGAATGTCTACATACTCAGAAACAAAATCAAAAATGAAACACCCCCTGCAACCTTCCCCCATAATCTCCTTCCCAAACTCTTCCCCAAGAGTGTAAACCTTCACTTAATATGTTTTGAAAATCAGGTAATCAATGTGGACTGATTGTTATCTAGACCTGGTGCACAGTGGTTGTCTTGGGATCTCAGTTTAAAATATGGTGGGAATATTCTGGCTTGTATCCTACTGATTCTTTATTGCCTGAATCTCATGTTTCTTCTTTGGATACTCCCTTGTCTTGGCCATGCACATCATCCAGGAGCGTCCTGAGAAAGCATGCACAGGAGATCATTATTTTGAGAATGAGCGTGTGTGAAAAAGCTTTTATTCTCTCCCCAGTACTTTATGGCCTGTTAGGTGGAGGTGTGTCAACCACTGGGCTTTTCTATGGGGTGTTCTGGCTGAGTTCATTAGGCAACCTCCAAATGTTAATATCATTAATATTGTCATGGTATTCTTCTTTCTCCACTTCCTCCTCCTCCCTTCTCCCTTTCCTCTCCTTCTCCCTCTCCTCTCTTTTCCCCTCCTCCCCAGCACCCCTCCTCATCATTCTCCTCCTCTTATTTTCCCTCCCCTCCTCCTTCTCATTGCTTAGTCCATTGTCTAGAGCAAGAACCCTCCCAGCATAGTGACTCACGCCTATAAACCCAGCACTTTGGGAGGCCAAGGTGGGAAAATCACTTGAGGCCAGGAGTCAGAGACCAGCCTGGGCCACATTGCAAGACCCCATCTCTACAAAAAAATAAAATAAATACCCGTGTGGTGGCATACGCCTATAGTCCCAGCTACTTGGGAGGCTTAGGTGGGAGGATTGCTTGGGCCCCAGGAGATGGAAGCTGCCGTGAACCGTGATTGCCACTGTATTCCAGCCTAGGTGACACAGCGAGACCTTGTCTAAAAAATAAAAAAAAAAAAGCAAGAACTCTGTGATTCACTTACCCCTGAATCTCTGTGGCCTAGTACCATACCTGAGACCCAACAAATATTTAAACTGAATTCAAATTAACAACTTCACATTGAAGTTAGATGAGCTCTATTCCTCTACTTTGTGAGCTATATGTGAAGGAGTTGAAAATGCAAGAGTAGATAAAAAGAGAATTCTTCCACTTGAAGAAGTTGTATGCAACAATTAAACTGAGCATCATGACATCTGGCAGCATCCTCCCTTTGCTGGACTTCTCAGCAGCATTTCACAGAGTGGAGCATTCCCTCCTAGAAATTGTTTACCTACCAGCACACTCTCCTGGTTTCCTCCAGCCTTACAGGTCACTCCTTCCCAATCTCTTTTGCTGGAGCTCCTCCTATTTCTGGACTGTAAATGCTGGAGTGACCAGGACTTAGTCTTCCTCAGTACTTTCATCCTGTCCCACAGCTTTAAATTCTGTTCATGAGCTGATCATTCCATATAGCTCAGCTATCTCCAGTTCTGGCTCCTTTCCTAAACTCCAGATTCTTCACACCCTATGGCCACACAACATTTCCACTTAGAGGTCTAACAGGCATCCCAAACTTAGCATGGCCAAAAACCCAGGCCTTCGCTATCCACTCCCCCAAACCTGCTCTGCCTCAGGTATTCCTGTCTCAGTCGATAGCAACATCACCCACTCAGCTGCTCGGACCAAAACCTTGTGACCATGGAATGCAGTGTTTGCAGTGATTATGAATTTCAACTCTGCAAGCCAGAATGTCTGGGGTCTAAAATCAGCTCCAGCATTTCCCGTGTGGATCACCCTTCCTGTCTGTGCCTCAGTTTCTCATCAGAAAATGGAGATGATAATAGTGCCCACCCTATGGGATTGCTGTAAGGGTGATGTGGGTGAAAGTAGATTAAAGCATATAGAATCTGGCATAGGGAAGGTATTAGAAAGGCATTTGATATTATTGTTATTGTTATGAATATATGTAAAACATAGCAACAAGGCCTGACATAGAGTATGCATTAAGATTGATTCCTCTTTTTCCCTGATGTATCATATTCAATTCAAAGGGAATCCGGTTGGTTTTATATTCAAACTACAGATAAACTATAACTATTTCTCTCTGTCTGCACCATTGTAACCCTGACCCATGCTTTTACCTCCTCTTTCAGTTGAACCCCATGATAGTCACCTAACCCACAGTCTCCTTCTCACATATGAGTCTGATTGTGTCACTCCTTGCTCAGAAGCTTCCACTGGCTTCCAAAGTACTTAGGTCTTCAGTGTGGCTTGCAAGGTGCTCTCTAATCTAGCACCTGGCTACCTGGCCAGCAATAGCTTCTACCACCTAGCCCTCCCTCGGTGGGCTCCCTCACACCAGACTCCTTGTCATTTCCCCATCTCCACCTAACATCATTCCCTGTCCTCCCCATCCTAACTGTCCTACCACATATCACATCCTGCTATCATGCTAGTCAATGCTGCCCTGGATAGAACTGTGATAGGGGGTGGAAGGTGTCATAAGACAGAGACTTAATCAGTTTATTTAGTTCCTCAACTTTAGCTTATGAGGCATTCTTCACATTGAAGGAATGTGATTCAGATTTGGGGGTGTGGGAAGCCACTGAGCAGATTCTGCGTAAGTTACCACATGTCATCTCTGCAGTCTTAAAAATTATACAAGTTGCTATAAGTTTCTCCTTTAAAGTACTCATGGAAGTCATCATCTCCATCATTTTCATCAATGTCTTTAGTCTTTATTGATTATTTTGCGGGGGGCGGTATGATCTTACTTATTTGTTAAGTAAGTCAAAAAATCTTATTTTTGACGAGACTCAGAAGTAGAAGCTCACAGAGGGGACAACCTGTGTCTCTGGCAATCTGTTCCCGGAGTTTTTCTTTAGTCTCCTTCATTCTCTTGGCCAAAAGTTTAACATATTTTGTGGCTCTTTCTTATTTTTCTTAGTACGCTGTTTCTTCGGAGCAATACCAGCGTTTGTGTTGCAGGACATGTAGAGTAACAAGATGCTGAATCTTGGGTGCTTTGGTCCTCAATATCTTACTTTCTTTGTTTAAGGGCTTTCTGGCAACATATGGGTGGGGAGCATTGTCTTCTTTAGAGAGACTGAAAAGTTTGCATTTCTGTTAGCTCTTTTGGGCCCCCGGCAACATGACAGCATAGTATCAGTCAGTCCAGGAGTATCCTTCCCTCCATTTTTTTTTTTTTAATAACCAACTTGAGAATGCTCAGATTGGCATCCACAATGAAACCCCAAACAGATTCGCACTTTCTTTCTCCAGTTCTCCTTGGTCTATAACAGGAATGCCCCTACTCAGTAGCAGTAGGTAGACCCAGCCATGGGTCAGGGCACACTGCTTCATGAGGAAACCTTGTTCGTTGGTCCCACCACTGACTCAGACCACGTAACCCTTCCAGAGTGTCAGCAGCAACCTCTGTGCCATAGGCTTCTCATAAGAAGTACGAAATTGCCATTCATTGTCCAGTCCAATGGGTGTCTGTCAGCCAGTGGCTGGAGAGGAGATATTTAGCTTCATCCTGAAGCAGCTAATTGCCTCCAAGGTGCCACAAAAAAGAGCTCATGTTTTTGTTTTTGTTTTTTCATTAAACATTTAATTACATAAACACGGAGAATCATATGGTTGCTTTGATGCTTTGTGGGCCCAGACATCAGTCCTATGATAACCATTTACCTTTGAGATAATTGTACCTATTTTAATGGGATTGAAGTTATTTTAACATAAATGGGTGTTAATTTGGGGGCTCAAGAAAAAAGAGTGTCTTTTCTGTCAAAACGAATGTTAGGTACATTTTCAGCCTATGAGAATTCACCCACAAGGAGCTTTATTTAGGAACAAATTATCTTCATCATGGTGGAATATTGTACGTTACTTGTTTATGTACGTATTCTATGTTGACCCCTCCAGAATCTTCATTCTGTGAGGATGGTAACTTTTTTTTTATTTAGAATAGTGCCTGGTGAATGTAAACATTTAATAAATAAATATGAGTAAACATTAAACATTTACTTAAATTGTAGGTGAGAAAACACTTCGTTTTGGTCAGGAGTTTGAGACCAGTCTGAGCAATATGGTGAAATCTCGTCTCTACTAAAAATACAAAAATTAGCCAGGTGTGGTGGCAGGTGCCTGTAGTCCCATCTACTCGGGAGGCTGAGACAGGAGAATTGCTTGAACCCGTTGAACCTGGGAGTCCGAGGTTGCAGTAAGCCAAACTCACACCACCACCGTCTAGCCTGGGCGACAGAGCGAGACTCCATCTCAAAAAAAAACAGAAACACATATGGTTAATGGCTATGATTATGTTAAATGTATGAAAATAATGTTGTTGGAAGGAAATATACAAGAATGATAATAGTTATCGGAAGGTTATGATTATAGGTGATTTTTAACCAAAATTTTAAATTTTATTGAAACATTACATTGTTCTTTTTTTAAAAAAAAAGTAGTGTCACAAATGAAAGCACATGGAATTGGCAGTCCAAGTCCCGGATTCCAGTACTTACTGTGTGGTGTGGCATTAGGTAAGTCTCGTGAGCACTCTTGCTGTGCCTCTGCTTCCTCTTCAGTAAATGGAAGGTCATAGGACTTCACAGTTCCATAATTCTGATTCTCGCTTCTGCCAACATTAGCCACTCCAAATACTTCCCTCTGTAGTTTCTATTCTTCACTCAAGGCCAGAGGGATGAAATGTTCTAAAATATTAAGAGGCCAATTTAGAAAGGTGGAACTGGGTCGGGCACGGTGGCTCACGCTGGTAATCCCAGCACTTTGAAAGGCTGAAGTGGGCTGATCCCTTGAGATCAGCAGTTCGAGACCACCCTGGCCAACATGATTGAAACCCCATCTCTACCAAATAGTACAAAAATTAGCCAGACGTGATGATGCGTACCTGTAGTCCCAACTACTCAGGAGGTTGAGACAGGAGAATTGCTTGAATGGGGAGGCAGAGGTTGCAGTGAGCAGAGATTGTGCCACTGTACTCCAGCCTGGGTAACAGAGTGAGACCCTGTCTCAAAAACGAAGAAAGGCATAACTGTTTTCATTACTAATTGTCTTTATGATAATTTTCTTTAAAGCAATATATTTTGTTGTACTTGCAATGACTGGCAGTGGCAAAGTAACATGCTTTCCTGATTCCATTAGCTCTGGTTCCAGGAACACATCAGGAAACCCCGAGCCTGGCTGGCCGGAGGAAGAAGCACAGCACATTTCATGAATTAGGCTCCTGCCCTTCTGGTTTGGGTGGGTTGATGGCTGGCCCTGGGCTGGTACTGACTTTGCTTTGCTTTCACTACACATGATTTGTTGCCCTGGAAATACGAGAGAATCTCAGACAGAGTAAGCTTCCTTCCTCTGCCCATCTGCTGGGGGAATCTACAGTGCTATGAGGCCAACCTTGAAAACTTTATGTGTTACAGCCTGAATTTACTTTACATACAGTCATTTCAGGGGCATGTGTGATCACTCTGTGCTTCATAAGATGAATGAGTTAGGCAAGATGGTACTTGGAGAATTCCCGTGTAGTGAGTGAGTTCACACAGCAGTGACGTGGGATCCAGTGGACTCTGTTTCAAAATCTCTACTCATAGAAACAATTTCTTTAGTTCATCCACACATCTTCTTGTAACACATACATGTCCTAATTTCATGACAGAGTTGAGGCACCACACCTCTGTGCCAATGTAGTAACTTTGTCCCTAAAGTCTTTCAAATGAATGTACGAGTGTCACTTTATCATGCTGACTAGGATTGTAGAGTATGTCAACCTGATTCTGTAAAATTGGAAAATAATCCAGCTTTTGAACACAGGATGAGTTTCTTAAGACAATGTGGAGGCATGTGATTAGAAGAATCATTTTTAGGATTGAATAAGCTAACACATGTAAAGTGCTTTAAGCAGATCCTGGCATATAGTAAGTGCCCAATAAAAATTAGCTTCTGTTGTTATTGCATTTGTTGCTATTGTGAGAAACAAACTCACCATCCAAGCCCAAAGAATGGACTCAGAGACCCAGAGAACAGTAAAATTGAGATTTTTTCGTGATGGTCTTGCAAGATTGGGTGTCTGGTGGGCAGGCACACCCAGCACAGTTACAACAAGCAATTTATTCCCTAATGCACAGGTCCCTTCCCCCAGTTCCTCACAGGTGGAGTACTATGGGGTCACAGTCTTCCTGGACATTGCCTATCGGTTGTTGGGTAGTGGCTTTAGGTGTTTTCCTTAGGGTTGTCCTGCTGCATTTTGTTGCAGCCCACAATACATTGCAATCCTAGTTAGCTTCGGGTCTCAAGTATTTGATGTATGACCTAAGTAGCTGGGTAGGCTAATAAGAACAGAAAAAATGAGCTATTTTGCAGGCTAGTAAGCTTTCATTTCAGACTAAACTTCTTTGGTTTGGGTGAGGGCAACTAAGGGGAAGTGGTGACAAGCAGGCGTTGGCTATCCAAGCAGGGGCCTAGTATATTCTATTTATTCTGTGGTTTGCTGACCTAAACTGATTCAAGGCAC
Organism: Pongo pygmaeus; assembly: GCF_028885625.2. Classification (NCBI taxonomy): domain Eukaryota; kingdom Metazoa; phylum Chordata; class Mammalia; order Primates; family Hominidae; genus Pongo; species Pongo pygmaeus. The sequence continues at coordinate 99,725,471 of NC_072383.2, forward strand.
TTTGTCTTGGAAACGGACCACAGCATACATTATTTCCTTCACTATTATTATATTCAAATACATTTTTAGTTTCATTTCCCTCTAGGAGGGAAGAGTGTTGTTGAGGGCAGAGATTATCTCTACCTGCAGTCATTATAGAAAAATTAGAATATGCTTATCTTTTTGCAGATAGACAAAAATACCCTTACTTTATCCCAGGTTTTTCTGATGGAGGTATTATTCAACATTTTGTAGAAAGAGAGGAGGTAATTTGTGAATATCATCAACACACAGTATACATTGAATACCTATTATGTGTAAGATCTGGGCTAGGGACTGTATTAGTCTGTTCTTGCATTGCTAATATAAATAATTGAGACTGAGTAATTAAGAGGAAAAGAGGTTTAATTGGCTCATGCTTCTGCAGGCTGTACAGAAAGCATAGCTTCTGCATCAGCTTCTGGGAAAGCTTCAGGAAACTTACAATCATGGCAGAAGGCAAATACAGGAAGCATAGCTTCTGGGAAGGCTTCTGGGAAGTTAGAATCATGGTGGAAGGCAAAGTGGAAGCAGGCATATCACATGAGGAAAGCAGGACCAAGAGAGTTGAGGAGAGGTGCCACTCACTTTTAAACAACCAGATCTTGTGAGCATTTACTCACTATCACGAGAACAGTACAAAGCGGAAAATACTAAATCATTCATGAGAGATCGGCCCCCATCATTCATCCAATCACCTCCCAACAGGCCCCACCTTCAACATTGGGGATTACATTTCAATATGAGATTTGGGTGGGATAACATCCAAACTGTATCAGGGACTAAGATAAAAAGAAATGGGTCACACCAGTCTTGACTTCATGGATCTTATATTCTAATCATGCAGACGAGGCTCATGAGAAAAGCAAATTATGTGTCTGTGTGTAATCCCAGCACTTTGGGAGGCTTGAGGTAGGAGGATCACTTGAGTCCAGAAGTTTGAGACCAGCCTGGGCAACATAGTGAGACCCCCATCTCTAAAATTAAAAAAAAAAAATCAGCTGGGCATGGTGGTGTATGCTTTTGGTTCTAGCTACTTGTATTGTTGTTGCTAACAATTATACCCAGTCTTAGCACTTTTGTTTTATATAATACGCATCTAAAAAAGATGTATCATAAATGGATTTTTTGATCAATCTAATAATCTAAGCAGTCTTTGGTGAATCCTTTTGTAAAGATCATATTTCAAAACAGATACTCATTTTTTAATTTACTTTATCATTCAGTTTTTGCATGTCAGGTTTAAGATAAGGTGTGCTTCTTCTACTGCAAGGATTAAGGAATGCCTAAGGGAGATGTCATATCAATGTGGCACCAGAGTAGTAAGGGTATTCTTAACTCTTGGGCCCTGTGTGGCATGGGCACTTGTCTCTGGAGATTCTGGCAAGGGTCTAGTCCAGCCCTCTCTGTGACTGAACCAGCATAGAACTATCTTTATACTGAAGCAAATGGGCTCAGAACCCCTAAGATGAGAAGAAGAAACAATAGCAGAAAGCAAATGTTCGGAATTTCCTTTCCTCTAAAGGTGCAAGAAGTATCTCTTCACATTGCAAGAGCTCTGCTCAAAGGCACTGTGGGGGTCTTTCCCCCTACCCGCTACTTTCTTCTCCTAAGTGTAGCCACCTGCACCAGGTGGTTATGTTGGAACTGTCATTGGCTAATGGGTGTTTGATGCCAAAGGAAGGATAATTGATTCCTGAGAAGCTTGGCCTATCACAGATGGGAGAAATGCTCCCAGCTCAGCCCTGGCTGCTCTTCGAATTCTAGAAGTTGGAGGGATTTTACTACTCAAGTGGAAAACATGGGCAGACCAACCTAAACCCAGTAAATTAAGAGCTTTCACTTTTCCCTGGAAATTTGAAGCTTGACTGAAGAATTTGGAAAGTTTGCAAGTCTCATTAAGCTGAATCTATTGTCAATTTAATTTATCTTCCATGGCACCCTGTGTGCTTAATCTGACAAATCTCCTCGCTTACGACGTCACAAACCCTTTCACCTGGAAAGGAGCAGCCCAGAGAAAGGAAGGAGAGCTGAGCTTTCCAACCCATTCTCAGATTAGGAAAGAGACCATTAGGTCTCAAAACTTAACTCTCAAGTTTATGTCTAGGAAAATGGAGTTACATGGACCTAAAAACATTAGCTCTGTTCAGGCCATTGCTTTACAAGCATCCAAGAGGATGCTGCTCACCCCCAGCATAATGAGAAACAGTCGAACAGTGGGGAAAGTTGGGGGAAAGAAAGGCTGTATCTAGAATCTCCTAAGGCAGATCTTCTACCATTACTGGGTTTGAAACGTGGAAAGTCCATCCTTATGAACAGGTTATGTTCCTAAACTCCATGTATTTAAAAACTTGCTTGGAACTAGGAGTAGTACCCTACCCTGGCCCCAGACAATTGTTTCCTCTTGTTTTATTATTATTTTTTAATTTTGATATTTGCTTTTTTGAATATTAGTTTCTTGGAAGGGTCTCTGATTTTATTAAAATTTTAATTGTATTAGGCTAATATGTGTATATCAGCAAAAGAGCCAAATAAGGCTATAAGGCTTTTAACCAAAACAGCAATAGTGTCCCTACCTCTGATTTCCAGTCACCAGCAAAAAACAAAACAAAACAAAACAAAAAATATTATTTTAGTTGTTTCTTTTTAATATTGACCACCATATTTCTACATATCTATGTATGACAGCTATTTCCTGTTGTTTTAAAGCTTAGGTATTTTCTGTTAATTTCCTGCTAGGGAAATTTAGCTCTCTTACCTAGCCCCCTCCTTTCCCTACCTTCACACACATATACATATACTTCCCGTTCCATAATTCCCCAAGAGAGGTAAGTCGTAATTTTTTGTTAAATAATCAACACATATTTTATTTTTGATTATATAAATATTATTCACAGCTAAGTCACATAATGTGTTAAGAAGAAATTGGCTTTTTTATGTAATCTTCTGCTTTTCCTAGAGTTAATAGTTGTTTCTCTCTCTTCTCTTTTTCCTTTTCTTGTTTTTTTTTTTTTTTTTTGAATCTCTTAGAAATTTTTTCATCTTCAATGTTCCAATTACTCTCCACTCTCAGGCCAAAACTCAAGATTTGCAAATCAGTAACAATTCTCAACCCTCTTTCAAGTTTCTTTCTTTCAAGTTTTTTTTTCTTTCTTTCTTTCTTTCTCACTGTAAGATACAACTCTTGAATTAAAAAACTGTACTCAGTGAGATACAACTCTTGGGGGAAAAAATTGGCTAATCAAAGAAAGCCTGTGTATTTTTTTAAAAAGACATTTCCATTGACAGAATGAGAAAAGACTCTCTATTGCATTTCTTGCTTTCTGGCAAAATTCTTCTATTTATGTTCCTTTACAGAAAGGTAAGTTCTCCCTTTTAAAAATAAAACTGGAAACTACCGAAAGCACAAAGAAAAGGGACTCTAAGGAAATTCATGTTGAGAATAGAAGGCATATTGTGTCAGGAAGACACTGACTATATAATAAGCACTACTGAAATATTTGAAAGGATACAAAAATACATGTTCCCATGCCTGACAGCCTCAGCCTTCTCAGTTCTATATGCCTTCCATGTGTTGGCAGTGTTTCACTGCTTGGGTTTTTTAATGACAGGTGGCTATTGCTAGATAATGGTTAAACCACAGAGTTATGAGGCATTAGGGTGCTCCCTTAGAAATTCGCGTACCTCTCTACCAATGGAGTCAGAGGAAGCAAAGTTAAGACCAGGAAGTGGTCCCCACAGGCCAATCTTCAATGGGGAATTTCCGTTTTTGTTTGTTGTTGTGGTAGTATAACTTTTCTATTTGTTTTATTCATTGTTCCTTATGATATTCAAGTAAAACCAGTTGATCTGACTCAAATAAACATAGGTAGATTTTGGAAAGGTTATAAGGAACTGCTTATTTGCTAATTTAAGAGACTGGTCAAGGTGTAATAATGAACACTAATGAAATTCACATATTTTTTTTCTTGCTATCCTGCTAATGTGTCCTTTTCTTGACTATAATGTAATGAAGTCTTACAGAAAGATCAGGTGATCCCCCTTCTAAAAAAGGATCTCATAATTTAGATGTGTAAATGAGGGCTGTTGCCTTGAGAGACTATATTCTAGTCTCATAATGCTGCCATTAACAAAGCAGTTTCAGAAACTCTTCTTCTAGAATTATTTTCAGCCCTGGATCGGGCAGCCAGACAAAATACAAGTGCCCAGTTAATCTGAATTTGGAATAAGCATGGGACATAAATTATAATGAAAAATTATTCACTGTTTATCTGAAATTCAAATTTAACTGGGTGTCCTGGAATTTGATGGAAAAGGGGGGTGGTTTGGTTGTTTGTTTGTTTTTTTTAACTCCAGAAACCCTATGCCTGTGCACTTGTATGTAAACAACTTGACTGATGCCAACCTTGCTTGGATGGTGGCTGTGATTTTAGACACAGTCTAATGTCTTTCAAAGTGAAGTCTGATGCCAAGAAGGATAATGCCATTTTTGGTTAAAAATAACACTATAAAGTAAACAGACAGGTTTTCTGATGGGTTTTGTAAACTGTCTGTCACAGAAATGCTTAAAGAATTTTTGAAAATGGGTTTAATCAGTGGCAGAATTTTATTATTTTTATTTTTATTTTTAGACAGAATTTCACTCTGTTGCCCAGGCTGGAGTGCTGTAGTGCAATCCTAGCTCACTGCAGTCTCCTGGGCTCAAGTGATCCTCCCACCTCAGCCTCCAGAGTAGGTGGGATAACAGGCATGAGCCACTGCACCCAGTCAAAAGGCAGGATTTGAAAGAGTAGTTAGCTTTCCAAAATAATCAGTGAGAAAGGTAGTCAGATTCTGAGCAGGAACTAACAAAATAGAGCCATAGGTTTGTGTACAGTATAAATGTTAGTATCATATTAAAGATTGACATTCACCTGCTGAACCTTTTACAGATTTAGTTGTGTGATTTTATTTGCATATAAACTTACAAAGCCTTTGGCTGTGCTTTGGAAGAACTGTAAAAGAAGGAACACTTCTCCAGAGATAATCAAAAGAGTTATTCTCTGGTAGATTAACTTTCTCCTGGAAAATTTTGGTTATGGTACCTTCCTGTCACCCCGATAGGCTATAAGCTTCAGACTCTGTGTTATAGTCACTCTTATTCACCAACATTCTTGGCAGTGCACTACTTCATAAAGTATCACTGCATTGCAGGCACTTTTTCATCCTATTGTTATTGTTGTTATTTTCATAACAGCACTGCAATATTGACATAGCAGGAATTATTCTTCAACTTTTGCAGACGTGGTTACTATTGTTCAGAGACAGTAAGTGATTTGCTATTGAATAGCATCAGACACAAGCCCATTGTACTAAATGGGTGCTTTTTTCTTTAGGCCAAGCTGTCTCTGAAAGAAAGGAAAAGTTGAGTAAAGAACATTTTGAGTTTTCCTCTAAACTTGACAGTTAAGTTTTGACTCAAAAAAATAAGTAAGGTGAAAGCAATATTTTACTGAAATGTGACATCCCAAAACATATTTGTTGGCTATTGGGTTCTATATGTAAATCTAAAAATTAAGCCTCTTTCAAAGGTAACTGAACTATCAACTTGTCTTATTGTCTATGATTGATGTCGCCTGAACATGTGGCCCTTAAAATATCACTTAGATATGATAAAACATCACTGGAATTAAATTCGCAGTTGGCAACATTTTCTTAGACAGGATACAATAAAACACTAAATATAAAAGGTAAAAAAAAGTATAGATTATGTTAAAATTGAGAACTCTGTTCATCAAAAGCCATCAAGAGTGAAAAAGCAACCATAAAGTTGCAGACAATATTTGCAATAATTATATTAGATGAGTCACTCCTAACCAGAATTTATAAAGAATTTCTACAAATCGATAAGAAAAAAGACACTCAATAGAACAATTACCAAAAGAGTTACAAAAAAACAAGAGGATATTCAAATAGCTAAAATGTTTATTAAGAAGTGTTCATCTTCGTCAGTCATCAGGGAATTACAAATTAAAACCATAATGAGATGATATTAGTACTTACCCACCAGAATGGTTAAAATAAAAAAGATGTAAAATGCCAAGTCTTGACAAAGATGTGCAGCAACCAGAATTCACATATGCTATTGGTAGCATTGTAAGTTAATACAACCTCTTGGGAAAACAGTTTGGCGGCATCTACTAAAACTGAACACATGCCATCCCTAAGACCCAGAAATTCTCATATGTGTATACCAATGCATACATGTGTTCACAGAAAGACAAGCACTAACATGTTTGTAGCAGCACTTTAAATAATAGTCCCCAAGTGGAAATTTCCCAAGTGCCCATAGACAGTAGAATGGATAAATAAATTGTCATATATTCACACATGGAATTCTATGCAGAAATGTGAACAAATCTAGAACTACAACAATATGGATGAAACTTAGAAACATAATGTTAAGCAAAAAAGCCAAATACAAAACAGAGAATGTGGTATTGTTCCCTTCATATAAAATATAAAAGTAGGAAACACTAACCAATGTTGGTAGAAGTCAGGACAGTGGTTATCCTGGAATGGGGGAGAGGGATGTGGATAAGAACAGAAAAGAAGCATAAAGCAGGGCTTCTGTGGTGTCAGTAATGATGTCAGTGGCCACTCCAGATGGCTTACTGCTGCCATCACACTGGCTGCAGATGGGAGGCAGCCTGGGGCTGCATGTTCCATGGAGTCGGCAGGAGCCCCACCCCTTGCAAGTTAGGGCAGGAGCTCCTGGGGTGCCGCTGCAGCCACCCAAACCACCGCTGCAGACCCAAGCCTCCAACTCCATGGGGCAGGTGGGACCCCCACCCTCCTGGGCCAGGCTGCAGCCTCAGGCATCCTTGCACTATTGTGGGCCTAGGAAGGCCCCCTGCCCTTGCAGGCTCCAAAGCACCTGTCCTGCTGCCTGGTTTTTCCGTGCTGTTGGTCCTGGCTCCAATCTTGGAACAATGTTGGGGCTGAGCCTGGGCAGCCATGAACAGCAGCAGGAGGCAGACAGATTCCTGGGCAGAAGGAGACGGGTCCTCCATAAGGCTCCACCTTCAGACTAGGGAGGGCCCAAAGGCTTAGGGCAGGGCTTCCAGACCCACGTACCAGAGTGGGGATCTGTGGTGCCTTTTCTGGCCCATCCATGGTTGCCCATGGACCAGTTGCTGTGCACTTCCTCCCCTCTGAGGTCCATAAAAACCCCAGGCTCAGCCAGAGCAGGGCAGAGAACAGAGAGATGATGGCATGACCATTCTACAGAGATGAGCTACCCTCTCTACTCATAGCTGGATATGATGAGTTGACCAGATGCACAGAGGAGATACCCTCTCTGCTAAGAGCTGCAGAGATGACAGGATGACCTGCTGGCAGAGAAGGGCCACCCTCTCCAGGGCCTCCTTTCTGCTGAAAGCCGAACACTCGGTGGGACAGCCTGCCTACAGAGAGGAGCTACCCACTGCAGGTCTCCTCTGAGCTGTTCTCACACTCAATAAAGCTCCTCTTTATCTTGTTCACCCTCCACTTGTCTGCACACTTCATTCTTCCTGGATGCAGGACAAGAACTCAGGCAAAGGCACCAACGGCCACAGAGGTTACCAGCCAGAAAAGCGACATCCCAAAGATCCCATAACAGTAATGTGCCTTCATCTGGATACTGGTTTAAGATGAACTCAGTTTGTGAAAATTCATCTATTTGTACTGTTAGGATATGTGAATATTATATAATTCAATAAAAAATTTCTAAAATCACTGGAATTCTAAAGAGACCCAATATTCCACATTTACCAGAATGTCTTTGGAAGAGAAGTTTGTATGTGATGGGAAGCAATATTTTCATGAGATGCTGATGTTCTGTGAAAGGGCCATATATACAAATTGGCCCTCAAATGCCAAAGGAGCTGAGAAACCAAAGAATAAGACAGACAAATCCAGTTTGTTGGCAAAGAGTGTTTTATTGGGGGAACTTACAGATAGAAGTATGGTCTTAGGCAGCCACAAGACAGGTAAATCTTTGCACTGTTACTCTGCAGACCCAAGGCTTATATATGAGTACCACAGGAAAATGGTATACATGCTCCAGCAAGACAATTAAAGGTGACCCTCCCAAACAGCCAAAAATGTGTGTGATAACATCAAGGTTGACATGTTCTTACACACAAACAGTAAATAAAGTAGGAGTCAGGAGATATTCACAGAATTGTGGCTAATCAGAAGTCAACATGGCAGGTTAGCATCCAAGATGGAGTCACTTTGTCTCCCAGCTGGGTAGTAGGCAGTATAGTAGACAGCTGTTGTTTTGCCTGCCTGCCCTGTGTACATTCTTGCCTTTTTAGAGCAAAAAAAAGAAATTTTCTTTGGATAACTATTTGTATATTACATGATGAGGCTTTCAAATGTAATGTTCTTCTCCCCTTCCCCACTACAAGGGTAGGCATGAAACCCAAGCCAACCACTCAGAGAACTCTATCCAACTAGACACAATGATTGGTCCTAATATTAGCATGTATCTAAAAAGGGCCAGTCAGAGTCCTTTTTAGTAGATCTGAAATTGAGGGTGCTTGGTACACCCTTAGCCTCTCAGGTATGTAAGTCAACAAATCCCTTTTTTACTTAAGCTAATTAGAATGGATTTTGTCACTTGAAGCCCATAGAGCTCTGACTCATGCAAGTGGTGGGGTCTCTGAAGGGTGTGTTCAGGTAACACAGTCATTCATTAAATTATCTTGTAATTAGGGTGGTTCTAGTTAACAAGGGAGCTTTGGCTGAATGGTATATGCAACCTTCCCCACTCAGTATTTGTATTAATCTGTCACTGTGTAACAAATTACCACAAATTTTGTGGTGTAAAACAACACATATATGTTGCCTCCCAGTTTGTGTGGGTCATGAATCCAGGTACAGCTTAGCTTGCTCCACTGCCTACAGGGCCCTCACAAGGCACCATTAAGTGTCAGCAGGGGCTGAGGTTGCATTCGAAAGCTTGACTGGGGAAGGATCTGCTTCCAAGCTTGCATGCTTGTTGGCAGGATTCAGTTACTCATGGGCTGTGAGACTGAGAGCCTCAGTTGTTTGCTGGCTGTTGATGGAGGCTACCCTCATTTCCTTGCCACATGGACATCTCTTAACCCAGCTGCTTATTTCATCAAAGTATGCAAGCTGAGAAGGCATTGAGAGGGTCTGTTAATAAAACAGAAGTAAAACTCTTATGTAACACCATCACAGAAATGACAGCCCATCACTGTTGCTATTTTATAGTGGTTAAAAGCAAGTTGCTAGGTCAGCCCACACTTATGGGGAGGAGATTACACAGGGCATAACTACCAAGAGGCATGGATTATTGGGGTTCATTTTAGGATTGGCCTGCGATAGTGTTCAAGTGTTAAATACAAATTTAAATAATATCAGTCTGAAGGGGCAGCAAGTTATTAATCTGCCCAGGCCATGTGTTTTGGCCAGTTTATATTATACATATTCACAGCTGGTGTCAGTATCCATTAGGGCAGGTGGTGGTGGGGATCCAGAAAAGGTCAAGGAGCTTAGAAATGATGCGTAGTAAATTAAACCTTTAAACAAAAGAGGAAAAATACTCTATAATAAGATACGCCTGTACCCCTAAAACCTTAAGAAATCAAAGAAGTGTCATAAACTTTATGAAAGTTTTGCTATAAGAACACTGGCAAGTCAAGCACTTTAAATTGTCTTTATATTAGTGATCTATTTGAATTCCCCATAAGTTCTTAGTCATGCATCAGAAAAGGCAAGATAAATTGGTTAAGATCACAGATAGGCCAGGCGTGGTGGCTCATGCCTGTAATCCCAGCACTTTGGGAGGCCAAGGCGGGCAGATCACAAGGTCAGGAGATTGAGACCATCCTGGCTAACATGGTAAAACCCCGTCTCTACTAAAAACACAAAAAAATTAACCGGGCGTGGTGGCGGGCACCTATAGTCCCAGCTATTCTGGAGGCTGAGGCAGGAGAATGGCATGAACCCGGGAGGTGGAGCTTGCAGTGAGCTGAGATCAAGCCACTGCCCTGCAGCCTGGACGACAGAGCTAGACTCTGTCTCAAAAAAAAAAAAAAAAAAGATCACAGGTACTTAAACCTCAAGTTAAAAACGTGAAAATATGTATATGTAACTTATATATAATTATTATACTTAAAATTTTTTGTATTTCCATAAAAATTACATATAACATACAATGGATTATGTGTTACATGTATTTTATACGGATTATATATTATATATGCTATATGTAATATACAGTACACAATATTTTCCTTTTAGTTGTAAATTCTTTTTTTCTTTTTGATCCATCCAAAGCATTGATTAGAAGAACTTAGGCACAGAGAAGGCTGTAGCAATCTTTGCAACAAACAGCAAGAGACAATGGTGTTCTGTCTAGCTATGTCTGCAGTGAGGAGGTCAGGGCATGGAGTTTATATAAAGGTTTAAGGATTTGGGCTCAAGGCTAGGACTAGTTTCTTCCTCGTAAACCTTGATACCTGTATGAGGGCCTGGGAATGTTCAAAGCACTGGTGTCAAGCCTGCTGGGAAAAGCCTGCAGCTGGTTGTGTGTCATAGTGTGATCAAGGTACTCTGTGATTTTTGGTCAAGACACAGGGAAAAAGCAGGGGGTGGAGGGGACCGGGGGATTCCACAAGTAGTTTGTAAGTACTTTACCTCCTCCTTACCTCCAGTCCAAATTGCAACCTTTTGAGGTTATAAATAGGAAGGGAAGAAGACTTCTGTATCCACATTTGAGTGGTGTAGGGAAAGGAATTTGTCTCAGTCAAACATAGGGATAAGGAAACAAAACCCTGTTGATTAATGGCCAGTAAGTATGTCTGGTCAGCTTATGGCTGGCACACATTCCCAAATTCACAGATAATTTCAAGCTTATGAATAGGCAGTGTTCTCACTTGTAAACATTCACTAAACGATGACTATTGTTACCAGTGGTACACATGATCTATGATTAATATGAACCAATTCAGAAGATATAGGTAGTAGCAGCCTTCCCTGTCAGAGGAAGCACACGTATGCCTGGAAGTTCTGAATCAACAGCATGAGGATCTTAGCACTAGGATCTGTGTGCTGGGACTCACCAGTAGTGCGACCTATTTGAAGTCTCAGTATGGAATCTCTGTGGAAGCCTATGCATTAAGTCATGTCTTCCCTCCCTTAGCTGAAACCTGATACAACCAGAAGTTGGAGAAATCGTGGTAGCAGAAAGAGAGGGGGGAAGACAGAGCACTGCACAAATCCAGGGTCTCTATTCTCATCACAGTCTAAGTAAATGCCACCCTTGGGGCAGGCGCTAAGTTCACAGTGTTACAAATACAGAAAAAATGAGTGAGGTTACATTTTGGAGATCTTTCCTGTAATGGACATCTGCTGTTTTCTCTACTCAGCCTCACTTCCTCACTTTTTTAGTAACAGTGCATCAGTTTTTCTTGGGTGTCTATTCTCCATGCTCTCAGTCCATGCTGTTCAGGTGAGCTGACCACAAGACATCTGGGGCAGACAGACCAGTGACTCAGGCCTAGTAAATTGGTCACAGCAATTGATTCATGGATGGGCCTGTGACCAAATTTGGATCAATGAGAATCAGCCCTGGGGTTTTTGCTGGAAAAATTACAAAAGACCTATTCACTTTTAGGCTTGCTAACATGGTAGGCTGTGGAGCCAGCCTGAGAATTGAGCTCTCCTGGGACAAGACTGAAACAACATTTGGGCAGCAAATCCCAGGGTTGTGCCAAAAACTATTGCCAGTAGTCAATCGATGTCTTGGGTATTTGAACTTTCTCTTGTCTTGGGGTAACTCTCAGTGTCCTGTGGATTCCTAAATAGGCAGAGCATGGCCTTCATCTCATCTCTTGTGAAGAGTCTGGACCTTACTGCCCCTGGATCTAACCTCTGTTCTCCAAAATCCCTTCCAATATTTATTCCAGATGGCCAGCTGTGTCCTTATACATTGGAATTCCTGGTAACTTGCCTTGATATACCAGTAGAGAGTATGTATGCACCCCAAACCTAATATAGGGAAATGCCATTATTTAAGAAAGAGCTTTCCAATGGAGACCCCCAAAATAGAATGGGATGTTTTATAAATTTGCATGTCACTGGAGATGTTCTGTATCACTAAGACTCAGTAAGGCTAAGCAATTTTCAAGATAACACAGCCGATAAATGGCAAAGCCAAATTATAACCAAATCTTCTGATCCCAAAGACCATGCTCCGTCCACGATGCCAAGCTACATTGCTTTCATAGTCTCTCTAGAATATAGAGATTTGCAATGGTGTTTAGGATTTCCTCTGCCTCCCACTCCCCTTCAATAATAAGGGATGCGCATTTTCAAGGTGGATACTGTGATGGTTAATTGCATATATCAACTTGTGTGGGTCATGAAATAGCCAGATATTTGGCTGAATATTACTGCTGGGTGTGTCTGTGAGGGTGTTTCTGGATGAGATTAACACTTGAATAGATAGACTGAGTAAAGCAGATGGCCGTCCCCAATGTGGGTTGGCCTCATCCAATTCATTGAAGGCCTGAATAGGTTAAAAGATTGAGTAAGAAAGAATTATTTCTCTTTGCCTGACTGTCTTCAAGCTGGGACATCAATTTTCTCCTGCCTTTGGACTCTGACTGGGACTTATGCCATTAACTCCCCTGGGTTTCTGTCTTGCTGATTGCAGATCTTGGACTTCTCAGTCTCCTTAATCATGTGAGCTAATTCCTCATAGTAAATCACTGTGTGTGTGTGTGTGTGTGTGTGTGTGTGTGTGTGTGTGTGTGTATTTCCCATCGCTTCTATTTCTCCAAGACCACAGTACAGTGCACTGTGGGGCTAAGTTTCACAGAGAAGTACTGCACTAAAGTCATGCCTGATACAATGCATGATATCCTAGAATCTCAGTTTCTTCATTGGTAAAATGGGTATGATAAGGAATCTGACTCCATTTTTTGACTTTTGACTACTGCCAGCTTTTAAGCCTTACCCCTCCCTCTTCCTCATCTGCCCACATCCGGGAGAACTGATAAGAAAACCAGGATATTCCCTCCTTTGCTGCTAGGAAGCTGCATGGCAAGTTCAAACCATGTGTGGGAACCCTCACCCTGGCCCCACCCCAACCACCAACAAAACAAACCCTAAGCCAGTATCCTTTCTGTGCTCTCTCTCAAGCCATTTTTTTTATCTGCTTGGAAGCCACCCTGCTATCCCCAGAAAGCCTCATTATGCGAATAATAGTTTTCATACCTATGTGAGGTGGATGTGTGGCATCATCAGTTTTGACATCCAAATCAAATTTGGATGAGGGTCCCTCCTGCTTCTGAAGAGTGATCATTCATAACAATGGGATTACTAACTACCTTCAAGGATGATTGTAAGAATTAGAGCTAATGTAATAAAGTACAGTGCTTTACAGTCACATAGTAGGTGCTCATAAGGTTGTAATAGAGGTAAAATGAATTAAAAATTATAAAGCAACTTAGGACAATTAGAAAGTATATAGTGTTTCCTAATTGTTTAATAAACACAATTAAAATAAAAAACTCTTACTGCTGTCATTTCTGCTAGTGTGTAATCAAAGTTTTAATTTTTGTACATGAAGGAAAATCCACAGTTTTTACCTAAAATTACATCTAAAAAGCATTTCCTTGGAATACAATACACTCCCAATCTACTGACAAGCCCATTTAAGTAAAACAACATTTCTGATTCTTAGCTGTCATATTTACAAGCTCAGGTGTAAATATACATTGTAAGAGTGTGCCTTTGTGTTCCCTTGAGGTAATAGACTGGAGCTATTTAGGGGGCCTGGCATTACCAGCACAGGTGGAGTTTCAGTCTTCTGAGGAAGGGAAACTCCCACTGGGATTCTGATGATGATGGCAGTGGAGCTGGAATGAGGCCCAACTCACCGTACCTGAGGAAGAATTCAATTGCAGATTCCCACATACACCCCTCACAAATTGTCCACTAGACAGAATTTAAGAAGATATGAGATGTCATTGTATTTTTAAAAGTCCTCAAGAATTTCCAGAGGTAATAGATCTGAGAGCAGCCTCCAAAGAAGCCTTGAAAGAGACCCACCATGGCAATTTTGATGTTTCCAATTTGTGCTCTCCCTCATGCAAGCTAAATGTGCACTTAATGCAACTCCACTTTCAGCATCTAGCTGTGACTAATCTGTCATCCTTTATCAAGTGAATATTTGTGACCCTTGACCTGAAGCATAAATGAACTGCAGGGAGATGTGGGACCTGAGTCAATTCAAGGACTGCTACCAGGCCCCATGTGGAGAATGCCCTGACAGCTGCAGAGGACAGCTGAGAAGATCTCTAAGAAAAACCCTCTAAGTCAGAAACTACATCAGGACTGTGAGCAGATGTCTGGAAGAGGTCAATCTATCCATTCCTGCTCTTCTCCCCAAGAGATGGTAGATACCACTATGAAAGATGTCCTCTTTCGAAAACAGTAAGTGATATTAGGACTACAATGGGCCATTGGTCCCTTACCTCCATTGAATTTGATAGTATTGACTGCTAATAAGGCCCTTCCTCCCCTTTTCAGTGTTAAAGAGAAGACGAAACACTGTGGTCAATGTGCTTTTAACTGGAAAATCTTTACCAGAGACATTAAATTGAAATGTCCAAACTTCTGCATGGAAGACTACTTCATCCATTTTTCATGAATATTTCTAACAAAAAAACTTGTATATGTGGTGAAGGTCAAAATCATGAGATGTCAGCTTCTCTTCTCATGAAGTGTTTTGCCATGTGTGAGATAATGTATATTATGGAAGATGATATAATCTTCCATAGTATTACAGTGGCTCAACTAGGCATTAAAATACACCGAATTATATGGGGAGAAAGTTATTTCCCTTAAATTTTTTTTTTCCTTCTGATTATCTCCAACATAAACGCACAGTTTGCTGCTGGTCTTTTAGCAACCCTCTGACAGGGAGCACAACTTAGGCTTCAAGTCCAAGAAAAATAAGGCTTAGCTAAAATTTTGTCTAACATTTTCTTTGTTTTTCTTGGATTGAATTTTATAGTTACATTCAGTTTTTAACAAGTGATGCCTGTCTTCAATTTTATAGTAATGATATAATTAGAACATGTGGAAAAAAAGATTTTTTAAAAAGTAATAATATGAGGTCCCCTTCCCAAAAAA
This sequence comes from Pongo pygmaeus, assembly GCF_028885625.2. Taxonomy (NCBI): domain Eukaryota; kingdom Metazoa; phylum Chordata; class Mammalia; order Primates; family Hominidae; genus Pongo; species Pongo pygmaeus. Next base: position 99,740,687 of record NC_072383.2, read on the forward strand.
GAATTGAATTTTAAGAAAGTGAGATGATTAAAAACTCAAGTCAATACGAGTACAGGTGATTCAAAGGTATAGCAAAAATCGTGAAGGCAATACACAAATGACTGAACTTCGGAAATCACTGCGTTAATGCATTTTTAAAGTGTTAAGAGGCACAAACAATTCCCAGAAGATGATATCTCCAATTAGTTCCTCTTAATTCTGACCTGAAATACCTAAGAATGATAGAGAGGGGTGAAAGCTGGGATGCCAATCTATTACCCACTGTGGCTTCCCTGGCCCCACTCTCTCTCCTCTTTCAACTTACCAAGATGCATCCTTCATCTTCAACTGCTCTTCAATGTCAAAATTTTACCGTAAGAAGACAGAAGAGTTCTGTTTTATGCGTAATGGAAATAAGGGCAATGTAATTATCACAATTAAAAGTTACTTTCGGCCTGGCACAGTGGCTCATGCCTGTAATCCCTGCACTTTGGGAGGCCGAGGTAGGGGGATCACCTGAGGTCGGGACTTCGAGACCATCTTGGCTAACATGGTGAAACCCCGTCTCTACTAAAAATACAAAAAATTAGCTGAGCCCGTTGGCGGGCGCCTGTAATCCCAGCTACTTAGGAGGCTGAGGCAGGAGAATCGCTTGAACCCAGGAGGCAGAGGTTGCAGTGAGCCAAGATTGCACCACTGTACTCCAGCCTGGGAAACGAGTGAAACTCCGTCTCATAAAAAAAAAAAAAAGTTAATTTCATCAAACCCATAGATATATTCAATCCACACTACTGAAAACATCTTTAAGTTCAAAAGACTTGAGTAATAAATTAGTTAATTATGCAATTATGAAATAGAAAACACAAAATCAATTGTTTCACATAGAAATTATGGGATGGTATTCAACTGAGACCAAGGCAATTGTAATTTTAAATAGCATGAGCTTTAGCTAACATTCAATAAGTGATAGACAAGTAGATGATAGATAGATACATGGTAGATATGCACACATGTGTACAATCATATCATTCAACAACATGGACCACCGACAATATACATGGTAGTGTGCTCATTGCCGTAATAGATGCATTGACAAAAACATGGCCCCTGGCCTCTCAGATTTTCATTTCATTTCCCCCAAAAACCAATAATTATTGAGCACTTACTCTGTGCCAGGAACATGCACAAAGTACCTGGCACAGAGTAAGTGCTCAATAATTGTTAGTTCTCTTACCCCACCCTTCCCTTTCCACATTCTCATCATTAATGGAAGATGAAAGAGTCCCACGGATCCCTTTTACAGAAAATGAAAAGGAATGCACTGCAGGGGCCCCTTGGCCCTTCTAATAATGCAAACCATGTAACATGTACAGGAAATTAACTCTAGAATAGACTCAGAATTTTCAGAGCAAATAATTTGTAGCTTCATCCCAACTTTAGACTAGCTGGGGGAAAGTTTCTGGGAAGCAGGATAAAATCACCTAGTGTGAGGCCAGCAGGGCAAATTCCAGGAACTGCAGGCTCCCACCCCAAGCCCTGTCCTGATGTCCCCATCCATTGCCTGTGTCGGCAGCTCTGACAGTGGTGGGTTTGACAAAGGTGCATGTTCAGGAAGAGTTGGTGTTAGGGAATCCCAATACGCTCTGCACTTCATTCATTCCTGATAAGTGACTGAGTTCTTTGCAGGTGAGCCAGTCTCGTCCTCCTTCTAGGAAGCCTACTCTGGATAAAAAGACCTGCATAACCTCAGTCACAAAGCTTCTTGAGAAGACACAAATAGCCAGTTTTTACTTTTCAAGGTTATAGAATATTGGCATTTTTTAAATTTTTTTTTTATTATTATACTTTAAGTTTTAGGGTACATGTGCACAATGTGCAGGTTAGTTACATATGTATACACGTGCCATGCTGGTGTGCTACACCCATTAACTCGCCATTTAGCATTAGGTATATCTCCTAAGGCTATCCCTCACCCCTCCCCCCACCCCACAACAGTCCCCAGAGTGTGATGTTCCCCTTCCTGTGTCCATGTGTTCTCATTGTTCAATTCCCATCTATGAGTGAGAACATGCGGTGTTTGGTTTTTTTGTCCTTGCGATAGTTTACTGAGAATGATGATTTCCAATTTCATCCATGTCCCTACAAAGGACATGAACTCATCATTTTTTATGGCTGCATAGTATTCCATGGTGTATATGTGCCACATTTTCTTAATTCAGTCTATCATTGTTGGACATTTCGGTTGGTTCCAAGTCTTTGCTATTGTGAATAGTGCCGCAATAAACATACGTGTGCATGTGTCTTTATAGCAGCATGATTTATAGTCCTTTGGGTATATACCCAGTAATGGGATGGCTGGATCAAATGGTATTTCTAGTTCTAGATCCCTGAGGAATCGCCACACTGACTTCCACAATGGTTGAACTAGTTTACAGTCCCACCAACAGTGTAAAAGTGTTCCTATTTCTCCACATCCTCTCCAGCACCTGTTGTTTCCTGATTTTTTAATGATCACCATTCTAACTGGTGTGAGATGGTATCTCATTGTGGTTTTGATTTGCATTTCTCTGATGGCCAGTGATGGTGAGCATTTTTTCATGTGTTTTTTGGCTGCATAAATGACTTCTTTTGAGAAGTGTCTGTTCATGTCCTTTGCCCACTTTTTGATGGGGTTGTTTGTTTTTTTCTTGTAAATTTGTTTGAGTTCATTGTAGATTCTGGATATTAGCCCTTTGTCAGATGAGTAGGTTGCAAAAATTTTCTCCCATTCTGTACGTTGCCTGTTCATTCTGATGGTAGTTTCTTTTGCTGTGCAGAAGCTCTTGAGTTTCATTAGATCCCATTTGTCAATTTTGGCTTTTGTTGCCATTGCTTTTGGTGTTTTAGACATGAAGTCCTTGCCCATGCCTATGTCCTGAATGGTAATGCCTAGGTTTTCTTCTAGGGTTTTGATGGTTTTAGGTCTAACGTTTAAGTCTTTAATCCATCTTGAATTGATTTTTGTATAAGGTGTAAGGAAGGGATCCAGTTTCAGCTTTCTACATATGGCTAGCCAGTTTTCCCAGCACCATTTATTAAATAGGGAATCCTTTCCCCATTGCTTGTTTTTCTCAGGTTTGTCGAAGATCAGATAGTTGTAGATATGTGGCGTTATTTCTGAGGGCTCTGTTCTGTTCCATTGATCTATATCTCTGTTTTGGTACCAGTACCATGCTGTTTTGGTTACTGTAGCCTTGTAGTATAGTTTGAAGTCAGGTAGTGTGATGCCTCCAGCTTTGTTCTTTTGGCTTAGGATTGACTTGGCGATGAGGGCTCTTTTTTGGTTCCATATGAACTTTAAAGTATTTTTTTCCAATTCTGTGAAGAAAGTCATTGGTGGCTTGATGGGGATGGCATTGAATCTGTAAATTACCTTGGGCAGTATGGCCATTTTCACAATATTGATTCTTCCTACCCATGAGCATGGAATGTTCTTCCATTTGTTTGTATCCTCTTTTATTTCCTTGAGCAATGGTTTGTAGTTCTCCTTGAAGAGGTCCTTCACATCCCTTGTAAGTTGGATTCCTAGGTATTTTATTCTCTTTGAAGCAATTGTGAATGGGAGTTCACTCATGATTTGGCTCTCTGTTTGTCTGTTGTTGGTGTATAAGCCACATTTTCTTAATCCAGTCTATCATTGGTGGACATTTGGGTTGGTTCCAAGTCTTTGCTATTGTGAATAGTGCCACAATAAACATATGTGTGCATGTTTCTTTATAGTAGCATGATTTATAATCCTTTGGGTATATACCCAGTAATGGGATTGCTGGGTCAAATGGTATTTCTAGTTCTAGATCTTTGAGGAATTGCCACACTGTCTTCTACAATGGTTGAAATAGTTTACACTCCCACGAACAGTGTAAAAGCGTTCCTATTTCTCCACATCCTCTCCAGCATCTGTTGTTTCCTGACTTTTTAATGATCGCCATTCTAACTGGTGCGAGATGGTATCTCATTGTGGTTTTGGTTTGCATCCCTCTGATAGCCAGTGATGATGAACATTTTTTTCATGTGTCTGTTGGCTGCATAAATGTCTTCTTTTGAGAGTGTCTGTTCATATCCTTTGCCCACTTTCTGATGTTTTTTTTTTCTTGTAAATTTGTTTAAGTTCTTTGTGGGTTCTGGATATTAGCCCTTTGTCAGATGGGTAGATTGCAAACATTTTCTCCAATTCTATAGGTTGCCTGTTCCCTTTGATGGTAGTTTCTTTTGCCATGCAGAAGCTCTTTAATTAGATCCCATTTGTCAATTTTGGCTTTTGTTGCCATTGCTTTTGGTGTTTTAGTCATGAAGTCTTTGCCCACGCCTATGACCTGAATGGTATTGCCTAGGTTTTCTTCTAGGGTTTTTATAGTATTTTCTTAAATAGAACAATTATTATCACTTTCAAATAAATTTGTGGCAGGCTGCTATGCATTTACCAAAATGATTTCTTATCCGCAGCGGTGTCTGCAGAACCGTGGGTTTTCGTGATCTGCGAATGCTGCTGTCTGATCGTTCCTCTGGAAGTTTTGTCTCAGAGGAGTACTCGGCAGTGTGAGGTGTCAGTCTGCCCCTACTGGGGGATGCCTCCCAGTCAGGCTGCTCGTGGGTCAGGGGTCAGGGACCCACTTGAGGAGGCAGTCTGCCCGTTCTCAGATCTCCAGCTGCATACTGGGAGAACCACTGCTCTCCTCAAAGCTGTCAGACAGGGACATTTAAGTCTGCAGAGGTTATTGCTGTCTTTTTGTTTGTCTGTGCCCTGCCCCCAGAGGTGGAGCCTACAGAGGCAGGCAGGCCTCCTGGAGCTGTGGTGGGCTCCACCCAGTTCGAGCTTCCTGGCTGCTTTATTTACCTAAGCGAGCCTGGGCAATGGCGGGCGCCCCTCCCCCAGCCTCGCTGCCGCCTTGCAGTTTGATCTCAGACTGCTGTGCTAGCAATCAGCGAGACTCCGTGGGCGTAGGACCCTCTGAGCCAGGTGCGGGATATAATCTCCTGGTGCATGCGCTGTTTCCTAAGCCCGTCGGAAAAGCATAGTATTGGGGTGGGAGTGGCCCGATTTTCCAGGTGCTGTCTGTCACCCCTTTCCTTGACCAGGAAAGGGAATTCCCTGACCCCTTGCACTTCCCCAGTGAGGCAATGCCTCGCCCTGCTTCAGCTGGCGCACTGTGCGCTGCCCCCACTGTCCTGTGCCCACTGTCTGGCACTCCCTAGTGAAATGAACCCAGTACCTCAGATGGAAATGCAGAAATCACCCGTCTTCTGCGTCACTCACGCTGGGAGCTGTAGGCCGGAGCTGTTCCTATTCGGCCATCTTGGCTCCCATGTCTCAATATTGGCATTTTTTTTCAGTTGCCCAGAGCCTCGCATAGTGCCTAACCATATATAGACATCCAGGATACCGTGTTGTTTGAGTAATGAACGAATTAAAAGTAGCTCACGCCTGTAATCCCAGGAAAGTGGGATTACTGGGGAAGTGCAAGGGGTCAGGGAATTCCCAGACAACTTTGGGAGGCTGAGGTGGGCAGATCACTTGCGGTCAGGAGTTGGAGACCAGCCTGGACAACATGGTGAAACCCCCGTCTCTACTAAAAATACAATAATTAGCTGGGCATGTTGGCGCATGCTTGTAATTCCAGCTACCCTGGAGGCTGAGGCAGGAGAATGGCTTGAACTCAGGAGGTAGAGGTTGCAGTTAGCCAAGATCACACCACTGCACTCCAGCCCGGGCAACAGAGCAACACTCTGTCTCAGGGAAAAAAAAAAAAAGTGTCACTCAGGAAATTGACAATTCTGTCGGAATGACCTGTTAAAACTCTAATAAAATGGCAATAGCTAACACATACTTCCTATTATATACTAGGCACTGTTCTAAATGCTGAAAGTTGTTACTTTCTAAAATATTTTTTAAATCCTTCAACAACCCTATGAGGTGGATATACTTATTAATAGGAGCAACTATTATTATACCCATGAGAAAGCTTCCAGCACAGCATAATAGAAAGGAGACCTGGTTTTACTCATCACCATCCATAGCACCTTGCACAACAAGCCCTCAACCATGGCTGCACCTAAATGTACATAAGTCAAGTTCCTTTCTTTTCTTTTTTTTCTGAGACAGAGTTTCACTGTGTCACCCAGGCTGGAGTGCAGTGGCACGATCTTGGCTCACTGCAACCTCTGCCTCCCAGGTTCACGCCATTCTCCTGCCTCTCCTGCCTCAGCCTCCCAAGTAGCTGGGACTTCAGGCACCTGCCACCATGCCCGGCTAATTTGTTTTTTTTTTGTTTGTTTTTTTTTTTACTTTTACTTTCAGTAGAGATGGGGTTTCACTGTGTTGGCCAGGCTGATCTTGAACTTGTGATCTGCCCGCCTAAACCTCCCAAAGTGCTGGGATTACAGGCGTGAGCCACCGCTCCTGGCCATCAAGTTGCTTTCTCACAGGTCAAGGAAAATAGAGACTCAGAAAGAGTAACTGACTTGCCCAAGATTGCCCAGCTAATAGTTGGTGAAACTGAATTCAAAACTAGGTAGTCTTGCTCTTCAATCAGTGCTTCTAACCACTAAGTTACACTGCCTCACAAGAATAACAGAAGCAATTTTTCCACTTATACCACACCCTTCTTATAACAAGATACTTGAACATGTGCATAGCCATGTGTGTTTTGGTAAAGATATACCTACATCCTGTGAAAGTAGCACAATCTGAAATCCTGAACTCTTTTCTTTCTAGTTAGGCCTACAGAACTTGAAAACATACAGTCCCTTTTCATTAGTTAGGAAGAGAAACCTTGACACTAAAACTAAGCATTTGTTTGCAAATATCCACCTTCATATACCAACCCATATATAAACATTCATGGACTAGACATTGGTTTGAGGTCCTGCTATGACGAACCAGTGGCCTGTGGCCCACCTCACACTTTTGTCATTCTGTACTGCTCCCATCTCTCAACCAACCAAACAGTAACCTGGTCACCTGTCTAAGCCCCTGTCAAGCCAATCCAGTTGTTTTTTTTCCAGCAAGGTGAATTATAGAGGGTAGAAGTATTTTACCTTTTTTTATTACCTTCTCTGCAACAGAAGTCACGGGCCCATAACAATATCCAATCAGAAATTTCTTCTGCCTTGTTCTAAACACAAAGGGATAAGTTTCCTCCTAGATTTTATAAAACTCTTAAAAGAAAATGCATGATTTTTAAACAAAGGCACTTCAAAAAGAGGATTTGAAGATATTACTGGTCGTTGTCCCTTATAGCAGCTATGAGGCCTTCATCTGGGAAAGGGGCACCAAAATTTTGTGGTGACTTTCTTAATAATAGACAGTTGTCACAGTATGTTAATCAAAACTACTTCCCATACTTCCCATAATTGTTAGCTGGCCTTGTCATGAGAGAGATTTTTTCAAAGGTTTCCCATAATGATGTAACGTATGAAAACAAAGCGGGTTATGAAATAATATGTATTGTATAATTATATCTTTAATAGTACGTATGTATTTACAGGCATAAAAGTGTCCTGGAAGGATACACCCAAGAGTGTTAACGTATTAGAATTATATGTAATTTTGAATTTTTTTCTTATCCAAATATTCTAATTCTTACCAGGTGCGGTGGCTCACCCCTGTAATCCCAGCACTTTGGGAGGCTGAGGCGGGTGGATTACTTGAGGTCAGGAGTTCAAGACCAGCCTGGCCAACATGGTGAAACCCTGGCTCTATTAAAAATACAAAAAATTAGCCGGGTGTGGTGGGCACGCCTGTAATCTCAGCTATTCAGGAGGCTAAGGCAGGAGAATCCCTTGAACCCGGGAGGTGGAGGTTGCAGTGAGCTGAGATTGCACCACTGAACTCCAGCCTGTGCAACAGAGTAAGACTTGGCCTCAAAAATAAATAAATAAATATATATATATAAATAAATATTCTGATTCTTGTGCTACAAATATGTATTCCTTCTGTATTAACACAAAATGTTTCAACTACCAAAAAAATAAGATTCAGATGAGCTACATAAACAGTTTCTGAGAGTACCAAGATTGCACTAAGATTCTATGCCTCCAGAAGGGGGTAAGAAAGTTAATATTTATTAAGAACTTGCTATATTTCAGACACTTTGTCTTTTTTTCCCATTTAATCCTCTCTGTGATTCTGTAAGATGGGTAGTATTATTACCATCTTACAGATGAGGAAACTTGAGGCTCAAGAAGGTTACATAAACATCTAAATCATATACTGAGCACAGAGCCAGGATTCCACCAGATTCATCTGATCCCAAAGGCCACACTCTCTTCACCTGCAGAGGAAACTTCCAGCACAGCATAATAGAAAGGAGACCTGGTTTTACTCATCACCATCCATAGCACCTTGCACAACAATCCCTCAATCATGGCTTCACCTAAGTGTACATAAGTCAAGTTCCTTTCTTTTCTTTTCTTTTCTTTTTTTTTTTTTTTTTGAGACAGAGTTTCGCTGTGTCTCCCAGGCTAGAGTGCAGTGGCGCTATCTCAGCTCACTGCAACCTCTGCCTCCTGGGTTCACGCCATTCTCCTACCTCAGCCTTCCAAGTAGCTGGGACTACAGGCGCCCGCCACCATGCTAATTTTTTGTTTTCTTTTACTCTTAGTAGAGACAGGGTTTCACTGTGTTGGCCAGGCTGATCTTGAACTCTTGACCTAGTGATCTGCCTGCCTCAGACTTCCAAAGTGCTGGGATTACAGGCGTGAGTCACCACGCCTGGCCATCAAGTTCCTTTCTTACAGGTCAAGGAAGAAGTGCCATGTAAGGCACACAGACACTCCACTTACCCCCTTCACTCATCCCAAGTTAATGCAAATGTCTCTGAGATTCTCGTTACAGCTGCAGTGCAATTTGCTGTGTCTTTTAAGACAAAATGTGGGTTGCATTCTCTCTGTTTGTGGTACAGACCCATTATTAGGGTGACTTAGAGCCCTTTGATAATTCTGAGATACATATTACACATGCTCTTAAAGGAAGCGTCTTTACATCACAGTCAGCTGACAGTTGGCCTCTTATGTTAACAACTGGCAAAACATCACAGCTTTGCCTCAATTACCTTTTGTTTTCCTCTCCTGTTAGATGTTTTGTTAAGTATTAATATGACTTTGGTTTCCCCATCAAACCAACAAGCTTCAGGTGATTCATTTATGATCTCTCTTTGCTGTCACATAACTTCTGTGAAGAACATAATCGCTAGACATTGTTTTCCCATTATGAAAAATGATGCAGTGAGGAAGTGCAGATGCACCTTATGGAATAAGACTGGCAAAATGGCAAGTGGGGAGTGATTGGCAAGAAACTGACATTATAGGAAAAGAAGCAAACTGTGAGCAGACATGGATGGGCATTGACATTTAGGCAGTGGGAGAAAGAATATGTGGATATGTGATAATGGAGGGAAAGTACTTCCACTGACAACAGCAAGGACTGTTTCTGAGGCTCTTACAATGGGTCAGACTCAAGAATAAGTGTTTTACACATGATTCATCCTCACAAGCAGGAGCGGATCCAAGGTTTGTGCAACTCTGAAGATGACACATTTTGGGAAGAGGGCAGGGGTATTTAGACTAGAAAATTACAAATACAGCATACCTAAAGCCCTCCTGTGAGAAGCCTGTACAAGTGAGGTGTCTTGAGCCTTAAGCTCCCTGAGCTTCATGACAAACCCATAAACCCTCTGAAGTGGTCTCATCCATTCCACATATAAGGGAAGCTCAACAAGGTTGGCTGGGCACAGTGGCTCATGCCTGCAATCCCAGCACTTTGGGAGGCCAACGTGGGAGAATCATTTGAGTTCAGGAGTTTGAGGCCAGGCTGGGCAACATAGTGAGACTCCATCTCTACAAAAAATTTTTTTAAGTTAGTCAGGCATGGTGATGCATGCCTGTGGTCCCAGCCACTCAGGAGGCTGAGGTGGAAGGATCACTTGATCCTGGCTGGTTAAAGCTGCAGTGAGCCATGATAAGCCAGAGCACTCCAGCCTGGGCAACAGAGCGAGATCCTGTCTCACGTATGTGCACCATACTTGAACATATGCAAGTATGCAAGTGCAAGGGAGTTGGCATCTCATGGGGCAACTTAATCACCACAGGGCATGAACTAGTGGATAAATGTTCCCCTCTTCTGACTCTTAGGCAGATGATTCTGAAAGGGTGATGAATTCATCCTTTCCAGGGACCTGAGTTTTCCCTGGGTTAGCACTGGAAATCCCGTGTTGCTGTTCGTTATCCTAATTCCGAAATGCATTCTGCAGGACTGGTTAGAGAGTCCCAGTAGGATCAAGTCCCAGTTTCCCACAGCTTAATAACGCACACTGTTTTGCATTTCCCTGCTTTCCTGGGATTACTTCCCAGGCTCAACAAGGTTAACTAACTTGTCCAGTAACGCAACTAGCAAGTAACAGAACAGGCTTCTAAAATCCTAAAAAAAAAAATTTCCAAAGCCCCCAAATAGGCAAACTCCTATTTGTCTTGAGGACAAACTCTTAAAGCAGCAGCACAAACACCTTGATGTGGTTCTGTGAGTTTTCCTGGCAGGGCCCAGCCTATCCTTCGTCAGAACCTGCAGAGCTTGGGGCTGTGGAACCCTGCCAAGACCTCTGGTGGAACTTGTATCTTTCAGATTCATAGAATCTATAAAGAAAGCCACTGTTGAGGTGGAGAGAAAAACAAGTTTTAATCATTCAGCTCTTTGTATCCACAAACCAAAAAGCAGGGAAAAAAATTCTTTTTAAGACACATATTTAATTTAGCCACAGTCCTGGATAAAAAACTTCCAGTATTAAGAGCTGGATGTGGGGAATTGCTGGTAAACTGGCTCAGGGAAGGGTGGGTGTGGAGAGAACATGGATTTGTAGCATCTGTCAATTTCTGTGGTGTCAATACTCTCCCTATGACTGATTTCAAGCTACCAGTGGTTGTTTGGCTTGAAACATTCCTGAATATTTAGCAACTGGCTCTTACAAGCGGGTAGGAGCAGCACACCACTGGCTGTGATGATCATGACCTCAAGTTCTACAGTAATTAGAAAGACCTTTCTTACATCTCAGAGCCAAATACTCTTGGCCCTGATATCTTGTCTAGTTGGCAATGCGGAAAGAAGATTTGAGATTGTTAAATCTTGAGAATCTTGTCAGGGGTCTGGGTGCAGTGGCTCATGCCTATAATCTCAGCACTCTGGGAGGCGGAGGTGGGTGGATCGCTTGAGGTCAGGAGTTCGAGACCAGCCTGGTCAACATGGTGAAACCCCATCTCTACTAAAAATACAAAAAAAAAATAGCCAGGCGTGGTGGCACATGCCTGTAGTCCCAGCTACTTGGGAGGCTGAAGCAGGAGAACTGTTTGAACCAGGGAGGCGGAGGTTGCAGTGAGCTGAAGTCATGCCACTGCACTCCAGCCTGGGCAACAGAGCAAGACTGTCTCAAAGGAAAAAAAAGAATGTTGTCAGGGAAATAAGTTGGGAGTTCTTCATGGTCCACTATGACCCATATAAAAAATCTTTCTTCAATATGTGCTCAACTAGTGAAATGGACATGAAACAGGCCACCAGGCCTATTAATCCTAGTGGCGCTAGGAAGGCACAAGGCCCCTGACACCCCACAAGCCTCTGCCCATCATGTACAACTGCACCAGCCGCGATAGAACAACTGGTAAAAGCAAAATGTAGCCTAACCTCCTAATTTTGTACACTTGATCTTAGCAGAGTAGCAGCCAAGAATTTGGAGATGAAGAAACTGAGGCCCAACGAGAAGGGTGTCAAAGGTCACATGGGATTTTAAATACTAAAAGTGGGACTAAAAGTTGAGTCTCCTGACTATCTGTCTGCAGTCCTTTCTACATCTGGCTGTTCAAGCAATTAAACCTTATAATAAATATTTCATTATACTATCTTTGAACAGTGCCATACCTTTCAGATTAATTTTGTAACAACATCAGGAAAGTGATAATTTGGCTGTTTGGGGCCCTGACTTATTTCACTTGCCTCTGTCTTTTTAAGTTTCCTAAAGTTGGAAACACTCATCGCTGCACAGATAAGCTCAGCATTGTCCAATTCAAAGACCAGCTAGATTCCCCATAGAAAACAGAGCCGAAGACACAAGCTTGTGTGAAGGCAGTATATATTGGGAAGTAATCCCAGAAATGCAGGAAAAGGCAAAACAATGTGTGTTATTAAGCTGTGGGAAACTGGAACTTGATCTCACTGGGACCCCCTAAGAAGTCCTGCAGAATGCATTTCAGAATTAAGGCAACCAACAGCAACATGGGATTTCCAGTGCTAACTCAGAGAAAACTCAGATCCGTGGAAAGCCAGGATGAGTTCATCACCCTTTCAGAATCATCTGCTCAAGAGTCAGAAGAGAGGAATATTTATCAACTAGTTCATGTCCTGCAGTGGTTACATTGCCCCATGAGATGCCAACTCCCTTGCACTTGCATACTTGCATATGTGACAGTCAAAATACATTTCTAACAATGTCCAAGGAAGTTGAGCAAGAGCAGCCCCAGGGCAGAATGAGATGCAGGACAGTCACTTTGTAACTGAATGCAAGTCTGGCTGCTCATGACTTGAGAGCCAAAAAATGAGAAGCAAGTAAAAGGAAAGCAACTTTATTCAAATGCTAGCAATTGGGAAATGGCCAGGCTTGTGCCTCCAAATGACCATTTCAAGTGTTAGACTGAAGGAAGGGATTTTAAAGGGGGAGACTTGGCCAGGCGCAGTGGCTCATGCCTGTAATCCCAGCACTTTGTGAGGCCGAGGCTGTCAGATTGCTTGAACCGAGGAGTTTGAAACTAGCCTGGGCAACATGGTGAAAACCCATCTCTACAAAAAATGCAAAAAAAAATTAGCCAGGTGTGGTGGTGCACACCTGTAGTCCCAGCTACTCTGGAAGCTAAGAGTTGGGAGGACTGCTTGAGCCTGGGAGTTGAGGCTGCAGTGAGCCATGTTCACACCACTGCACTCCAGCCTGAGCAACAGAGAGACTCTGTTTCAAAAAATATATTAAAAATAAATAAAAAATAAAAAGGGGAGACAGTATGAGAACCATGCCAGAGTAACACAAGATAACAGGCCTGCATGTCTTCTTTCAAGGGTTATTTTGAGTTGTTGTCCACTTGGAGTGCTGGCTGGTGCCATCTCAGTTGCAGCCAGGTTATAGATGTCTGTCATGAGGTAATCTCCAAGTAGGGGAGAATTCTGCAGCTGGGTCTCCTTGCCTGGCTGTTGTGTAAAATCAGCCGCTGGAATTTATTAACAAGTATACAGTTAGATACGTGTCCACGGTGCAAGGGAGAGCCTAGTGGGAAAGAGAGGGAAGCAGAGTTTCAAAGTACATTTCAAGGTATATTTTAAGACTAAGGAAAAGAGAGTTTCTACAGTCTGTTTCAAGGTTACATCTTAAGACTAGAAAGAGAGGAAAAAAGTTTTAAAATGCATTCAAAGTTGAAAGACTCAGTTACAAGGTGAGGGAATGTAGATTCACTTCCCTGGGTGCTGGGTGCTGCAGCAGGGACTGGAGAAAAGGTAGGTTGAGAGGATGTGAGGCAGTGCAGAAGCAGTGTCTCACACGGGGCATGAAGGGCAGGCAGCCTTGGTCCCTAGGCTGGTAAGACTTCAGTACCAAGTAACCCTCTGGGACCTGGAAGATGGTGACTACAATCCATGAAAGGACAGTTTATCAAACTGTCCTTTCACAGATCTCCCCATGACAAGATACTGATCCACTTGGTGGCTTTCCTTCTCGCCTTTATCACTTTCTCCTTTCCTCCCTCAGCAAATATTTAGTGAGTACCTATCATATGCCAGAGACTATGTTAGTTACTTAAAACATAACTAAACATAATCCTACATCCTCAAGAAGCATGTAGGGGAGGGACCAACCAGAAAACAGACAGCTATAATACGATATGATGCTGCTAGAGAGAATGGGCTAGAGGAGAAAGGGAGAAGAAAGATTTCATGTAAGGAAGTAATATCAAAACTGAGTCTCTAAGGATTACAAGAATAATAACAATAGTAGATAACTTTTATGGGATGCTTACAAAAAGCCAGGCAATGTTCTAAGGTCTTTACAGTACTGATGTAATTAATCCTTACAATAGCCCTATGAAGGAGATGCCACGATGATCCTCAACTTTGAAATGACAAAGCTGAACTATAGGAAAATTAAATAAGCATGCAAAGGTTTAAGGCACAATGGCACAGACTGCTAGCTGGTCATTCACCAAAACTCATTTTCTCTTCTTCCTGGGCACACAGTTAGATGACGTTTCCCAGCCTCCCTTGCAGCTAGATGTAGCCTTGTGACTGAATTCTAGCTAGTGGAATGGGAGCAGAAGTGACGTGTACCATGTCCAGGGCTAACCCATAAAAAGCCTCTCACATATACCCTCTGTATGTTTCCCCCTGTTAATGGAGAAACCAAACTCCATAAAAAAATTTTTCTTTCTTTCTTTCTTTTTTTCTCTTTCTCTTTCTTTCTTTCTTTCTTTTCTTTCTTTCTTTCCTTCTTTTTCTTTTCTTTCTTTCTTTCTACCTTTCTCTCTCTTTCTTTCTCTCTCTCTCTTTCTTTTCTTTTCTTCTTTTCCTTAAACAAGGTCTTACTCTGTTACCCAGGCTGGAGTGCAGTGTAATGATCATAATCATAGCTCACTGCAGCATCAAACTCTGAGCTCAAGCAATCCTCCCACTTCAGCCTCCTGAGCAGCTGGGACTGCAAGTATGTGCTACCTACCCAGCTAATTATTTTTTTATTTTTTTTGTAGAGATGGGATCTTGCTATGTTCCCCAGGCTGGGCATTAAACTCCTGGCCTCAAGCTAACCTCTAGCCATGGCCTCCCAAAGTGCTGGGATTATGAGTGTTAGCCACCACACCTGGCTAAAATATTTTAAAGAGGTTATTCTGAGTCAATGAGTGACCATGGCCTGGGGAACACAGTTTCAAGAGGTCCTGAGAAAGTGCATCCTTGGTAGTAGGATTACAGTACAATTTTACACATTTTTAGGGAGGCAGGCATTACAGGCAAAGATATAAATCAATCACATGGAAGGTATTTACACTGGTTCAGCCTGAAAAGTTGGGATATCTTGAAGCAGGTGCTTACAGGGTATAAGTAAATTCAGAGACTGTTTAATTTACAATTGGTTAAAGAAATAAAGCTTTGTCTAAAAATTCAGAGGCAGCAAAAAAGGAATATTTCATGTTAAGATATTGTTTTCCAGTACACTGGGTTACAGTGAATTATAAGAATGTGTGACTCAACGCTTCTTGTGTCATGTTAGGTCCTATTTGTAATTTGGCATCTTATTGTGACAATAAGTCCATTTTGTTAGCTTTATGATCTCTATTTTAACACTAATTCTGTTCAGTTGTGCCTAAACTCCAAAAGGGAGGGAGGATAACAAAGCATATTGGATCTTCCCTTCTTGTGATGGCCAGGAATTCAGTTTTTAAGTCTTTCTTGAGGTCTCCTTGGCCAAGAGGGGGTCTGTTCAGTTGGTTGGGGGGCTTAGGATTTTATTTTTAGTTTACATTCTCTTCTGGATGTCTGGAAAGGGTGACCTTGGAAAGCACATGTTGAAAATGCTCGTCTCAGGCTAGGCGCAGTGGCTCACGCCTGTAATCCCAGCACTTTGGGAAGCCAAGGCAGGCAGATCACCTGAGGTTAGGACTCCGAGACCAGCCTGGCCAACGTGGCAAAACCCCGACTCTACTAAAAATACAAAAATTAGTCGGGCGTGGTGGTGGGCGCCTATAATCCCAGGTACTCAGAAGGCTGAAGCAGGAGAATCGCTTGATCCCGGGTGGCGGAGATTGCAGTGAGTCTAGATCGCGCCACTGCACTCCAGCCTGGGCGACAGAGCAAGACTCCATCAAAAAAAAAAAAAAAAAAAGAGAGAAAGAAAGAAAGAAAGAGAGAGAGGGAGGGAGGGAAGAAAGGAAATGGTTGCCTCTCTATTAGTTTAAGTCTCTATATAGAGAAGAGCATATGTCACTGATTATTTGCTTGCCTATAATTGTTATTTGAGCAAGAAATAAACTTTTACAGGGTTTAGGCCATTGTAGACCTTTGGGTCTTTCTGTTGCAGCAATAATTCCACCAATTTTATGAGTCTATTTGGTAAAGCAGTTAGTCTACCATAATTAACATGGGCACATATAAAAAGATGGCAGAAAATCAGGTTGAAAAGATAAATGAAGGGTGCCGTGCATCGTATTTAAAAGTTTACCTTTTTCCCAAAAGTGTTGATGAATTTTTCTTCTAAGATGGAGCAGAAGGGGGAAAAACAGACAGATACAGTTCCAGTTGGATAGAAAGGATAGTTGAGATTCATATAGCTTGCACTCCTTTTGTGAGCACTAAGAGGCAGTGTCATCTTCTTAGGGCATGCTGGATGTGTGAGCATGTGTGGGTTGCAAAGGAGCAGGTCAGGAGCACCAGAAAGGTTTAGAACAATGCGAGAGGCAGTTAGGAGGAAAGACTTTGGAGCTTGAATCAGTCAGCCTCCAGAAGAAAAAACAGGTATCACTCTAAGTATTTTCAAGAAGAAGGAATTTGATACAGGAAATTGAGTGTTCACAGAACTCATGGAAAGACCTGAGAAGGCAAAAGTCAGGCAACTCTCCACTAGCTTTCAGTTTCGTTGCCACAGAGCTGGAGAGCTGCTGCCATCCAACTTAGAATCCTGCAGGAAACGACTGCCAACTTCCCAAGATTTCCACCATCCCAAGGCAGGTAAACCGGCAGGGAAATGTAGTGTCTGCTGTAAAAACTCATGCTTGTGAACTCTACCGGGATGTCTTTAACACATAACTGCACATTCCTTCACGTTCTTTTCATCAAGAGATGTGGCCTGTGTCCCTTTCCCTGGAATCTGAATGGGCTGTGACTGCTTCAACCCATGGGGTATGGAAATAAAGCTATGTGACTTCTTTTTTAAATATAATTTTTATTTTTATTTATTTATTTTTATTTTTTATTTATTTTAAGATCTGGGATATATGTGAAGAACATGCAGGTTTCTTATATAGCTATATGTGTGCCATGGTGGTTTGCTGCACCTATCAACCCGTCATCTAGGTTTTAAGCCCTGCGTGCATTAGGTATTTGTCCCTCCCCTCATCCCTCATCCCACGACAGGACCCAGAGTGTGTTGTTCCCCTCCCTGTGTCCATGTCTTCTCATTCTTCAGCTCCCACATGGAATACAAAGCTATGTGACTTCTAATGTGAATTCATAAAAGAGCATGGAGCTTTTGTTTTGCTTGCTGAAAACACTCATTTTTGGAGCCTTGAGCCACCATGTCTGACTACCCTGAGGCCACCGTGCTATAAGAAAGCACAATCCATATGGAGAGGCTGATAATGGGCAGGCAAGAGTGTCAGAGAAGGCAATGAGACACTGGAGTCAAGGGAGAGGAGAGGTGATGGTGGAAGCAGAGATTGGAGTGAAACAGACCATGATCCAAGGAATTCTGGCAGCCTCTAGAAGCTGGAAAAAAACAAAGAAACAGATTGTCCCCTGGAGTCTCCAGAAGGAACAGCCCAGATGATCCATTTCAGACTTCTGACCTCCAGAACATATGTTATTTTAAGTCACTAAGTTTGTGGTAATAAGTTGCAGCAACAGCAAACTACTACAATGCCTGACTCGCAGTAGACTCTCAGCAAATGTTTGTTAGTAAGTAAACAAATAAACCAGATTATAAATATCTCTTCTTACAAGAAAATGTGAATTTATACTCCAGGTACTTTTAAAAGATGAATTCATTCTTTGCCATCTAAACATTTAGTATTATGATATTTTCAGCTCTCTTGAATGCCTACACCCAAACTAAATGCACACAAGAACAAGCCAAATAGGAAAATGCTACATTTTTAGAGAAAATATAATAGCTGAAATTTATTGAGCACTTACTATGTGCTTCATTTTGTTTCTTTCATTTAATCTGCCCAACAACCCTATGAGGTCCAGTACTATTACCGTCATTGATAGAGGGGTTAAATAATTTGTCCAAAGTCTCATAAGTAATAAGCAACAGGCCAGGTTGAAAACCCAGGCTGGCTGGGCGTGGTGGCTCACGCCTGTAATCCCAACACTTTGGGAGGCCGAGGTGGGTGGATCCTCTCAGGTCAGGAGTTCGAGAGCAGCCTGACTAACATGGAGAAACCCTATCTCTACTAAAAACACAAAATTAGCTGGGCGTGGTGGTGCATGCCTGTAATCCTGGCTACTCGGGAGGCTGAGGCAGGAGAATAGCTTGAATCCGGGAGGTGGAGGTTGCAGTGAGCGGAGATCACGCCATTGCACTCCAGCCTGAGCAACAAGAGCAAAACTCCATCTCAAAAAAAAAAGAAAGAAAGGAAGAAAGAAAACCCAGGCTAACTGCCTCCAAAGTGCAAGCATGTGGCCACTGCTGTGTTCTGCCTTGGCGTGAGAAGAGAACAGCACAGGACCGTGGAAGGTCTGCTGTGCGGGGAGTCAGCAGGCAAACATCTAGACCCACATGTGTCCCTCACTCACTGTGTGGCCCTGGGCAAGTCCCCTAACTTTGGTGCCTGGTTCTTTCTTCTGAAAAAATATGGAGATTGGGCCAGACGACCCTTAAGGTCTCTTTCAAAACAGGGTCTCTCTGCCTGTTTCCAACTTAAAAAAAAAATCACATATGCTAAATGGGTGGAATCAGGAGAGGATAGCTTCATCCCCTGCATGTACTGAGGAATTTGTGGCTTAGTAGGCACCTGGTGAAGCTCCAGTATCCAGTTGCTCCTTTTCTCTCTACCACCACTGTTTAATTATGGGAACAATTATGATAAATGTGGTAGACTGATTGCAAAAATGGCTCCAATTCTCCACCCCTCCGTGTGGCAGCCATGCCTTTTGCAATAGGAATTTGCAGCTCTTCGGATTGAGAAGTAGAGACTATTTCCTCCATCCCTAAATATGGGCCTTCCTTGTGACCTGCTGTACCCAACAGAATGCTGTGGGAGTGGTACTGTGACCATTGTGAGCCTACACCTTGCATTCTGCCTGTCTCTCTCAGAACCCTGCTTTACCATGAAAAAAGCTCAGGATAGCCTGATGGATGATGAGAGATGCTGTGAAGCAGAGCCAGGTAGTTGGGTCATTTAAGCCCAAACTGTGCTAGATTAGCCAGCCCCCAGCCAGTCTGCCAGCTGACCACAGACACATGAACGAGCCCAGCCAAGGTCAGCCAAGACCAATCCAGAATAGCAGAGCCACTCAGCCAACTGTAGACTTGTTGCATGCCACTGTGGTTGTTTTTCAAGCAGCTTCATTGTGGCAAGAGATAATGATACCGTGAGCTTCCAGGTTTCAAGGTGAGGCAGAAAGTCTAGTATATAAATTATTCTTGTACTAATTGGAACAATTAATTAATCAGAAAAAATTAATCTAGGTTACAAGTGACAGAAGGCTGACTCAGGCTTGCCTATACACACAAGGGGATATATTGCCTTATGTTACTGAGAAGTCCAAGCGTTGACAAAGTTTGGATAAGTGCCCCAACTTTGCTACCAGGACTTGATTCTCTCTCCAGCACTTGGTTCTACCTATATTTGTCTTCATTTCATTCTTGTGCAAGTCCACCAGCCTCCAGCTTATACTCTATTGTATTACTCACTAAGTAGAAAGAGGGTTTCTGCTTCCCAACAGCTCAAGTAAAAGTCCTGGGACCAACTTTCGCTGGACTGACTAAGATCACTTACCTATCTCTGAGTCAATCAGTGTTTGTATCCAGGAGGAAACACTCTCATTGCTTGGACCTGGGTCATGCATCCAACCATGAAGACAGGGGGTGTGTTGGCGTCAAAACCACATGGATTGAGAATGAACAACCGCCTCCCAGGTTCACGCCATTCTCCTGCCTCAGCCCCCCGAGTAGCTGGAAATATAGGCGCCCGCCACCACACTCGGCTAGTTTTTTGTATTTTTAGTAGAGATGGGGTTTCACCTAGCCAGGATGGTCTCGATCTCCTGACCTCGTGATCCGCCCGCCTCGACCTCCCAAAGTTCTGGGATTATAGGCATGAGCCACCGCACCCCGCCTAAAAACCAAATTTTGATTACATCTCTCTATTAGATAAGTGGATAATACACATCAAAGGAAGGGCTTGCAAAAATCATAAGAGCTAATAGGGTATCTGAACTTGATCTCAAAGACTCTTGAAATGTGCCCATGAGCTATCTGAATCACAAAATGGCCTCTAAGTCCTCCTAATTGAAGAGGTAGCATAGTGCAGTGGTGCAAAGCACAGATTCTGAACACAGCCTGCACGTGTCTGGGTCCCAGCTCTGACTACTTTATAAGGATACGTGACCTTGGGCAAGTTACTCAGTCTCTCTGTGCCTCAAGTTTCCTATCAGTGAATGGAGATAACAGAATTTACCTAGTAGGAGAAGTAACTGAATCATTATTATGCAAAGCACTTGGAACAGTGTCTGGTACGTAGTAAGAGCTATAAAGTGCCAGCTTTTTTTTTTTTTTTTTTTTTTTGAGACAGAGTCTTGCTCTATCACCCAGGCTGGAGTGCCATGGTGCAATCTTGGCTCACTGCAACCTCTGCCTCCTGGGTTCAAGCGATTCTCCTGCCTCAGCCTCCTGAGTATCTGGGATTACAGGCGCTTGCCACCATGCCAGGCTAATTTTTGTATTTTTAGTAGAGACGGGCTTTCACCATCTTGGCCAGGCTGGTCTTGAATTCCTGACCTCGTGATCCACCTGCCTCAGCCTCCTAAAGTGCTGGGATTATAGGCGTGAGCCACCGCACCCAGCCAGTGCCAGCTATTAATCACCTGGGAAGATGCCTGTGGTGCCAAGTCCCGCAGAGCTGGATAAGAATATCTGGCATCATCAAAAAAGGTATGTGACCTTGGCTGAGTCATTTACTGTCTCTGGAATTATTTTATCTCTTTCTCTATAATATAATGGAAATGATATCTACCCTGCTTACCTCACAGGGCTGCCATGAAGATCAGAGGTGAAAATGGGTACTAAATTTTCTAAACAGCTCAAAGTCCTTTATTAAAAAGAGACCTTATTTATACTAATTATCTCCATCCAGATAATCTGATTTATGTGTAATCAGGGCAGTTTTTCATCCCATGCTGTTTTACACAAAGAATCATTAGGAAAGAAAATCTGCTGCTGACATAAAATAGTGACTCCCCGATCAAACCCAGTTCAAAAGTCACTAGAATTGTTTTATAATGTGAAATATTCACCACCACCTTTTGTACCCAGCATGAATTAAAGTTGATTGCAATGGAAAGGGTGTTTAATTAGGGTAAGGGCACCTGGGTTCTAGTTTCCAGTTCTGCCATTAATTTCCTATGTCATCTTGGATGAGTCATTTTGTTTCTCCAGGTTTCCCAGGTCTATAAAATGAAAATTGGAGAGATGCCTATAATTTTGTGACTGCATAGCTCTTGTGCCAAAGAGATTTCTGGGCATGAGGGAGTCTGGTCACTTCTTAGAGGAGCATTACTCATCAGTTGAGTTCAATCCTCACTGAGTTTCTAGAAAATACACCTTCCCAGACAGTATTTGATTATAAATTTAGTATTTGATACAGTGAATATGTCCACCAGTACATCTTGAGCCCGACAATGCCTTTGTCTCTGGAATTCCCTATGAATATAAGCCAAATTCAACTTATAGATGCTCCAGAAGGGCATGGCAGTCTTCTTTTCTCTGGCACTGTCCCACTCCATGGACTGTCTTCCATTGTCCTTACCTTGAGACTCCCTGTGAGCTCTTTGCTATGAGGCTGTTTCCAGAATTTTCTGTGATGGCCTAAAAGGCCCTATGTGATCTGCTCCCCTATATCCCCTCTAATTTTCTTTCCTCTTTACTCACTGTGTTGCAGACATGCTGGACTTTTGGCTGTTCCTGAACCAGCCTGGAGCTCAATCCTGCCTCAGTGCCCTTGTGATTGCTGTGTTCCCCTGCCGCTTTATCCAAATAGCCCCACAGCTCACTCTCTCCCTCTTTTAAGGTTTCTGCTTAAATGTCATCTTATCAGGGAGGCCTTCCCTGACCACCTTATGTAACACAGAAAACTTCCCCAACTTTGCCCTGGTGCTCCCTGAATTTCATACCAGCTAAGCTACAGTAACAATGAAGTCTAAAAACAAACTAACTTATAGTAGATAGAAATTTTATTCCCTGGCTGGGCGCAGTGGCTCATGCCTGTAATCCCAGCACTTTGGGAGGCCGAGGTGGGTGGATCACCTGAGGTCAGGAGTTCGAGACCAGCCTGGCCAACATGGTGAAACCCCATCTCTATTAAAAATACAAAAAATATAGGCAGGTATGGTGGCAGGCTCCTGTAATCCCAGCTACTTGGGAGACTGAGGCAGGAGAATTGCTTGAACCCAGGAGGCAGAGGTTGCAGTGAGCCAAGATTGCACCATTGCACTCCAGCCTGGGTGACAGAGCAAGACTCTGTCTCAAAAAAAAAAAAAAATTTCCTCTCATGTAACAGCTAAGAATCGAACAGACTACAGCTGGGGGCTCTGCTGTCTTCCACTTTTGGCTTCCAGGCATTCTTCAGTCATTATTTCCCAGCCAATAGGAGAGAGAAAGAAAGAATCCAAGGCAAGTAGCTTTATCTTTTAGCAAATGACCTGGAAGTTACGCAGAGCACTTCCATGCATATCCCATGGGGCTGACCTTGGTCACAAGGCTGTATCTAGGTGAAAGGGGGCAAGGGAGTAGAACAGATCCGGGGAAAGGAAGATTGTAATGCACAGATGCATAACCGAGTAAACTTTGAGATAAGGGTTCTTTTTCTAAAAGATGAATGGAACAATGAATTCTATGGAACAATTAACAGCTTCTGCCACACACTATTCACCAGCTATATTATGTCCATGGCACTTATTGCATCTGACAGTCTATAAATTTACATTTTTTTTTTTTTTTTTTTTTTTTTGTCTCTCCAAACTAGAACCTGAGCCTCGTGACGGGAGAAACTTTGTTTACTGCTGTATCTTCAGCCCTTAGACCAGTGCCTTACACAGTGGGCACTCAACAAATATTCATTGAGAAAGTAAATAAATTTTTCTTTTCCAATTGGTGTCTGAGGCACTCACTTTTCTTTCTGATCCACTTTGGATGTCAATAGATCCAAATTTTCCTGGTTTCTAGTATTCCTGAGATTCCAGTCCTACTTCCTCTTGGGGCTCCCAGGATTCAAGAGTAAGGTGCTGTCTTTCCTGATTCCATTTCAGAGAGGACTTCGGGATGAGAGGCAGAAGGAATTACAGAGAGACACATATTTTTTAAAAAAATTAATAGACTTTATTTTTATAGCGGTTTTAGGTTTATAGAAAAATTGAACAGAAAGTACAGAGAGTTCCCATATGCCTACTTTCCCTCCCCACACAATTTCCTTCATTAATAATATGTTGCATTAGTCATGTATCTATCATTACAGTGTCATAAAAGTAGTGTCACTGCCCTAAGAATGCCCTGTGTTCCACCTAATGATCCCTCCCTTCTTTCCCTCACCCACTCTAGCACCACTGATATTTTTATTGCCTCTACAGTTTTAACTTTTCTAGAATGTCATAGTTGGAGTCTTAAAGATGAAGCCTATGTAGCCTTTTCAGACTGGTTTCTTTCACTTTGCAATAGCCTGATAGTTAGCTCGTTTCTTTTTATCCCGGAATAATATTCCATTGTCTAAATGTTCCATAGTTTGTTTATCCATTGAAGAACATCTTGGTCACTTCCAATTTTTGGCAATTATGAATAAAACTGCTATAAATATTTGTGTGCAGGTTTTTGTGTGGCTATAAGTTTTCAGTTCATTTGGATGAATACTTAAGAGCACAATTGCTGGATCATACGGTAAGCCTATGTTTCGCTTTCTAAGAAATAGGTGTCTTCTAAAGTGGCTGTGCCATTTTGTATTCTCACCAGCAATGAATGAGAATTTCTGCTGTTCCACGTCCTTTCCAGCATTTGGTGTTGTCAGTATTTTGGAGTGGAGCCACTGCAATAGGTGTGTAGTGGTATCTTGTTATTTTAAATTTCAGTTCTCTAATGACATATGATGTTGAGCATCTTTTCATACTGTATATATTCTCCAGTGAGGTGTCTGTTCAGATCTCTCATTCATTTTTAATTGGGATATTTGTTTTTTATTGTGGAGTTTTAAGGGTGTTTGCATATTTTGAATACAAAACTTTTATTAGATATGTGTTTTGCAGATATTTTTCCCAGTCTGTGGCTTGTCTTATTCTCTTAAGATGCATTTTTAAGTGTATCTTCAAAGGTATTCTGTCACCCAGATCAGTGTATATGGTATATGAGAGACTGAGAAATGTCCACTCCTAGGTCTTTCCTTCACTAATATTGAAAACTAATTATTGGATATACAGAACAAGTTCTGGGAGCAACTCTAATAATTATTTGACTTTACATCATGCAACATTCAAAATATGTATGTGTACATTACTTTTTTGTTGCAGGGTTAATTTTACATATTTTACAGCGTTAGTTTCACACATTTTACAAAGTCACATGGCTAAGTGAACCTCCTAGGATCAGCACCCAGGTTTTCTGACTCCTAGTCCGACACTTTCCAATCCATCCCATTGACTGTTATCATCAAGACTTTGTATTTGACTTTTTTTATTCTTACTCACATATTTGTGTTCAGAGGAAGGCTTAGGTTTCCAGTCTTATGAGCAACATACGAATCTTAAATTATCGGCATAAATTCTATACTGTTTTGGTTGCAAATGACAGAACCCAACTCAAATTGGCTTAAACACAGAAGACGGAATTAGTGAACTAAGGTTACTGAAAGTCCAAGGACTGGATGGATCCAATAAGCTAATCAATACTTATTATCAATTTCTCTCTCCCTGTCCCCTCTGTTTTCCTTTGCATAGGCTTCATTCTCAGGCCGACCTCTCCATGAAGTGACAATGAGGACCACCAAAAACTTCAGGCTCCTATCATCCTGGCAAATCTAAGAAAAAGAAGCACCTTCTTACCTATGGCTTAGCTCTAGTAAAAGTTCAGCTCAGGGGCTTGGCCCAGCTTAGGGTACCTGCCCATCTCTAAATCAATGATGTTTGTCAAAGAAATGCAGCCTAGGACACAGACCTTCCCTGGACCCTAGCTCGAACCTCAGACACTAAGAGTGAAGGCAGATTGATTCCTCAAAGGAAAATCAAGATGCTGTTTCCTGAAAAGGGGTCCCCAACCCCTGAGCCGCGGACCGGTACTGGTTCATGGCCTGTTAGGAACTGGGATGCGCAACAGGAGGTGAGAGATAGGCAAAAGAGCATTACAATCTGAGCTTCGACTCCTGTCAGATCAGCGGCGGCATTAGATTCTCATAGGAGTGGAACCCCATTGTGTACTGTGCATACAGGGATCCAGCTTGCAGCACTTCTTATGAGAATCTAACTATGCTTGATGATCTGAGGTGGAACAGTTTCATCCTGAAACCACCCCCTCACTCGCAGCCCCCAGTCTGTGGAAAAATTGTCTTCCACGAAACCAGCCCCTAGTGCCAACAAGGTTGGGGACTGCTGCTGAAAAGAGAGGACAAGGAAATCTACAAATATCTACAATAGCCAAGCATTTATTTATCTTTTTTTTCCTTTTTTTTGAGATGGAGTCTTGCTCTGTCACCCAGGCTGGAGTGCAGTGGCATGGTCTCAGCTCACAGCAACCTCTGCTTCCTGGGTTCTAGCAATTCTCCTGACTCAGCCTCCTGAGTAAGTGGGACTACAGGCATGTGCCACCACACCTGGCTAATTTTGTATTTTTAGTAGAGACAGGATTTCACCATGTTGGCCAGGCTGGTCTCAAACTCTGACCTCAAGTGATCCACCCACCTCAGCCTCCCAAAGTGCTGGGATTACAGGCGTGAGCCACCACGCCTGGCCAATTTATCTAAATTTGCCACTATTAGTTTACACTCTTATGTGAGATAGTGTGGGGACATGAAACAGAGCACTAAACATGAAGTTAGAAGACCCAGCTTCAACTCTTTCTACCATTTAGCAGCTCTCTGAGCCTCAGATCCCTCATTTAAAACTAGGCTATTTATAAAGAACAAAGCTAGAGGCATCACATTACCTGACTTCAAATTATATTGCAAGACTAGAGTAACCAAAAACATAATATATACTGGCATAAAAATAGACACATAAAACAATGGAACAACATGGAGAACCTAGAAATAAATCCACATGTTTACAGTCAACTCCTCACTCCTTTTTTTTTTTGAGATGAGTCTCACTCTGTTGCCCAAGCTGGAGTGCAGTGGCATGATTTTGGCTCACTGCAACCTTCGCCTCCTGGATTCAAGTGATTCTCTCACCTCAGCCTCTGGAATAGCTGGGATTACAAGCATGTAATCCACATCTGGCTAATTTTTTTATTTTTTAGTAGAGATGGGGTTTCACTATGTTGGCCAGGCTGGTCTCAAACTCCTGACCTCAAATGATCCGCCCACCTCGGCCTCCCAAAGTGCTGGGTTACGGGCAAGAGCCACTGCGCCCAGCCAGTCAACTCTTTTTTGACAAAGGCATCAAGAGCATACATTGGGGAAAGTACAGTGTCTTCAACAAATGATGCTGGGAAAACTGGATATCCACATGCAGAAAAATGAAACTAGACTCCTATCTCTCATCATATACAAAAATCAAATCAGATCAAAATTACTTAAATACTTAAATCTAAGACCCCAAACTATGAAACTACTAGAAGAAAACATTGAGGAAATGCTCAAGGACATTGGTCTGGACAAAGATTTCCTGAGTAAGACCTCAAAAGCATAGGAAGCCAAGGCAAAAATGGACAAATGAGATTACATCAAACTAAAAAAGCTTCTGCACAGCAAAGGAAACAACCAACAAAGTGAAGAAACAATCCATGGAGAGAAAATATTTTCAAAGCCCATCTGGCAAGGGATTAATAACCGGAATATAGAAGGAGCTCAATAGTAAAAATAAATGTGATTTTAAAAATGGGCAAAATATTTGAATAGACATTTCTCAAAAGGAGACATACAAATGGCAAATAGGCATGTAAAAAGGTGCTCTACATCACTTATCATCAGAGAAATGCAAATCAAAACTACAAGTAGTCCCAGCTACTTCGGATGCTGAGGCAGGAGGATGCTTGAGCCTAGGAGTTCAAGGCTGCAGTGAGCTATGATCATGCCACTGCACTCCAGCCTGGGAAAGGCTCAAGTCTGACAAAACAAAACAAATTTTTAAAAAGCCCCACAAACCACTACAATGAGGTATCATCTCACTCCAGTTAAAATGACTTATAAAAAAGACAGGCAATAATGGGTGCTGGTGATAATGTGGAGAAAGGGAACTCTCATATGTTGTTGGTGGAAATGTAAATTAGTACAATGGCTATGGAGAACAGTATAGACGGTCCTCAAAAAACTAAAATTAGACCTATGATATGATCCAACAATCTCACTGCTGGGTATATATCAAAAGAAAAGGAAATCAGCATATCAAAGAGATAGCTGCATTCCAATATTTATTGCAGTACTATTCGTAATAATCAACATAGACCCAATCTAAGCGTTCATTAATGGATGCATGGGTAAAGACAATGTAGTAAATATACACAATGGAATATTATTCAGCCATAAAAAATATGAAATCCTATCATTTGCAACAGCATGGATGGAACTGGAGGATGTTATGTAAAATGAAGTAAGCCAGGCACAGAAAAACAAATAATATGAGTGTTCTGACTCATATGTGGGAGTTAAAAAAATTGATCTCCTGGAGATAGAATGTAGAATGATGTTTACCAGAAGCTGGGAAGGGTAGTGGAGGAAGCATAAAAAGGGGCTAGTTATTGGATACAAAAATACAATGAGATTGAAGGAATAAGATCCAGTGTTTGGTAGCATAATAGAGCAACTGTAGTTAACAATAATTCATTGCACATCTCAAAATAACTAGAAGACGGGAGCTGGATTGTTTCTAACAAAAAGAAATAATAAAAGCTTGAGGTGATGAATATCCCAATTACCCTAATTTGACCATTACACATTGTATACTTGTATCAAAATATCACATGTAGCCCATAAATATATATAATTATTATGTATCCATAAAAATAAAAAATAAAAAGGCTAATACTATCATACTACTATATCAGAGAGATGAATAGAAGAATTAAATAATGATGATGCAAACATTTATGTAAAGACTAGACAGTAATAAGAATAAACACTTTCTGTAGCACATGGTATGTGTTGGACAATGTTCTAGGTGCTGTAGTATATGTTAAGTCAGTGATTCCCACACTAGAGCCTGCCTCAGAATTACCTGGAAGGCTTATGAAAGCAGTTTGCTGGGCCCCATCCCCAGAGTTCTTGATTCAGGAGGGTTGGAGCAGGGCCTGAGAATTTACAGTGCTAACCAAGTTCTCATGAGATGCTGATACTGCTGGTCAGGGACCACACTTGAGAAGCAATGTATGAGGTCATTGCCTTCTCATAACCACCCCATGAGGGGCACTAGTATCCCCCCTATTGATGAGTAAATGGAAGCTCCTAGAGCAGTGGCAGCCCAAGTGTGTGAGCCTGGGAGGGATGGGTGCAGAGTCCAAGCTCCTTTGTACTGTGACGTAGCGCCTTGTGTTCAAAGAAGCAATCACACTGTAACAATGGAAACCAAAACCAAACCAAGAGAAAGAAAAAATAAAGGGGAGATACAACCCAGTGGTGAGACTACTCATCCTTCCTAAACATAATGCCAACAATTTAGCTAATGATCAAAAGAAAGGATAAAAATCATCAACAGGGGTAGGTAAAAGTATGTGGATGTTTAAATTGTTCTAAAAGCAGCTTAATTTAGATTATCCTCTGACATATCTTACTTTAAAAAATAAGGAAATTAAACTCCATGACAGAAATGCAAATGGTGAGTGAAAGTGAGGAAGGAAAACAAGCCGGATACAGACCACAGTGGTGTGTGTGTATGTGTTCAGGGATAGGGAAGGTGTTACAAATATTTGAATACCAATTGAAAAACTGCACTGACTCCCTTATAAAAAGTTGAGTCACTCAACTGGGCGCGGTGGCTCATGCCTATAATCCCAGCACTTTGGGAGGCCGAGGCGGGTGGATCACTCGAGGTCAGGAGTTCAAGACCAGCCTGGACAACATGGTGAAATTCCGTCTCTACTAAAAGTACAAAAATTACCCAGGCATGGTGGCGGGTCCCTGTAATCCCAGCTATGTGGGAGGCTGAGGCAGGAGAATCGCTTGAACCTGGGAGGTGGAGGTTGCAGTGAGCTGAGATCATGCCACTGCACTCCAGCCTGGGAGACAGAGTGAGACTGTCTCAAACAACAGAAACAACAACAGCAACAACAAGTTGAGTCACTCACTGCATTAAACAATAAAAGCAACCAACAGAAGCAACAAAAAAAAAAATCTGCTGCCTATGAGGCATGTTTAAAACCAAAGACGAGAACAGCCTTCTGCCTGAGGAATATTCTGATGCAGAGCCTGCACACTGAGCTTTCACAGGGGCCCAGGTATCCACCTTAAGTCATGACACGGGCCTGGGGTAGGACGGCAAGGAAGGAATGGTGTGCACAGAGACAAAGTGGTGGCATCAAAGAGCCACTACTACTCAACTCCAGCTGGTTGTTGCTTCTCAAAATATGGGCCCAGTGTTGCAGTTTTCTTTTTTTTATTTTTCAAGAGAAGTTGAAAATCTCGATTTTTACCTAAAAATTTCAGATTTTTAACAAATTAAAATATTTGTGATTCTGCTGAGAGAGCACCTGATTATAAAAAATAAAAATAAATTTCAAGAATATCATCTGGTATGCTGGGCATGGCAGCTCATGTCTGTAATGCCAGCACTTTGGGAAGCTGGAATAGGAAGATCACTTGAGCCCAGGAGTTTGAGATCAGCCTGGGCAACAACACAGCAAGACTCGTCTCTAAAAATGTTTTTAAAATTAGCTGGACATGGTGATGCGCACCTGTAGTCCCAGCTACCGGGGAGGCTGGGGTGGGAGGATTGCTTGAGCCAAGGAGCTTGAGGTTGGCAGTAAGTGATGATCATGCCACTCTACTCCAGCCTGGACAACAGAGTGAGACACTGTCTTTAAAAAAAAAAAAAAAGAAGAAGAAGAAGAATATGTTTGGTAAACAAAACTTATCTGTGGGCTACCTGAGCTTATAGGCCCCACAAATATGCAATTTCTGGTCTAATGTTTCTAATGCCTGAGCTTCAAAATAAGGAAAGGAGAATAGAAGCTCAGTGGTCTCAGGGCTGAACATGACCACACAGTACAAAAGGAAACAATACTTAGTGTTTCTATAACTCCTCTGTATTGGTTACAGGGGACTTTGCCTGCTTTATATCAAATGGTTTTCTTACCAACCATTAAGAGAAAAGGCAGAACTAGTTATTATGCCTGTTTCAAAGATGAGGAAACTGAGGCTGAAAGGTTAAGTCACTTGCCCAGTTGCTGGCTAATACATGAAAAATGCTAGAACTGGGACCCTGTTGTCCCAAATCCAAACTCCATGCTCTCACTGCTTCCTGATTTACACACACTGTGAACAATATACAGTTCTCTCAAGATGAGATATGTGGATCAGCTTTCCTTACTACCACAGTCAAGAACTACTCGACTGGGCAGGAGGATCGCTTGATCCCAGGAGTTCAAGACCAGCCTGGGCAATGTAGTGAGACCCCTGTCTCTATTTAAGAAAAAACCAACAAAGAATTACTAAAACTTTCTCTTCTCTTTCTTGTTTTTACATTCACTTCCTTGGTCCCTTTTTCTGAGTCAAATCCTCTCTGCCTTGATACATAGCACTCCTTGAACTCTTTTCTAAACAAGACCATACCACCAGGTAGACTTGCCCCCTTCCAGATCACCACATACAATGTATTAATTACTACACTTGATCTTAGCCAAAAGGCTGAGAAGCAATACAATGTATTAATTAATCTTTCAACTGTCTCATATGACTGTGAGAAGTGATACAATGTGTTAATTAATCTTTCAACTGTCTCATATGACTGTTGACTTTCTCATATGTCTATCTCACTTTACAGATGAGAAAACCGAGGCTCTTCCTACCTCTGAGTTTCATCTTGTCCCTATTCTTTCCTATTATGAGTCCAAGGTTGCAAAAGATGATACCCATGGCCAATGCTAATTTGACAGGGTGTGGCTTTGTCTTGGAAACTAAAAGTAACCAAATTTGTCTCAACCGTTTTGAGACAAATGCGTATACTCCTCCCTCTACCTAGATAACACCATTCATGTCCATTCCTTGCCTGGCTAATTCCTATTCATTTTCCAGGTCTCAGCTTAGATGTCACCTTCCCCAAGAAGCCTTCTCTGGATTCCACTTTCTTGTCTAGGCTGGGTAAACTCCTCATGTGCTTTCTTCCCTTCCTTTCCATCCTCTCCCCTTCCCTTCCCTTCCCTTCCCTTCCCTTCCCTTCCCTTCCCTTCCCTTCCCTTCCCTTCCCTTCCCTTCCCTCCCCTCCCCTCCCCTCCCCTCCCCTCCCCTCCCCTCCCCTTCCCTTCCCTTCCTTTCCTTTCCTTTCCTTTCCCTTCCTTTCCCTTCTTTCTCCCTCCCTCCCTCTCCTTCCTTCCTTCCTTTTTTTTCTTTCAAGACAGGGTCTCACTCTGTTACCCAAGCTGGAGTGCAGTCGCACGATCACAGCACTGGAGCCTTGACCTCTTAGATCAAGTGTTCCTCCCACCTCAGCCTCCTGAGTAGCTGGGACTACAGGTGCACATCTCCATGTCTGGCTAATTTTTGTATTTTTTGTAGAGATGGGGTTTTGCCATGGTGCCCAAGACTGGTCTCAAATTTCTGGGTTCAAGCAATCCTCTCACCTTGACCTCCCAAAGCACTGGGATTACAGGCATGAGCCACTGGGCCTGGCTCTCACATGCTCTTAAAGTTTCTTGGCTTGAAATTGCAGCATACTAAGCAATAAGGAAACAAAAATTAAAAAGCAAAACTTCCAGGAGCTCCCTATAAAGCTTAAGAATAAAAGAATGAAAAAATAATGTGTGTTGTTTCCTGGCTAGTGTAGTTAGGACAGGCAGAGCGCTAATGGAAAAAGGAAATAAAGGATGGTATAGGATATTCAAAGGCCTTGACAGAGGACAAAACCTGGAGGCAAGGAAATGTTTATAAGAAACACTCGTGCTCTTCATGGATGCTTTGGATATTCCATTAAAGCTTAGAAACTTAGTTTTGAGAGAGACCAAAAATCATGTAGTGCAATTCACATCGAATGCTGGAATTATATTACTCTTACATTTGTCAGGATCAATGTAAGCATTATAAGCTTTGTTAATTCAACAGACATTCATTAAACAACTCTTAAGTTCAAGGGAACTGATGGTGACACAAAGTTGAAAAAGTATAAGGTGTCAGCCCTTAAGGAACTTGTCAGGTAGCCAGGTAGTAGAGAATAAATGGTCATTTATTTATCCACTTAGCAAATACTTATTTCATGCTCTATGCACCAACACAGTATCTTGAAAGATTGGCATTATTGTCATCTCCATTTTATAGATGAGGAAATTCAGTCTCAGAAAGGTTAAGTAATTTCTGAGCTTGCGCAATTATGGTGTCTGGCACATTCTAAGCATCTTTTATCCATTAACTTATTTACTCTGCGTAATCACCACCTGTGAGGTAGGTACTTTTGATAGCTTCATTTACATATACGGAAATGTCACTCTGAAAGGGTAATTGACCCTACTAATAAATGGCAGAACCAGGATTGCCTCCAGACAACCTGGTTCCAGCATCTATGCTCTCAACCACCATGTTCTATTGACATATTGTTAAGCCAGTCAGAGTCAAGTCAATGTATGAGGGTCATGTAACGAAGAACAATGCAAACAATAAATGGTCAATATAACTTGTGTCAGTTCTTTCAGTTTCTTCGATTTTTCTCTTCACTCCTTATTGTCCAGTTAACTCCATTACCAAAAATAAATTGCAGAGAAAGAAAATGGCACAATGATGTGGGGGTGATTTTGACAACCGGTTGGGAAAATATTGCTTTGAGTGGGGGCTTCTACCCTCAGTTAACTGCAAGCTTCTAACTCTCTGAAATGTGCACATTTTAGTGTGGATGAGCTTCTTTGCATCTTTCTGGGAGAAGTTCTACAGCTTTCTTGGATTTCCCTGTGACCCATAAAAGGCTTAAAAAAAAAAAAAAGACCAATTATTAGCCTACTGAAAGCCAACGGAACATTAGGCACGTCAATGTTCTATTATAAAAAAACTATAAATGCTATGGAGGCATTAAAATATTTAGAACAACCCTGTGGTGACACAGAAAATGTTGATGCTATAATACCAACAACAATTTGAAAGTGCTATGTCCACTTTCTCAACTCTGATTACCTCCTCAATCCATGCATATTTCACTTCCTTTCTTTCAACTAGACTGTACTTATCAAGGTCACCAGTGACCTTCACCTTGTCAGATCCAGCAACCACTTCTCTATCCTCGAATTTGCAGTATAGTTGGCCACCAGCTCTGCTTCCATGCCATAACTAGTCTGTTTCTACCTTACTGGCTCTCTTTCCCAGTCGCAAATGCCTCACACTTGAGGTATTTAGGTGTATTTAAGTCACGTCTGCAGCCCAGACTGCTACAGTGAGCTCTGTACAACAATGTATCCAATTGTCTACTTAACATCACTCCTTGACTAAAATGTAAGCATCTCAGACCAAGTATTTCCAGTCTGGGTGTGGTGGCTCACCCCTGTAATCCCAGCACTTGGGGAGGCCAAGCCAAGAGGACTGCTTGAGTCCGGAAGTTTGATACCAGCCTGGGCAATATAACAAGATCCCATCTCTACAAATAATAATAATAATAACAAAAGAGCTGGGTGTGGTGGTGCATGCCCATAGCCCTAGCTACTTGGGAGGCTGAGGTGGGAGGCTCACTTTAGCCCAGGAATTGGAGGCTGTGAATATTTTCAAATAATTATTAATACTATTATTGCCTTTCTCGTTCGGCTCCCAGAACAGTACCTGGTCCACAGAGGACTCTCAAGAAATAGTTGCTGAATGAATGAATGAATGTAAAATGGGGTAAATAATTATATTTTTAAATTATTTTTTTAAATTGTACATATATATATAACTGTACAATTTAACAACACGCTATGTGTAGACATTAAAGTGATGGGAAAAACACCAAACATTAACAGTGGTTGTGCGTGAAATTAAAAGATTTTTCTTTAAAACTCCTTCTCTATTTTTCAATTTTATTTACAGCGTAGTGGTTAAGAATACCAAAATTTAGAGTCTGAGTAAAGACTGCCAGTTACCAGCTGCACAACCTTGGTTTCCTCTTGTGTCAAATTGGCTTAAAAATATACACAGTACCGGCCGGGCGCGGTGGCTCACACCTGTAATCCCAGCACTTTGGGAAGCCGAGGCGGGCGGATTGCCTGAGCTCAGGAGTTCGCGACCAGCCTGGGCAACAAGGTGAAACCCCGTCTCTACTAAAACACAAAAAAATTAGCCGGGCGTGGCGGCGGGTGTCTGTAGTCCCAGCTACTTTGGACGCTGAGGCAGAACTGCTTGAACCCGGGAGGCGGAGATTGCAGTGAGCCGAGATCGCGCCACTGCACTCCAGCCTGGGAGACAGAGTGAGACTCCGTCTCAAAAAAAAAAAAAAAAAAGTATATATCTATATATAGACATATAGATAGACTCAGTACCTCCTTTGTATTAACATCCCTAATAAGTTTTACTGTGAAATTATGGATGAAAGGATCTTTGCACGGTGCAGGGTACATAGTGAGGGGCAGTAATGTTAGTTGATAATGATGACAGGTATATTTTATTTTATAATGAAAATACATTGGTCTTCTAAACCTTTACCGAAGGGGGTGAAAAGAACACCTCACCCAAACGCCCGCCCTTATGTGCGCAGCCCCGCCTCCTGCAGGCCCCCGCCAAAGGGTGCGCCTGCGCCATTCTTTTTTTCCGTCCACGTGACCCACTCAGGCTCCTCCTTGTCTTCAACATGGTGGCGCCCAGGGGCTCAAGCCGCACGTGAGAAAGTCTGGGCATCTGGGAATCGGAGAGTACCGCCTGTGAGCCGCTTTCCCCTCCTTACTGTCGGTTGCATCCCTTCGACCCTCCCGAGGCCGTCGCGGGCCACTCCTCCTCTGCAGCCATGAAGACAAAGCCCGTTTCCCACAAGACCGAGAACACCTACCGGGTGAGCGCGGGAGCTTGGGCAGGGAGTCGCGAGTCTCCGCTGCCTCAGTCGTGAGATAGGCTCTGAGCGAGACTCCAGGGGCCTCAGACTTCTAGGCCGAGTGTGTCACTTGCCTGGAGGCTCCGGCGAAAGAGGGAGACACTGGATGTAGTAAACATGGGTTGGGGGAGGAAAGAAGTCTGGACAGCAAGTTTCACCCATGTTTTATGGGGTCTGGCCAGTCCTGGGAATTTCTTGTAGTCCAGAATTAAATTCACTATTCCGGGAGATTGCTTAGGACCGATTCTCCCCTGCTCTTTTATCTTTAAAGACCGAATTGGGCGAGCCGGCTGACGGTGAGTGATTCCCAGCTAAGGGCAAATATACAGCGCTTTCTCTGTTTGCCCCTTGATAGATTGTTTCCAGGTCTTCGTTAGGATACAATCATAGGTCTGTATATGTTTAAAAACACTTTTATTGCAGCGACTTTGCTAGGTCCCCATGCTTATGGGAGGGTATGAAACCTAACAGATCTAGCGAGACTAATTGTCAGCATCCACCTAGGCTCACCAGTCTAGCAATGGAAATTTTATTTGAAATGACATAGCTGAGAGAAATTATGCAAACATATAGATGTATTCATTATCTTTGAACAGTGATGCAGTACATTTGTTTACGGCCCTGTGTTTTTCAGTTTATTTTTCCACTTATCCTTTGTGATTAGAGATGCCTACATGCAGCATTCAAATAGATGTTAAAGATCTGATAAATATTAAATAATTATGTATCTTAAATATACTTTCCCTTCCAGTTTCTTACATTTGCTGAACGACTGGGGAATGTGAATATTGATATTATTCACCGGATTGATAGAACTGCAAGCTATGAGGAGGTAAGAGAATGTGATACTAGCCAATCTTCAAGTGTTCATGGTGTTTTAGTTTCTTCTGTTAGTAGAAGTGAATTGTTTTTCAAGGTATTCCTTTTTGGACATGAAATGCTTTAGACCTATGCTGTTTCATACAGTAGCCACATATGACAAATTGGATTTAAAGTAAATTAAAAATTTGAGTGCTCAAATGTGGCTAGTTGCTAACATATTAAATAAATACAGAATTGGAACATTTTCATCTTTGCAGGAAGTTCCATTGGGTGAAGCTCTGTTAGACAATTGACTTGACTTTCAGCTGGCTTTTGTGATTCTAGCCTCTCCCTTTCCCTTATGCATTCCAAGCACTGCTGCAGATCCATATTCCTGAAGCTATAACTTTAAAGTGATTTTGAGGAAGCCGTTTTCCCGGGGCTTAATTTTCTCCTTTATAAAAATAAAGGGGCTAGACTACATAATATTTTCCAGTTCTAACCATACTCTGACTCTGTCATCCCTTTATTTTATTTTTATTTATTTATTTATTTATTTATTTATTTATTTATTTTGAGACGGAGTCTCGCTCTGTCTCCAGGTTGGAGTGCAGTGGCGTGATCTTGGCTCACTGCAATCTCCGCCTCTCAGGTTTAAGCGATTCTCCTGCCTCAGCCTCCCAAGTAGTTGGGATTACAGGTGCGTGCCACCACACCCAGCTAATTTTTGCATTTTTAGTAGAGACGGGGTTTCACCATGTTGACCAGGATGGTCTCAATCTCCTGACCTCGTGATCTGCTCACCTTGGCCTCCGAAAGTGCTGGGATTACAGGTGTGAGCCACCACGCCCGGCCTTGTCATCCCTTTATGCAGAAGTCTTTTTCTGCATCATGTCGTTATTCCTCCTAGCCTTTTAAGGTCCTATGTAACATGCCTATACCTTGGAGATCCAATCTCAGTTCTTAATATTCTTCTTTACTATAATCAGACTCCACTCACTGTGTCTTTGAATGCATTATCTCCACCGTGTAAATTCAATGTGTTAAATGATGTCATCTAGGTGAGGACATTGTGGTTTGAAAATTCATAGTAAAGGGAACCTAACCTACATTCTTTAGGGGTGTCAAAAAAAGGTGATCTAGATGAGGCGACACCTGAATTTTGTTTATATAGGTTTTAGCATGGTAAAGAGGACAGGAAAGGCTGTTCCAGGCTGAGGGAGAAGTCTATATAAAGGAACAGGAGCTAGAGAATGCATGTCACATTCAAGAAACTGCAAAGCAGTCCAATGTGGTTATAGGTGTGTATAGGGTGTTTTTTTTGTATTCATGGTGACTGGGATGGGACAAGGGGGCAGCTGGTGAGATAAAGCTGGAGAGGTAGGCAAGGATCATAAAGGGCTTCATATGTGAAGCTAAGTTGGGGTTTTATCCTGAAGCTGTAGGGACTTAGAGTTCTAGGACTGTAAGCAGGGGCATGAATGACATGATCAGGTTTAAATTTTCAATCTCTCTGGCTTTAGTGTGGAGAAAAGAGCAGGACTGCAGTTCTGCATCATGTCATGATTCCTCTGCTAGCCTTTTAAGGTCCTGTGTAACATGCCTTTGACTTGGAGATCCAATCTCAGTTGTCCAGTTGTGAGGATTTGACTGTCTTCTAAGTAAGAAATGATTATGGTAGCAGTAATCAAGATAGAGAGAAGAGAAAGATTCCAGAGATGTTGAGGAAGTAGAATGAATGGATAGTACTTGTGACCTACTGGGTTTGCAGCAAGGAAGATAATGAGGTTAAGGCTGAATGGTTGAGGATGTTACTCATCAAGATATATTTATAGGTAAAGGAGCACAAGGTTGTAAAGATAAGATAATTAATTCCATTTGGGGCTTGAGTTTGAAATACCTGAGGCCATCCAAATGATAGTGTCCAAAAGATGTTTGTATATATGGATCTGGAGTATAGGTGACTTCAGAGGTGAAATTACAGATTTGGCATTTAGAATATGATTAATAGTTTAAGCCACAGGAGAGGTTGAAAGTATCAAGAGGTAGTGTTAAGGAGGCAGAGAAGACAGCCTGAAATTAGAATCCTGGACTGGATGGTCCAGAATGGCCTCTGTCACGTGTCTGGCAGTTGGCTGTGGCTTGTTGATCTTGGTTCTTTTCATGGCCTCTTATTCTCCGATAAACTAGACTAGGCTTCTTTTCATGGTGGCAGAATCTTTTCAATAGAGTGAAGGCAGAAGCTGTCAAGGCCTCATAAAGTTTTGCTTTGGTCATCAGAGTCACTTTCATTGCATGTTATTAGTCAAAGCAAGTCAGGAGCCAGGCCAGATTCAAAGGGTGAGGAAATAGACTCCGTCTCATGGTGAAAGAAGCTCCAGAGTTACCTTGCAAAAGGACGCGACATGGTCTCTCACACATAGCTGGCATGTGCCAGGTCTGTGCTGGTCTAGAAATGCGTTCTGCATTTAAATTTTAAACTGTGTGGCGTATTTTCCTTCTGCCTTAAAGG
Organism: Pongo pygmaeus; assembly: GCF_028885625.2. Taxonomy (NCBI): domain Eukaryota; kingdom Metazoa; phylum Chordata; class Mammalia; order Primates; family Hominidae; genus Pongo; species Pongo pygmaeus. The sequence continues at coordinate 99,779,332 of NC_072383.2, forward strand.
ACATGAAAATGCCTTAAAGGACATGAAAACAACAACAAAAAATTTTTTAATATTTTTACTTTTGAAAAATAGAGATAGGATCTCGTGTTGTTGCCTAGGCTAGTCTCAAACTCCAGGGCTCGAATGCTTTTCCTGCCTCAGCCTCCCAGTGTTGGGATTATAGGCATTAGCCATTGTCCCCAGCCTAAAACAAAATTTAATGGGATTCTTTCTTTTCTGCCATTTTTTTTAATTTTTAGTTTTTAATTTTTGTGGTTACATAGTATCTATTCTGCCTAACTATTGATTTTAAAGATTTCCAAAGAACAGTTTAAGGATTTTTTTTTTTTTTTTGAGATTGTAGATTTGGCATGCTGTTTGCATGTGTGCTTATGTGTTTATTCTCTCTTTTTTTCTCTCTCTCTATAAATACGTATTTGTATTTATTTTTATTTTTATTTCAACTTTGATTTTAGATACAGGGGGTACCTGTGCAGGTTGGTTACATGAGAATATTGTGTGATGCTGAGGTTTGGAGTATGGATCCTGTCACCCAGGTAGTGAGCATAGTACCCAACAAGTAGTTTTTTTTTAACCCATCCCCACTTCCGCCACCCTCTAGTAATCCACAGTGTCCATTGTTCTTATATTTATGTCTAGGTGTACTCAATATTTAGCTCCCACTTCTAAGTGAGAACATGCAGTATTTGGTTTTCTGTTCCTGTGTTAATTTGCTTAGTATTATGGACTCCAGCTGTATCCATATTGCTGCAAAGGACATGATTTCATTCTTTTTTAAGGCATATAGTATTCCATGGTGTATATGTACTATATTTTCTTTATCCAACCTACTATTGTTGGATACCTGGGTCAATTCAGTGTCTTTGCTATTGTGGATAGTGCAGAGATGAACATACGAATGCGTGTTCTATCTTTTTGGTAGAATGATTGTTTTGGGGGGGTATGCATTTACTTATACATCTATACACACATATACATACATACATGTATGATAATTTATTGGCTTTACCTTTCAAAGTACAAAGTAATTGATACCATGTTAACAAGTTAAGTAACATAGTGGTAAACTTATGAAAAGCCCATTATCTCACTCCTCCCGCCCCTAATTCCCAAGGAAGCCAACACTGACAGTTCAGTATAGTTGTATTCTTCCATACTGTCCTCTCATGTTTGTATGTACAAACATTTATAGAGGGTTTTTTGTTTTTGTTTTTTAAGGAAAATTGAATCCTACCATACCCTCTCACTGCATAACTTGCTTTTATCATTTTGGGGGCATATCATCCGTGTAGTTCTAGTTCAATAGAGATATAACTCTTTTCAGTAGCCACATAATATGCCTTAGTATATATAGACCACAGGATATTCCATCCATTTTCTTATTGTCGGATATTTTAGCCTGTTTAATGTTTCCCCACACTGTAGTTAAGCTGAATAAACATCTTTTACTTATAGGCTTGCAAACTTTATAAGAACTACCTGGGTCAAAGAGCATAACTATTTTGAATTTTAGTAGGAATGCCATATTACTTCTTTATAAGGTTGTAGTAATTCATATTTCTAAAAGCAGATTGAAGGAACTGTAAAGAACCAACACCTTATTCTTTGCCTGAAGTTATAAAAAAACACAGAAAATAATTTTCCTTTAGTGGACAATATATATAGGCTCCAGAAAATTATTGCTGCAACCAAATCAACAACACAATATTTTATAAATGGTCTATTGATAACTTCTGATTGCTTTTTAAAGTGTGTTACTTAATGGCCTGTTTTAAAAAACTAAAAGGAGTTCTTAAACTCTTCAGTATCATTGTCTTAAGATATTAATATATCATTATTCTATTTACCTTGATCATTGCCTTCTTAGAGTTATTTGATTAATGGACTGCTTTAATCTTGACAGGAGGTTGAAACCTACTTTTTTGAGGGTCTGCTGAAATGGAGAGAATTAAACCTCACAGAACACTTTGGTATTTTCTATTTTGTTTCTATTTTATTCACCCATAGTTTGCACTTTATATGTTCCATACAGCTGAATAGTGGTGTGATAGAAAAGAACATATTTTTTTTTCCCCCCACTCAGGGAAATTTTACAAAGAAGTTATCGACAAATGCCAATCATTCAATCAGTTGGTCTATCATCAAAACGAGATAGTTCAGAGTTTGAAGACTCACCTGCAAGTTAAGAACAGTTTTGCCTATCAACCCCTTTTGGAGTAAGTAGCATCTTGAGAGAAAGCTCATAACTATATTTGTCTGAGTTTTAAGAAAGATTGTGTTTCAAAGCTACATATGCCTCAGATCAGGTGCTCATAATTTAGAAACAAGAAGGATTTTCCTTTCCTGTTAGGAATGGGTGCATTACCATAAAGTAGAATCTTGGGGTATAATTTTGCATTTGTTATATACTAAGATAATCCCATTTTTCTTTGACACTATAGGAACAGTTGGCTACAAATTGTGATGGAATGTAACTTCTTGCCTGATTTCTTTGCTGAGGTCTTAAGATTTAAAGAATTTTATACATTTTCAGACTTGATTTAGAAGTATTTTTATTTAATTAATCCTATGATCATAGGCCACCTACTATCGTTAAGTAGATTTGTAGCCTTTAAAAAAAATCCACATAATCAGTTGCTTCTTTTTTTAATCCAGTTTGGTTGTACAGTTGGCACGAGATCTGCAGATGGATTTCTACCCACACTTTCCAGAATTTTTTTTGACTATCACCTCGATCCTGGAGACTCAGGACACAGAGTTGTTAGAATGGGCTTTCACCTCGTTATCATATCTTTATAAGTACCTGTGGAGACTGATGGTGAAGGACATGTCCAGTATATACAGGTAACCCATTTCTCTCTCTAGTATGTTTTTTAATTGTCTGCTTCTTTTTCCCTGGCTTCTTTCTGACTCCAAACCACTTTGCCAGCTCAGTCCTAATTGTTTCCATGTACAAAGCTGATTCTCCAGCCAAAGTGGTCCACAATCTAGTCTGCCAGTCTGAGTTGCCATGACCATCTCTCCTCTCCAGCTACTGAAAGTTTACCCACCCATGAAGGCCTGACTTGGTCCCTACAGCCTCCACAAACAGGCACCTTTGCCAGAAGTATTAATAACATTTTATACTCTCTATCCTCTTGGCATTTTTTAACCACCTGTGTCACACAACTTTTACCAGAATTGTTTGATTATAATGTATTGCTGTCCTCTCTACACCTGGTATAAGGGAGGTTTAAGACAGGTTAAGAACCCTGTTTTAAACATTGACATTTCCCCAGCCACTAACACTTACTAAGCTGAAAGAGACACTCAGTATTTGTGAGTAAATGTGGACAGGGAAAGAGAATGAATTTTGTAGTAGCCTTTTGTTTAAAGTAAGCAAAGATTGTCTTATTATCTGTTTAAGTCTGGGGTTTGGTGGGATTTTCCACTTGGTCTTCTGGTTGTTTTCATGTTCTATAATTGCCATGGGAATGTTTAATATCAGTCATCAGCCCCTTACCCCCCAATAAATGGTGTGTGCATGGTATGGGACAATAGACTTTGTTTTATGCCACCCCTTTCACTCAGCCCACGCACTTCTCTTTTAGGAACTTTGAATGAAGAAAGAGAAAGAAATCTTTTTCCAGCTTTCACTAGTTCCCTATGAAGCTTTTGGTCAAATATGTTAGAAACCAATATTATTTCATTAAACAACCAACAAGGTCTTTGGGGAATAATTGATTTAGTTTTATGACTTAAGCTGTCATAAAAGCTGCCACTTTTATGTCTCCTAAGTCAGGCTCATCAGTTCTAAATTTATTTGCTTTCGGTATGACAACTTCAGTAGCCTGGCTATTTTCACTTGTATTACTGAAACTGAACTCAACACGTTACTGTTAAATCAACTCCTCTTATCTGTACATTCATTCAAGTGTTCAGTAAATAGGTATTGAGTGTCTGCCGTATGCCAGGCCCTGTTTGGTTGCCCATTTTCTGTCATTAATACTAACATTCTTCCTGTCTCTGAGTTTTGGCATATCAGAGGCATCACTAACCCAGTTGTCTTCAGAGGTGTCCAAATCCTCTTGATTCTGTCATTCACGCATTTGCTCAGTGAATATTTATTGGACACTGTCTGTATGTCAGGCACTTGAGATACAGTCACAGATAAAACAGATAAAAATCCCTCTTCTCACAAAGTTTACATTTTAGCAGGGGGAGAACATCTTGGGCACATGCCCAGCAAGAAGTCGTGGGTGGCCGAGCAGCCTGTAGAAGGGTGAGAGTAGCTAAGCGATGTCAGAGAAGCAGTAGTCAGGGGCCAGATCATCCAGGGCCCTGTGGACCGCTGTAAGGTCTTCGGCTTCATTGCGGGGACTCCTGAAATGTCTACTGGGTTCATCCCTTGCCATTTCCCTCTCCTTCCAGTCTCTTTCATGCCTGTTAGCCCAAGCTTGTATGACTTGAGCAGTTTTCTGATTGAATTACCAGACTCTTCTTTCCTCCTTTATTTTATCTTGTATATTGCTGCCAAATTAGTCTTTCTGGAAATAGTCATTTCTCATTCAGCCAACATTTATTAGTACCTGCTGTCAGCAAGAAACTATTAGGTACTGGGGTTATGAGAAAATTGGAGAGATATATTCCATACCCTTCTATCATTAGGGAGACCAAATTGAACAATGTGATTATATATAAGTAATTATTTAGTTATAGATGCATGGCTGCTTGACCTTGAGCAAGTTGCTTATGCTTTCTGCCTCATTTTCATTATCTGTAGAATGGGGGGATTATAATAGTACCCATCCCATAGAGTTATTGTGCTGATTAAATGGAGTAACACAGAGTAAATGCTTATAAATGCTGATTAAATGGAGTAACACAGAGTAAATGCTTATACAGACAGGCTAGACATGTCTGCCTGACCAACTTTATCCATAGCTGCCCTCCTCTACTGTATCATCTTTCCTCTTTTAGATGGACCAGCCTCCTTGTCATGACCATGATCATTTCCACCTGCCTCATCTTTGCTCTTGCTTTTATACCAATAATATGGACTGCAGTCCCCACCTAATTCTTCTTTCATTCAGAGCTCATTACAAATTTCAACTTTTCCTGGAGTCTTGTTTGTAAAACCAGTACCACCAGTCCTAGGACTCTTCATGTCTGTGGTCAAGTCTTCCTTTCAACATGTGGGTGTCTCCATAAATTAATGAGATTTTAAATTTGTTTGATACCTGCTGTGTATTCCTCGCATACCTAGCATGTTGTTGCCCATATTGTTGACATGTAGTATGTATTTATTAAAATTATATGATTAATGAAATATATCTTATTTTTTTCATGTATAGCATGTACAGCACACTCCTGGCTCATAAAAAACTACATATAAGAAATTTTGCTGCCGAAAGTTTTACTTTTTTGATGAGAAAGGTTAGTCTGGTATTTTATCTGTTTGTTGCTAATCATCAAGAATCTGATGAATAGGCCAGGCGTGGTGGCTCATGCCTGTAATCCCAACACTTTGGGAGACCGAGGCAGGTGGATCACCTGAGGTCAGGAGTTGGAGACCAGCCTGACCAACATGGCAAAACCCCATCTGTACTAAAAATGCAAAAGTTAGCTGGGCGTGGTGGCGTGCACCTGTATTCTCAGCTACTCAGGAGGCTGAGACATGAGAATTGCTTGAGTCCAGGAGGTGGAAGTTGCAGTGAGCTGAGATCACACCACTGCACTCCAGCCTGGGCGACAGAGCAAGACTCCATATCACACACACACACATACACACACACACTAGTAATAATAATAATAATAATAATCTGATGAATAGAAGTAGATATCTTTTAAAAATGTGGTTATTATGGGCTAATTTTTTCTATGTATCTATATATATACTTAACAGAAATCTGTTACTATTTTGAATTTATCTCACAGTAAGACTTATTTGTTGCTCACAAATTGATGTGATCTAATTTGGGTCACTTGTATTGTTATTTAGGTTTGTGATAGCTTTCAGTGTGTATATATAAAAAATGCTCTCTAATTCAAGTCAGTAAATACATGAACTGTGACATTAATAAGAACTTTTCTAATAGTTTCCTGGAAGTAACTGGTAGCATGGTGTCATTTGTGTTTGTATAAAATATTCGTAGTAAATGTTAGAGGGTTTTTGTAACAAAAACATTAATATTAAATTTTTTATTTCATAAAATACAAATATTTTACTGTATACAATACAAAATACAAATGTATTTACTTTAAAAGATAGAATGTTGACTTCTGTAGTTTTTTTTGTAGTACATATCTTCCCGTAATACCAATGAATTCACTTTTTTGTGTGACATTCCAAGTGAGAACACACTATTAGAGTAGTTTGAAATCATTACAAATGTCTGTTCCTTTCACAATTTTTTCCTAAGTATATTTAAATAAGAATATGTAGAATAGCAAATGAGAGTTCTTCATTTGGATATGTTTATGTTTGTGAATATAATTTTCCATTTCTACTTTATATTTTAGGTCTCTGATAAAAATGCACTTTTCAATTTAATGTTTCTTGATCTTGATAAACATCCAGAAAAAGTTGAAGGTGTTGGACAGTTGCTCTTTGAAATGTGCAAAGGAGTTAGAAATATGTTTCACTCCTGTACAGGCCAGGTACACAACGGGGAGGGGTGCTTAGAGTCTATGTGGATGGATGAAACAGAAAGTAGAAAAGAATGAGGCAAATGATGTGGAGGGAAGACAGCCTAGAGTAGATAGAAAGCACTAAATGGGGAGTGTTGGGTGTTCAGAAACGATGCTTACCCAATGTAGGCCTTGGACAGTGAGATGTTACTTACAGAGTCATTGATGTCTTCTTTATTTTGAATGCTAGGGGGTAAGATAAATTGATTAATGGGCAAGGGCAGGTCGGGAGGGAACAGTTGTAATGACAAAATTCCCATCCTATTTTAGAAGTTCCTTTTGGGACACATTATTTACCATCAAAATTACCATATCCTTGACTATTCCACACCTGATTTTTAAGGTAGCTAATGTAATCAGAGTGGTGACTCCCAGAGCAGTACTTGAAAATAAGAGTTTATATATTAATGTTAATGACTTGTATTCCCACAGGCAGTGAAGCTAATTTTGCGAAAGCTAGGACCAGTCACTGAAACAGAAACTCAACTACCATGGATGTTAATTGGAGAAACACTCAAAAACATGGTCAAATCCACTGTATCCTACATCTCCAAGGAACATTTTGGTACATTTTTTGAATGTTTGCAAGTGAGTTCTAATCTTTAAGGATGGGTTTTTCATAAGGAGTCTAAGAATTTACTGTTTCTGCTCTCAGTTTTGCAAAGAACTCCTAGAAGTTATATTTTATAATTGTTTTATTTTTACTTCTAGACACATATTAAAATTTTCCTTCCCTCTGCCCCCTGTGCTATTTTTTATTTGATATGTTATCTTGAGATGCAGTAGAAGGCTCTGGAGCCAGACTGCCTATTTGAGTCTTGACCCTTCCACTTACTGCTAGTGTAACCTGGGAAGATTATTTGAAATCTCGATTCCCCAGTCTCTTCAGATAATAAATGGGGGTAGTAATATTCTCTCCCTTGGGGTTGCTGTGAGGATGATGAGTGAATACTTGTAAAAAACTTAGAATGGGCCGGGCACAGTGGCTCACGCCTGTAATCCCAGCACTTTGGGAGGCCAAGGTGGGTGGATCACCTGAGGTTGGGAGTTCGAGACCAGCCTGAACAACATGGAGAAACTCTGTCTCTACTAAAAATACAAAATGGCGCATGCCTGTAATCCCAGCTACTTGGGAGGCTGAGACAGGAGAATCGCTTGAACCTGGGAGGCAGAGGTTGCGGTAAGCCGAGATTGCGCCCTTGCACTCCAGCCTGGGCAATAAGAGTGAAACTCTGTCTCAAAAAAAAAAAAAGACTTAGAACAATGCACTCAGCCAATGTTAGCTGTTATCATTAGTGACTCCTGGTAAATGTATCTTTTTCTTCCAAAGCAAAAGAATGGGAAAAGTTGAACTGTCCCACAGTTTTTATTGTTGGATTAACAGTTGAGTTTGATACTTTATAGTTATTCTCTGTGTTAAATTCTTTGTTTGCAGGAATCGCTCTTGGATCTACATACAAAAGTAACAAAAACTAACTGTTGTGAAAGTTCTGAACAGATTAAAAGGTTGTTGGAAACATACCTTATACTTGCAAAACATGGAAGTGGGACAAAGATAACCACGCCTGCTGATGTCTGTAAGGTGAGTTCCCAACTTAATATGCTCGGTGGCTCATGCCTGTAATCCCAGCACTTTGGGAGGCTGAGGCGGGCGGATCACGAGGTCAGGAGATCGAGACCATCCTGGCTAACACGGTGAAACCCCATCTCTACTAAAAATACAAAAAATTAGCCGGGCGTGGTGGTGGGCGCCTGTAGTCCCAGCTACTCAGGAGGCTGAGGCAGGAGAATGGCGTGAACCCGGGAGGCGGAGCTTGCAGTGAGCCGAGATCGCGCCACTGCACTGCAGCCTGGGCAACAGAGCGAGGCTCTGTCTCAAAAAAAAAAAAAAAATATGCTCGAGAGTCTGTTTTTTAAAAGCTGATTGCTGAGTATGCATTGTTTTTTCTTTTTGCAGGTGTTATCTCAAACACTGCAAGTAGCCAGTCTCTCCACATCTTGTTGGGAGACCCTCTTGGATGTAATTTCTGCTTTGATCCTGGGTGAAAATGTTTCCTTGCCGGAGACCCTCATCAAAGAAACCATAGAAAAAGTAATTTACTTCAACAAATATTAATTGAGCAGTTAACAATATGTTTAGCATTGAGTAACCTTCTGAGGAATACAAGTAAAGTGTGGCAAAGGCTCTGCCCTCAAGGAATTTATAATCTTGTTAAGGAAATGGGAATTGCATGCAGTAATGTAAATAAGCAAAATAAAGTGTGATAAATGCTAAATTTATATAGCAAATAAGCAAAATAAAGTGTGGCAAAAGCTAAATCTATATATATTCTGCAAATATGTAGAGCTTACTGTGTGCTGGGTATGAGCTGGGTGTTCCAGGGTGAACAGTGATGCCTGCAGGTTTTGATAGTTGTTGGAGAAATGGAGCCTGGAACCAAGTAGTTATAGTCTAGCGAATTTGTCTATTGGAGATATATTGAATTATAACTATTAATTCTACCTGGGGTTGAGGAACAGAGAAAGCTTTTCAAAGGACTTGTATTTGTGATAGTCCTTTAAGGTTGAAAAGCAGTCTGCCAGTCAGAAGCGGGGTTAAAAATACTAAGAGAGGGAACAGGAAAGACATGTGTTTCATAAATGTTTGCAGTCTGGGCACATGGACACATGATATAACATGATATCAGCAAAGCTCTGGCTTGGCTTTGAAAAGTTAGATTGGGTTTTTTCCTGCATTAATGGAGGACCCTGAAAGAATTTCAAGCAGGGATATGATTTGATGAGATTTGCTTTTTAGTGAATTTGAAAGTGGAATTGAAAATAGAAAGGTTGGTTAAGTTCTTTCTAGCTTAATGGAGCACAGCAGTACACTTTAAGGGAAGATATACGATCGTGCTGTTTGCCCTTTCATAATTCACTGTAGCTGGGCAAGAGTTGAGCAGCCTTTAGGCAGAGCCCTGTGTAATCAGCAGAAGCCCTTTGCATCTGTGGAAGCGCCTTTGGAGAAGGCTGGGCAACTGGACAGAGCACTGAGTGAAGTGTGCCTGCCATTCCCTTCTATAGCTGCTTGCTGGGGGGATGAGGAAAGTACTCTCTGTGTACTTACATTAATATTTTTTACCTTGGTCACAGATATTTGAGAGCAGATTTGAAAAACATTTAATTTTCAGTTTTTCTGAAGTCATGTTTGCCATGAAGCAGTTTGAGCAGGTAAGCAAGATACTAAGTTCAGACTATTTTTAAAAACAAATCTGTCAAGAAAAAATGATCAGATTTGAAATCCTGTTCTTTCTGTTTGTTTCTTGAGAGGAACAGGATAAGTGCTTCATGTTTTAGTCAATATGTTTTTTAAAGAAATTATATTCGATTCTAGACTACCTGTTTTTTTAATAATCCTTTAGGTAGTTACAGAACCATGTGGTAAAATTGAAAAAACAGTTTAAGAAACTTTTATGTGAATTTGAAGCGTAGAAAATAGTTTGTGAAACAATTTGCACTGGCGGAAGTTTGCAAATTGATTTCATTGCTCCAAAATAAGGTAACTGAGTGAGAGAGAAAATGTTCTTATCTAATCCTGAATTTATTTTATTTTTTTCTCTTCCCTCTCATCAAACACTTGCCCCTCCTCCTAACTAGTAACCCTACAGTATACGTCATGGAAACGTGTCTCTGTATCTGTCCTCTCAATATTCTTCCTTTTAGCCTTTAATACTATGTATTCTCATTTGCCTAAAAAGAACACTTTGGTACCTGTCCAAGATCTGTTTCTTTCTGCTCCATGAAGACTCTTCATCTCACTCTGTTTAACAACTGCATTTTTCCTTTCTCCCCTGTTCCCTTTGGTCTTTTTATTTTTTTAATCTTATTTTTATCCAAATACTACATATATGTATGTAGTTTAGGTAGTCAAACCAGGTTAAATGGCAGTCATTTGTTTTCTGTTCCCATCTTATTAGGAGCCATTGGGTCTAATGATTTTTAGCTATTTTTTTTTCTTTTCTTTCTTTTCTTTTTTTTTTTTTTTTTTTGAGATGGAGTCTTGCTCTGTTCCCCAGGCTGGAGTGCAGTGGCGCGATCTTGGCTCACTGCAACCTCCGCCTCCCAGGTTCATGCCATTCTCCTGCCTCAGCCTCCCAAGTAGCTGGGACTACAGGTGCCCGCCACCACGCCTGGCTAATTTTTTGTATTTTTAGTGGAGACGGGGTTTCACCATGATAGCCAGGATGGTCTCAATCTCCTGACCTTGTGATCCGCCCGCCTTGGCCAGCTATTTTTTTCTTATATTTACTTTATACTTTTAAATCATCTGAATATACTGCTTTACCTTGGTTTGCTAGTTTTAGTTCTCATGTGTAGACTTCCTCCTATGGCAGATGGACTTTAGTTCCTTTATACCTCTCATGCTCCCAATAGAATTATATTAGAAATTTTGGTTGACTCCATATTCACCACATACTTATATAAACAAGGAGTATTTTATGATTATATGACCTTTTTGTGTACATTCTCGTCTTTTTTTTTTTTTTTTTTTTTTTTTTTTTTGTGTCGAGACATAGTCTTACTCTGTCACCCAGGCTGGAGTGTAGTGGTGCCATCTCTGCTCACTGCAACCTCCACCCCCTGGATTCAAATGATTCTCCTGCTTCAGGTTCCTGAGTAGCTGGGATTATAGTCGTGTGCCCCCACGCCTGGCTAATTTTTGTATTTTTAGTAGAGACGGGGTTTTACCATGTTGGCCAGGCTGGTCTCTAACTCCTGACCTCAGGTGATCTGCCTGCCTCGGCCTCCCAAAGTGTTGGGATTACAGGCATGAGCCACCACACCTGGCCTCATTTTTCTTAGAGTTTATAATTGCCTCATTCTTTAAAAACTGGAAATTGTTTTCTTTGAATAGCTGGCCAATGAGTCTGTCTTCCAGCAGCTTTGTAAATGTCCTTCACATGACAAAACTGTCAGATAATTTAGCAGCTCAATTTTTCTTTTTCTTCTTTCTTGGAGACGTTTCTCCTGGAGCAAGTCCAGTCTAAATGCATTGCTTTCTCTGCCCAGTGCACAAATGTTGTACTGGGACTTCCTTTTGCTTCTCTCATTTCCTGGGTTCCGTGTTTTTCCCTTGTTATAGTTTAGTCTCTAATTTTGATGGAATTTATTTTTCATAATTTCCTGGGGGTGGGGAGGGTTCATGGAGATAAAATATTGAGATTTAATAAATCTGAAAATGTCTTTATTCTCTCCTCACACTGCATTATTAGTAGGCAGGCTATAGAATTCTAGATTCTAAGTCATCCTTCCTCAGAGTTTTTAAGACATGGCTGCACAGTCTTTAATTTCCATTGTTCCTATGTAGAGATCTAATGCCATTGTGATTCTTGATCCTTTGTTTTTGGTCTAGTTTTTTGAATTGTTACAGTCTTCTCTTTATTATATCTGTTAATAAGTGTGATTTTTTTTTTTCTTAAATTTAGCTTTTTCTACCAAGCTTTCTGTCATATATTGTGAATTGCTTCTTAATTGATGATGCTCTAGTCAAAGACAAAGCTCTGGCCATTCTGGCCAAGCTCATTCTGAACAAAGCAGCACCTCCCACTGCTGGCTCGATGGCAATTGAAAAGTACCCTCTGGTTTTCTCAACGCAGATGGTGGGGTGAGTTCTGAGTTTTTATTCCTGTAATGATGATAAGATTACCCGTTTAAATATAATGTATCAAGAATACTGTAAAAAAATGAAGATCTATATATGTAACTGGAAAGATGTCCATGATAAGTTGTGTGAAAAAAGCAAGTTGTAGAGCTACACACATAGTACGTATAGTAGGATCTCATTTTGCAAGGTAAAGCAAAAAGTGTGTATGAACATAGAAAAACATGTGGAAGGATACACAAACCTGTTAACTTTGTTTACATCAGAAGGATGGTAAGGGAAAGATAGAGGTGACTTAATTTTTTAACCATTTATTTTGAAATTATTGTAGATTCACGTGCGTTTGCAAGAAATAGCACAGAGAGGTTTCATATACTCTTCACTCAGATTCCCCCATTAGTACATCTTGCATAAGCATACTGCGATATCACAACTGTAGAATTGATATTGGTGCAATCCATCAATCTTATCAGATATCATCAGTTGTATGTGCACTCATCTGAGTGTGTATACTTATGTAGATATATAGTCGTATGCAGTTTTATCACATGTTGATTTATAACGACCACCAGAGTGAATATCTGGAACTGTTCCCTCACCACGAGGATTCCTCATGCTACCTTTTAATAACCACACTCCTGGCCAGGCGCAGTGGCTCACGCCTGTAATCCCAACACTTTGGGAGGCCGAGGCGGGCGGATCACAAGGTCAGGAGATCAAGACCATCCTGGCTAACACGGTGAAACCCTGTCTCTATTAAAAATACAAAAAATTAGCCAGGTGTGGTGGCAGGCACCTGTAGTCCCAGCTACTCGGGAGTCTAAGGCAGGAGAATGGCGTGAACCCAGGAGGCGGAGGTTGCAGTGAGCCGAAATCACGCCACTGCACTCCAGCCTGGGCGACAGAGCAAGACTCTATCTCAAAAATAAATAAATAAATAAAAATAAATTAAAAAATTATATACCTTTGTATTGTTTCAGTTGTTAAGTGTCGTGGATTACTTTCTTAATTTCATTCAAAATGACACATTATTTAGAAGTTAAAAACAAAGCTTATTTACATACATGAGAAGATTCATTGTATCATTTCTCAAATAGTTAAGTGGGTATGCGTCTAGAAATTGTAGCTTAGGAAACCAGTTGCCTTGTCATTCCTTTGTTTTTATACTTAATCTTCTTATTTCTCTTGGAGTAGTTAGACCTGTCGTTGTGTTTTTGGTTTGCTTTGAGGTGGAATTGATGGGCATTCCTTGAGTTTGTGCTGAATACTCGACTTTGAAATATCCATGGAGGTGGGAGTTACTGTCCCACAGTCACAGAGCAGAGCTAGCTTTTGAGTTTGATCAGCTTGAGATTCTGGAGGAACTTATTTTCTTTTTTAAATGTTGTATTTATTATTATTATTATTCTTATTTTGAGACCAGGTCTTGCTCTGTTGCCGAGGCTGGAGTGCAGTGGCACAATCACGGCTCGCTGCAGCCTCGATCTCCAGGGCCCAAGCTATCCTCTCACTTGAGCCTTCCAGGTAGCTGGAACCATAGGCTCGCACCACCATGCCCAGCTAATTTTTTAATTTTTGTAGAGACGAGGTCTCGCTATGTTGCCCAGGCTGGTCTCAAACTCCTGGACTCAAGTGATCTTCCTACCTTGGCCTTTCAAAGTGTTGGGGTTACAGGTTGAGCCACTGTGTTTAGCAAACTCATCTTAACACCTACTTACATCTTCTGTCTACCTTACAAATTGCTTCTCTATTAAAATATGCCAACAGAATCTTGTTGGTTTTTAAATGTATTGAATTCTGATTCCTGAGGAATGGGTAGTGAGTAACTCCGATAGAATTATTCCTTTGAAACTTTTCCCTTGATTTGTCAACACCCAAGCCCATCTCCAACAGGCAGATTCCTTGCACATGCCAAAACTGGGTTCTGTGCAGGGGGAGTGAAGCTGCTTTGTTGTTTAGCTTCCATGAGGTGAAGCTAAGGGACTGACTGAGACTGGGCATCAGACTTTCTTACCCCATCATCTCAGCCATCTCAGATCCTCCCAGGAAGGTGACGTGTTAAATAAATAAATTTCAATGTGCTAACTCATGGCAAGTTCTTCCACTTCTGTGTTTCTTTCTCTGCAAAAACACCCCTCTGCCACCCCCAACGGAGATATGGTATGTGTGAATGGTCACCTTTGTTTTGATTCCTTCTATGAAGATTTTAAAATCATTGTTTGAATATTACTAGTAACACTGTATCTACCCATCTCAGCAGTTTGCTGTGAGAAAAAATAAAGATAATAAATGTGAAAAGACTCTTTAGGAGATAAACTTATTGTCATTTGACAACTACTTACAGTATCAGGCACTGGATACTGGGGTGCAACAAGGAATAAGAAAAAAGTTCCTTCTTTTGGGGAAAGGAATGTGGTGAGGCAGGTGAGCAAATAAGCGAGATGATATCAGATCGTGATAAAAGAAGACAAAGCAGTATTGAGAGGGAGAGTGAATGGAGAGGGGTCACTTTCCAGAGAGGGGACGTTTGGTCCAATTTTAAGCTGGGAAGGATCCAGCCTTGCAAAGATCTCAGTGAGAAACTCTCCAGAGAGAAGGAAAAGTTAACTGCAGAAACTCTGGGACAGGAATAAGCTCAGCATGTTTGAAGTACAGAAAGAAAACCTCTGTGGTAAAGAGCGAGGAGGAGAGTGGGATGAGAGGAGATGGAGGTGGGCCAGGGTCAAATCATAGAGGGCCTTACAGGGTGACGTAAGGAGTATGGACTTCATTGGTGGAGCCATTGGCAGGTCTAGAAAACGGGAATGACGTGGCAACTAATGACTCATTTTTGTTTTTTAAAGCATCTCAGTATTTTGTAAGATTTTTGCAGATTGTTGAGTCGTGATTATTACTAAAAAGACTATATATATCAAGATGTGGTGACTTTAAGGAATTGATAATTAAATTAAATTAATTATCTATCATGATTTCCAAACACTAAACATCCTGGTAAGTATGAAACAAAAGAGAATGTAGCTTTTTGGTGAATTTTTTTTCTTTGTTTTTTTTTTTCATTCCTGCCCCTACCTGACTGTTTTTTGGTGAATTTTAATGATAAAAAGGGCACAAGAGTGAAAACCTGATATTCCACTTCTATTGCATAACAAGCTAACCAAATGGGAGTTGGAGGATAAATTGTAAAAGAAATCATTTAACTTATGATTTCTGTGATTTTTCTTTTGATTAGATTTTTGTATTTCAAATAGGACCGAGGTGTAGTACACTGGCAAAAATAAAAAGAGGCTAACAAGAATAGTACCAGAGTCACAGATATTCAAAACAGAATGTCATGTCGGAAAATGTCATTGAGCAACTGTGCATCTGATCAAAGCAGCAGGAGAAAATTACTTATATATCATAATCATTTTAGTGGTATTTGTCAACTTCATCACAGTAACTTTGCAACATCATTCTACATTTGTGGAAAGTAGTAAAATTCATGTCAAAAAGGAAAGGGAGAATGGAGGAAGTCAGTTCATTCCAGTAAATTGCCAATCAAAAACATGCCCAGGAGCACAAAATTGAGAAATCATACTTAAAACTAGAAGAAACTTGGTTTAAGTTATAAAGCAAATTAAAATAGAAGTGAGAGGAAGTAGAGCCAGTGGAGTTGAAAAAGTTTCTCACTGAAAACTCAGTAAATGACTCACATTTGTTTAGCCCAGCCACCACCACCAATTCCTTCCCTCTAATGCTCCACAATGGTAAGAATCCAATTTTATTTCAGACTTCAGAGGGCAAGTTCGATTACATTCTCTGTTATTTTAAACATTTGTTTTTAATCCTTCAGATCCTATATAAAGCAGAAGAAGACTAGATCCAAGGGAAGAAACGAACAGTTTCCAGTATTGGACCATCTTTTATCTATAATTAAGTTACCCCCAAATAAAGATACTACTTACCTTTCACAATCTTGGGCAGCCCTCGTGGTGTTACCTCATATTAGGTAAGAAAATAAGCTATGTTTAATTTTGAAAGAGATAACATGCTGATTAAAATATGTTAGCCATTTCTTGCTGTTCTCTGAAACAAACCATTGAATGCCAGTTTGAACTTTTCCCTTTTTCTCCCCGCTTGGACAGACCTCTTGAGAAAGAGAAGGTGATACCACTCATCACCGGCTTCATAGAGGCACTCTTCATGAGTATTGACAAAGGGAGCTTTGGGAAAGGTCAGTTACAATCATCATTTGTTCTCTTCTCTTCTTTTCTGGCACACTCAAAGTAATTGTAAACACATGAGCTATTAGAGAATAATACTTACATTGTGTTCTGGCATAACCCCCTGGATGATAACTCTGGAAGAAATGAGGATATGAGGGGTGTGTCTCACTTGTACCACATAATGTGGTGACTGGGTCACGGTGGCTTGAGCATAAGGAAGGGGACATATCAAAAGGATGCCATGGCTTAGAAGGCCATTTGTTTTTGAGCCCCATACCAGGTCCTCTTTTTCATCTCCCACGTACATCTGACTCCTAGTATACACCTTATGCTCCAAGCAAATCCATTTGCTTACCCTGAGAAAGACACATTCTTTTGCAACTTTTACAACTGTATGGCTGCCTTTGCCCATGTGTTTCCTCTGCATGGAGACCTTTCTAGGTCTTTGTCATTCAGTGAACTCTTGCTTATCTTTCAAAACTCAGCTCAGGCACAACACCTCTAGGAAGGCCTTTATGACTCTTCAGGCAGAATTAGACTGCCCTGCCCAAAACACCATTTCCTATTAGATACTTATATGTCTCCCCCACTAGCCTGCAAACAGCAATTCAAAAGCAATGATTTAATATTTTGTTTTACTCTAATGCAGAATTTTTTAAAAATCACGTGTATGTAGTGGTCATTCATTCACTTAAATATTAATGTGCTACATTCTGTGTTAGATACTAAGCAGACGTATTAGAGAATAAAGTGGACTCGCTGCAGGTCAAGTGCTCTGTAGCCATATGTGACTGGTGGCTACTGTACTGGATTGTGGCGACATATTAGGACAAGTATTTTTACCATTGTAGAAAATTCTATTATACAGCACTGATCTAGAGCCTAGAGCAGGGACTGGTAAAATCTTTTTGTAAAGGACCAGACAGTAAATGTTTTAGGTCTTATGGGCCACATTCAGTCTTTGTGGCATATATATGTATATACACCCACACACACACATATATATATTTTTAAACAACCCCTTCAAAATGTAAAAAACATTTTTAGCTTGCAGTCCATATAGAAACAGGCTGCCTACCAGATCTGACTTGCAGACCATATAGTTTGCTGACCTCTGGGCTAGAGACATAGTTTGCTGACCTCTGGGCCAGAGACTAAATGAGTGTTTAATTAATATCATTAATTATGTTGGATATCATGGCTTAGGCCTGTAATCCCAGCACTTTGGGAGGCTGAGGCAGGAGGATCACTTGAGGCCAGGAGTTCAAGACCAGCCCGGGAAACATAGTGAGACCCCCCCTCTGGCTCTCTATTTAAAAAAATAAGGCTGGGTGTGGTGGCTCATGCCTGTAATCCCAGCACTTTTCAAGGCCGAAGTGAGTGGATCACCTGAGGTCAGGAGTTTGAGACCAGCTTGGCCAACACGGGGAAACCCCATCTCTACTAAAAATATAAAAATTAGCTGAGTATGATAGCACATGCCTGTAATCCCAGCTACTTGGGAGGCTGAGGCAGGAGAATCACTTGAACCTGGGAAGTGGAGGTTGCAGTGAGCTGAGATCACACCACTGCACTCCAGCCTGAGCGACAGAGCAAGATTCTGTCTCAAAATAAATAAATAAATAAATAAATAATATCATTACTTGAATGTGTTATGGGTAGTAGCCATTGAATATATGACTTCTTATAAACTTGAAAAATAAAATCAGCAAGTTTTATACCAAGATAATTTCTTAGCTATTGATAAATCCAAGCCTGCACTCCTCAAAAGTCCTAGTTTTGATAACGGCAGTGAGTGGGACCATTATACTTGGTACTTTTTGGTTAATGGAACATACACATTTTTATTCTCTACTTCTGAGTATTTATTTATTTATTTATTTTGAGACTATCTTGCTCTGTCACCCAGGCTGGAGGGCAGTGGCAGGATCATGGCTTACTGCACCCTTGACCTCCCAGGCTGAAGCAATCCTCCCATCTCAGCCTCCTGAGTAGCTGGGACTACAGGTGTGAACCACCATGCCCAGCTAATTTTTAATATTTTATAGAGATGAAGTCTCACTGTGTGGCCCAGGCTAGTCTTGATCTCCTGGCCTCAAGTGGTCCTCCCACCTCAGCACCCCCAAAGTGCTGGGATTACAGGTATGAGCCACCATGCCCAGCCTGTATTTTTCTTAAGAAAGGTAAAATATAGGACTTGGAAACTTCTCTCTTCTGTTTCTTTCTGTTATATTCGGATGTTTGACAGACAATTCTTTGGAAGGCATAAATTCACTTTAAGAACTTCCTATAAGTAGCAAGTATTTGATAAATAAGGTGTTTGATAGTTATAATGTCAAAGAAATAAGTAATGTGGTTTCTCCTGTTTTTCTGCCCTTAGGAAACTTATTTGTTCTTTGTCAAGCTGTAAATACTCTACTAAGTTTGGAAGAATCTTCTGAACTTCTTCATTTGGTTCCTGTGGAACGTGTCAAGAATTTAGTATTGTAAGTAAACATCTTCCAGTTGGCTTAGTAATGAATAAAATATAAAACCCTCTATTGTTGTGAAATCTTGGACACAAAGAAAATCCCTTTGATCTATTTTATACCTGAGTTGTATTCACATAGTGAAATTTAATATTGATTTAGATTCTCCAGTTAAAATAAGTACATTTGACACAGTCTTTAAATACAGATTCATCTTTGTAAAGGGTGTTTTATTGCGTGTGTAGATTAATGTTGTAAAGTTTGAAGGGTTTGTAATGCTGATCATTCCCAACTGTAACATGGCATGGTGTTGACCTTTTATAACTTCTTTTGTGGTTCCAACATGCACATTCCTTCCCACTCTTGTTCGGCCTCAACTTGAGATGGTCAGCATTTCAGAAAACTTCCCTGTGGTCTTTTTACTACACACTGAAACAATCCAGTTTCTTTTTTTTTGTTGGTTTGGTTTCTTTGTTTGCTTTTTAAGTATAGTTTAGCCAGCCTTTGATTTTGATGGTAGCACAGAGTCATTTGCGGGGAGCCAACAATATATCTTTTCTAAAGGTCAAGCCTTGCTGCTTTTTCCTGAAGTCTACTCCATTTTATTTCCAAGTGTTTTAAAGATTTATTCATTCACTGTTCAGTAGGTAATCATTTGCTTTTTTTCACGTGCGAAGCCCTGTTCCAGGCACTGTGAAACACAGTGAATAAAACAGACAAAATTCCCTGCCTTCTTGTAGCTAATGCCCTAGCCAGAAGAGGCACTAAACAGAATAAAAAGTAAACTGTATAGCATGTTAGGAGGTGCTAAGTGCTGTGAAGAAAAACAAAGCAGGGTCAGGGGATAGGGAGAGTCCAGAGGTGAGGGGAGTGGTAGCAGTTTTAAATTGAGATGAACTTACCGAGGAGGAGACACTTGAGCAGAAGGCGGAAAGCAGTGAGGGATGTAAGCCATGAGGATGCCTGTGGTCTGGGCTGCTCCCTGGGTTCCAGACCTGGAGGCGACATGAGTGCCAGCACTCTGTGGGAGTGGTGGATGCCTGGTGCGAACAGCAAGGAGAGGTCATCTTGGCTGAGCAGAGCACGAGAGTGGGCGGTAGGAGAAGAGGACAGAGAGGTGGAGCAGTAGACCTCCTTAGGTCACCGTAGGGCCTTGGCTTTTACTCTGAATGAAAGGGGAGGCCGTGGGAGGACTTTTGGCAGTGGAATGACTTTGACCTAAACAGAATCACTCCGGCTGCTGTGTTGAGACTGTAGGGGAATACTATAATAATCTGGAGTCTCTTTGCCTTTCCAAATCTGGGTGAAGTTGGCATTTCTCCATGGTTAATTGCATTGGTTTAAATTAACTTCCTGTAGAGAGGATTAGTTCTTTGACATCACCACATTTACCATATTACATAGTCTCCCTTTTAAAATCATTCTGTTTAAACTTCTCATACTTTCACCCTTGGTATAAACAATTGAAGGTGGCTGTAGAAGTTGAAACAAAAGACACACATAGCACAGAATGGGGTCCATGTTCCCCCTGGGGAAGGCCAGCTTGCCTCCCAGCCAGGTGGCTCTAAGCCTTGGAGACACAGAGTTGTCCAACAGGAGTGGCTCTAGTTTTGAGGGCAGGGGCATAAACTTGCAGAGTAGACGCAGGATTCTGTTCTGTTTTCTATGCTAGTAGACTGATGAGCACCTAGGTTTCACAGCCAAGACTGCCTGGTTTTGAGTCTGGAATCCACCACTTACTAGCTGTAGCCTTGGGTGACTTAGTTAACCTCAACTTGATTATCTCTCAAAAAGGGGTAGTGAAGAAAAAAAGGAAGGAATAGAAATCTCACCTTGTAGAGATTAAGTTGTACAATGCATGCAATAATAGTAATAAACAATTGCATTGATTGTGTCACAACAACTCCATGATGTGTGGGTACTGTTATCAGTATAGATGGAGGAACTAAAGTTTCAAAAGAAAGCCCTGGTCTGAACTCCTGATGAGTCTCCTTTCTTCCGCTCTTGCCCTGCTGCTTCTAAGTGTAGGACATATCATGCCACTCCCTTGCTCATCACCGTCTAATACAGTGCTTCTCAACTGGGAGCAACCTGGAGACTTTCTGGCTGTCACAGCGTGGGGAAGGAGCACTGTTACTGGCATCTAGTGGGTGGAGGCCCGGGATGCTGCTGAGCCACCTGCAGTGGGCAGCACTGCCCTCCACCACAAAGAGTTCTCTGGCCCAAAATGTCAGTAGTGCTACTGTAGAGAAACCTTGCTCGAGAGGTATCCCATCTCACTCTGTATAAAATCCAGCGTCCTCATCATGTTCCTCGGGGCTCCATATGAGCTAACCCCTGGCTAGTTCTGACATCTTCAGGCACTCTTTGTTAGTTCCAGCTGAGATGGTCTCCTCGATGTTCCTGCAGACAAGCACACCTCAGACTTGGCACTGCAGTTCCCTCTGCCTAGAATGCTTTTCTTTCAGATACCCTTTTAGCTGACTTTTTCACTTCCTTCAGTCTCCATTTTTTAGGAGCACCCCTGTATCAAATGGTGCTTCTCTTCACCTCCACACTGTCTCGCCACAACTCCATGCATGTCAGTCTCTTTGTCAAGCCTTTTTCCCCTGGTTTACTTTTCTCCATGACGCTCATCACTGTCATAGTACTTACTTATTGGCTACTTTCCCCTACTAGAATATAAGTTCCAGGAAAAGGAACTTTGTCTTTTGTTAACTGCTATATCTACAGTATCTAGAAAAGTCACAGTACATAGTAGGTACTCAATGAATATTTGTTGCAGAAAGATGGTACCAAGAGGTTAAACAACTTGCCTGAGGTTACACCGCTTATGAGTAATGGTGTCAGATTCAACCCCGGGCTGCCCTACCCCAGAGCTCGTGTGTCAGACCACTCCTCTCTACTATCCTCATTAGCTCGGTGCCCGGCACATGACAAACACTTAATAAATATTTTTTATATATATATATTTTTTAAACAAAAGCCATATATATATATATAAAAGTGGCTGTCATTTACAACTATGTGGATTGAAGAGGCAACATTGGAGTCTAGCATATTCTACTCCTGCCTCTGCCTGCAACCAGCTGTGTGTCCTTGCATACGTCACTCATTATTGCTGGGCCTCAGATTCTTCATCTATGAAGTGAGCCAGATATCCACATGAGACTTTTGCCGGTTACCTTTTACATTTTCTTCATCAGTGATCATTTTCTGTGGCTTATACTATAGTCTAGATACTCTGGGTTATATGGTACAGTTTGGGTCTAATGAACATCTCGTTGCAGAACGTTTCCCCTGGAGCCATCTGTGTTGCTGTTGGCTGATCTCTATTATCAGAGATTAGCCTTGTGTGGCTGCAAAGGGCCACTTTCCCAGGAGGCTTTAATGGAATTATTTCCCAAGTTACAAGCAAACATTTCAACTGGTGTATCCAAGGTAATGGTGTTTTGTGGTAGTGTGTCCTCAGTCTCTCTTCTCCTGTTTCTATATGGACTGCAGTGGTTTTCAGAGCATCTTAGTTAGAAAGTGTTGCTGTGGGATGATTTCTGTTTAAAGCAATGATTCTTAAATGTTGGCCTGCAAACCAATTGCAGTACGATTAGTTAGGGAGATAAATAAAAATACAAATTCTGAGTCCCTACCCTCAAGGATTCCAATTCAGTAGGGCTAGGGTAGAACTGAAAAATCAACATAGTTTTTTTTTTAAGTCTTCTGGGTGGTTCTCCTGCTCATTTAGGTATGCAGAAATACCTGAATATTGTACATTACTTAGGAATAAAAATCACTAACTTTAATTGAATTGTCAACTTAATCAACTTCTTTGTACTTATTTACAGACATGGTTATAGTGTCTTAGTTCAAAGAAACTACTAATTGTTCCATGTGCTATTTTAACTAGGTGTTGGTTGGTGTTGAATATGAAATAAGGGCTAGAATAGGCACATATTACTCTGGTCAAATGATTTTTTTTTTTAATTGTATAAAACTTAAATCTTGCTGACTGTGAATCAGTTTCTTTTTATGGTTAATCTTTGGAATTTGAAAGACGGCTTTTACTTTCTCCAGATTCGGCTTTTGACAATAAGGATCCTAAACCATTTTGATGTCCAGCTTCCAGAATCAATGGAGGTATTTTAACTGTTTGAGTGGATAGGTTTTAAAAAAATATAGTTTTACATATTATTGTAGTTTCCAAAATGATACCTTTGCAGAAAATTAACACACTATATAAATATCTATCGTAAAAATTGATTTTTTTTGGTAACTCTTACTCCTGTCCACCAATAAAGTCACCACTGAAAATCCACCATTAATCGGCGAATATTCTTTCAAACTTTTTGAATACACACACACACATAATTTAAACAAATGGGGTTTTTCCATATGATTACCTCTATATCTACCTCATACCTCATTTCTTTTCTTTTTACGGGGTCTCTGTCACCTAGGCTGGAATGCAGTGGCGTGATTTTGGCTCACTGCAATCTCCGCCTCGCCGGCTCAAGCGATCCTCCTGGCTCAGCCTTCCGAGTAGCTGAGATTATAGGTGCCTGCCACCACGCCTGGCTAATTTTTATATTGTTAGTAGAGATGGAGTTTTGCCATGTTGGCAAGGCTGGTCTCGAACTCCAGACCTCAAGTGATCTGCCCACCTCATCTTCCCAAAGTGCTGGGATTACAGGTGTGAGCCACTGTACTCAGCCGACATCTATCTTATTCCTTTTGAAGTTTGAATACTACTCCACAGTTGAAAATGTCTTATTTAGCCATTTTCTTGTTGATGGATGGTTAGGTAGGTTTTGCATTTTTTTAGGATTTCAAACAATACTGCAGTGAACATCCTTATACGGATATGTTTATGTAGGGAAATAGTTCCATAAGGCAGATTACTAGGAGTAGATTTGTGAAGCGAAAGCATATATACATTTTATTTTTATTTCAACAAATGTTGCCAATCAATTTGAGTGACTTGAGAATGATTTTCCTGTTGTTTAGTTGTCATTTATGCACTAGACACTAAATTATCTACCAAGAAGTAAATGGTATGGGGAGAAAAGAATCATTTACCAAAAAAAAAAGTGTTGCTTATTTCATTAAAAAATTAATATGTTCCAGTTTTTCTATTTTTAGACCTTTGGTCACATTTAATGTTCTTTTTGGAAAATCAAAATACTGACCGGTCTTCTCCATGGTTTTCTCTGGTTATTCAGGATGATGGACTCTCAGAGCGGCAGTCTGTCTTTGCTATATTACGCCAGGCAGAACTTGTTCCAGCAACTGTGAATGATTATAGAGAGAAGCTTCTTCATTTGAGAAAACTAAGACATGATGTGGTACAGACTGCTGTCCCTGATGGGCCGTTACAGGAGGTAAAAATAATGTTCTTTTATTTTTCCTTTTTAATTCATGCTTTAAATCCTGTTTGGGGAAGCACACCAAGTAGTCACCAAAGTAATAATAATAATAATTTTAAAATAATAAGGGAAATCCCCAGTTCTCTTAGATGCTTTGAGTTAAATAGCTCTGCCAGCTTTTTAAGTAGTAGGAATAGTTTAGTATTCTCTGTTTCAGGTGTGAGCCACTGTACCTGGCCATGTTAGTACCTTTTTAGAAATGAGTAAGCAGGGGCTCATTGAACCTGAGTGATGCAGATAGGTACGTAGGTAGGTAGGTAGGTAGGTAGGTAGGTAGATAGGTAGATAGTGGCAACAGGACTTAATGTCAAGTTTAAAGCCTGCTCTTCTTCACTAGATTTGTTTGCTGCTGCAGAACATCAGCCCTCTATGTTTGTTTTTTTTTTTTTGGAGATGGAGTCTCGCTCTGTCACCCAGGCTGGAGTGCAGTGGCGCGATCTCTGCTCACTGCAAGCTCTGCCTTCTGGGTTCACACCATTCTCCTGCCTCAGCCTCCCGAGTTGCTGGAACTACAGGTGCATGCCACCACACTTGGCTAATTTTTTTGTATTTTTAGTAGAGATGGGGTTTCACCGTGTTAGCCAGGATGGTCTTGATCTCCTGACCTCGTGATCCGCCCTCCTCGGCCTCCCAAAGTGCTGGGATTACAGGCGTGAGCCACTGCGCCTGGCCCAGCCCTCTATGTTTTATATCAGGGTTTTCATTCCATGACCCTCGAAGATACATCACAGACCTCTTTGGGAGTAAGGCCAAAAGGAGGCATTCTCCCTTCAGTCAGAGCAGTTCTTCTCTTACCTGTTTTATAAATTAGGTATATAAATATACTTCTGTTTCATTTGGAAAGAAGACTGCTGCTAGAATTATACAAACACGCCATCCCTAAATAATAATAAAACTACCAGTCTGGATGGTGCCTCCCTAGCACATGGGGATGTTAGTAATAATGACCCTTATTCCAAAAGGTGACTGGGAAACTTTAGACCCTCTTACTGAACTTGCAAAGCCTCAGTCATTCACAGCATGTTTCCTTGCGTTCTTTGGCACGTGTGCATTTCTGACTACTGTTGAAGTTTTGTCTTAATCTGGTGACAGCAAC
Source organism: Pongo pygmaeus (assembly GCF_028885625.2). Classification (NCBI taxonomy): domain Eukaryota; kingdom Metazoa; phylum Chordata; class Mammalia; order Primates; family Hominidae; genus Pongo; species Pongo pygmaeus. The sequence goes on from NC_072383.2 coordinate 99,804,831, forward strand.
ATTTGTTAGAAGGGAATTTAATCATTAGTCAAATCTGTTCATTTAAATGAATGAATACCTGGAGTGAATTTGAATACTATGTTTGCTGTAGCGATTCTTCTATTTTAAATAGTGAGTGACATTTTGGGGAGAAGAGGAAAATTAGTATACACTGAATTTTGGATTGGTGCCTGCAACTTTTTTTCTTATCACACAGGCTTCTTTCCAAACCTCAGATTGTCCAACTTGGGATGTTTGCATTTCAGTACTTCTGTTCTGTACTGTATTTCATTACCCAATACTAAACTAGTCTTTTGTAATTGCAGGTGCCACTTCGTTATTTGTTAGGCATGCTATATATTAATTTCAGTGCACTCTGGGATCCTGTTATTGAACTCATAAGGTAAACATGGGTTAAATGGGATGAAACTATTATACTTTAACTACTGCAGAATGATGGGGCCCAGATTATATTCCTTCTGGGTGTGATTTAAATGAATGGGTGTATATGGTATTTACAGTACTTTAAATCCTTTGTGAGACAAGGTGAATTAAAAATAAACATGAATTATTCTCTCTGATGCCACATCTTCAGTAGTTCCAGTGTTGTACGTGTGTCTCTTCGTGTGTTGAAATAACTTTGGAGGAGTTTCTCTTTTTGCTTTTTATGATACTTTTGTGTTATTAAAATTTGTTACAGCAAGGAAGTATAATAATTGCATAATTTTATTTCTATATTTTGAGTCATTGAGCCATATTTTAAAAATAAAGACTTTTTCAAAACCTTGCTAACATCCAGAATCCCGTTAGCCCCAAAATGTCTTCAGTGGTCACATAGAAAATACATGTTACAGACCGGGCACGGTGGCTCATGCCTGTAATCCCAGCACTTTGGGCGGCTGAGGCAGGCAGATCACCTGAGGTCGGGAGTTCGAGACCAGCCTGACCAACATGGAGAAACCCCGTTTCTACTAAAAATACAAAATTAGCCAGGCATGGTGGCACATGCCTGTAATGCTAGCAACTCGGGAGGCTGAGGCAGGAGAATCACTTGAACCCAGGAGGTGGAGGTTGTGGTGAGCCGAGATTGCACTATTGCACTCCAGCCTGGGCAACAAGAGTGAAACTCTGTCTCCCAGAAAAAACAAAAACAAAAACAAAAAACATGTTATGGCTCGTGTAGAAATCTGTCTTCAGACATTTGTCTTCAGATAATACACACTCAGTTTTTTATCAGATTGGAAATATGTCATGTGAGGCCTTTCAAAACCCCAACGATTAGTTATTAGTTCTTATTTGACAGAATAAGAGAGTTAACATTTATAGACAGATCCCTTTACAATTTGAAACTAATTTGTCTACCTTTACTACCCTTGTCTACCTTTTACTACAATTTGTCTACCTTTTACTACCTTTCAAAGCCATCAAAACCAGTGTGCCAAAAGCAAGATTCTCCCAACATCAGCTTCATTATTTTGTTTATTACACTTTCAGAAGAGAGAATTTGACATACGTGTTACCAGTGGCACACTATCAACAGTGTTGGTTCTTTAATTACTGAATGCCGTGAGGCATTCTCCCTAGTGGCCGGGCTGTCTTCCTGTTGGGTACCTCTTTCAGTTTGGAAGGATAGAAACAACAACATACCTGTTGGTTTGTTTTCTGAGTAGAGTCAGTTCCCAACATATATAATACATGTCATGTGTAAAGTTTATGCATATTCTTAGAAAATTAGTGACAGAATATTTGAGAGTATTGTTGCTAGGATATCAAACTACATAAGCACTTTATGTGATCCATCTAATGTCTCCTTTTAAGTTCTGAAAAGTGTGTTTCATGTAGTTAGTGAATGTTTGTCTTTGTGTTAATAAGTATATTTAAATTTGGTGGAGGGAAACTCATTATTTTTAAGTTAGTTTTGAACAAACTGACTTTTCTCTCCAGAGGGCCCCTTCTTCTCTTAATGGATCTTGTTCATGCCCCAGTTTCATTAGTGTGCCTTTAAAAATGATTTTCTCTTAAGGAACTACTTATATTTTAAAAAATACTCTTTAGTGCTTTATGACTATAAAAATAATTTGTGCTGAGTGCAGGCATTTTGAAAAATACAGAAAAGTGCAAAAGGTGTTTACGACCCCACATTGAGGGATAACCTAATTAACATTTTAGTTATATCCTTTCACTTTTTATTTTTCTATGAGCAATCTTAAAATGACCATACCACACTTTTTATTTTGTGATTTTTTTTTTTCCTTAGTTCTCATGCACACGAAATGGAAAATAAGCAATTTTGGAAAGTCTACTATGAGCATCTAGAAAAAGCAGCTACGCATGCTGGTATGTAAAGGGGTTGTGAGGAGGCTGCGAAGAAAAGTGGTTGTTTAACTGTTTTGTTTTTACTGCTTAATTACAAAATTGGAAAACAGAGATGAAACATATATTATCTTGATAACTTTTGGGAGTGACATTGTTTCCTTACATTATAGAGAAAGAAATGCCCTCTCTTGAGAAAACACTTAAGATAAATGTTGATATTTGTCTGGTGGTTATGACAACTTTCTTTCTTGCAGAGAAGGAACTACAGAATGATATGACAGATGAGAAGTCCATTGGAGATGAAAGTTGGGAGCAGACCCAGGAAGGAGATGTTGGAGCTCTTTATCATGAGCAGTTAGCATTGAAAACTGATTGTCGGGAAAGACTTGACCACACCAACTTCAGATTCCTGCTCTGGAGAGCTCTGACCAAATTCCCAGAAAGAGTAGAGCCACGGTCCAGGGAGCTTTCCCCGCTTTTCTTGAGATTTATCAAGTAAGTTTCCTCTTCTAAGAATATGTCCCTGGTGGGGCATGAAGAAGAGAACGTGAGAAGTATTAACCTCCCAAAGTGGCTGAGTTCTTTGTTTTGTTTTTTGTTTTTTGTCTTTTTTCTTTCTGCTTCCAATCATCCATTAGGCTGAGGTGGTTTTTTTTTTTTTTTTTTTTTTTTTTTTGAGACAGAGTTTTCTCTTGTTGCCCAGGGGTGCAGTGGCCCGATCTCGGCTCACTGCAACCTTCGCCTCCCAGATTCAAGTGATTCTCCTACCTCAGTCTCCCAGAGTAGCTGGGCACAGGCATGCACCATCACGCCTGGCTAATTTTGTATTTTTAGTAAAGACGGGATTTCTCCATGTTGGTCAGGCTGGTCTTGAACTCCTGACCTCAGGTGATCCACCCACCTCGGCTTCCCAAAATGCTGGGATTATAGGCGTGAGCCACCACGCCCAGCCTAGGCTGAGTTCTTTATACATCTGTCACGTTTTCAAATCATTGGCACAGCTACAAAGCACTGGCTCTGTCAGATAACAACTAAACTAGTTGAGTTCACCATTTGATTTTGATCTAAATCAAAATTTAACCAGCACACCAGTGGTATTAATAAAAAATTCCGGGTTACAGTATAAGAAGGGCCACACTGAGTTTGATTCATGTAGAAAGGCCTTATTATTTCTTGCCCTGTTATTCATTATTTTATTGCCTGCCTGGGGCTTAAAGGTATTTTCCAGTGACCCAACGCCAACACTGCTTGGGGCCTCTTGATGTTTCTGCCTATGATGCTGAGGAATAACAAGAGTTTTCTGGAGCATTGTTTTGTTTTAACTGGATATGCTGTGTGAGAGTCTGATTGTATTAAAACTAAAGATGAGGGGTGTGGTGTGCAGAACATTACTAAGTAATACATAAAAAGCATGTTTTCCTATAGTAGTTTCCTGGGAAAATGCTGTAGGGTTAGCTCAAGCAGGCCATAAACCACAACATGCCTGGCTTATTCAAAGAACAGCAAGATCTGAGTGCTTCTAGCAGAATGATCCAGGGAGGACATGGTTGGAGATGAGGGCAGAAAGTCAGCAGGAGATGAAAGTGTGTAGGCCTTTAAGTGATAGGAAGGACTTTGGCTCTTACTTTCGGTGAAATGAGAAGCCATTTGGAGGTTTAAGCAGAAGGCTGACCTGACCTAAGTTTTCTTAAGGATTTTTGTGGCTGCTGTGTTGAGAATAGACTGTAGAATGACATTGGTGAGAGTAGAGAGACCAGTCATGAGGAGATTGCAAGTCCAGGCAAGAAGTGATGGCGACTTAACCAAAGTTATAGCAGTGAAGATGGGTATTTTTTGAATGATTTCAATTAGATAAGATACATTTATGAAAGGTTGCAACTGGATCAGCCTGTGAGATTTGCCAGCAGATCAGATGTGGGGTGGGTGTGTGTGGTGGGGAGTGGGACAGGAAGGAGGGAGGGAAGGAATGGGGGAGGGACAGAATCAAGGATGTTCCCTAAGGCTTTGGCCTGAGCAACTAGAAGAAAGTTCTCATTTACTGAGATAGGAGGAATGCAGGAGTTGTAGGTTTATGGTGGAGAATTAAAAGTTCATTTGTAGATGTTTTAAGTTTAGGACACTGAATAAATAACCAAGTAGAGTTGTCATGTAGAGAGGCATTTAATTTAGAAGTTCAAAGCTCAAGGGAAAGGTTTGATCTGGAGGTAACAAATTGGAAATTATCAATATATGGATGGTATTTTAAATGATCAGATAGGGAATAAAGTCATCTAGAGTGTGACTGTAGAGAGAAAAGACTTTCAGGGACTGATACCAATATTTAGAAGTTGGGAGATAAGGAACCAGAAAAGGAAGCCAGGAAAGAGTGACAGAAGAAGAAAGACCACTTGGTATCCTGGAAACCAAGTGAAGAGACTAAAGGCAGCAGTAATCAGTTGACTCAGATGTGTCTGAAAAGTCAATCAGGTGAGGAATAAAGTGACCACTGGCTTTGGAGTGACCTTAGTCAGAGTGACCCACATGAAGGTGACCTTAACGAGTTGTTTTGATTAATCTGATAGGGATGACAGCCTAATTAAAATAAGCTTGGCTGGGCGTGATGGCTCATGCCTGTAATCCCAGCACTTTGGGAGGCCGAGGCGGGTGGATCATGAGGTCAGGAGATCGAGACCATCCTGGCTAACACAGTGAAACCCCGTCTCTACTAAAACCACAAAAAATTAGCTGGGTGTGGTGGTAGGCACCTGTAGTCCCAGCTACTCGGGAGGCTGAGGCGGGAGAATGGTGTGAACCCGGGAGGTGGAGGTTGCAGTGAGCTGAAATTGTGTCACTGCACTCAGCCTGGGCGACAGAGCGAAACTCTGTCTCAAAAAAAAAAATAAATAAAAATAAAATAAATAAATAAAAGCTCAAGAAAGTGGAAAAGAAAAATGAAAACAGCAAGTTTGGACAGTTTTTGTAGTAAAAAAGAAACAGACATAGGGATGTAGGTGGAGGGAAATGCGGGGGCAGAGAGGGAGCTGTTGTTGTTGGGGTTAAGACTTAACAGTGTTGGCTGGGCACGGTGACTCACACCTGTAATCCCAGCACTTTGAGAGGCCTAGGTGGGCAGATCACATGAGGTCAGGAGTTCGAGACCAGCCTGGTGAAATCCCGTCTCTACTAAAAATACAAACATTAGCTGGGCATGGTGGTGCATACCAGTAAGTCCCAGCTACTCGGGAGGCTGAGGCAGGAGAATCACTTGAACCCAGAGGCAGAGGTTGCAGTGAGCCGAGATCATGCCATGGCACTCCACCCTGGGCAACAGAGACAGAACGAGACTTTGTCTCTGCTCCCAAAAAAAGACTTAACAGTGTGTATGTATGTGATACCAGTGCAAATGATCCAGACGGGAGGGGAAAATTGGTAATGCAAGAAAGGATAAAATGGCTAGAACTGACCAGGCATGGTGGCTCACGCCTGTAATCCCAGCACTTTGGGAGGCTGAGGCGGGCAGATCACGAGATCAGAAGTTCAAGACCAGCCTGGCCAACATGGTGAAACCCCGTCTCTACCAAAAATACAAAAATTAGCCGGGCCTGGTGGCGTGCCCCTGTAGTCCCAGCTACTTGGGAGGCTGAGGCAGAAGAATCGCTTGAACCCGGGAGGCAGAGGTTGCAGTGAGCTGAGATTGTGCCACTGCACTCCAGCCTGGGTGACAGAGCAAGATTCCGTTTAAAAAAAAAAAAAAAAAAAAAAAGGCTAGAACCATGTCTTCAAATAGGTAAGAGGAGATGGATACAGTACATAAATTCAAAGGTTTGCATGGATAATTCATTCTGGCAAGGCACAAGCAAAGATGCAGCAGATCAGTAGATATAGTGGCAGAAGAGCAATGATTTTCTTTTTCAAATAACTCTTTGGGCATAAATTTATAGAATAAGAATGATGTTTAGCTTTTTTTGCTTTGTTTTGAGGGTTATATAAAATAACGTTTATCATTTTTTTGAATTGTGAGGGCTGTACATATGCCAGCCGGCATTTGTGGTGTTAGTAGCATATAAACTTCATACCATGTTAATTTTCCAAGTTTTTCCCTAAAGAATTAGTTTACCCCATAGCTTAAGGATAAGATCTTACTCTAACAGTACAGGATGCTGTGGGGTAGAGGTAGAAACAGGAGCTTGTAACAGGGAATGGGTCTCTGAGTTTAGAAAGATTTAGGGACTAAAGATACACAATTCTAAGAAATGTTTAAATTAATACTGGTTGGCATGGATTACCTATAAATAATACATTTATAGATGATCCGAACTAATGGAAAACCCAAATGTCACCTTTAATTCTGACTTTGAAGTATATTATAGGCTTTTTATTTTTTGGCTAGCAATTTATATTTCTAAATATGTTTCAATTAATTTGGTATTAGAACTAATTTGTGAATCCCTTGTAAACATTCTCTGAGACGAACCAAACCAGGAACAAGAACGAATGACTAACAATGGCAACAGCATCCCAGTAAAAGGTGACATTTAATGAGTACTTACTGTGTGCTGGACACTCTTATAGATGCTTTGTGTGAATTGTTTTATTTAATAGATGAATGAGTGAACATGCTGTTCACGGAAATAAAGGTTACAGTATGTAATATGTGGTTAATTGAACGTTGCAAGTATAATAGGTATGTTATTAAGTGGATGATGGTGCAGTTTGTAACTTACAGAAACTTTACTTGTTTCATTCATCCATTTTTGGATTTATTAAGTGCTAGATTCTGCTAGATGAAAATACCAAGTACCATAGTGTCCCAGCCCTCAGATTGTAGTTTAGTGTTATTGATCTGGAGGTTAACTTGGGCTAAGCTGGAGTTTCTTTTAGGAGGGTTGGTAGGGTGCTATCCTCAAACATGTTATTTTATAATTATTTGGATGAGTGAATGAAAGTGACATAAACTAATGCATTAAATGACAGACTTCAAGATAATATTCATTAATTGCAACATTGGACTAAAAATAAAGGATGAAATAAAAACGAAGTGAATACTGTATTAAGCTTAGCTGCACAAGCTTAGTTTAGAGGAAATAAAACATAAAGACTCACTGATTTTCATTACATGGACATTCAGTTTCAATCTTCGTCACGTTGTGGCTGCTCAAAAAAGTTCTGGAGATGGTAGTTCTATCTGTCTTATCAATCCATACCTGGAGGACTAAATTTTGTGGTGGTACTATGCTTTCAGGAGAACTTTGGCAAAGTAGAATGTATCTGATGGAAAGTGACCAGCACAGTCCTAATGCTATACTTTAATCATTTAATATCATCCATCCCTAACCCCTCATCCCCCAGTGGTGGTTCCAGAGATAGGAGGCTGATTTCCACTTAGTCCAAAACAGACATTTCAAATATTTTCAACAGTATAACAGTGGAATGGGCTATCTTCTACAGTTAGTGATTCGCTTGTCAAATAGCATACTAAAGAAGGACCAAATTAGAGTAATATTGTGGAAGCTTGACTAAGGTGCCACTGATATCTCTTCAGTGTGTGATTCTGTGAACTGTGGACATGTCTCATGAACAGAATCAGGACCTTTCAGATTGGTGTGCATTCTTCATCAGTCTCCTGTGACTTTCTTTCCACGGTAGCAATGAGTATTACCCGGCAGATCTGCAAGTTGCTCCAACCCAGGATCTGCAGAGAAAAAGCAAAGGGATGGTGGCAGAGGAAATTGAAGAGGAACCTGCTGCAGGAGATGATGAAGAGTTGGAGGAAGAGGCAGTGCCCCAAGATGAATCCTCACAGAAGAAAAAGACAAGAAGAGCCGCAGCAAAGTAAGTTCACCATTGCTGAAAGATCACAGATCCACAGTTCTAGGAGGAACAGGAAGAGGTCTCTTACGGCTTTATACAAAAGCAACTACTCAGATAATTATTTACGTAAGCGCTACATCTTCCTGGGACTTCCTTTAACAGCCTAAAACTGTCAGGCTTCCAAGTTTTTTGGTTGGTTACTTATTAGTTTTTTCTTGGTTAGCCACATAATGTTAGATTGGGGGACTTTTGAGAGTCATCTAATTGTAGCTCCTTTTTATAGATGAGAACTTTGGGACCTGGAGTGTTTGGATATTCTTTTGACCTTTGTCGTGCACTTTCCCAGCATGAGGGTATTGTGTTTGCGTGCTAGGGGAACACGTAATGGAACATCTTTTTTCTTAAAAATAAGCATGTTAGCACTTCTTTTTTTGCTTCCACCCACCCTCCCCACCATCCTGTTAGCACTTTTCTCTGCCTTTTAACTTGTCTTCTACTGGTTACTTTTTTCTCATGCTGATGTTGTACTCTCTTTCTTATTCTCTTAGTTGTTCATTTACCTAAATTGTTAGAAACCTAAAAGAAGAAGTGATCATGCTTTTAGAAGTTACTTCAGCTTACTTGACGATTGTCTGAATTGAGTGTCTCAGGTCCACTGGATTAGTGCAAATGTTATTTTAACACTTTAGATCTAAATCTGATATGCCCATTTGTTGCGTATTTCTCCTGAACCCTTTATTAGTTCATCCATTCAACAACTGTATTGAGTACCCTTTGCTAAGTGCTGGTGTGCAGAGATGAATTGTACAGAGCCACTGCAATGCAGGAGTCATAGTCAATCCTGCCTGGGTGAAATATTTTTATAGGAGAAATATTTTTAAAGAAGTTATTGGAGCACAGTAAGGAATTCCAGGCATGGTGGCTCACGCCTGTAATCCCAGCACTTTGGGAGGCCGAGGTGGGCGGATCACTTGAGGTTAGGAGTTTGAGACCAGCCTGGCCAACATGGTAAAACGCTGTCTCTACTGAAAATATAAAAATTAGCCAGGCATGGTGGTGCACGCCTGTAATCCCAGCTACTTGGGAGGCTGAGGCAGGAGAATCACTTGAACCCAGGAGGCAGAGGTTGCCGTGAGCCGAGGTTGTGCCACTGCACTCCAGCCTGGGCCGCAGATTGAGACTCCATCTTGAAAAAAAAAAAAAAAAAAAAAAAAGACCCAGGGAAGGCCCTCTGATGCTGAAAGATGAAAGTTTGCCAGACAGCTAGAACCACGAAAGTCTTGTCCACTAACAGAAATAGTGTATGAAGCCCAGGGGCAGGGAAGATTATGGCCAGCCTTCATGTCACTATACAATACTCTCCCCTTATCCATGGTTTCACCTCCCACAATTTCAGTTACCCATGGTCAACCACAGTCTGAAAATATTCAGATATATTTCTTCTTCCTTCTTGGTGAGCAACAGCCATTGGTTGCCTTAACGTGGACCTCTGTTGCCTGACGTCTATATTTACATTATGTGAAAGTGAAGGAGAATATATTCTACTGCTTTCCTGTCTGCCACATAGAACCTAGACAAGGAATAATTCCAAAAATCATCTGAGTTCAATTTTGGAATATTTTACTAGTTTGGTTACTTTCTAATTTTTGTTCAAGTTAAACCATTCTGAGCACACACTGAATGATTTTTTGGTGTGGAGAACCTGAATTTTAGGGACAGGCCTGCCCAAAATAGGGGATTTCTGGAGAATAATTTCCTAAATGTAAATAACTAAGTCTTGTTTATATAATAGTGAAACTATAGGCGGGGTTTTTGAAGTTCTAGTCAGAATAAAACTGTAGATGTCAGTTTAAGAAAATGATCTCAATTCTTTAATTCTGTAACACTCTGTTTTGTTTTTGTTTAGGCAATTAATTGCTCATTTGCAAGTTTTCTCTAAATTTTCAAATCCACGGGCCTTATATCTGGAATCCAGACTATATGAGTTATATCTTCAGGTCAGTAAAATAAGCTCTTGGCACTATAATTCTTTGTGAACTTTTCTCTGTCATTTTCTTTGTCAGAGTAGCTTAGATTTTCAATAATTGCTGAATAGGGCCCATGTCTACATTTTAAGTATTAAAGCCTTTTTTTTTTAAATTAATAGACATATTTTCTGTTATCTTGAGAAACAATTTTAGCACTAACTTAGCTGATTTTGAAGGCATTTTGGGTGACTAAACATTGATTGGCTGTGTTAACAGTGAGAATAGCAAAGCATGAATTATATCATGGAAATTAGCTTTTAGAAGGGAGTAGGGTTTATACAAAAAAACAAGTGACTACTTTTTCCTTCTAGTTTAGTCAGACTTCATAGAGGACTGGGATTTCAGGATCTATTGTAGTCCATTGCAGTCATAATTATGTGGCCCTGAATTTCAGAAAAGCTTGCAGAAAAGAATTAATGTCAGAAATGAAGTAAGCATTGGATGTCATTCTAAGCCATCTGGGGAAACAAAATTTTCATTTTTCATTTGGATGTTTTTCCTGGCATCTTACTGACTATCATTACCTTCATAGGATAAGAGATTTTCCTTAGTACATGACCAGCTTAGTTGGCTTAAGTCCAAATTCACATAGAGAATCGGCCTCACCAGGCCGGACACAGTAGCTCATGCCTGTAATCCCAGCACTTTGAGAGGCCAAGGCGGGCAGATCACCTGAGCTCAGGAGTTCAAGACCAGCCTGGGCAACATGGTGAAACTGCGTTTCTACCAAAAACAAAAAAAATTTAGCCAGGTGTGGTGGTGGGCGCCTGTGGTTCCAGCTTCTTGGGAGGCTGAGGCAGGAGAATCGTTTGAACCCAGGAGGCAGAGGTTGCAGTGAGTCGAGATCGCATCACTGCACTCCAGCCTGGGCAACAGAGCAAGACTCTGTTTGAAAAAAAAAAAAAGAGAAAGAGAGAGAGGATTGGCCTCACTCAAAAGCTGGTAGACCCCAGGGTATGACTGTGGGATGCAGGTGTCAGAGAGTTTTGTTTCCATTTTTCTTTGCACATATTCTGTTCATCTTTTTTTACTTCCAGGAAAATGTGAAGCTGTTGTTAGCAATCAGGTTTAGGTCTTGTGTAAAAATTTAGAATTTAGCAAATTTCATTTAGCAAATAACCACAAGTAAATTGCTATCCTATGGTATATGTATATATGACTTCATTAATTCTGTAAAATACTGTTCTTAGTTGTTGCTACACCAAGATCAAATGGTACAAAAAATAACCTTGGATTGCATAATGACATATAAACATCCTCATATCCTCCCTTACAGGTAAGTTACTTGAAGCTTAAAGAACTGTTATTTCTTTGGCTGATTTTTATATTTCTGCATAAGAGCCTCTTCTAGAATAATTTCTTAAAGGCCTAGAAAGTTTCCCTTTTTTCTGAGGTCATCATATTTCCAAGCAAGAAATGCAAACAAGTAGTATATTTGTTGGGTTGTTCTCCATAGATACTAAAATAGAGAATGTTAATTTTAAAAATGTGTTGTAAATATTATGTCATTTTCCTCTTCTTATTAATATAATGCCATAAAATCTTGGTGGTTACTTAGAGAATCCAAGTCACTCTAAGAACTGAAGAAAGCTTTTTGTATCATGCTTTTTTAAACAGCTGAGTTATGGACAGAATCTAATCTTTTCTAATTGTTACACCTTTTGAAATGTGAAAATCTGTCATTTTAGATTTTTTTGAGGATTTTCCTTTATGGATATCAACCATAATAGGTACTATATACCTTATTTTAGTTATTACTCTGTGTACATATTTCACTCTTTCATTATTCAAAAGCACTGTTGATCAAGTGGTGATTTGTGCTGTTCTCTGTTTTTAAAGGGAAAACTTACAAAGGTTGCTTGAAGACAGAAGCTTTAAGGAAGAGATAGTGCATTTTAGCATTTCAGAAGATAATGCTGTAGTGAAAACAGCCCACCGAGCAGATCTATTTCCTATTCTGATGAGGTATTTATGCTGTTTAAACACTGATTTTTAAAAAGTTAATAACAAACACAATTGTGAGTACAGTATTATGGTTCTTTCAACAATTGTAATAGAATATTTCATTTTCTATTTTCTTTTGATTGCATTTTCTTTGGAGATGGGGTCTTGCTCTGTCACCCAGGCTGGAGTGCAGTGGCATGATCACAGCTCACTGCAACCTCCGCCCTCCCAGGTTCAAGCTATTCTTGTGCCTCAGCCTCCTGAGTAGCTGGGAACACAAGCGTGCACTACCATGCCTGGCTAATTTTTGTATTTTTAGTAGAGAAAGAGTTTCACCATGTTGGCCAGGCTGGTCTTGAACTCCTGACCTCAGGCGATCCACCCGCCTCTGCCTCCCAAAGTGCTGGGATTACAGGTGTGAGCCACCACGCCTGGCCCCTAATATAAAGAAAGATCTTACCATAGTATTATTGTGATAATAATATAATTAAATTTAATATTTTCCTGAATTTTACTGTTGAGATACAGTAGAAATATTTCACTCTGTTGTCCAACTATCGTGTGATATTTAATGATGTTATTATTCCTTTAATTATAAATGGTAGAGCAAAAAGATGATCCATAAATAATACAAAGTTTATATATGCTGGGTATAAAGAAAAATGAAGCTCAAATCTTTCATCTCACCAGCTCTGGAATGATGAGAATTGGAAAGATCATGGGATTGGTATTTAACAGGTTTGCTTTTGGTCCAGCCCTTACTGTGTAGTTCTATCAGGTAAAGAAAGTCTTAGATCCACTGGACTTCTGTTTCCTTAATAGGAGCTGGTTCAGATATGCTCAGGGACTCTGCTAGCACTTATCTAATGGCTCTGCTTAGTTCCATTTGTAGCCAGCATTAAGATTCCATTTATAGCAAGCTTTAAGAACTTTAATAGACATAAAAATATTTGAGGGAATGAATGAGTAAATATACAAAATTACAGTTATTGGTGGATTACAGAAACAATAAAAATAGAAAGCGGTAATCATCTTATATCCAAACACTCAAAAATAACTACTATCAACTTTATAATCTCAAAAACAATAGTAAATAGGAAACATCTGCAATACTAGTATATTTTAAATTTCTAAGAGTAAAAAGCAGATGGTTGTATGAAGTCCAGAGTAGTTGAATACAACCTACCAAAAAACATCTAAATAATACACCCACACAAGTTTGTGAAAGAAAATTGAGATGATATTTTATAAAATGTTTTATAACCTTTTTTCACTTAATATTTTACAAGAATTTTCTTAGATCACGAAATGTTTCAAAACGTGATTCTTCATCATATAGACAAGCCATCATTTACTTGTGTTGAGCATTTTGCCTGTCTGTAGTTTTTGTTGTTGTTTATTTTGGCTTTTTTGCAAAATAGAAAATCTTACATTGAATACCTATAAATCTTATTCGACTGATGGATTAGAATAGATTCTTGATAGGAAAGTTGATGAAGATGTTAAAACTTTTTGGTGTATATTACCAAATTGTTGTTCAGAACTACTTCTTACCAACCATAAGTTTGAACCACTTTATATTCCTACCAGCAGTAGGATGCCTGTTTCACACCATTCCAACACTAGGGTGTTGTTTGTTGTTATTATTTTTTAATTGTTTTAATTCTTGCTAATTTGTTGGTGATAAATGATATCATGTTGTATGACTTCACATATTTTAGATTTACTAGTGAAGATGAATTGTTTTAAAAGATTATGGGTCATTTGTGTTTATTTTTTCATGAAATTTTTTTTAATGTCTGACAACTTGTATTTTCTAAAACCAGGTAAATAATATTCCCCTCTGCTTTCTTCTCATTCTGTTTGTTTTAATTTGATTATTTTATTCATCTGGAATTTATTTTGTTGTATGAAATGAAATAAGGATTAAACCTAATTTCTTTCCAAATAGTGTTGCCCAATTGTCGCAAGACCATTTAAAAAATCCAGACTTTCAGTTGGACGCCCCCTGGTGGCTTGCGTCTGTAATCCCAGCTCTTTGGGAGGCGGAGGTAGACGGATCCCGAGGTCAGGAGTTGGAGATCAGCCTGACCAACATGGTGAAACCCCATCTCTACTAAAAATACCAAAATAAGCTGGGTGTGGTGGCGCGTGCCTGTAATCCCAGCTACTTGGGAGGCTGAGGCAGGAGAATCACTTGAACTCGGGAGGCGGAGGTTGCAGTGAGCCAAGATCGCGCCACTGCACTCCAGCCTGGGTGACAGAGCGAGACTCTGTCTCAAAAAATAATAATAATAATAATAAATTAATAAATAAATAATAATTTTTTTTAAAAGTCCAAACTTTCTCTACTGATTTGAGAGCCACATTTATTTATTTATTTATTTATTTATTTCAGAGACGAGGTCTCTCTCTGTCACGCAGGCTGCAAGGCAGTGGTGCCAACACAGCTCACTGCAGCCTCGATCTCCTGGGCTCGAGCGATCCTCCCACCTCAGCTCCCCAAGTATCTGGGACTACAGGCACGTGCCACAACGCCCAGCTAATTTTTGTATTTTTTTGTAGAGATGGAGTTTCATCGTGTTGTCCTGGCTGGTCTGAAAACTCCTGAGCTCAGGCTGTCCACCCACCTTGGCTTCCCAAAGTGCTATGATTACACACATGAGCCACCACGTCCAGCCAGAGTGCCACTTTTAATATGCACTAAATATCCATGTATAATTGACTCTTCAGTTGGCTTTTGCTGGTTTTACATTAATCTGCCTTGTTCCAACTCTGCACTGGTTTGTTCATAATAATAATCATAAATCTCATTAGTCCTTTCTTTCCAAAATATTTTGGTTTGTTCTAGAATCTAGATGAACATTTACTTTGGTTTTCCCAAAGTAATTTCCCCTTTTGATTAGGGGAGAAGTTGTATCAGTATTTATATTCATTTATTCAAATCATTCCTTTTTTGTAGTCTTTCAATAAAGTGTTTTCATTTGATAACTACGTTTTGTTGTTGTAGAGGGAATTTTCCCTTTTATATTTTCTAGCTTATTTTTGCTACATAACTAATTATATATAAAAGCTATTGATTTTTGTGTTATTTAGCCATTCACATGACAAAACTTTTATTAGTTTTAGTAGTTTTCATTGGGTTTTCTTGTATTTTCTCTATCAAAAAAATCACAAATGTTAATAACAGTCACAGATTATGTTAGTCCCCTGTTTACAAACCTTTCGACATCTCATTTTACTCAGAATATAATAAAAAGTCCTTACTACTCCTTACAGGGCTTGATATGGTGGCTTCAAATGATATCTATAACCATATTTCTTCCTGTTTACCACCTCTCTCAGAATCCACTTTAAATTCTTTGCACTTGCTCATCCCCCTGCATGGAAGACATGCCAGCTGACACCTCATTCATTTGGTCTCATCTCAAATGTGTCATTATCAACGATGCCTTCTTCAAGTGGTTTGAGCCTCTGCTGCTGGCCAAAAGTTTTTTATACTACTACTACTAAGACATTATCTTTTTTCACTGTGTTGACATTTGTACTGACAAGGCAAAAACAATGGTGGGTAAAACTCCTAGTGCCTTAGCACATGAATCAAGACGGTGGCACCAAATTCTACTAGTCATTCTTCATTGCCACATACTTGGAGTTATTTAACAAACAAACACACTTGATGAATCTTGACCCTGAGTACATGTATGATAAAGTGGGAAGAATGCATAAAATACTTTTGCTGTGCATGGGCTGTCTCAATGAATGGCACTTGTGTGAGTATTTGATGTACAAGCTGAACTAGCTACTTTTCTTATTCGTAAGACGTATACGCTAGGATTCTTTTCACAGGCATTTTCTTGAACATGAACACAGTGAGCCTGCCACTTCAAGGAAAACAACTGTCAGCGTTTATTTCCAATAACTAAATTCTAGCATTCAAGTGGAAATTAGGCTTGGAGAAAACTTTTATCTGGTACTGTGAACCTGACATCTTCCCAATGCTTAAAGACTTTTCTGATGAGATGATTAGTGATATTAACAAATGTTAATAAAGAAATTTCTTTTTTTGGTTTGCAATGAAATGTGTCAACATTTGACATTTCTGCATAACTTAGTAAACCAATATTTTCCAAGTAACTGATGCATGTAATAGTATCATGTATGGGTAAAAGATTCATTCAAAGTGTAAGATAGATGGATTTTAGTGTAACAGAGTTCATCAAGTTTGTTGATGGGGTTTCAGATTCCACATGGCAGCTAATCTTTCAACTTGTTGAGCTTTGATGTAGTATCAAAATGGGATATCTACAATTATCTGAAAGTTTAAAAAATATTTCTCCCTTCTTCAACTACCTATCTGTGTATGAGGCTGGATTTTCTTCAACCCCAATATATTATAATAGATTGAATGCAGAAGCACATATGAGAATCCAGTTATCGTCTATTAAGTCCGACAAAGAATAAATAAAACAATGCCAGTAGTCTCACTAATTTGCAGGAGTTGGGGGGAGATTTGAAAAATATAATTATTTTTATTACAATGTTATTGATGTTAACATGTAATAAGTTTACTGTGAATGTTTTAAAATGAATTAAACCAATGTATATTTTTAATTCCTCAGTTTTAAATTCTAATACAATAACTATCAAATAGGTAAAATTTACATACACAAGGCTCTTTGGAGACCTTATTAATTTTTTATAGTGTAAAGAGATCCTAATATCAAAAAGTTTGAAAACTATTTTTGGATTTTGAATATTAAGTCAATAAGTTTTTTTATCATGTTAAGAAAGTAGCTTTTATTGTTCTTTGGAATTTTATCAGGAGTGGATGTTAAATATTATTAGAGTGCCTATTGGACATATATTAAAATGATTATATTAACTTTTACCAGGAACCATTAATCTGTATTAATCTAGTAGATTTTACTAATGACTCTTGCATTTTCTGGGGCAATCCTTATTTGGTTTTAGTGCAACACTGGATACTATAGTTACAAATGTTGTATTTTATGTTTGTAAGCAAGATTGGCATGTAGTTTTATTTTTGTTCATTAACCCTTCTCAATATCACAATTATGCCACATTAATAAATGAGAAAAGACTGTTTCCCTCTTTCTCTCTGCTATGAAACTTCATAGCATAGAAATTATTTTTTTCCTTGAAAGTTTAAAAAGCCCACCTGTAAACTGTATTAGCTTCATGTTTTCCAATAAGTATTGGTCTCTGTGGGTTTTCTTCTTAAGTTCCTTTTGTTTATTTATATTTATGTGTTTTTTCCTGAACATTAGCTTTTTCATTAAACTGTTTCCAGCTTCCTTATTTTACTTATAATTGTATTCTCTTACTTCCTTTTAATCTACGTATTCTCATTTTCATTTTTTCTTGATTAGACTTACCTTTGATTTGCCTATTTTTTCTCCCATAACAAACCACCTTCTGGCCTTTGTCCTTCCTACTTCCCTTAGCCTTGTTTTTTGTTTTGTTTTGTTTTGTTTTGTTTGAATTTTTGAATTTTTTAATAGAGACATGGTTTCACTAAGTTGCCCAGGCTCGCTTTAAACTCCTGAGCTCAAGTGATCCTCTGGCCTCAGCCCCTCAGCTGTCTGGGACTACAGGCACGTATCACTGCACCCAGCTCTCTTAGCCTTATTTTGTTGTTGACTTTTTTCATTGTCTGTGTTAAATATCTAATTTCTGTTTTCATGTTTCTGTGTTTTATAATATATCCATTTAAATCTATTGAGTTGCTCTTCTAGCCTTTTAGGTAAATAAAACAACTCGTATTTTAGAATTAATGTGCAAACAAATAATGTGCTTTTGCCTTTTCAGAATTTTGTATGGGCGAATGAAGAATAAGACTGGGAATAAAACTCAGGGGAAATCTGCTTCAGGCACCCGCATGGCCATTGTCCTGCGGTTCCTGGCCGGGACCCAACCTGAAGAGATCCAGATATTCTTAGACCTGCTGTTTGAACCGGTGAAGCATTTCAAGAATGGTAACTATCAGCTACCTCTCACTCTAATACCTGTTGTCTGCGGTGGACTTCTCACATCTCAGGCTACATTTCCCATTCTCCTGGGCGTCTTTCTAACAGGGTTGTTCCTCCCAACCTTGATGGCAATCTTTTTGCTGAAGTGCAGTTCAATTTAAACTTTGATTGAATTGCGTGAAACTGACTGTTGGCCCTGTGGATTATCGGCACTTTTGTGTTAGAGCCCCTGATGAGAAAATGTGTATTTTTATTGCATATGTAGGCCATTTGAAAAATGGTTAATACTTACCCATATAATACAAAGAATAGGTTTCTTCTAAGAAATTCAAAGCACATTGCAAATTAATCTTAATTGTTTGACATTTATTCATTCCCTGAGTCATTCATCTATTCAGTAATGATTTATTGAATACCTCCTTTGCCTTGGACACTCTGTTAAGTTAAAAATAGAAAAGTACAGTCTCTGCCCTCAACCTGATAGTTGAGATGAAATGGATGTAATCATGTATACGTTGAGCTAGAGTGCTCTGTGGTATGTTCTTTGGTATGCAGTGTCAGTAATTATTAATAACAGTAATGACTAACATGTATTGAGTGCTTACTTTATGCCAGATGTTATGACAGACCCATTTACTTATAACTCAGTTGATCCTTCAGACAACCAACCACATGAGCTGTCATTACTTGATTATCCCCGTTTTACAGATGAGGAAACTTAGGCTTAGAAAGGCATTTCACCCATCGTAACTCAGATGAAAAGTGGTAGAGTCGGGATTCAAACTCAGACCTTTCTGGTTATGAAAACTGTGTTCCAGTCCCCAAATTGCTTTGCTTGAGGCCAACATAGAGAATTATTTATAGGGTATTCTGTTGCATTTGTTTTTGTATTTTTTCTATGATAATAGGTCCAGCTGTTAACAGGTTTTTCATTCAGTATAGTATTGCCCTGTAAAGGAGGTTGGCTCTGATAAATGCCAAAAAAAGTTTCCGTTCAATGTATAACTCCCACTGTAGGAGGATAGGTATAGGTGATACTGTTATGGAAGGCCCGTTTGGGTGTATGAATCCATAAGCGCATGACCTCACATCAGATGGTTTGAAGTAAAGGTCAAGCAATAACAATTCATATCTTTTCAGTAAATTTTGAAATTAATATGGCAGCAGCTATTTATAAGGGACTCTGATTTTATTTATTAACTAGGATTTACAAGAGAAATAAAACTTGATTCTCAGCCTTCAAGGAACTTGTAATACAGAAAGGTATTTCTAGTGAAACTGCCAAACTCAGTAGAGCTGAGTGAAACGGAGAGTAAGAAAAGTATATAGAAAGTTACCAGATGGAGGGCCGGGCACGGTGGCTCAGGCCAGTAATATCAGCACTTTGGGAGGCTGAGGTAGGTGGATCACCTGAGGTCAGGATTCGAGACCAGCCAGGCCAACATGGTGAAACTCCATCTCCACTAAAAATACAAAAACCAGCCAGGTGTGGTGGCGGGCACCTGTAATCCCAGCTACTTGGGAGGCTGAGGCAGGAGAACCGCTTGGACCCAGGAGGCAGAGATTGCAGTAAGCCGAGATCGCACCACTGCACTCCAGCCTGGGTGACAGAGTGAAACTCCTTCTCAAAAAAAAAAAAATTACCAGATGGAATAAGAAACTATTCATAACTCAGGTTTTGAGGGATAGTGTAAAGAAATTGGATGAAAATTAGGCTTAGAGACTTAGTTCTGTTGCAGATTTCTTACCCTCTTATTCCTTAGTTTCTTCTTCTCTAAAATGGGGGTAGTTAAACCTGTCTTATGTAGGCTCATTGAATATTTGGTAAGAGTCAAAAGGAGATAATATATAAGAAAAGTGCATTGTCATCTATAAATTACCATGAGAGTAGAAAATACTGTATTATTAAGGGAAATGGAAATAAAACTACAATTATAAATAGTAACAAACTAATATGTTACCTTACATGACCTCTCGTCCCCTTTGTTTCACTAGGAGAGTGCCATTCTGCAGTCATTCAAGCAGTAGAAGACTTGGATTTGTCTAAAGTTCTTCCTTTAGGTCGTCAGCACGGTATCTTAAACAGCCTTGAGATAGTATTGAAAAACATTAGTCATCTGATCAGCCCATACTTGCCGAAGATTTTGCAGATACTGCTCTGTTTGATAGCAACTGTATCACACATCCTTGACCAACGAGAAAAGGTTAGAGATTCACTATAAATGCTTTCTTCTTGGGGTAATGGGTGTCTGTGTTGTCCTTGGGCATTGGGTTGGGCCTGATTTACTAACACTCTTCCAAGTTAAATCCTTATACAACCCTTTGAAAGTATCTTCTTAAAACAGTCTTCCACATAGTGAGACTCTTTGCTGTTATAAATATTTACTTATAACCAGAAAATGCAATTGTTTCAAGTGTATATTTTAAAAAGAGATGGATTAGTAGTGAGTGGGTTAGTTCTCTGTGTTTCTCAGGAATCCAAGTCAAGTGCTTGAACTGGTATTTCTTAGATTTTAATTCCAAGAGCCTAGAAGTATAAGGTATCTTCCAACTCTCATTTCTCCAGAATGGCTGGAGAATGAATAGACCATTGTTACCATCAGCTCCGTTATTTTGAAAGTTGCCTGGAAGTCTTTAAAAAGTAAATACTTACCTACAATAAGTGCAGTGTTTTGAATAAATATAAGTAGCAAGATGGGGCAAGACAAAGCAGCTGGCCAACTGCCAAAAGGTACTCAGGAAGTGTTTTCTAATTGTCTTCAAAACTATTTGTGTTGTGTTGAAATAGATCTGTGGACATGAGTGAACTCTTTAGAGTTTAGGGAAATAGTCCATAATGTCTTTTTTTTTTTTTTTTTTTGAGACGGAGTCTCGCTCTGTTGCCTAGGCTGGAGTGCAGTGGCGTGATCCTGGCTCACTGCAACCTCCGCCTCCCAGGTTCAAGCGATTCTCCTGCCTCAGCTTCCCGAGCAGTACTCAGCTGGGACTACAGGCGCCCACCGTCACGCCCAGCTCATTTTTGTATTTTTAGTAGAGACGGGGTTTCACCATGTTGGCCAGGCTGGTCTCAAACTCCTGATGTCAGGTGATCCACCTGCCTCAGCCTCCAAAAGTGCTGGGATTATAAGCACGAGTCACTGCACCCGGCCTCATAATATCTTAGGGACTGAAGGCTTCTGGGAGAAAATACAACTTGAAGTAGAGCTCCAGACTCAGATTTCTGCTGTTGACTCTCAGTTAATTCCAGATAGGCACAGTTTTAATTTGGCCAAAATTTATTTCATTTGATTTCTAGATATGTCCAGTGAACTGCCTGTCAAATATGATCATGATAAGTGAAAACTGACTGCCAAAATTTTAGGCTGCTGGTTTGGGCTATGCATGGATGTGAATCTGTTTTAGTAATGAAATTATATTCTTTGATAGCCAAGATGCAGAGATTTAGAACACTTCTTCCATTTTGGTAGGCACCATTTTGTTTTTCTTATTCTTTCATTCATTTCTTCAATAAATATTAATTGAGCCTCTACTATGTGTCAGGCACTGTACTAAGCACTGGGAATAGTCAACAAAGCACACAGACATTTATGTTCATTTATTTGTTCATTAAGTACTTATTGAGCACCTACTGTGTGCCAGACATTGTTCCAGGTAGGGAGTGAGACATGTGAGGACTCAGTATATGGGGAGAAAAAGAATAAATAAATAAATACACACATAATTAAAATAATGTCAGAGAGAAGTATATTCTGAGAGGAAAATAAAATGAGGAGAACCTTCTGCAGGTCCCTGAGGCTCATTCTCTCTGTAGCTCTCTCCTGTCCAGTACTCCGCCCTGTGAGTTCTAGCTGCCTTTGCCTCCTCAAGTTGCCCAGCTCTGTCTCTTTATCTCAGGGTCACTGGACTCTGCCTGGGCTCTTCCTCCCTGCACTGAGGCCTGAAAACTGTCCAGGCAGTAAGCTAGGGAAATCACAGGGCTCATTTCCATTGCTTTCTGCCTCTCAGGGATCACTGTTCTCTGCTGCCTGATGTCCAATGTCTGAAAATTATTGTTTATATATTTCGTTCACTTCCTTAGTTGCTTAAGAGAGGAAGGTAAATCCAGTCCCTTTTACTCCATCAAGGTTGGAAGTGCAAAACCACTATAAAGGAGCAGGCAAAACAGTTCTCAGACTAACACAGGACTGGAAATAGCCTACATCCCCAACAGCCACAGTAGAAATCCCATAATACACAATGTGCCAGGGGAGAGTCTTTGGAAGATGTTGCCTCTGTCATGGATCCAAATTAGCACTAGAATAGAGGCTGCTATGGGCTCATTTTAAAAGGTCAAACGTTTTTCAAGTTTGATCCCAGAGCAAAGCCCAAAATTTTAAATGATTTAAGTGAAAATAAATTTCACAATATCTGACATGCAGTCAAACATTACTAGGCATACAAAGAAGGAGGAAAATTTTACCCATAATGAGGAGAAAGGGCAATCAATAGAAGCAGATCCAGAAATGACACAGATAATAGAATTAGACAAGGAAGCTGATGCCACCACTTTGGGAGGCCAAGGTGGGAGGATCACTGGAGGCCAGGAGTTTGAGACCAGCCTGGACAACATAGCAAGACCCCATTTTTGCAAAAAAGTAAAAAATTAGCCAGATGCGATAGCACACACCTGTACTCAGAAGGCTAAACTGAGAGGATCACTTGATCCCAGGAGACTGAGGCTGTAGTAGGCCAAGATCACACCACTGCATTCCAGCATGGGCAACAGAGTGAGACTCTGCCTCTTCAAAAAAAAAAAAAAAGAAAAAAAAGGGACATTAAAATAGCTATTATAAAAACACTCCATATATTAGAGAAAGTAGAAGAAATCATGAGCATGTTAAGGAGAGACATGGAAGATGTGCAAAATTTAATGTAAGACGAGGAAATATAATAGAAAGTGATCAGTGTTGGGGTGGATAGGTGCTGCATTTACTAGGATGGTGAGGGTCCTCTATAAAAAGGTGATCTTTGAGCTTACACCTCACCATGAGAAGAACATTTCAGGCAAAGAAAATGACTAGTGCAAAATCCCTGGTTGGGAATGGTCTTGACATATTGTAAGAATAGACGAGGCTGTGGTGGCTAGAGCACCAGGAGCAGGAAGAGTCATGTAAGGTGAGGATGAAGAGGTAGGTCGTAGGGGCTCTGTAGGACCTTGTGGGCTATGACGAGGGGGTGAATTTACTTCTAAGGATAATGGAAACTGCTGAGAGGCTCGAAGCAGGTGAGTGATAAGGACTGTGAGTGTTTTTAAAAATATTGCTTTGGTTGCTTTGTGGAAAAGGGACTATAGGAGGCCAAGAATGGAAGCAGAAAAGAGGTCTTAGAAAGTTCTTTCTCTGTTATATGAGAGCGTAATAAGGGCCACGGGAAGAATCAGGTGAGAACCTGTTTATGCCTTGTAGCAAGTGATAGTGACTTTATCTGTATATGAATATATTAAATTGTGAAAGGTTTGCCTGTGTAGTGCCTTCACATTTTTGGTTAACTTAGGAGTTACTTAGTAATGCAGCCTCACTCCCAAGTCAATAATCAGTAACTCAAAGGATCATTTATGCAATTTCACAGTTCATTAGTTAATGAGATTTTAAGCTTGTTGACAGATAGGAGCTTTCTTATATTTTCCTTTGAAATTCTTGGACCCATCCAAGGAATTCCTTAAAGTGAATTATTGCACAGTAGTTTTGCTTAAGTGAGTTAAAGTTCTACATTTATGTGCTTGAGCTCAGTTATATATTTACTTTTTTGTGTCTTTCCTTCAGGGCATTGATCAGCATTGAAAGATACTTGAAAATTGTTGGTTTTGGGGTTTTTTTTGTACATTTAGCAACAGTGTAACTTGTAAACATACACAAACTCAATCATATTGACTGTTCCTCTAGGAATTAAAGTCTATGATTGCTCATTTTCAGGATTTTTCTCTAGTTTATTCACCAATTATTGAGTAAATTGGGCAGCTGGCACTTTAGTTACAGAAATGAATAGAACATGCAGATTGTACCCAATGGGAAGGGTGGTTGGTGGGAATGGGAGACGGGTGGGGAGTGTCTATTTGATTTCATGTTTGTAGTTGTGAGCTTCATATTTGCTCCAGATACCATGGTTTTTCAAATATCAGGGATAATTTTTATCTTTCACTAAACTTGATGCAGCTGATGAAAATATTGCTAGTAGAACTGAAGCAGAGCAGAATGACTTGTAACTACATCACCTTGTGCTTGCTTACCTGTCATTTCCTTTGTAACTTGTGTAAGATAATAAGCTAAAAGTAGACCATATGTGAGATACTGTGATTCCAGGCTTGCTCAGCAAACTAATGACATCCTTGTTCATATTTACTTGAATTTAAAATGTGCTATATCAGATTCAAATACCTCTGTCAGATTATCAGATTTTCATGATAAGTAATTTTCCTATTTTTCTTCATGTTATCTTGGCCGTAAGACTTGATATTCACTATATGAGAGCATTTGCTTTGTCTTTATAAATTGTAAGGTGGCTTTTAGGTTTTCATGTAGGTAATTAAGGTGATATATAAAAATAAATTATCACTTGTATGTCTAGAGCCCACAGTTTACTAATCAAGTGGGAAAACAATTAGGGGTTGAATCTTCTCCCATTTCTTTTGTTTTTTTTTTTAACATTCTGTGCTAGGGAAAAATCCCTTTGAGGCCCTTGTCTTTCCTCTGCTTGGCCTAAAGCTCTTCATTCTTTAATACCCAGTAGAAATCTGCCTATTCCATGAAGCTCTATCCTGAAATTTGTAGTAATTCCTCCTACTGAAATATCTTTGGGCTGGGTGTGGTGGCTCACGCCTGCAATCCCAGCACTTTGGGAGGCCGAGGCGGGCAGATCACCTGAGATGGGGAGTTCGAGACCAGCCTGACCAACATGGCAAAACCCCATCTCTACTGAAAATACAAAATGAACGGGGCTTGGTGGCACATGCCTGTAATGCCAGCTACTCGGGAGGCTAAGGCAGGAGAATCGCTTGAACTCAGGAGGTGGAGGTTGTGGTGAGCCCAGATTGTGCCATTGCACTCCACCCTGGGCAACAAGAGTGAAGCTCCATCTCAAAAAAAAAAAAAAAATGTCTTTGGCATTTTCAGTCTCTCACATACATTCAGTAAATTTGCCTTTAATAAGATTTTCAGTTGAATTGAGGTCAGGACCTCAATTCATACTAATGGCATGCCACTGGAGCCATTAGTAGGGACTCAATAAATTGTCCTACTCTGAGCCTGAACAAATTGGCTGCGTATTTGTGATTTTATAACTCACAGGGAAGGAGATGCCAGTGGACGTAGCAAGATTTGTTATTTTAAAGGTTTGCTTTTATTTCATACTCATTCCAGCCTCTATGCCTCTAAACTGACAAATCGTATTTCTTTCTAAATTGCATTTTTCTTTGAACTATGTATGTTGAGATCTTCCTATCCCTTGACTCAGTCACCTCATCCTCTTGCTGTACAAAGTATTTCACTGTATGGAAAAATCATAAATTCCTTAACTAGTCCCCTAGACTAATTTTAACAAGAATAATTTATAACTTCTAGTCTTAAAAAAGTAAAATAATAAGTATGGAAATAAATAGAAAAATGGCTTTTATTTGAAATGAAGATTTAATTTTTTTCCCCCTAATATAAGGCATTATGTTGGGAAAAAAATTTTTTAAAAAAGTTTTGCTTTGTTTAGAATGTTCTGTTCATGGGAAGAAATCAGGATTTTACTTGAATGAAAAAGTAAAACAATATAGAATACAAAACAACTATTCCAGTTGTAATATTTTTTCTTAAGGATAACTAGTGTGACTGCTAGGCAGTGATATTGTTTTAAGACTGCTTTCTTTTCTTGTTCAATGAGAAAAGTAAGACAGTTTGCTTGGTTGGTGTTCCCATGTAAATCAAGTCAACAGATTTAGTAACAGGATTTCCAGTTTGATTCTTAGCCACCTGAGCAAGAGTGCCTCTCTGAGGAATCAGGGATAAAAATGATATATATGTATTTTTTAAACAGAAGATCTTTGTTTTACAGATACAGCTGAGATTTATTAATCCATTGAAAAATTTAAGACGTCTTGGAATCAAAATGGTAACTGATATCTTTTTGGACTGGGAATCATATCAGTTTAGAACAGAAGAAGTTGATGCTGTGTTTCATGGTGCAGTTTGGCCCCAGGTAAACCTCAATTTCTACATCTGCCTATATACCTTCTGCTTTTCCCTTTATTACTAACTCACCAACATAGCTACCACTCAGACATGAATGCTTACCCGGGTCTTTTCTTTTACATCGAGCCCTTCTTTCTGGAAGTTTTTAGAACACTTTTCTTTTCCTTCACTACCACCTAAAACTCAAGAGTTAGTTTCTGCTATACCATGGCATTTACACTTA
This sequence comes from Pongo pygmaeus, assembly GCF_028885625.2. Taxonomy (NCBI): domain Eukaryota; kingdom Metazoa; phylum Chordata; class Mammalia; order Primates; family Hominidae; genus Pongo; species Pongo pygmaeus. The sequence goes on from NC_072383.2 coordinate 99,831,313, forward strand.
AGGCTCAGTTGAATATGAATGTGTCTCTTAAGCAACTGTAACATAACTGTTTTTTTGAGATAGAGTCTCGCTTACTGCAACCTCTGCCTCCTGGATTCAAGAAAGACATTCTCCTACCTCAGCCTCCCCAGTAGCTGGGATTACAGGCATGCACCACAATGTCCAGCTAGTTTTTGTATTTTTAGTAGAGATGGAGTTTCGCCATGTTGGCCAGGCTGGTCTTGAACTCCTGACCTCAGGTGATCCGCCCGCCTCGGCCTCCCAAAGTGCTGGGATTACAGGCGTGAGCCACTGTGCCCAGCCTGTAACGTGACTTTTATAGCACCTCACATAGCGTTGCCTCTGGCTTTTGACAAGCGTGAAGGAAAACACACAGGTGTTTTTATTACATACTTCCTATTTTGATTTCTCTGGTTGTAACCCCTTGGTGATGGTAACTGGTATAGGTATAGACTGAAGGAGAGATTTGATTTTAGGAAATGTTTCTAGGTGTTTGAGGTCCCAGTCATTTCCAACACTCTGAAACCTAAAATACCATTTCCTTTCAAGTGTCTAGCACTTCCATGTATCACCTTTGCCATTTTTCCTATGTAGATGTTCTTTTGGATCTCTTTATACTTTTTCTTATTCTGTCATTTGGATGTTCATCTCTGTCCCTTGTCTTTTTCATCCTCTGCTGTGATTTCTGTGCTTGTTAGTTACTTGTGGTTTTTCTATAATTTGATATATGTATTGGTGTTCTGTTTTTTACTTTGTCTCCTAGATCAGCAGGCTTGGATCTGAGAGTCGATATTCTCCTACTCCTCTGCTGAAACTGATCAGTATCTGGAGCGGAAACGCAAGGTATAACCTTTCTTTTTTCCTTCTTTAAAAAGGGCAGTGTTTTAGATGAATCTGGTTAAAGCAGTTCAGGGAACTAATAATGTAATTTATGGTCTTTCCATACAGTGAACTACTTTTGGTACAGTTAAAGAGAATGAGGCAGCTGAGTAAAAGCAAGGAAAGATCTCAAAATACATAGTTTAAAGAAAAATGTAGCCATGCACGGTGGCTCACGCCTGTAATCCCAGCACTTTGGGAGGCGGAGGCAGGATTGCTTGACCTCAGGAGTTCGAGACCAGTCTGGACAATGTAGTGAGGTCTTGTCTCTACTGAAAATCAAAAAATGGGCTGGGCATGTGGTGCATGCCTGTAGTTCCAGCTACTTGGAGGCTGAGGTGGGAGGATCGCTTGAGCCCACAAAGTTGAGGCTACAATGAGCCATGATCATGCCACTGCATTCTAGCCTGGGTGAAAGCGAGACCCTGTCTCAAAAAAAAAAAGATAAATTGCTAGACAATATATTTAGTGTGATCCAGGAAGGTATGTGTCTATGTGTATAAATATGAAATGAAATAGAAACTGTCCAGAAGGACACATGAGAACTGTTAACAATGTGGCCATAGCACGTGGAGGTTTGGGTAGACCAGAGCAGGGAGAGGAGACTTTTCATAATACATCCTTTGGACTGTTTGAATTTTTTATAATAATTAAAAAGGAAAAACAGGTAAAATAACATCTTGCAAAATAATGAAAATTTTAGAGTATGTATTACAGCTAAAACTAATACTTTTTTATAATTTTTACAGTTTGATTAAAACTTGAAAATTATAAGTATTAGAATTGATAGAGATGTTCTTCCAATATATGTAATAATTATGTCAACAGTTTGATTTGGCCTGGCAAAGGGAGAAACAGAATGTGAAACACACCAGATAGTTATATCATCACATAAATATTATCATTTTCTGCATGCTTGCTTAAAAATAAATGCTGACTTGTAATTGGCATTCTATGTCTTTTTCCCAGTTCCCACTGAAAATCAGGAAAACCTCACAGGCTTTCTAGATTTTCTAGACCATTGTCTTCTTTGTGAAACTCCATCTAAATGTACATTCAGCTCTCATGGTCAGAAAAGGTTTTATTATTGATTCAGTGATGTTAAAATCATAGTCTTGGTTTTTACAAGATTGGAATCATACTGTACTGGCTTTTGATTTTGTTTTTTCCATGTATCTTTATGTCATGAACATTTCTTCATGTTACTAGTCTTCAAAAACAAACCAAAAACCTTGACATTGTCTTCCTCAGGAAAACTTGTTTATTTTACTAATAGTATGTTCTCTACATTTATTCCCCAATTTGACACAGCAATTTTATATCTTTATCATTGGACATTTGTAAGCGACACTTCATAGGCATGCTTGAGAAATGTTGTATAGTTTTGTCATTTCTATGCAAATTAGCCATGAAGGACGTTCATCCAGGAAGACTTTACAGTAGAGATTCATTTTTATATTCATTGGGTCCTTATTCAAGTTATTGAGCCATATTGTTGGATGCCACTTCGTTCTTTTCTGCAATTTCTCATTTTTTGGTTGGGTAAATAGAAGCCATATAGCAATGGAAGAGTTAGGCAGCAGAACCTTTTTTTTCCTTTTATACTTAACACTCACCTGAAGAAATCTGTAAAAGCATTGACTTCCCTTGGAATCCACATAGCAATAGATATGCATATGAAGTTGTGTGTGGAAGAATTAACGAATGAATATTTCAGAACCCCTTCAATGGGAATGTTACTTTTTAATAAAAAAAAATTTAGATTTTGAAGTGTAGTTGCAGTTTACATAGTGTCAATCAGAAATTAAAACAGATTTTTCACCTATAGAGAAGTCTAGCATTTTACTAGCTTGTAAGTAAGTTTAAATTTTCTCAGAAATAGGTGAACTCAGGACAGCAAAAACTTACTAACTGGGGTAAGCATATACTTTTTTGTCCAAACTGAAAAACTCCTGAGGATGAAAAGAGATGTAATAAGTAAGTCAAAACAGCCAATGTAAGCTGGGAATGTCCCAGGGCTCTCTCTTAGCTGCTGTGGTTCTAGTCACCACAGCCCCAACATAGCACAGTCTCTTCTTCCTGCATGCTCTTTTCAGCTCTGTAAGGCCTTGTCATCACATACTGCCTTTGTTGTATTCATCTATCTTCATAACGTATTATCCACAGCTCCTTCAGGGCAAAGACCATGTCTCATGTATTACTCCACAGAGGAGTACACATCTTCATCCATGTGTAGCTGATGGTCATTGCATGTTGTCTGAGTGATTGGAATTGCTGATTGAGCCATTCACGTTAGCATGTAGCATGCTCATTGTACTGTGGCAGCAAGTTATGCTGGTCAAGGGAAAACGGTTTGGTCACTGGGAAGTTGCATTGTATCTGAATGGGCTCTTGCTAGGACTTTACCCGCAGTTGAAAGCAGTTCTCTTCCCTTTTCTGCTAGAAAAAGTTTAAGACAACAAAACAACATAGTGGTTAAGAGCACAGTTTCTGAAGCCACACTAACCTAGCTGCAAATCCTAGCACCACTGTGCGTTCTTTTGGTCAAGTTGGCCTCTGAGCCTCAGTTTCATCACCTGTAAAATGAATATAATAACAGACCTACTTCATTGATAATAGAGATGATAATATATAATATAGTGTCTTGTGTAGAGCCTACCCATACTATGCACAGTATTTGTTGGACAGAAAGATGTATGAATATAACCTCTTAGAACTTTTCTGTCAGTTTGTCAGTGCTAAGTATGTTAAAGAGCTCAAGCTCTTTTGTTTTTTTTCCAGTGATGATAAATTGAAAATGGCAAACTATCTGAATTGTTTCTGTTTGACCTTCCTAGTAATTGTTAGGATTGCATTTCTGACTGAATCAACTCCTGGTTTACCCTTGGCTGGAAAGCCTTTGTCTCTCTGCCCTTGTTGGTGCATTTGCATCAGGAAGGATATTTATAACTTTCATGTGAGTCTTTCATTATTGGGGATGGATTCATCCCCGTCTCCCAACATGGAATGTTCCATATCCTAATCAATAAAAGTTTGTTTGGTCTGTACTCCTAACTCCTATGTTCTAGTACATAGGGTTTTATGTGAGTGTATAAACATTCACATTCTTGAAAGCTTATAATTGAAAAGTAGTTTGTTTTCAGTAAGTCTCTTTTAGAAAGAGCTTAGACATTGGAATTAGATTGTGATTCAAATCTCAGCTCTATTATTAGCTCAGTGGCTTCGGACAAATCTGTTTTTTCATCTGTAATGTAGGGATAATGATACAACCACATAGAAATGTTGTGAGAATTAAATGAGAAATACATATAAAGTGCCTAAGTAATATGTTTGTAAGGTAATACTTAGAATTATTATCCATCAAATTTTAGATTTAAACTAATTCCCCTTTGAATAATCTTATTAATGTTGATACACACACATATGCATATATATTTGTTAAACTCACGGTGAAAATTCATATGGACATGTTTTTAGAAGTGAACATATTGAGAATAAGATGATTACTACAATGTTTTTTCTTCTAGATATTTCCCTTTGCTGGCTAAACAGAAGCCTGGGCACCCAGAATGTGATATCCTGACCAATGTTTTTGCAATTCTCTCAGCAAAGAATCTTTCTGATGCCACAGCCAGTATTGTAATGGACATAGTTGATGACCTTCTTAACCTTCCAGATTTCGAGCCTACAGAAACAGTTTTGAACTTGCTGGTAACTGGATGTGTATACCCTGGCATAGCAGAAAACATAGGTGGTATGTATGCTGACAAAGCAGATAATTCTTAGACTTCTGCTGTAGCAATTGTTTCCTTAGAAGAGAAAAAAAATCAGTATAATTTGACTCACTTGAGAGCATATGCACATAAGTTTCTTTTCCCTGGGAACTAATACTAATTTATATAAACTGAATTTTCTTTGCATTTATAAGAATAGATTATTTACTCTCCAAGAAGTCTCAACTCTCCTCCAGGAAATTATGAAAATGATTTCTACTGTCATGTCTCTACATTCTTCTTACCATATTATCCCAAATAATTCCCTTACTATTACCAAAAAATGGTTTAAATAAAGCCTCAGGGGTCTCTTAAATAAGTTCTTGATTTAGCTAGTAATATAGCTATTTTGAGTAAGAAGAAAGTTGTTTATTTAGAATTTAGAATTTATTTAGAATTGAAATTTAACTAAATGTTCATAGTGGTTGAGTGCTTTTCTTATCATCATGAAGATTTTGTACAATTATGCCTTAAGAGAGTTTATTAAAATCAAATCAAATCACTATCTATTTCAGAGTCTATCACAATAGGAGGAAGATTAATTCTACCTCATGTACCTGCAATTCTTCAGTATCTCAGCAAAACCACAATAAGCGTAGAAAAGGTGAAAAAGAAAAAGAATAGAGCACAAGTCAGTAAAGAGCTTGGCATTCTTTCAAAGTAAGTGATATGTTGATACTTAAAAGATAACATTACCATCCTTGGTTTTAACTTTTTAAAAAATTATTATCTTGGCCAGGCATGGTGGCTCACGCCTGTAATCCCAGCACTTTGGGAGGCTGAGGTGGGTGGATCATCTGAGGTCAGGAGTTCAAGACCAGCCTGACTAACATGGCAAAACCCTGTCTCTACTAAAAATACAAAAGTTAGCTGGGTGTGGTGGTGGACACCTGTAATCCCAGCTACTTAGGAGACTGAGGCAGGAGAATGGCTTGAACCCAGGAGGCGGAGGTTGCAGTGAGCCAAGATCGCGCCACTGCACTCCAGTCTGGGCGACAGAGTGAGACTCCATCTCAAAAATAAAATAAAATAAATTTTAAAAAATTATTATCTTGTTTTTCAGGTGTTGGAATCTGGCAATAAGAAGCTAAAAACTTTTTTAGTATTTTTGAATGCCCTTTACTTTTAAGTTAATGCAGAATTCCCTTTCTCTGCTGGGTTACTTACTAGAAACCGTTCATAGCATCTGCCTTTATTTAATAAAATTAAAGGAGACAGATTTTTCAAAATCCTAAAGTAGACGAACAGATTTGTTTGTTTAGCCTTTGTGTATTTTGAGTTTTGTGGAATTGCAGTTTTTTACTCTTTAGTGTAATGATAAAAACAATTAACTTAAAAGAGCAGATTGTTCGGTTTTTTGAGTCAAGAAGATCTCACAAGGGTTGTTAAAAGAGTCTGTTTGGCAGTAGACCTAGGAGTCTATTGTGATTTCGGTAAAGGGAAAGGTTGATAAACCTGAGTGCAAGAAACAATTCTATCTTAATTTTAAATTGACCATTACAAGGCTTAGTTGTTGAAAATGTATTTTTTCTGTTACTTACAACAATATCAACAAAAAGTGATATGTTCGAATCTTCAAGAAACTTCTTTGCAATGCATTTTAAAATACTATTGTATTTCTAAGTTATACAGAATGGGAAATCATACTAATATACTCATTAAATTTCATCCCAGGCTATGTAGTAGTAGAAAGATGATGAGAGGAGATTAGGAACCAGAAAGACCAGAGTTTGAAAGAGCTGCTGTACTTCTTCTAGCTGTGAGACGTCAGTTTCTCTGAGTCTTAGTTTTTTTCTGGGCAAAATCAGGCTGATGATTCCTATATTGCAGGGCTATCGTTGGTGTTAAATTGAAATACTGTACATAAACCCTTAAGTCTTGGCACTTAAAAATGTTATTCCTTTTCAAAATAAAACAATTACTAATTACCAGACTGGAGTTCACTCTAACCCACCTATTCACCTGTTCACTCTAACCCATACAATCAGATATTGCAAAAGAAGTAGAATAGTGGTCATGAGCTTGATGTTGGAGAGGAGTAAGAGTGAGCACAGCTAAGTAACTGAGGTAAACTTTTTATACATGCACACATACTTAAAAGCTAGCTGTGTATTGGAATGCTAAAACTGTGTCTTTAGTCATTGATGTTTTTCTACAAAAAGTTTAACTTCTTAGAGAAATATCCTTGTATATGTTCCTTACATACCTGTTTTTTCCTTCTTTAGGATCAGCAAGTTTATGAAAGACAAAGAACAAAGTTCTGTACTCATTACGCTTCTCCTTCCGTTCCTCCACCGTAGCAGTATTGCTGAGGTACAAACTCATAGGACACTTACTTTGTCTTTAGAGTGGCACTTTATCACTAGGTTTACTTGTGAGCAGCAATTTTACTGGCTAGATTTTGTGATGCATTTGTCCCAAGGAACTAAAAATACTTTATATAGAAATAAAAAAAATTAGAAATAGAGGGAAAAGACGGACAGACACTAGGAATAGGGGCAGGCAAGAAAGCGGAGACATCGTCATCTACAACAACAAAGTACTAGCCCCTTTATTTCCCTTGTTTAGCTTCTGATTCATTTCAGGGGTTTTTCTTTCTCTAACAAGCCTGGAACTCAAGAAGTGCATTGTGTAATTTTTTTTTTTTTTTTTTTTTTTTGAGACAGAGTTTCACTCTTGTCCTCCAGGCTGGAGTGCAATGGCACAATCTCGGCTCACTGAAACCTCCATCTCCTGGGTTCAAGCAATTCTCCTGCCTCAGCCTCCCAAGTAGCTGGGACTACAGGTGCCTGCCACCACGCCCAGCTAATTTTTTTGTATTTTTAATAGGGATGGGGTTTCACCATGTTGGCCAGGCTGGCCTGGAACTCCTGACGTCAGGTGATCCACCCGCCTCGGCCTCCCAAAGTGCTGGGATTACAGGCATGAGCCACCGTGCCCGGACACATTATATAATCTTAATTGTAGATCACAGTGGCAAAACAGAATAAAAATCAGACTTTTAATATTCAGACACAGCTAAGTGTTTCTGATATGATTTTCAAACCCTAGTTCAATCTTAATTAGGAGTCCTCCAGTGGCTCAGGCTCATTTGTCAGAACTCAGTAGTGATACTAAACATTTCTCACCACATAGTTGTTCAATTTAGAAGACCACAGATCTGTAGACAACCAGAAGTGTATACAGTTGGCCCTCTGTATTCACATTTCCACATATGTGGATTCAACCAATCATGGATGAAAATATTTGGAGAAATAACAATATAATTATAAAAATGATACAGATTTTAACTGGCAGGGCACGGTGGCTCACACCTGCAATCCCTGCACTTTGGGAGGCCAAGGCGGGCAAATCACGAGGTCAGGAGTTCAAGACCAGGCTGGCCAACATAGTGAAACCCTGTTTCTACTAAAAATAAAAAAATTAGCCTGGCATGGTGGCGTGTGTCTGTACTCTCAGCTACTCAGGAGGCTGAGGCAGGAGAATCGCTTGAACCCAGGAGGTGGAGGTTGTGGTGAGCTGAGATTGTGCCACTGTACTCCAGACTGGACAACAGAGTGAGACTCCATCTCAAAAAAAAATAAATAAAATAAAAATTAAAAATAATAATACAAATTTAAAAAATGCAGTGTAACAACTATTTACATAGCGTTTACATTGTATTGGGTATTATAAGTAATCTAGAGGTGACTTAAAATATACAGAAGTGTGTGTGTGGGTGATATGCAAATACCATGCCATTTTATATAAGGGACTTAAACATGCTTGGAGTTTGGTATTTTTTGGAACCAGTCCCCGTTGGATACTGAGGGACGACTGTACTTCAGCAAGCTCATTTTCTTGTATCTTTTTTGATTAGATAATAGAAGAAATTATGTTTCAAAACTACATATATTGCTTATTATAATTAAAGGAAGAAACTTCCTTTATGGGTTCTTATGGGTTTTACATTAAATTAAAATGCTGAAAACTTTTAAAAGAAGATAAAATAATTTTTCCAATTACTGCTTTTACATCTTATTCACAATTGTTTTCTATGCTGTAATGTATTAAAGTATAAGTTGACCAGTTTATAACTTACTGAAATATGACTTCTCTTAATATTTCTTCTCAAGGATACAGAGGTTGATATTCTGGTGACAGTACAAAACTTGTTAAAGCATTGTGTGGACCCTACAAGCTTCCTCAAGCCTATAGCAAAACTTTTCTCAGTTATTAAGAACAAACCGTCAAGAAAATTGCTTTGTACAGTTTTCGAGGTCTGTACTATTCATTTTTACTCCAAATCACCCTTTTTAAAAAAAATGTAATTATGACTTGTAAACCATGTTAGGGGCTTTCTTCATGCCAGGGTGATGTTTTTATAAGAATCTGAGTGGGGACAGCGAGCTGAGGGGAGGAGGGCAGAAAAGTTAAGGTTTTATTCACTGATAAATATGCTGTTTTCTTTCCTTTCAGACTCTTTCTGATTTTGAGAGTGGGTTAAAATATATTACTGATGTTGTCAAGGTAAGAAAGAAGGGTTTCTCTTTGGCTTCAGAAGTATTATCATGTTTGTTTATTTAAGATTTATATGCCTTCATTTATATAATTTCAATGGCATTTCTTATAGCTTAACGCCTTCGATCAAAGACATCTTGATGATATCAACTTTGACGTTCGCTTTGAGACTTTCCAGACCATCACCTCTTATATTAAAGAAATGCAAATTGTGGATGTTAACTACCTAATTGCAGTTATGCATAATTGTTTCTATAATCTAGAGGTAGGTTATTATAGCAAAATTTATAAATTATTTTTTATTGTTTTGGTAATACAGCTGCCTAATACAGTGACCTAATCTTTAAATTTGTTTTTTGAGGGGGGACAGAGGTTTTTAGGATTAAATTTCTTTTAGGTGAAGAATCTTTTGTCTGGCAAAACAGTTATTCTCATGATTTGAAATGCAAATATTGTGAATAAAAAAATACATACAAAAGCATTTTGAAAAAAATCAAGAAGTTATGTATTAGAATAGGGAAATCCATAGAGATGAAGTACATTAGGTCACTAAAGACTGCAGAAAGGGAGGAATGGGGCATGATTTCTAATGGGTATAGGGTTTCTTTTGGGAGTGATGAAAATGTTCTGGAATTAGTGGTGATGATCACACAACCTCGTGAATATACTTAAAACCACTGACTTGTAAATTTTTTTTTTTTGGAGACAGGATCTCGTTCTGTCACCCAGGCTAGAGTGCAGTGACGCGATCTTGGTTCACTGCAGCCTCTGCTGCCAGGTTCAACCAATTCTCCCACCTCAGCCTCCCGAATAGTAGCTGGGATTACAGGGGCATGCCACCACACCTAATTTTTGCATTTTATTAGAGATGAGGTTTCACCATGTTGGCCAGGCTAGTCTCGAACTTCTGACCTCAGGTGATCCACCCATCTTGGCCTCCCAAAGTGCTGGGATTATAGGTGTGGGCCACTGCACCCAGCCAAATAGTAAATTTTTTAAAAGGGTGAATTTTATGGTGTGTCGATTATGTCAATTTTTAAACATGTAACTATACTAATTGAAAATTATCCCTTTTTTATTGAAGTTATAAGAGAACTAAAAAGTGTTTGGAATATATTAAGTGCTATGTTGCTGAACTGAATTAAAATCCAGAAATGCAGAAAATGAAACCTGTGATTATGGTTAATCATGTAGTGGCATCTGATCTCTTTGTGGCATTTTATAGTTATTCATCTAATATTAAGGATTACGTAGTATATGAAAAAATAATCTCCCCATTTTATACTCTTTCTTCATAATCATGCCAAAATTCAGCACAAAAAGTTCTAAGTCGCTGCCTGGCTGGCTGAGTCAAGGATACCTTCCCTACATTCACTTTGACATTCTTCAAACCACAAACTCTGGAGCAGCCAATTCTGTCACTTTCAGTAATGACCTGATACTGAATATTGAAAACTGGCTTTAGTGAACCTTTTAGACTGCCTGCTTTGGGAAGTAAAACTAATTAACAAGGACATTTCATAGTGCTGCCTGAAATTAAATGACACTTCTTGGGAAGCGTGGTTTTTCAGACATTTGCAGTATTATATTCCTCACAGAACATTTGGTTCTCCGTTAGGTTTGAAATATTTGTGGGAACTTGCTTAGTAGGCATTTTTACAAGCACAGTGACAGAATTTTGTAGATGCTTGCACTGGGAAGTAATATTCCATATTGTAGTTACTACAGAGAATAATTTCTTTTTTTTTTTTTCTCTTTTTTGCAGTTAGGAGATATGAGTTTAAGTGATAATGCCAGCATGTGCCTGATGAGTATCATCAAAAAGCTAGCTGCATTGAATGTCACAGAGAAAGACTATAGAGAAATCATCCACCGTTCACTCCTGGAGAAATTGAGAAAAGGTCTGAAGAGCCAGACAGAGGTATATAACTTTGTGTTTTAGGCACTACTGTCTGAGGCTGTGTTTTGTTTTGTTTTCCCACATTTGCTACTGTTGTATAGAAAAGTAGTCAGGCTTAGTGCATTTAATGAGAATACTTGGTTGAGTAAATAGTCACCAGACTTTTAATGGGAGTGGGTCTAGAAAGGAGAGCACTTTTTATTTATTTTTTTTTTTGAGACAGAGTCTCGCTCTGTTGCCTCGACTGGACTGCAGTGGCGTGATCTTGGCTCACTACAACCTCCGCCTCCCGGGTTCAAGTGATTCTCCTGCCTCAGCCTCCAGAGTGGCTGGGATTACAGGCACATGCCACCATGCCCAGCTAATTTTTGTATTTTTAGTAGAGACGGGGTTTCACCATGTTGGCCAAGCTGGTACCGAACTCCTGACCTCGAGTGATCCACCTGCCTTGGCCTCCCAAATTGCTGGGATTACAGGCATGAGCCACCATGCCTGGCCACCAGTCACTTTGGATCTAATGTAACTGTCAGGGTTTTTTGTTTTTTTTTTTTTGAGACAGGGGCTCACTTTGTTGCCTAGGCTGGAGTGCACCACCACACCTGGCTGAGTTTTGTATTTTTTGTAGAGACAGGATTTCACCATGTTGCCCAGGCTGTCCTCAAACTCCTGGGCTCAAGCAATCCTGATTTTTTTTTTTTTAACAGTGGAAATATTTTACTTTTTAAAATTTTATGTCTTTTTCTGTGTCCTCATATTATCTCAGAAACAAATTCTTTTTAAAATAAAATTTTTTTTCTCCACTTCATATTTACAGAGTATTCAGCAGGATTATACCACAATACTTTCCTGTTTAATTCAAACCTTTCCAAACCAACTGGAATTCAAAGACTTGGTACAACTTACTCATTACCATGACCCAGAAATGGACTTCTTTGAGAACATGAAGCACATTCAGGTAGAAGACAATTCTGCTTTGTCCTACCTACGACATAAGCATACATATTTCAAACAGTTCTACCTCATTTGGAAAGACATGTTTTAACTTTCCAAAAAGGCTTAAGATTCTCTTTCCTTGGTCTTTATGATCATCATTGAAATTTGTATTAAGATGATCATTTCCTGGATTCTAATTTCTTTGGTGGTATCACAAGCCACAGTTAATAATAGTGTCACTTTTCTCTGCCTTTTCCTAAGAAGTGTAAATGCTTTGGGTCCATTGTTAAACAAATGCTATGGATTATATCTGAAAGCAAATCAAGGCACAGGTGTTTGCTCTTGTAACACATGGACCGTGTTTCACTTCCTTAATCTTTTTTTTTTTTTTTTTGAGACGGAGTTTCGCTCTTGTTGCCCTGGCTGGAGTGCAATGGCGCAATCTCAGCTCACTGTAACCTCTGCCTCCAGGATTCAAGTGATTCTCCTGCCTCAGCCTCCCGAGTAGCTGGGATTACAGGCATGCACCATCATGCCAAACTAATTTTGTATTTTTAGTAGAGACGGGGTTTTCTCCATGTTGGTCAGGCTGGTCTTGAACTCCCGACCTCAGGTGAGCTGCCCCTCTTGGCCTCCCAAAGTGCTGGGATTACAGGCATGAGCCACCACACCTGGCCACTCCTTTAATCTTTTCATGAAAAGAGAATACGATACTAAAATGGAGCTGGTTGTAGATGAGATTATTCAGTAACTAATTCATATTTTATCTTACTCATAGATCCACAGAAGAGCAAGAGCCTTGAAGAAACTTGCAAAACAACTAATGGAAGGCAAAGTTGTTCTGTCTTCTAAATCTCTTCAGAATTACATCATGCCTTATGCCATGACTCCAATTTTTGATGAGAAAATGCTCAAGGTAGGTCATTAGATCTAGAAACCAAGGACCCTCTTCCCATACCATGAAACACTTTGCCAAAATATACATGGAGTTGGTGGTGTTTGTGTTGATGTCATCACCATAATTAGAGGTTTAGAATAGTTCTAAAGTTCTTAGAACTGTGCCTGACACATAGTAAATGCTATATAAATGGTGGCTATTATTTGTGTTTTTGCTATTATTAGCTCACAAAGGCCCAGCACAAAATATTCTTCCTCCTAGAAATTATCCCATTATTAAAATTGCATACTTTATTTTTGTGTCATAGGACTTAAATCTGGTTAACTCCCCTAGTCAGCAGTGATTATTTTCACAAATGACTTACAAGAAATGAAATGAAATAGGTTATCATTAACACCATACCAGGTACCAGGAACTATTTCAAGTGCTTCATTCTCCCAACAACTCAACCCTCTGGAGTAGGGTAGGGACTATTCTTCAACTACTATTTTACAGGAGAGTAATCTGAGAAGAAGTGAGGTTATATAACTTTCTCAGAGACGCCCAGAGTCAGAACTGGTATTCCAACTTAGGGCTGTTTTAACCTTTATATTACACAGTGCCTAGAATGGTGCCTGGCACATAGTAAAGACCAGATAAGTAATTACTGATTAAAAAGATTAATGAGGTCAAGTGCAGTGGCTCACACCTGTAATCTCAGCACTTTAGGAGGCCGAGGCAGGTGGATCACTTGAGGTCAGGAGTTTGAGACCAGCCTCGCCAACATGGCAAAAACCCATCTGTACCAAAAATATAAAAATTAGCCAGGCATGGTTGTGCATGCCTGTAATCCCAGCTACTCGGGAGGCTGAGGCCAGAGAATCACTTGAACCCAGGAGGTGGAGGCTGCAGTGAGCCGAGATCATGCCACTGCACTCCAGCCTGGGCAACAGAACGAGACTATTTGAAAAAAAAAAAGATTAATGAAAGGTGGTATTAAATGATCATAGAAATTCAAATCTAACTGCAGTAATGTCAGGATTTGTGACTTAAATTTATACTGTTGATTACATGGCCTTATACAATAATAGATTTCCTCTGTTGTTTCAGGATATTCAAAACGTTTAAAAGAATTATCTAAGTAGTTAAAAGATAGCTCTCTTATATTCTAGTTTAAAAGCTAGTAAGCACAGCCTAACTGTTTGATGCCATTGAAATATGAATGGTGTGTAGACAGGAAAAAATAAAGTATTCTTAGCTTTGTTTGATGTTCACATGGTATCTCCTTTTTTTAAGATGGAGTCTCACTCTGTCATCTAGGCTGGGGTGCAGTAGCACGATCTCAGCTCGCTGCAACCTCCACCTCCCAGGTTCCAGTGATTCTCCTGCCTCAGCCTCCTGAGTAGCTGGGATTACAGGTGCCCGCCACCACGCCCAGCTAATTTTTGTATTTTTAGTAAAGATGGGGTTTCGCCATATTCTCCAGGCTGGTCTCTAACTCTCGACCTTAGGTGATCTGCCCACCTTGGCCTCCCAAGGTGCTGGGATTACAGGCATGAGCCACCACGACCGGCTGGTATATCCTTTTCTAGCCTTATATTTTTAACCTAATTATGACTTTGCATTTAAAGTTGGTTTCTTATTGGTAGCTTTTAACTGGGTCTTGTTTTTTATCCAGTCCAACAACCTTTTAACTGGTATTTAGACCATTCACATTTAATATGATTATTTATAAGGTTGTGTTTAGATCTGAGTCTTGTTATTTTCCATTTGACCCAATTTTTTTCTTTTTTCTCTTTATCTTTCTTCTATTGGATTAATTGTACTTTTTGAGATTTTATTTTATCTCCATTGGCTTATTAGTTATTGAGGAATTTTTGCCATAGGTTTTTGCCTCTCCATTCATTTTAAACCACACAGTACATTGTTGTCATTTTCACTTTAAGTAGTCAATTATCTTTTAAGGAGCTCTTTGAAAATAAAGATCTTTTATATTTGCTTACATATTTATAGTTTCTGGTGCTCTTTGTTACTTTGTGGAGATCCAGATATTGATCTGGTATCATTTTTCTTCTTTCAATTATATTTTTAAAATTTCTTATTTATTTGTTGTGGCAGGAAACAAAGGTTTTTTTGTTGTTGTTTTTTTTTTTGTGTGTATGTGAGTTTTTGGTTTTTTTTTTTTCTTTTTTTTCGGAGAGACAGAGTCTCCTTTGTTGCTCAGGCTGGTCTTAAACACCTGGCTTCAAGCAACCCTCCCACCCCAGCCTCCAAAGTACTGAGATTACAGGCATGAGCCACTGTGCCTGGACTTCATTTTATTTCTAACAAGAGGACTTCCCTTAATTTTTAGTACAGGTCTACTAGTGATTGATTCCTTCAGCTTTTGTTTGTCTTTTCTTGTCTTTGTTTTTGCAAGGTAATGTTGCCGGGTATAGAATTCTAGATTGACAGGTTTATTGTTTTTTTTGTT
Organism: Pongo pygmaeus; assembly: GCF_028885625.2. Classification (NCBI taxonomy): domain Eukaryota; kingdom Metazoa; phylum Chordata; class Mammalia; order Primates; family Hominidae; genus Pongo; species Pongo pygmaeus. The sequence goes on from NC_072383.2 coordinate 99,846,648, forward strand.
TTTGTTTTTTCCTTCCAGTACTTTAAAGATGGTGCTCAACTGTATTCTGTCTTGTATTATTTCCAATGAGAAGTTATTCATAACTTTGTTCCCCCAAATGTAATGTGTTTGGGGTTTTTTTGTTTTTGTTTTGTTTTGTTTTTTGTTTGTTGTTGTTGTTGTATGGCCTGGCCCTTGTAGACAGTTTCTAGATTTTTTTCATAGTTTTTTCTTAACTGCTTTTAAAAATGTATCTCTTTACCTTTGGTTTTAAGCCATTTGATTATGAGTACCTTAGTGTCATTTCTTTTATGATTCTTGTGCTTGGGATTCATTGACCTTCTTGAATATGTAGATATGTAGAGTTTGCATCAAACTTGAAAATTTTCTTTCTTTTTTTTTTTTTTTTTTTTGAGACATGATCTCACTCTGTCCACCCAGGCTGGAGTGAGAATGTCACTGTGTCACCCAGGCTGCAATGGCGTAATCAATACTTACTGTAACCTCTGCCTCCCAGGTTCAAGCGATTCTCCTACCTCAGCCTCTCTGGTAACTGGGACTACAGGCATACGCCATGACTCTTGGCTAATTTTATTATATTTTTGGTAGAGACAGGGTTTCATTATGTTTTCCAGGCTGGTCTTGAACTCCTGACCTCAAGTGATCCACCCACCGTGGCCTTCCAAAGTGTTGGGATTACAGGGTTGAGCCACTGTTCCCAGCCAAACTTGGAAATTTTCAAATATTATTTCTTTAAAGATTTTTGGGTTCCCTTCTTGCCTTTGGAGACTCCAGTATACATTATTAGGTCACTTGAAGTTGTCCCATAACTCAGAGGCTTTTATATTGTTTTGCTTTGTTTTTTTTCATGGTTTTTTTTTTCTGGGTTTCATTTTGTTTCATTTTTCTGCTGCTCTGTCTTCAGGTTCACTAATCTTTTATTCTGCATTATCTAATCTGCTGTAAATCCCATCCAGTATATCTTCCCTCTCAGAATTGTCTTTTTTATCTCTAGAAGCTCAATTTCATCTTTTTAAAATATCTTTCATGTCTCTCCTTAACATGCTCATATTTTCCTCTCACTTCTTTTATTTTTCTAAATATTAATGTTTTAACCACTTATAACCATATGAGAATTTTATAAATTATTGCTAAGGCTGCTAGAAAACTTGCACAGTGTCTCGCTGTGTCTCCCAGGCTGGAGTGCAGTGGTATGATCATAGCTCACTGCAGCTTCAAACTCCTGGACTCAAATGATCCTCCTACCTCCACCTCCCAAGTACCTGGGACTCCAGGTGTACACCCCTGCACCTGGCTAATTTTTAATTTATTTTTTGTAGAGATGGGGTTCTCACTTTGTTGCCCAGGCTAGTCTCAAGTGATCCTCCCACATTGGCCTCCCGAGTAGCTGAGACTACAGGCAAGCACCACCATGCCCAGCTGTAATTTCTTATTAGGTGCCAGACATATGAATTTTACCTTACTGGGTGTTGGGTACACTTGGATGTCTTTAAGTATTCCTGAGAATTATTCTCAGATGCAGTTAGGTTACTTGTGAATGGTCTAATTCTTTAGAGTCTTGCTTTCAAGCTCTCTTAGGGCAGAAGCAGCCTTTAGTTTATGACTAATATGGCCCTGGCACTGAGACACTACTATTCTAAGTACCTAAATACCCAATGCCCTGTGTAGCATGAGGCATTTCACTCTGGCTGATAGGACTGTGAACTAGCCTCAACCTTATATGGTCTTTGATGGTTGTTTTGCCTGTTCCCTTCTGTGGTTCTTTTCCCGTGTCTTCCTTACTCACGCTTACTGCTCAGTACTCAGCCGAAGACTCCAGGGGCTTGCTCTGTGCAGCTTCCCTCTGTGCAGCTCTCTTCTCTGGTGCTCTGCCCCGTGGATTCTAGCTACCGTAGCCTCAACCCTGTCTCCTAACTCAGGAAGACCACTGGGCTCTTTTTGGGTTTCTCTTCCTGTGCTGCAACTTAACAGTTTTCTCCACACAGTAAATTGGGGTAATTATAAGCCTCACTTTATTTATTTCTTTTCTCTCAGAGATCACTGGCCTGCAGTGGTTGATATCCAAGGTTTGGAAACTGTTGTTTCATGTATTTTTTTTTTTTTCCAAGACACAGTCTCACTCTGTCGCCTGGGCTGGGGTGCAGTGGCATAATCTTGGCTCACTGCAACCTCCGTCTCCTGGGATCAAGTGATTCTCCTGCCACAGCCTCTTGAGTAGCTGGGATTACAGGTGCACACCACCACGCCCAGCTAATTTTTGTATTTTTAGTAGAGACGGGGTTTCACCATGTTTGTCAGGCTGGTCTTGAACTCCTAACCTTGTGATCCACCCGCCTCGGCCTCCCAAAGTGCTGGGATTACAGGCGTGTGCCACCACGCCTGGTCCGTTTCATGTATTTTGTCTGCTTTTCTAGTTTAAGGTCTAAAGGTAAATCCACTCTCTGTTCTTCATCATGGCCTGAAAGAGATGTCTCTGAGGCAGTGTACTTTTTTTTTTTTTTTTTTTTTGTTAAAAGTTGCAGGGTACATGTGCAGGATGTGCAGGTTTGTTACATGGGTAAACATGTGCCATGGTGGTTTGCTGTACCTACTAACCCATCACCTAGGTATTAAGCCCAGCATGCATTAGCTATTTTTCCTGATGATCTCCCTCCCCTCGACCCCCATCACCCACAATGTACTTTTGAGGGCTGAGTAGCACAGTATATAGTTTTTGTCATTTGTTGGTTTTTCTACATGGAATTTATTTCATTCGCTTTCTGTGGTCTTGAACGTATCCGGGAGGTCTGAGTGGAAAAGAGTCCAAAATATGTTAAATATGTTTAAAGAATGTTGTCATTCCTTTAAATCGATAGCATGTTTTCCTAGGGTTAGAGGGAAAAAGTTAGTATAGTTTGGACATTCTTTCTGTTCTGTAATTACTGAGAACCTACTAACTTTTTCAATATACTGAGTTTGCCTTCCATTTTATTAGCAAATACTTGTTCTACATTGATGTTCTTCATTTATTTTACAGCATGAAAATATGACCATTGCTGCCACAGAGATTATTGGAGCCATTTGCAAACATCTCTCTTGGTCAGCGTATATATATTACTTGAAACATTTCATTCATGTCTTACAAACAGGACAGATCAATCAAAAACTGGGTGTCAGGTGTGGTCAAACTTCTTATTTTTGTTTTGTTTTTTAAATGTAATTTTAAAAATATTTTCTGAATTAGTCTTTCTGTAATCTCAATTTACTTTTATCTTGTATTAATAAGGTTATGCTAATACTTGTTAAAATTAAAAATACTAATAAAAATAATTTTAATGTTTATTAGTGTTTAAATTTCCTCTCCTTTTATAGTCCAATGATATTAATAATCAAATGAACATTTCTATGTACTTTTTTTTTTTTTAACAGTTTGCTAGTAATAGTGTTAGAAGCATTCCACTTTGACCACAAAACTCTTGAAGAACAAATGGGAAAAATTGAGAATAAAGAAAGTAAGTTTCTTAAACTTTATTAAATGAGATTTTCATCTTATTCTTGGATAGTTTATGATAATGAATTAAAGATGGTGACATTCAACTTATTCCCTTTGTCTGCTCTTACTAGCAATGGACAGTTAATGAGTCAGGAGGGAGGCTAAAATAAATGGTTTAAGTATTCCTGGAGAACTTTATTTAACAAAAGAGAAGGCTAGTCTAAATTGTATTAGTGAAAAAATGTGAGCTGTAGATTATTTATATAGAAATCCAATTTTATCACCTTCTTGTGTGAAAAGAGCATTACACAATGAATGGAAAGAAAGTGTAAGAAAATAAGTAATTAAAAATCAAAGCAGCAATTGGTGAAAAATAAACTGGATACAATAGAAAAGATCAACAAAGCTAAAAATAAATAAGTATTTGAAAAGGTTATAAATTGGGCCAGGGACAGTGGCTCACAACTGTAATCCCAGCGACTTGGAAGGTTAAGGCAGAAGGATCAGTGGAGCCCGGGAGCTGGCTGCAGTGAGCTATGATCATGATAGCACCACTGCCTTCTAGCTTGGGTGACAGAGTGAGACCCTATGTCTAAAAAAAAATTAAAAATAAATTTTTTAAGGTTATAAATTTGCAAATGTCTGACAAGATTGATCTATAAAAATAGAAGACGTAATAAACATTACTAGGAATTTAAGGGTCACAATTAAGTGCAAAGGTATCTTCGTATTTATAAATGTGAATATTTGGCTGGGATGTACAAATTCTTAGAAAAATATAATACAAAAACTGACTTTAGAAGAAAATAGAAAATCCAGATAGATCTCTAACCATTAAAGGAATTGAATACACAGTTAGGCTGGGGCACGGTGGCTCACGCCTGTAATCCCAGCACTTTGGGAGGCCTAGGCAGGTAGATCAATTGAGGCCAGGAGTTCGAGACCAGCCTGGTCAACATAGTGAAACCCTGTCTCTACTAAATATACAAAAAATTAGCTGGACATGATGGTGCACACTTGGAATCTCAACTACTCAGGAGGCTAAGGCACGAGATTTGCTTGAACCCAGGAGGCAGAGGTTGCAGTAAGCTGAGATCGCGCTACTGCACTCCAGCCTGGGTGACAGAGCAAGACTCTGTCTCAAAAAAAAAAAGAAAAAGAAAAAGAAATAAAGAAATTGAATCTGCAGTTAGTCATCTGATGAAAACACCAGGCACAGATTGTTTAATAGCTAAGTTTTACCAAACATTCAAGGGGTAGATCATTTCAGCCTATACCAGCTATTTCAGATGATTGGAAAAGAGGAATGCCCACTAACTTGTAAAATTGTTGTAATCGCAATCAGAAACTGACAAAGACTCTATGGGCAGTTGGCTGTCATTAGGATTTTCATGCTCATGAATGGAGGTGCTTCATTTGGTTAAGACGTTCCTGCCCCCCAAGCCTCCCAGTGTGTTCCCCAATTACCCTGTACTTGCAGTTCTGTGTTCTTTTATAATCGGCAGTTTATTTGTCTCTCTCATTAAACTCTAAACTGTGAGAAAGCAAAACCCATAGCCCTCTCATTTACTGCTCTTTCCTCAGCACTTACCTTGCCTGCCCACAGTTGCTGATTAGATATTTTTTATCGGAAGTTGGATGTTGGTGGGAAAAACTGCTTACCACAACTGTGTGGTTTCCTTATTTGATTTAAGGTGACTTTTGTTGTTTATTAAACATAGATGCAATTGAAGCAATTGAGTTACCAGAGCCTGAGGCCATGGAATTAGAGCACGTGGATGAGGAAGAGAAGGAAAATACATGCAAGAGTTTGTCAGACAATGGACAACCGGGAACCCCTGATCCAGCTGACTCTGGAGGGACATCAGCTAAAGAATCTGAGTGTGTCACAAAGCCTGTCTCTTCCCTTCCTCAAAACAAGGAAGAATTAGAGAGAACAATTAAAAATATCCAAGGAACCATAACTGGGGATATTCTCCCCAGGCTACATAAATGCCTAGCATCTACGGTAATAACTTTATTCGGGGTCCAGCAGGTCTGTGTGAATTCTGGTGTTGGTGGGGCCCTGTCACACTGAGGCTCTTGGTGATTATTGATTGATTTCAGCTTTTACATTTCCTTTTATCTCAACACTTCACAATTCACCCCTCTACTCTTACCTCTTCAACTTCAGGCTTATCCTGCTACAACTAAGCAGTAACGCTCCTTCTTTATGATTTTGATAGGGTAGATAAATGTTTTTTCATCTCCAAAGTAGTTTAAGAGACTCCCATGTCCCAAAAAGGTTATTAAAAATTAGAATATGTTTCCATTTTCTACTTTTTGGTCAGTTCTGCACTATTCAAAATTCATCCTTCTCTTAGTTAACAGGGATAACATTTAGCAGTGCATTCTCATGAAGCCAGAGCCTTTCCTTCCTTCTCAGGGTGAAACATGGGTTGGCCAACTATGGCTCAGGGACTAAATCTAGCCTGTGGCCTGTTTTTGTGTGGTTTTATTGGAACACAATTACCCATTTGTTTACGTAGTGTTTAGTACTGCCTTTTCATCACAACAGTAGAGTTGAGTAACTTCAACAGAGCCCATAAAGCCAAAAATACTATATGTCCTTGTTCAGAAAACGTTTGCTAACTCCTGGTATAAAATATTGATTTATATTCTGTATATTTGTAAATATTTATTTATATTTGGTATATTTGTAATACAAATTTATATATTTGTAAATAAACCTTTATTTGAGGCCCTGTATTTATTATATGCTAACAGTGTCACTCACACAGTTGACAGTTCCCACCGACACACGTTTTGTGTGAGTTTCCTATACTTGACAGCAGTCTTAACCCACATTGGTGAAAATCTGGCTTTATTTTTTTCTCATGGCTTCTTCGAAAAGTAGAACATTCTTACACCTGTTATTTTTATAATTTTTAGAGGGTTATCCTCAAATTAGAGATTTGGTTTGTTTTTAAATAAACTTAGAGATGGGTTTAAGATCTATAGAAAGAGCTGTTTTTTCTTTCTTTTTCTTTTTGAGACAGAGTTTCGCTCTTGTTGCCCAGGCTGGAGTGCAGTGGCACGATCTCGGCTCACCACAACCTCTGCTTCCCAGGTTCAAGCGATTCTCCTGCCTCAGCCTCCCAAGTAGCTGGGATTACAGGCATGCACCACCACGCCCGGCTAATTTTGTATTTTTAGTAGAGACGGGGTTTCTCCACGTTGGTCAGGGTGGTCTCAAACTCCCGATCTCAGGTGATCCGCCCACCTCGGCTTCCCAAAGTGCTGGGATTACAGGCATGAGCCACCACGCCCAGCCTTTTCTTTCTTTTTATTTATGATCATCCATCCTTCTAGAAAAGCTTCTTTCAAATACAAGGTTGCAGTGTTGGTAGATCACTGATTCATTTATTTTCATTTTAGCTTAACCTAAATTTTTCTTACAGACTAAAAGGGAAGAAGAACACAAGCTTATCAAGTCAAAAGTTGTGAATGATGAGGAAGTGGTTCGAGTTCCATTAGCTTTTGCCATGGTTAAACTAATGCAGTCCCTTCCACAAGAAGTTTTGGAAGCTAATCTGCCAAGGTATGTTTTGTAACAAATTAGAAGTTTAGTGAAACTCAAAAATTGCTTCTTTTCTTCCTTACTTTTGAATCTATTTTGTCAGGAAGAGGAAAAAGTACTGTCATAACTTCTTGTGGTTTAGAATCTTAACAGGGAAATTTGACTTACGAGTAATTAAGAGACAAAAGGTTATGTATATGTTTAATTGCTTCTGTTTATTTGATTAGTCATTTTTCAACTTCTCATTTTCTAGTATTTTGCTGAAAGTGTGTGCCCTACTCAAGAACAGAGCCCAAGAAATCAGAGACATTGCACGCAGCACTCTTGGGAAAATAATAGAGGATCTTGGTGTGCACTTCCTCCAATATGTTTTAAAAGAATTACAGACTACTCTTGTCCGTGGATACCAGGTAAATTGCATCTTGTGCTTTATACTCAAGTTGTATTGGAGTTAAAATATTTGCAGCTTGAACACTGTAAGTTATGGAACTTCGGACCTGTCTTTAATAAATTTGATCCACTGAGACACTGAGCAGTAATATTCAAAAGTTTCCAATTAGTATTAAGGAAATCTGTTGTTTAAATAGTTCCTATATCTGATTTTTAAAAGATCCTTATAGGCCTGGGTTACATGACCTATCTTTTTCTCTCAAATTACTTCATATGAAGTTTTATATTCTCTGAGTTCCTAATATAATTCTTTTTGGATGTGTATTGACTGTATTATCACTGGTGTGAACAATAAAGAACATACACATCTGTTTAAGAGTTGGAATATAAAATGTAAATTACAAAATAAGGGGCTGGGTGTGGTGGCTTATGCCTGTATACCCAGCACTTTAGGAGGCCAAGGCGGGAGGATCACTTAGGCCAGGAGTTCAAGACCAGCCTGGTTAACATAGTGAGATGTTTTATTATATAACATAATAAAAATAGCCAAGCTTGGCGGCACACGTTTGTGGTCCCAGCTACTCAGGAGGCTGAAGTGGGAGGATTGCTTGAGCCTGGAAGGTCAAGGCTGCAGTGAGCTGTGATCATGCCACAGAACTCCAGCCTGGGCTACAGAGTGAAACCCTATCTCAAAAAATAAAATAAGAGCGCCAAGTGGAATATACAGCACTCCAAGTAGTTATGTGGTATCTAGCCCCTCGCTGCTCCAAGCATGGCGCCTGGACAGACAGTATCAGCGGCATCTGGGGGGTTGTGAGAAATGCAGGATTTAAAGGTCCTACACCTGACCTACAGAAACTGCGTTTTCATATGATCCCTGGGTGATTTAAAGTTTGAGGAATGCTGCAGCTTCTTTTCAAGTAAGCAGCCATGTTACTTGTTGGGGTGGGGATGAAGAATGATGCTCAAAGAAAACAATTTTGGTACAGTCTACATGATTAAGACTCCTGGTAGTTAGCTTTACTTTGTACATCCTAGTTTGTTGATGGGTAAGGTTCCTAGTCTACAGACTGTAAGTCTAACACACTAAGAAATGTCATATTCATTTTGACTATCTTTCTTTGTGTAGATTTTTAGTAGTTGCTCTATCGATTACCATATATTTAAATAGTCTACTGAGAATCGGTATTTTACCAATTCAAGTGGAATGTAGAAACCATATCACCCTGTATGTCCCTTTGCCCTTCACTCTTTGTATTATAGCTCTTTATGTATTAACATCTCTATATTAAAAACTTCATTAGGCAATGTTATAATTTTTGCTTATAATTGTCAAACAAGTTTTAAGCACTCAAGAGGAGAGTAGTCTGTTCTACCTAGATATTTACTATTTCTGCTGTTCTTCCTTCATTTCTGAGTTTCCACGCTTCTTTCTAATATCATTTTGCCATAGTCTAGAGGGTGTCCTTTAGCAATGCGGTGGAGCAGACACGGTGGGAACAGATTCTCTTAGTTTTCTTTCTTCTATGAATGTCTTCCTTTTACCTTCATTCCTGAAACATATTGTTGCTGGATATATAATTTCGCTTTAACAGTTCTTTCTTTTTAGCTGTTTAGTTCTTTCCTTTAAAAATATTGTTCTACTTCTTTCCAGCCTTTCTTTTCTTTTCTTTTTTTTCCACACCTTTCTTTTCTTTTCTTTTCTTTTTTTTCCACATCAGTCAGATAATGCCCAACTGTTGTAACAAGGTTGAGGGAGACGCATCTCACACATAAACACAGAAACCCAATCATCACACTTATAAATTAAGAAGCATCCCTTCCTACCTTTCTGATGAGTTATTCAATTTGTTGTCCCCCTCTTACTAATGTGCTGTTTTTCTCGGGCTGCTTTGAAAACTTTATCGTTATTTTTCAGCAGTTTGATCATGATGTGTCTAAGTGTGGATTTCTTTGGTTTACTCTGTTTGGCATTTTCTGAGCTTCTTGACCAAATTTGAAGACTATTTGGCCAGTATTTCTTTGTTTTTTTTGTTTTGTTTCTGGAGACAGAGTCCTGCTCTGTCACTCAGGCTGGAGTGCACTGGTGCGATCTTGGCTTACTGCAACCTCCACTTCTCGGGTTCAAGCAGTTCTCATGCCTCAGCCTCCCAAGTAGCTGGGATTACAGGCATGAGCCACCATGCCCAGCTAATTTTTTTGTATTTTTAGTAGAGATGGGGTTTCACCATGTTATCCAGGCTGGTCTCAAATTCCTGGCCTCAAGAGATCTGCCTGCCTTGGCCTCCCAAAATGCTGGGATTACAGGCATGAGCGACTGCACCGAGCCCCAGTATTTTTTAAAATAAATTTCCTGCAGTGCACTCTTTCTCCTCTCCTGGGACTCCAGTGAAATGAACGTTTATTTTTCTCCCACTGGTTCCTGAGGCTGTATGTGTGTGTGTGTGTGTGTGTGTGTGTGTGTGTGTATTGCTCTTCTTCCACTCTGTTTAGGTTGGATAATTTCTTTCAGTCTATCTGCAGATTCACTGACTCTTCCCTCTTTCATATCTTTCTGCAATTGAGCTCATCCAATGAGTTTCTTATTTCAGTTTTTGGGTTTTTCAGTTCTAAAATTTTCATTTATTTTTTCTTTAGATCTTCTCTTTCTTTGCTGACACTTAATTTTTGCGTTTGTTTCAGTTTTTCAGCTAGAAAACTGGGGCTTTATTTTTCCCACTCTGCCATGTGCCTCCTGCAGCTTTGCCCATGTCAGGGGCCAAGCAATGGTAGTACAGAAAGAGAAAAGCAACTAGACTAGGCCAACCCTCTCAGAACTGTAGCTCCAATGAATGGAGAGGAAGCTTCCCCTCCCAGAGTTGTAGCTCCCGCCCTTCCCCATTTCAAGGCCACTGCCACCACCACAGCATTGCAAGACATGGTATATTGGGAACTGGACGCACAAGGAGGAATACATCTCTGTTCTTGAGGATTCATGCACACATTTTTAAGGAACACCTGAGGTATTTAAATGAGTAGCCCTTTTTTTCTCTAACCATCTGTTCTTCAAGTCTGTCCCATTATTTGTTAAAATAACTAAATTAGAGTTGAGAGAACAACTGATTTCAGCTTTAGTATTAATCATGTAGACTGTACCAAAATTGTTCTCTTCGAGCATCACTCGTCATCCTCACCTCCACCAAAAGGATTTTTTACAGTTATAGGAAAGTTGGGCACAGTGGTGTGTGCCTTTAGTGCCAGCGACTCAGGTGGCCGAAGTGGGAGGTGAACACCTTGAGCCCAGGGTGTTCAAAACCAGCATGATAACATAGCAAGACCCGGTCTCAAAATATATATATTAATTTCACAGCAAACATTTCAAATACAGGTGCTTTTTGACTTTTATGATGAGACAGTGTCCCAATAAATCCATCATAAAGTTGAAAAATCATAGATCAAAACATTGTAAGTCGGGAACCGTCTATATATAAAAGTACTTAAAGATCACAAGTAGGGGCCGAATGCTGTGGCTCATACCTGTAATCCCAACACTTTGGAAAGCTGAGGTGGGCAGATCACTTGAGGTCAGGAGTTCAAGACCAGCCTGGCCAAATGCTGAAACTCTGTCTCTACTAAAAAATATCTGTATATAAAAATTGGCATGGCACATGCCTGTAATCCCAGCTACTTGGGAGGCTGAGGCATAAGAATTTCTTGAACCCGGGAGGCAGAGGTTGCAGTGAGCTGAGATCGCACCACTGCACTCCAGCCTGGGTGACAGAGCAAGACTCTGCCTCCAAAAAAATAAAAGATTGCAAGAAGCTACATAAGAAACTATGCGTTTAAGACCCAATCTACGTTTTGGCAACTAAATGTGTTTCCTTAGCCTATGACCGTTATCTGATATTTACCTTGATAATTTCACAGGACTAGAAGCAGCATAAAGAATTCAAAAAGCTTGAGAGGCAGGATAACCTGTTGTGGAGCCCGGGACTCTGGTTTCTAATCTTCACTCCACCAGTTCCTATCCATGACCTCTTTGTGCCTCAGCTTCCTCATCTAAAAACTGCTGATAATGTAGTACCTACTCCATAGATTGGAAGAGTGAGGCTTAAATGATTTAATACATGTAAGCTATTAATACAGTACCTACCCTGTAGTAAGCTCTCAGAAAACATCAGCTTGATTGCTGTTGGGTGCAGAAACCTGTTTCCTTCATAATATTTTATTTACAAGCTTTGATTACATTCAACATAGGCAAGCTCCTTAATTCACAGGTTGGTCTTCTTTCTTTAAAGTTCAAGACTCTTGGCCAGGCATGGTGGCTCACGCCTGTAATTGCAGCACTTTGGGAGGCTGAGGCAGGCGAATCACCTGTGGTCAGGAGTTCGAGATCAGCCTGGCCAACATGATGAAACCGCATCTTTACTAAAAATATTAAAAAATTAGCCAGGCATGGGGCCGGGTGACTGTAATCCTAGCTACTCGGGAGGCTGAGACAGAAGAATCTCTTGAACGCAGGAGACGGAGGTTGCAGTGAGCCAAGATCACACCTTTGCACTCCAGCCTGGGCTACAAGAGCAACACTCTGTCTCAAAAATAAATAAATAAAAGATAAATAAATAAAAATAAAGTTCAAGACTCTTTTGCCTTTCTTTATAAATCACTGGCCTGGTTTAGTCACAACAATAGATCCTAAGAATGGTAGTGTGTTTCTGAACACATTTGGTACAAAGTGATCATTTGGTTATAAGATTTTAGATAGTGAAATAACTATGTGTCATTTGCCAAAGCTTCTCCTGGCAATAAAAGACATAAAAACTCTGAGTGTTCTCTTTGTAGTGCTTCCTAGATCTTATGTTTTCCTGGTGTGACATTGTTAATATTCATATTGTTACTGTGTGTCTCATGTTAGGTCCACGTGCTGACTTTCACTGTTCACATGTTGCTGCAAGGCCTCACCAATAAGCTGCAAGTCGGAGATTTGGACTCTTGTTTAGGTATAATGATTGAGGTAAGACTTACAGAAACGAATTCTAATTTTTTTTTAAGTGGGCCAATGACGCAAAAAAATCAATTCACAAAATAAGAAATAATAATAGCCCATAAAAATGAAAATAATGTAACACCTCATCTTTTAGATTAGCAGAGGTTTAAAAAGTTAAGACTAAAGTGAGATGGGCACTCTGTCACTGCAAGGAGGTCATAAATTGGTATGATCTTTCCGGAAAGTAAGTTGCCATTTTGTATCAAGAGCTTTTGAAATGAGAAAAGATTTTCAGTCACATCTAAGAATCTATTTTTAAGAAATAAGGTATGTTCACAGGAGCTTTATTTATAATACAGTGGGAAATTAATAATAACTTTTAAAATTGGGCCAGACACTATGGCTCATGCCTGTAATCCCAGCACTTTGGGAGGCTGAGGTGGGCAGATCAGTTGAGTCCAGGAGTTCAAAACCAGCCTGGCCAACATGGTGAAACCCCATCTCTAACAAAAATACAAAAACTAGCCAGGCATGGTGGTGCACACTTGTAATCCCAGCTACCCAGGAGGCTGAAGCAGGAGAATCGCCTGAACCTGGGCTGTGGAGGTTGCAGTGAGCAGAGACCGCGCCACTGCACTTCAGCCTGGGTGACAGAGTGAGACTCTGTCTCAAAAAAACAAAACAAAACAAAATTGGATAGTGTGCTAATTTGGAGGCTACCATTGTGAAGAGAATAAATTTGCCACATAACCTTTTGTTCATTTGTTTTAAAATGTAGACACTAACATTTTGAATCTCAATTTAAATATTTACATTAGGCCAGGCACAGTGGCTCACGCCTGTAATCCCAGCACTTTGGGAGGCTGAGATGGGTGGATCACTTGAGATCAGGAGTTTGAGACCAGCCTGGGCTATGTGGTGAAACCCCGTCTCTGCTAAAAATACAAAAATTAGTCAGGTGGGGTGGCACATGCCTGTAATTCCAGCTACTTGGGAGGCTGAGACACAAGAATTGCTTGAACCCAGGAGCTGGAGGTTGCAGTGAGCTGAGATCATGCCACTGCACTCCAGGCTGGGTGCCAGAGTGGGACTCCATCTCAAAAAATAAGATAATTAATTAATTAGACTAATAATTAGATTGCAAATGTTTGTAGTTTATGATTGGAATGTGAATAATTAGATTGCAAATATTCTAAGAACTTCTTGAAGGGAAATTAAGCTACTCTTTGGTACGTCAAAAAAGAAGTAACTGTACAGTCATACAATTATATATGTACATCTGTGAAGGATTTTTTTTTGTTTCCCATTAGTATCACCTTTAAGTGTTTCTTATGTGTTTTTTTTTTAGTAATTGGTCCCTAAATTGCATTGAAAACAAGTGCATTCTAAAATAAATTTCTTCCATCTAATTTGAGTGCAGCCCAACTTGCATTTCTTTGATTTGGACATCCCAGAGCCTTTATTCAGTGACTGCTTATGTTGGCATATCTTGCTGAGTGCACATAATTGCCATTTGTCCTTTTTCTTCCAAAGATTTTTAACCATGAGTTGTTTGGTGCTGTTGCTGAAGAGAAGGAAGTAAAGCAGATCCTCTCCAAAGTCATGGAAGCACGAAGAAGCAAAAGTTACGACTCTTATGAAATCCTCGGCAAGTTTATAGGAAAAGATCAGGTTACAAAACTTATCCTTCCATTAAAAGAGGTAAGGACTTAAATGCAATTCAGGAGATTGCAGCATTACAATCTCATGAGTTCCTAAAAGGAACCGTGTGGGGCAAACTGAAACACTGTTCTTGATCACCCATGATTTCCTTTGGTGGTAGGGCCCCAGGACCATATGGCCAGTGAGTGAATGCTTTGATTCAAAAATCATAGTACCCTATGTAAACCATGCGATGAGAAAGAAAGGCAACAAGAATTGAGTGCAGGTGAATATTATAGCTGGGTCAAGTCAGCAGCTAAGAACATGAAGAAATCCAGAGGCACACAAGCCGCATAGTGCTTATCTCTGAGGTTGAGGTTATGAGTACCATGTCTTCATATGTTATGTCCATGTTTGAAATTGTATTAAGGATTTATTTGAGGCCAGGCCTGGCGGCTCACACCTGTAATTCCAGCCAACGTGGGAGGAATTGCTTGAGCCCAGGAGTTCGAGACCAGCCTGGGTAACATAGCAAGACCCTGTCTCTATTTAAAAATGTATATTTACATTGACAAAAAAAAAAATCATTTTAGTTAGGAGTAAATATATATTAGAAAGCCTTTGGACACAGATTGCCACTTTCAGGTTGCCAAGAGGAAGAACACTGGCATTTATTGACATATTATATTCCAAGCACTGCTACATTATCTCTCCTAATCTGCACACCCTGTGAGACTGATGGTACTTCCATTTTACAAATAAGAAAATTCAGGCTTGGAAAGGTAGAAAGGAACATGGATAAAGAGAAAAGTCAGGGTTTAGGGTTTAGTTCCAGATCTTTCTGATCCAAGTTAACATTCCTAGCATGGTTTCATTCTGCCTCCTGAAGATCAGGGATGTAATTTACCCACCTTCCTATTGATTTATTGATTTCTGTTCTTATTGCAGAGGTGAACATCCAGTAAATGTTATTAATTTATTAGTTTTGTGTATTAAAACTAGAGCAAAGAGCACTATCTATTGACATGAATTACATTAGGTCTAAATGTTCTGGTGCTAGATGAACTCCATAATTACTCCTAGAATGCATTTAGTTTTATCTGAGCCTTATCTAAGAATCTTAGATGCATTTTCAGGATGAAAAAGAGTCAACAGAGCACAGATATCCATGATGTATTTTACAAAGTCCCTCCAAGGTATTGAGAGTTAATACTATGTCTCATGCAAGATAATAGCTCTGAAGCACCAAGTATTTCCTGAGGTTGCTGATCCTGCTTCCCATTAGGTTCCTCTGATTTGGCCCGATAATTGGTATCAGACCCTGAGGCTTGGCCATGGTAGCACTTCATTCTCGTGGTTTTCTATGAGGAGTGAATACATTTTGTTGATTGTTCGTGTGTGTGTGTGTGTATGTGCCTCAAAGTCACCCCTGTTAATGTACCAGGAGAGCTGATGTTAACTTAGAAGTCTCATATCTCTGGCATTGTGCCCGGAGGCCTCACCAGCAGAGAACAGGGAGGTAGTGGAGCAAACCCCGAGGTTCACAAGCCTGCACAGTGGTTCTTCCTGGGATTGAGATTGTAGTTAACTTTCACCTTATATGTTATATCTGTGTTTGAAATTATATTAAGAATGCTTTTTAATTAGGAGAAAGCCAAATGTATATTAGAAAGCCAATATATAAAAGAAAACCACCATTATGACAAATCAAAATGCATTTCTGTGTCATCTCAGCATGACATTTATGTTTTGCCTTTAGATCTTACAAAATACCACGAGTTTGAAACTGGCCCGGAAAGTTCACGAAACTTTACGCCGAATCACAGTGGGATTAACTGTAAATCAGGAAATGACGGCTGAATCCATTCTATTACTCAGTTATGGTTTGATCAGTGAAAATCTTCCCCTGTTAACAGAGAAAGAAAAGTAAGTTGGAAAAAAAACAAACTCATTTAGGTCTCTGTGTCTGATAAGCCATTCTGTGGGTTGTTTTAATAATTTGCTTTGGTAAAAAATAAAATAATTTCCACCTGAGTTCTCAGATGGTAGTTTATGGTGTGATACATTTCAACATGAGATTTTCTCATTAATGAGGTAGCAGTGACAACAGCCAATTATTTTGGCATTTCTCTGATACCATTTTTTAAAAAGATTTATTGATTCAAAGATAGGATAGATTTTAAATCTGTATCTTGTATTCTGATTAAACAGAGATTGAGACCTTGAAAGATTTTAAAATATCTTATAGGCAGAGCACAGTGGCTCATGCCTATAATCCCAGCACTTTGGGAGGCCGAGGAGGGCGGATCACCTGAGGTCAGGAGTTTGAGACCAGCCTGGCCAACTTGGTGAAACCCCGTCTCTACTAAAAACACAAAAATTAGCTGGCACGGTGCTGGGCACCTGTAATCCCAGCTACACAGGAGGCTGAGGCAGGAGAATCACTTGAACCCGGGAGGCGGAGGTTGCAGTGAGCCGAGATCACGCCACTGCACTCCAGCCTGGGCAACAGAGTGAGACTGTCTCAAAAAACAAAATCTTATATATTAGTAAACTTCATTTTGGTCTTGCTTCTGTGGTCTAGGAGAGACTCGTTGGCATTTATTTTCAGAAATCAAACAAGGGAGTGTCCTGCTGTTGATCTTAATGTAAATATGTTGTCCTAGTAACCTTAATCAACAGCCTAATAATCTCTTCTGTGTCTCATGGTTTGGGGGTTTGGGGGGTGCAAAACCCAAGCAAATGGCACATTATTTAGTGCTGGGCTCTCGTCACTTTAGAAGGGCCACTCTAACTTCTTGGAATGCAGCTGACAGTGTTCTTTACCCTCTTCTCATGCCACGTGATTGACAGAAATCCAGTAGCCCCAGCACCAGATCCACGTCTGCCACCCCAGAGCTGCCTTCTGCTTCCCCCAACTCCAGTTCGAGGTGGACAGAAAGCTGTTGTGAGCAGGAAAACCAACATGCACATATTTATTGAGTCTGGGCTTCGGGTAAGAATTAACCTTAAAATGAGACTTGCTACTTTCAGGGAGTCTGCGCCTTTTAATCTTCTGTTGAATTTCTAGTACTGCTTACTTCCATTGGAAATGCCTTACTGTAAATACATTTTAGATTTTTTTTTTTTTTTTTACAGGTGCATTGGTCCATTTACTATTTATCTCTTGTAGCACTTACATTGAAGATGTAACTGTCCCAGAATTAATGATTCTGCTCTAATATGTATTAAGGTCTTATTGATGCTTTGCCCATGAGCCCCTCTGAACTACTTTGAATTTTTTTAAAAGATGGTGAGTGGCCAGACATGGTGGCTCACACCCATAATCCCAGCACTTTGGGAGGCCAAGGCAGGAGGATCACTTGAGGAGGAGTCTAAAACCATCCTGGGCAACATAGCGAGACTCTGTCTCTACAAAAAAAAATCATTTTTTAATTAGCCAGGCATGATGACATGTACCTGTAGTCCTAGTTACTCAGGAGGCTAAGGTGGGAGAATCACTTGAGCCCAGGAGTTTGAGGCTGCAGTGAGCTATTAACACACCACTGCACTCCAATATGGACAATATAATGAGACCCTGTCTCTAAAAAAAAAATAATAAAAATAAAAGATGGTGAGCTTTTAAAAGCACAAATCTAATCATTTCCTTTTTAAAACCCTTCATTGACTCGCATTTTTCTAACACACGTTCCAGCCACCCTGGCTTCCCTTCCCATCTAGAAAGTCACCATACTCTTTCCTGCCCTAGGAACTCACCGTCCACTCTTTGCACTACAAAGATTCCCACAGAACTCTCAAAGCACCCTACCTGTACATGTCATCATTTCCTTAGAGTCTGGCTAAGATCCATCAAGACAGAGACCATGTCCATCCTGGTTATTGCCATATCCTGCGTACTGAGCCAGTGCCTGGAATCACAGTAGATGCTGAGAAAATTGACTCTGGTAAACAGTGGTAGCATCTCAGCTGCAGAGCGAGCTCTCACTTTGACTTACTGAGACCCTCCCAGGCAGTTTGTCAGTCCTTAAAAATTTTTTATCATTTCTAATAGAAGTATCTTAACATTTCTTGCTTTTCTCTAAACATCATTTCACATTTACCTAACTCATCTGGTCTAATGGGCAACTAATGTGAAATATCTTTTTGAACTCTCTTAGCTGCTGCATCTGAGTCTGAAGACTTCCAAGATCAAGTCTTCAAGTGAACGTGTCCTGGAAATGCTGGATCCTTTTGTGTCTCTCCTCATAGACTGCCTGGGCTCCATGGATGTGAAGGTAAGCATCAGTTTGCACTCTGCATTGGAGCATTTGTTTCTTCAGAAGAATTATGTTTTGCAGAATACCTAATGGTTATATTTGGGCTCAAGCTTTATGAGATGATTGAGGTTTGTTTGTTTGGTTGGTGGGTTTTTTGGTTTTTTTTTTTTTTTTTTTTGAGACAGAGTCTTGCTTTGTCACCCAGGCTGGAGTGCAGTGGTGCGATCTTGACTCATTGCAACCTCCACCTCCTAGGTTCAAAGGATTCTCCTGCCTCAGTCTCCCAAGTAGCGGGGTCTACAGACGCACAATACCACGCCCGGCTAACTTTTGTATTTTTAGTAGACACGGGGTTTCATCATGTTGGCCAGACTGGTCTCGAACCCCTGACCTCAGATGATCCGCCCTCCTTGGCCTCCTAAAATGCTGGGATTACAGGCGTGAGCCACTGTGCCCGGCCAAGATGATTGAGTTTTTAAACAGATTTATGACATCATGAACCACCACTATTTGCTACATTAAATCGCTTCCCAATTTACTAGTTCTATAAATTTGGATAGCCTTTAACAGTTTTAAAAGCCCTCCTAGGTACATTAAGTATTTCATTTGATCCTCACAGCTTCATGAGGGTGAATGATTTTGCCCCCTTACCAATATCATCATCGTCACCTTTGTCACTATTACTGCTCCATGCTATGAATCCCAAGAACATTATGTCTGATCCTCACAACCACCCCTGAGGCATATATTCTTACTATTTATGTTTTATAAATGAGAAAATTAGGGCGAGGGCCTAGGTACAGATCTAGGCTATGAACCTAGGTGCCGAGAGGTTAAGTAACATCTCTAGGGTTAAACAGGTAATCAGTTGCAGAGCTGGGACGTAAGCCAAGTTCTTTCTGACTCCCAAGCTCGCTCTTCTATGTCTTAATCCAGCCCACTGAGGAGCTCTCAGCAGCCAGAGCAGCACGGGTGTTATTAGATAGAGCTGAACTAGCTGATCCAGGTGCTTTCAAAGGTTTGGCCTTGGGGGGTCAGGGATCTCAGCACACTGTTTCCATATCTTCTGCCATAGCCCTTAACTATATTAAATGATAGTCAGTTGTTCCCATGCCTAATTTCTGAGTTAACCATCTGCTGCATAAATGCAGAGATGGTATCCTTTTTATCTTTGTATTTATAATAACCATTAGAGTGCCTTGTATACCTAATTCAAGTTTAGTAAGAGTAGATTACATTAAAGTACCATTCTAGAAAACAGAAAAGTCATTTAAGATGTATTTTTCCAAAAAAAATTGTAAAATTGACCAACCTATCCAAATCATATAACCTCCATAAACCCCTATAAGTAGGTTAAAAATGTGGCTGGGCATGGTGGCTCAGGCCTATGACCCCAGCACTTGGGAGGCTGAGGCAGGAGGATTGCTTGAGCCCAGGAGTTCAAGACCAGCCCAAAAATGTTTAAACAAAGATTAAATTATAAAAAGAATATGGTGCCTTTTCTTATTTCCTTATGATCTACCATCATAAGGATCCATTGTTACAGATAAGCAATACATTCTTCTACAACCAGGAATTGTAAACGTCTTTATCTTCTTACATTTTGGGCACAGTTCTTCCAGAGTGGGCTGCGCTTAGCATCTTATTTATTCAGCACAATCATTTAAAAAGTCTGCATAGCCTCAGGTGCTGGATAGTTGGATTTGGTCACATCACAAGTTGGTGGTGTTTTGTTTTGTTTTTTTCAGGTGATCACAGGTGCTTTACAGTGCCTCATCTGGGTCTTGAAGTTCCCGCTACCTTCCATAGAAACAAAAGCAGAGCAGCTGACAAAACACCTCTTCCTTCTGCTGAAGGACTACGCAAAGATCGGGGCCGCCAGGGGCCAGAACTTCCACCTTGTGGTCAATTGTTTCAAGGTAAGATGTCTTCACTTGCACTTGGAAAAAGCCAGGATGGAGCCGGCTGCAGTGGCTCATACCTATAATCCCAGCACTTTGGGAGGCTGAGGTGGGAGGATTGCTTGAGCCTAAGAGTTCAAGACCAGCTTGGTCAGCATAACGAGACCCCATCTCTACATTAAAAAAAAAAAAAAAAAAAAAAATTAGCTGGGCATGGTGATGTGTACCTGTAGTCCCAGCTACTTGGGATGCTGAGGCAGGAGGATCACTTGACAGGAGTTAGAGGCTGCAGTGAGCTATGATCACATCACTGCCCTCCAGCCTGGGTGACAGAGCAAGACCCTGACTGATAAAAAACTAGAACCAGGATTAACATCAAAGTTAGTTTTCCCCATTGCCCTTTGTGGTTATGGCCAAAATTTTTTCCAGAGTAATTTGCCAAGGCTAGAGGGCTGGCATCCTGTGTGGAAAAGCATACTTGTGTGTTAAGTCCTTGTCATTTCACTGGATCCCAACTGTGGGATGTGCTGGCTGTTAACATGACTATTGTAACTTGCAGTGTGTGACCATACTTGTCAAGAAAGTCAAGTCTTACCAGATAACTGAAAAACAGCTCCAAGTTCTACTGGCCTATGCTGAGGAGGACATTTATGATACTTCAAGACAAGCCACTGCCTTTGGTCTTCTGAAGGTATGGTGTCGCCAGAATATTGACTGTTACGGTTTATGAGTTTCACAGCAGATATTTTGAACACATAGATCATAGTGTTTTGACTAGCTGTAGACTTCTGAAATTGAGTAATTTGTAAAGATTATTATGATTTTGGTGGGTCAATTACAGGCGAACATTTGCTTATGAAAAATGTTTAAATGTGAGCACTGTATTAACATGTCCAGGGAATTCTGTACAAATACAGGTATTCTGTTTTTATTTATATGTTTTTCTTCTTAGTGTAGTAAAATGTACATAACATAAAACTCACCATTTTAAAAAATTCACCATTTTTACCCATTTGAAGTGCATGTTTAAGTGTTGTGTGTTCTTTGTGCTTAAGTGTGTATCCTTTTTCTTTTGAAGATACTTTATTGTGTTTGAAAATGTCCTGTGGTTGCTTTAGCATCAAGTCTGCTTCCATGCATCTGCAGCAAAACACATGAAATGAGTGTGTCTTTTCCTTTTGTGTCTTAGGCAATTTTATCAAGAAAGCTGTTGGTCCCAGAAATCGATGAGGTCATGCGGAAAGTATCCAAGTTGGCAGTCTCTGCACAAAGTGAACCTGCCAGGGTCCAGTGCAGACAGGTTTGTAGAGAGCACTTATCCCCATAGCAAGGGCTGGGCCCTGCCGCATCTTTGTGGCAGAGGTGTCAACATTGGCTGAATTCTGAAGACTACCTTGTGTCGTATTGTTGCTTTATGCTGCGACTTGGGCGTCCTGGTGCGGGTGGTCAGGGGAGGCTTTTCTGGGGACTGACGGGCAGGCCAACATTTGAAGGAAGAAAAAGGCTTAGCTTTCAAGGTGAAGGGGCAGTAGAGGCTTGAGGTGAGTGAGAGCTTAGCTTGGTTGAGGAGCTCAACACAGGTAAGTGAATTGAGGGGTGGGGAGCCAGGTTGGGCAGGACCTTATGGTCTTGTTAAAGATTTGGGGCTTTGTTCTTTTTTTTTTTTTTGAGATGGAGTCTCACTCTGTCGCCAGGCTGGAGTGCAGTGGCACAATCTCTGCTCACTGCCACCTCCGCCTCCCAGGTTCAAGTGATTCTACTGGCTCAGCCTCCTGAGTAGCTAGGACTACAGGCATGCACCACCACACCCAGCTAATTTTTGTATTTTTAGTACAGATGAGGTTTCACCATGTTGGCCAGGATGGTCTTGATCTCTTAACCTTGTGATCCGCCCACCTTGGCCTCCCAAAGTGCTGGGATTACAGGCGTGAGCCATGGCGCCTGGTGGGGCTTTGTTCTAAGAATAGTAAGGAGCTATTTAAATCCTTAGGGAGAGGAGTGACAGGATCAGGTTTATATCTATACATCTGTCAATCTCTAATTTTATGAGCACATACTGTGCCCAAAGAGGTGGAAAGGTCTAAGTTGGAAATAGGAACTCAGGGTTGCAGGTGGGTTTGGGCTGCGGAGGAGGCCAGGGTGGAAGGGAAGATGCATGTCTCTGGAAATAATTGCTTGGCCACTATTAGGAAGAAGAAGGATCAGCTGCTATTAAGCACTAGCTGTGTGCCTAACGCTTTAAATGCATGACCTCTGTTTACAGGTACCCTTCAGAAGAAACAGTATCCCCATTTTACCGCTAGGGAGAGGCAGGCCTTGGAAACTTGAATGATGTCTCTTAGTTCTCACAGTTTATTAATAAAGGAGGCTAGATACCATAGTGGTTTGAAAGTGCAGCCTTTGGACACAGACTAGGCATGGAATTCTGGCAGTGTCACATGAACAAGTTTCTTATTGTCTCAGCCAACTTCATTCCCTTCAACTAGAAAATGGGCTATTATCACGAACTTCCTAAGGGAATGATAAGATTTAACTGAGAAACACTTAACGCAGTGCTTGGCACATAGAGGGTTTTTAGTAAATGCATTAGTTATTATTATCAGTATTGATATTATCACTATGTTGTTATTCTTGTTGAAGGGGAGATACCAGATTGGACCACAGTCCGTACTGTGGTACACCTGTCACCACCTGTCACAGAGAGATCAGCTTCCAACCTGTGGGCTTAGATTTGAAGTCTTAAACCATAGTGCCAGTGGCAGGCCAGGGCTTGCCTCTGTCAGGCACATAGGGCAGGACCAGATAAATGGTGGGAGAAATGAAGGGTCACAGTTGCTATTGACTTCATAGGCAGATTTAGCTGGAGTCCATTGGAAAGCCTGATTGATTGCCATTCTGTGAAGTTTTTATAACCTACCAGTGAGTTCCAGAAAGCAGCTTAGGAAACAGGAATACTAGAGACGAGATCCAAATAATCATCTGTGTGACTTTTGTTCCTAGGTTTTTCTGAAATATATTCTTGACTATCCCCTGGGTGACAAATTGAGACCAAACTTGGAATTCATGCTCGCTCAACTGAAGTAAGCTTAAGCTATTAACTACACAGGGGCAGAGGGTAGTTTCTTCTTTCCCTTTAACATGGCTGCTGCCTTGAAAAGGATGGGGCCTAAGTATAATGGTACATTCTCTGAGCATACTGTTAGATGGCTCATTGACTTGATAATCAGACATTGTGCTTGGCTTCATATAGCCGTTCTGAGTTGCTTTTCAATCTAGTTTAACCGTTGATTGTCATAAGAGTCCACTTAGGAGAATGTTGAAATCTGACACACTTACATTTAAAACTGTACAATGATAGCTTAATGGATACATACGAGCATTAAAATTAGGGAAACAGAGCATTTTCCATTTTTTTAAGAAGTAAGCTGACACCTTGATACAATATTTTAATTTTTTTAATAATTATTTGTAAATTTAGAAGATACTAACAAATCCACCTAATGTCCTTCCCCTAGTTACGAACATGAGACCGGGAGAGAGTCCACCTTGGAAATGATCGCCTATCTCTTTGACACGTTCCCTCAGGTACTGTGACCCCAGAGATAAGCCCTGTGACTCCTGGAAGTCCTCAGTCCCCCTTTGCTAGAGCATCTGTAGGAATTCCATTCTGAGTGCTCACATGTGCCTCTTTTCTTTTAGGGGCTGCTCCATGAGAACTGTGGAATGTTCTTTATCCGTCTTTGTCTAATGACGATCAATGATGACTCTGCCACGTGCAAAAAGATGGCATCCATGACAATCAAGTCACTACTTGGTAAAATCAGCCTCGAGAAAAAAGATTGGCTGTTTGATATGGTTACCACTTGGTTTGGAGCAAAAAAGGTGTGCATTGCTTTTAGTCACAGTTCAGTGACAAGTCTTAGCTTTGGGGATCATAGTTTAAGTAAGAATATATGTTATACACTGTTGAATTGGTTTTTTTCCCAAATAGTGTTATTTTTGTCTGATTATGCAAATAGTATATTCTTAAAGTTTCCCAAAGTGTAAGAAGTTATAGAAAGTAATATAAAAATCACCCGTATTCCTACTGCGTTATTGTTAGGAAAGTATTCCACTACATGAATGTAACATAATTTACTTAACCAGCTCCTGATGATGAATACCTTTGTTTCCAATTTTGCATATTCGATTACTGAAATGTAATTTTTATCCTTTTATCCGCCTGGTACCTCTGCCACCATCATTGTTGGCCCATCTTTGTGAAACATAAACAACATGTGCCCTGTGTTAATGAGTAACTTGTTGCATACCCACAATGTGGGGTGGGCATGAGACTTCTTTCCATTTCCTTTTAATTAAAAATGGAAAAAAAAATTAAAGTATTCACTGGATAATAATAATGCCTCTTTTTAAAATGTTATTCTTGAGTGTAAAAATTTCCCCACATTTTGTATATTGGCCATCAAAGCTCCATAATTTACTGATTTCTGGCATCAGAAAGAAATGTTTATTTTCTCTGAATTTTGAGGACAAAATAATGCTCACCTTTATTTTACAGTTTCAGAAAAGGCCTCCCAAGTTCTCTTGACATTGTCTTGTGGTTTATTTTTGGTAGCGCTTAAATAGACAACTTGCTTCCCTGATCTGTGGCTTGTTTGTGGAAAGTGAAGGAGTTGATTTTGAGAAAAGACTTGGAACTGTCCTTCCTGTGATTGAAAAGGAAATTGATCCTGAAAACTTTAAAGATGTAAGTAATTTGCTAGGGAATAAAACTTTTCTAACTTATAGTTTTACTTGAGGTGATGTAGCTAACAGATTAGATATTAGCTTATAGGTTAAATATTTATATTTATAGCTATAGCTATTTATAGCTAATCAATTAAATATTTGTGTTCAAACTGTCTCCTTTATCATAAAAGCAAAAATTCAGTGTAATTGGAACTTTTTAAAATGAGCGTTATAGCCAGGCATGGTAGCGCATGCCTGTATTTCCACCTTTTCAGGAGGCTGAGGCAGGAGGACCGTGCCACTGTACTCCAGCCTGGCTAACAGAGCAAGACCCTGACTCAAAAAAAAATGGGGGGTTGGAGGATTAAAGTTAAAGTATCTTCATGGTATATGAAGATCAAAGGTTCTCAACTCAGGCGATTTTGCCCCCCCAGGTGACATTTGGCAATGTCTGGAAACATTTTTGATTGTCACAACTGGAGGGTGGAGGTGCTACTGGGATCTAGAGCATAGAGGAGCAGGGATGCTGGTAACATCCTACAGTGCACATGGCAGCCCCCACAGGAAAGGATCATCTGGCCCACAATGTCAGGAGTGCCGAGGGAGGTTCAGAAACGGGTGGATTGACATGCTGGAGTAAAACTGTCCGTCAGATACTTTCAGATTGTTGTTTTCATTGATTTACATCCGTCTTGTTTTTAGATCATGGAAGAAACTGAAGAAAAAGCTGCAGATCGCCTTCTGTTTAGTTTTCTTACGCTGATAACTAAACTTATCAAGGAATGTAATATTATTCAGTTTACCAAACCCGCTGAGACTTTGAGTAAAATCTGGAGTAAGTATTTCCTTTTTTATTTAAATCAAACACATTTGTTGTCATAGAATTACTGAAAGTAGATTTGAGAAATTCGAATATGAATACTTCAGAAAGTATACAATGTCAGGAAAAGAGTCCATGAGAAAAAACTTAAAAGGTTCTATCAGAGTGATTACAGTGAAAATGTTCCCTTCTGAAAAAAAAAAGTATCTATGATTTCATAAGTAATACCTTTCAAAGTCCTGTTTGGTACGTAATAATTTCAGATATGTGTCTCTTTTTTTCCTATTTATTTATTTTCCCTCAGGTACAACTGACAAGTAAAAACTATATATTTATGGTGTACAATGTATTGTTTTGATGTATGTACTTGTGGTCTATATTTCCATCCAGTCTTTCTTTTTGTTCAGTAGGCATAGGGTTTTTTTGAGAGGTTGCTTAGTTCCATATAAACTTTGATATCCTGTTTGTACCTAAGTAAGCATATTACTATCTGTAAGACACCTAGTAGATATCCTTTTAAATAGCTATATAGTAGTTCATTATGTACATATGCCATTATTTACTAAATGATTTCACAAGTTGTCACACAGTTGCGCATCACCTAACAATAGAGATACGTTCTGAGAAATATATTGTTATGCGATTTTGTTGTTTGAACTTTATAACAGTATACTTAGACAAATCTAGATGGTATAGCCTATTACACCCCTAGACTATATGGTCCAGCCTGTTGCTAAAAACCTTTACAGCATGTACTGTACTGAATACTGTAGGCATTTGTAACAGGGTCATTGGGAATCTAAACACAGCCAAAAATAGAAAGGGTACAGTAAAAATACAGTGTGTATTTTTTTTTAATGAGTAGTGCCAAACTGTTTTGTAATCTTATGGAACCACTTTTTTTTTGAGACGGAGTCTCGCTCTGTCACCCAGACTGGAGTGCAATGGCACGATCTCAGCACACTGCAACCTCCTCCGCCTTCCGGACTCAAGTGATTCTTCCGCCTCAGCCTCCCAAGTAGCTGGGATTACAGGCACATGCTACCACACCAGCTAATTTTTGTATTTTTGTAGAGATGGGGTTTCACCATGTTTGCCAGGCTGGTCTTGAACTCCTGACCTCAGGTGATCCACCTGCCTCGGCCTCCCAAAGTGCTGGGATTACAGGCGTGAGCCACCACACCCGGCTAATTTTTGTATTTTTATATTTTTGTAGAGACGGGTTTCACCATGTTAGCCAGGCTGGTCTTGAACTCCTGACCTCAGGTGATCCACCTGCCTCAGCCTCCCAAAGTGCTGGGATTACAGGCATGAGCCACTGTGCCCAGCCGAGACCACGTCTTATGTGGTCTGTTGTTAACTGAAATAAAGTATTCACCTGGTTTAAGAGCCAGAACTCAGATTTGTGAGAAATAACAAGGTTACTGTATGACCTTCTCAGGTGTGGCTTTATTGCAACATGGCCAGATTATTACAAAGATTCATACAGATCAAAAGTAAAAACATGTCTATGAAATATAGCAGCAAAGACTAAAACTGAGATATGACGTGGTTAATCCACCCTGTTCCCCAAAACCCACGTTATAAAACTTTTTTTTTTGAGATGGAGTCTCACTCTGTCGCCAGGCTGGAGTGCAGTTGTGCCATCTCAGCTCACTGCAACCTTTGCCTCCCGGGTTCAAGCGATTCTCCTGCCTCAGCCTCCTGAGTAGCTGAGACTACAGGCGCGTGCCACCACACCCAGCTAATTTTTGTATTTTTTAGTAGAGACAGGGTTTCACCATGTTGGCCAGGATGGTCTCCATCTCTTGACCTCGTGATCTGCCTGCCTCGGCCTCCCAAAGTGCTGGCATGAGGCACCGCTCCCAGCCTAAAACTTTTTTTTCTTTTATTTTTCCTTCACACGGAGGGGGATACAGCAGGGAAGGGGAAGTTTGGGTCTCAGTGGAGTGGTGGTCCCTGGAGAGGGGTCACACTCAAGGCCAAGGTTTCTTCAAAGATAATCTTTAGACCATTAGTGTAGTCAGACTTTTAATTTGCTTATTTAGCATGCCCATCTTCCATTATCTGTTCAAGTCCTTTACCAGCATTGGGAAATAAGATTAATACTGTCTGTGCTGCCTCCTAAGAACTTTGTTGATGGTTAAACGAGATCATGTTCATGAAAATGTTAGGGTCTCACCTGGGCATGGAGGCTCATGGCTGTCATCCCAGCACTTTGGGAGGCTGAGGCTTGCAGATTGCTTGAGCTCAGGAGTTTGAGACCAGCGTGGGCAACACGGCGAAACCCCATCTCTATAAAAAATAACTTTCTGAGTATGGTGTATGGAGAATGGCCATGTAGCCAAATGCTGAAGAATTAAGAGTTTGAAGGTCAAATCAAGCTAGGGCCCAGGCCTGGCTCTGCCTGTTATAGCTTAGCATGTCACACAGCCTTTCTGGAACACTTGTTTCTTCATCTGTAAGATGGAAATTATAATTCCAATGTCACAGAATTGTTATGAGGTGTAAATGAGATAATACATGTAACACAATTAGCCCTGTCTCTGGCATATAGAAAACCTTCAGTAAGTAAATGATAGCTTTACAGGCAGCTACTTGGAGCCACCAATTCTACTGATTAGAAACAAGCCTGTACCTATATACGTACTTACATTACTCACTTTAGAAAATGTAACTGTTGGCCAGGCGCAGTGGCTCACACTTCTAATCCCAGCACTTTGGAAGGCTGAGGCAAGTGGATCACTTAAGAAGTTTGAGACCAGCCTGGCCAACATGATGAAACCGTCTCTACTAAAAATATAAAAATTAGCTGGGTGTGGTAGTGAGTACCTGTAGTAACAGTTACTCAGGAGGCTGAGGCAGGGGGATTGCTTGAACCCAGGAGGCAGAGGTTGTAGTGAGCTGAGAGTACACCACTGCACTCCAGCCTGGGCGATGGGAATGAAACCCTGTCGCAAAAAAAAAAAAAAGAAAAGAAAATTTAAGAGTTAATGTCACCTTATCTCCCTTGAATCTGAAACTAGTTCTTATGGAGCTGGTCTGTTTGAGGGCTGTTTGTACCCCATTAGAGTCATTTAACTACTCTAGGAGTTGGTTTTCTAGTCATTTCCAGTGCCTCTCTCAACTCACTTCTCTCTAGCTCCTGTGAGCTTCTGAGAAGGAAGGACTATTTGTCTTTTTCTAAATTGATACATAATTATGCCTACTTATGGGGTATCTATGATATTTTGATACATGCATACAATGTCCAATGATCCAATTGGGGTAATGAGAATATCCTTCCCCTTGAACATTTATTCTTTGTGTTGGGAACATTTCAAATCTTCCAGCTATTTTGAAATGTACAGTACATCAGTGTTAACCATAGTCACCCTACTGTGCTGTCCAACACTAAACTTATTCCTTCTATCTAATTCTATTTTTGTACACATTAACCACTCTCTTTTCATCCCCTGCCCCCACTTCCCAGCCACTGGCCTATTTGGTTCCCCACTCCAAACACATAATACTCTGTAAATGCTTAACTTAGTCATATTTACCTCTAAACAATCAGGAAGGCCATGTGACATCCGCGAATGCTTTTTGGTTCCCTTAGGTCATGTGCATTCTCACCTGAGACATCCACACAACTGGGTGTGGCTCACAGCAGCCCAGATTTTTGGATTACTCTTTGCCTCTTGCCAGCCAGAGGAGCTTATTCAAAAATGGAATACCAAAAAGACCAAAAAACACCTCCCAGAACCTGTAGCAATCAAGTTCCTAGCCAGTGACCTTGACCAAAAGGTAAGGTTTCTCTCAAACCTTTTCCTTCCCTTGTGACTGTAAGATGTTCCTTCTGGTTCATGTAACTATCTTCGGGCCAGCCCTTGGGAGAAACTCTTCCAACCAACAATTTGTTGTACAGGTGAATCAATAGGAATATTAGTCACTGGAGAGGGGTCACTCTCAAGGCCAGGGTTTTTTCAAAGATAATTTTTAGACCATTAGTGTAGTCAGACTTCTAATTTGCTTATTTAGAATGCCCATCTTCCATTATATGTTTAAGGTTTTTTTTCTCTTTTCTGAGATGGAGTCTCACTCTTTCACCCAGGCTGGCATGCAGTGGTGTGATCTCGGGTCACTGCAACCTCTGCCTCCCGAATTCAAGGGATTCTTCTGCCTCAGCCTCCCGGGTAACTGGGATTACAGGTGCACGCCACCACGCCCAGCTAATGTTTAAGTTCTTTATCAGCATTGGAAAACAAGATTAATACTGTCTGTCTTGCCTCCTAATAACCTTGTTGATGATGTAAATGAGATCACATTTATGAAAATGTCAGGGTCCAGGCCAGGCATGGTGACTCACATCTGTCATCCCAGCACTTTGGGAGGCTGAGGCAAGCAGATCACTTGAGCTCAGGAGTTCGAGACTAGCCTGGGTAACATGGCGAAAACCTATCTCTACAAAAAATACAGAAATTAACTGGGCATGGTGGTGTACACCTGTAGTCCTAGCTACTTGGGAGACTTACATAGGGGGATCACCTGAGCCTGGGGAGGTCAAGGTTACAGTGGGCTGTGATCATGCCACTGTACCCCAGTCTCGGCAAGACCGAGATCTTATCTCAAAAAAAGAAAAAGAAAGAAAAGAAAAGAAAATGTTAGGGGCCATGGTATATGTGTCTCTGGTTTCCTAGGTCCTGGCACAATGTCTCACTCATAGTGGAACCCCATAAATACTGAATGAGTGGAGGGTAGAAGGGAAGAAAAGAGGAAGAAAAAAATATTGGACTGTAGCAAAGTGCTCTACTAGTAATGTAGAGGATTGGCCGGGCGCGGTGGCTCATGCCTGTAATCCCAGCACGTTGGGAGGCCGAGGTGGGTGGATCACCTGAGGTCAGGAGTTCGAGACCAGCCTGGCCAACATGGCGAAACCCCATCACTACTAAAAATACAAAAAATTAGCCGAGTGTGGTGGTAGGCGCCTGTAATCCCATCTACTTGGTAGGCTGAGGCAGAATTGCTTGAACCCGGGAAGCAGAGGTTGCAGTGAGCGGAAATCACTCCACTGCAGTCCAGCCTGGGCCACAGAGTGAGACTCTGTCTTAAAAAAAAATGTAGAGGATTATTACCTGTTTCTCCCCAGAATGTGAAAGTATGCCATTTATTTGGGATGAAATGCTTAGGGCAGGTAGAAGGGAGCAGTTACACAACTTCTGGTCATGAACCTTTCCTCTCCAAATCTATACAGGTGGTCATTCAGAGCAAAATCCAGTACGTTAGTTGTATTACAGTTATTATGTTTAGCTTTTTAAAAACAATCAGAAATGTCCTGTGTTTTGTCTACCAATGTCCATTTTCTTTTCACAGATGAAAAGTATCTCTCTCGCCTCTTGCCATCAATTGCATTCCAAATTCTTGGATCAGTCTCTAGGAGAACAGGTAAGAATTGTAGTTCTCCCAGTTTAAAAGAAGGGGCCGGCTGGGCATGGTGGCTCGCGCCTGTAATCCCAGCACTTTGAGAGGCTGAGGCCGCCAGATCACCTGAGGTCAGGAGTTCGAGATGAGCCTGGCCAACATGGCGAAACCCCATCTCTACTAAAAATACAAAAAAATCAGCAGGGCGTGGTTGTGGGTGCCTGTAATCCCAGCTACTCGGGAGGCTGAGGCAGGGAGAATTGCTTGAACGCGGGAGGCGGAGGATGCAGTAAGCCAAAATCACGCCACTGCACTCCATCCTAGGTGACAGAGCGAGACTCCGTCTCAGAAATAAAGAAGGAATTCTTGATTTCTATCAACAGTCTAATCTGATAGAATTCTATCAACAGTCTAAGCTTACATTTGTTATTTTGTTTTGTTTTGAACCTATCTTAATGCTTGGGGGATTAGATGAAATACAGACATACACTCAAATATATGTTCAAATACACATATGTCTTGTCAATGCTGGGTCCGTACTGGGATTACTCTTTGCTCCATTTAAAATTCCCAGTAAGGGTCTGGGTGCGGTGACTCAACGCCTATAATCCCAGCACTTTGGGAGGCCGAGGCAGGTGGATCACTTGAGGCCAGGAGTTCAAGACCATCTTGGCCAACATGGTGAAACTTCATCTCTACTAAAAAGACAAAAATTAGCTGGGCATGGTGGCGCATGCCTGTAGTCCCAGCTACACAGGAGGCTGAGGCAAGAGACTCACTTGAACTGGGGAGGCAGAGGTTGCAGTAAGCCGAAATCACCACACTGCACTCCAGCCTGGGCAACAGAGCTAGACTCTGTATCAAAAGAAAAAAAAAAGAGAGAGAGAGAGAGAAATAGTTATTTCTATGTAGAATGGCAGAAGGAATTTAATGGAGGTAGAGATGAAAGCTGTTGTTAAAAATGTAAAATGGGGCTGGTGTGGTGACTCACACCTGTAACATCAGCACTTCGGGAGGCCAAGATGAGCAGATCTCTTGAGGCCAGGAGTTCAAGATCAGCCTGGCCAACATGGAGAAACCCTGTCTCTACTAAAAATACAAAAATTAGCTGAGCACGGTAGCCTGTAGTCCCAGTTGCTGGGGTGGCTGAGGCATGAGAATTGCTTGAACCCAGAGGCAGAGGTTTCATTGAGCTGAGATCATACCACTGCACTCCAGCCTGGGTGACAAAGTGAGACTGTGTCTCAAAAAATACCCAAAAAACAAAACAAAACAAAAAATGTAAATGGAGGGCCTGGAAGGAAATTGTTTCCTTGTTCTGTGTGACTTTAAAGGGTAGAGCTAGTCCGGATAGATCAAAGTTACATGGAAATGGGTTTGGATGCCCTATGAGGAAGAACTTAAGAATGATCTAGGCCAGGCACGGTGGCTCACACCTGTAATCGCAGCACTTTGGGAAGCTGAAGCGGGCAGATCACCTAAGGTCAGGAGTTTGAGACCAGCCTGGCCAACATGGTGAAACCCCGTCTCTACTAAAAGCATAAAAATTAGCCAGGCATGGTGGTGCGTGCCTGTAATCCCAGCTTCTCAGGAGGTTGAGGCATGAGAATCATTTAAACCTGGGAGGGGGAAGTCACAGTGAGCCGAGATTGCACCACTGCCCTCAGCCTGGGTAACAGAGTGAGGCTCTGTCTTTAAAAAAAAAAAGGAATGATCTAAAAATGGAGCCATCATCATTTAATAGTTGTTAAATAGTTGTAATACCAGTTTGTTTTGGTTTTCTAATTGTAGAATACCTATTTTAGCTTATGCTCTACTAAGCCTTATTTATTTCAAAATCAATGTCCAATTTCTTCCCCCACCCCGTTTTTTTTAAAGGTTGTTAAGAATTTGTTGTTCGTAGCCAAAGTCTTGTATTTACTGCAACCTTATTGCGAGGATAAGCAAAGTAAGATAAAAGAAGACCTGGAAGAAGAAGAAGCTTTAGAAGATGGTGTGGCCTGTGCAGATGAGAAGGCGGAGTCTGACGGAGAAGAGAAGGAAGAGGTGAAGGAAGAGCTCGGCAGGCCGGCCACACTGCTGTGGTTGATCCAGAAGCTGTCCCGGATCGCAAAACTGGAAGCTGCTTATTCGCCAAGAAACCCCTTAAAGGTGCGATGAATGCACAGAATGACTGAGAGTAGTCATTTCTCTTTAAAGAGTATTTTAATGATATTAGTGATCCTCCTAAGTCCCTAGAAACTTTATCTTTGAACCCCAAACTGCAGCAATAACATCCGTCCCAAAATAGACTGAGCCCTGTTTTCTAAATTAATGCTGTGTCTATGATTGAGTGCTAAAGAGAAGTATTTCAAATGAAAAAAATGATCTGTACTTTCAGAGAACATGCATCTTTAAGTTCCTCGGCGCCGTAGCAATGGATCTTGGGATAGACAAGGTAAAGCCGTATCTCCCAATGATCATAGCTCCTTTGTTTCGAGAACTGAACAGCACCTATTCAGAGCAAGGTAACCCTGCCTCGTCTGTTCTCCTGCCTTTTGCACATGAGGATTTCTAACTTCTCTCCTGAATGTTTCCTTCTTCCTTTCTGTCCTCCCTCCCTGCCTGAGATTTATTTTTATTTATATATATATTTTAATTATATATTATATACTTATATATGTTTATATTTATATATATATACACACACACATACATTTAAAAAAAAAAGAGAGAGACGAGTAGTGGTCTCACTATGTTATGCCAGGCTGGTCTTGGTCTCAAACTCCTGGCCTCAAGTAGTCTTCCAACCTCAGCCTCCCAAAGTGTTGAGACTATAGAAGTGAGCTACTGTACCCAGCCAGAGTTTATTTTTAAAAAGAAAACTTATATCAAGATAATTAACAAATAGGCATATTTGTATTATATTTGATTGCCCTCTTCTGTATGCTTTCTGCTGTCCCAGAAAGAATGTTTCTCACATAGAAGATGATGCTTTATCCTCAACATAGATTAAATAGTCAAAGAAAACTATGGTTCAGAGTAGTTTTAAACCTCATAGCACAATGAATAATAATGAACAATAAAATGTCATGACATTCTCATCTTAAAAACTATGGGCTGGGCGCAGTGGCTCACGCCTGTAATCCCAGCACTTCGGGAAGCCAAGGTGGGAGGATCACTTGAGCCCAGAAGTTCAAGACCAGCCTGGGCAACATGGCAAAACCCCATCTCTACAAAAGATACAAAAATTAGCTGGGTGTGGTGGAGCGCACCTGTAATTGCAGCTACTTAGGAGGCTGCGGAGGGGGTGGGGATCTCTTGAGGCTGTGAGGTTGAGGTTTCAGTGAGCCATGATTGTACCACTGTACTCCTGCCTGGGCAACAGAGTGAGACACTGTCTCAAAAAAAAAGATTATATGGCAAAAATATAAGTATTATCATTTTTATATGAAATAGTTTTAAAATATCATTTTAACATTTCTTCTTTTTCCTTGCCTGATACATTTCCCTCACTTATTCTAATTGTTGGTAATAACAGGTAAAGAGGGAACTGGGGGCAGGAAGGAGAGGAGGTAAAGTGAATGTTCAGAGTTTAAAAATAAAACAAATGAAGCAAATGTCAAAGCAAGAGCTCTTATAGTCCTACAACCTTGAGAGAAAGTTTCCTCACTCTTAGAAAGGAAAAAGCAATGGTAAAGGTTGAGGCTGCTGACAAAAGCAGGTTCAGGTGTGCTTTGGTTCAAGCCAGTCAACATTTAATGAGCACCTAATATCTGCCAGGCACCAGGGATTCAACAGCAGGAAAGTTTTCAAGAAGCTTGTGATCTAGAACAGATGTCCTGAGCGCCTGTGAAATTGAAATCGGGGGTTATTTGTATTTGGGGGTGAGTGGCAGAGAAGGGTGGGAGAGATGGCCTTTTTGTCAACTTCAAAAAGGAGGCTTTGACACTCCCCCGCCAAAAAAACAAAAAAAAAGTTACTGTGGGCAGAGCTAAGCCTCTGTGACCCATCATGGATTAGAGAGGGAATCTCTTACTTTTCCTCCCATCTGCAAGAGCTCAACAGGTAAACAGAGGTAATTCAAAACGTTTCTGTCAAGGTCCCAAGTTACTTTAATCCTAGTCTTCAGGGCCAGGTTTCCGCTGGGAAGTGGGCCTCATGTTCTCTGATTTCTTATTGCATCCTGAGTGAGGTGGTGGCTGGAGTGCTATGTCTAGCATTGCTGGTTTCCCCATCCCAGGAACATAGAGGCCAGTTTTATATCAGTGTTTCATGTTGAAGTAACAGTGATGATGCTGCAAGAGTTTAATTTTTTTGTTGTTTTATTTGGGGTTTCTTGCCAGATCAGTAGCTGGATATAAATGTTGTACATATTGTTGATTTTGTTGATGTTCAAATGTGTCCTTTCCTACCTTGTCTCTGATCATTACTCTTTGTGTGTGATTAGATCCTTTGCTGAAGAATCTATCCCAGGAAATCATAGAATTACTCAAAAAGCTGGTTGGGCTTGAGAGCTTCTCATTAGCCTTTGCCTCTGTACAGAAACAGGCTAATGAGAAAAGGGCACTCCGGAAAAAGAGGAAGGCCCTGGAGGTAAGTTTGCTCTTTGAAAATATGGCATGTTCACTGGACTTGATAACTACTAATTGTGCATGTTTGTGTCACACTTACACTTAGGGAGGATCAAGGGTTTGAGCGGTTGGGGACTTTATAGCTGGGACTTCAGATTTTCTTTAATGAGCATGTGTTTTTTACATTTATTTCTGTATTTGATTCTTATTGGTTTAACATTTACTTTAAAAGTAATATAAAATTTCTATTCTCTTTTCCAGTTTGTAACTAATCCTGATATTGCTGCCAAGAAAAAAATGAAGAAACACAAAAATAAAAGTGAAGCAAAGAAGAGAAAGATAGAGTTCCTGCGTCCAGGCTATAAGGCCAAGAGACAAAAAACCCACAGCCTGAAAGATTTAGCAATAGTAGAGTAATGTCTCCCTGTGCTGATACAAGCATGAACTTTCTGGAATACTCTGCTAGTCTGAAATTACAGCAGGTTGTCTGGGGTAGGGGGTAGGGGTTCTTTTTTTTTTTGAGACAAGGTCTCTGTCACCCAGGGTGGAGTGCAGTGACAACATCACAGCTCACTGCAGCCTCAACCTGGGTTCAAGTGATCCTCTCACCTCAGCCTCCCAAGTAGTTGTGCCTCCTAGACACACACCACTATGCCCAGCAAATTTTTTGTATTTTTTGTAGAAACAGGATTTCACCATGTTGGCCAGGCTGGTCTCGAACACCTGGGCTCAACTGATCCGCCTGCCTCGGCCTCCCAAAGTGCTGGGATTACAGGTGTGAGCCACCCTGCCCAACCAGGTTTTATTATTTAAGTTAAACTTTGGATAGATTGTATAATATATAG
Organism: Pongo pygmaeus; assembly: GCF_028885625.2. Classification (NCBI taxonomy): domain Eukaryota; kingdom Metazoa; phylum Chordata; class Mammalia; order Primates; family Hominidae; genus Pongo; species Pongo pygmaeus. The sequence continues at coordinate 99,883,179 of NC_072383.2, forward strand.
CTTAATGTAATCATGCTCATATTTTTTAAATAAAACACTTTATACTACTGCTGGGTCTTCACTGTCTAAAAAGCATGTGACACTAGTCAAAGAGTTTAAAATATAATTTGTAAATAAAAGGATACATTTTTAAATAGCAAGAAAAAATGTAGAAGTTAGCAATTAATCAGACGAAAGATTTGCAAATACTGTTCTATAGTACTTTCTAAAATTTTAGGAAAAGGCAGTAAGAAAGATCTGCACAAATAGAACTATAACCATGTTCACGGCTAGGAAGATTCAGGATCATAAAATCCTACTTTTTTCCCAAGTTGATCCCTTTGGTTAAATGTGTATCTGAGCAAAATCCCAAGAGTTCTTCACGTTAACCCAACAAACTGATTCTAAAATGTATATGGAAGATAGTAAGCCGAGAATAACCATGACGCTCTTACAAAAGTAGAACAGGATGAGGGACTTGCCCTATTGGATATCAAAAGTAAGACACAAAAACTACCTATAGAGAGAACGTGTAATAAATCCTACTTCATTAAGAACTTCTGCTTAGGAAAAGACACAAACTGAGACATGGCATACAACACATACTGTTAAACAATTAGTAGTACCAGGACATATAATGAATACTGATGAATCAACACAGATAATCTAGTGGAAAAAGTGGCAAAAGAGAGAAATGAGCATTGCACAAAAGGAGAAACATAAATGGTCCTTAAACATGGTTAGCTGACATGACTCTGCCATTTTTTCTTTTTTAAGTATTATGCACTGCTTGGTAAGTAGTCATTACATTGAGACCGCCAAGTGCCACCCTGGCTACATGAAGTTCTTAGATTACATACCTTCTCACACCAGAAGCTAAAGAATACCTGGACTAGTCGGAGTCCTACTGTACTAGCTATGTCTAGTTGTTAAATTGTTTGAGTCACTCCTGTATTTAGCCTCATCAGTAATTAGGAAAATGCCAATTATCACCAGAATTAGATTCCATTTTGAAATCATCAGATTGATAAAGCTGACAATACCAAGTGCTGGCAAGCATGGTGGAGCCATAGGAAATCTTATAAACCACTTTGGAAAGCAGTTTGACATTATCTTGTAAACCTGAAGACGGGTATACTCCCTGATCCCGAGTTCCACTCCTAGAGAAACCATGAACCATGGATCTGAAGAATGTTCTTGAACCATTGCTGAAAGTCAAGAACTAGAAGCAATCCAAATGTCCTTCCACAAGAGAATAAATAAAATGGTATGTTCATATACTGAAATAAAGTAGCAGAAATCAGCTAATTATATATACATCAATATAGATGATATTCTAGAAACAATGTTGAGTGGGGGGAAAAGAAAAATAAGAGTTGACTACCACTGTAATAAAATTGTGTGTACATATATAAATCTGTAGAAAAAAATTAATGATTTCAAAGTTTTCAGGATAGAGGGTACTTCTGAGAAGGAATAGGATCAAGGGAGAAGAACACGGTGGGGTTGGGGGACTTAAACTGTCCTCATAATGTTCAGTGTCTTACATTTGGTGCCAGATTTCCAAGTTTATAATGCTTCATTACATTACTTTCTGTACATAAAATATTTCCTGATAACATTTTCTAATGTTCGGCCAAAAACACATTAATACAAAGTTACCAGTACAAAGAAAACAAGTGGTTTCTTTGAAACTTTAAAGGTTTACTATTTACAACTAAAATGGTAATAAGCCACACTTATTTAGAGGTGGCTCAAGTTGTTTCTGTTGTTCAACTTTATAGCATCTTTTGCCTCACTCTATACTTGATGTGGAAGAAATATTCTTTAGTGCCCCATATATTTGGGGGCATATGGGGTGGGAAATCCACCCTATGTGCCAGGCACTTTGGATACATTTTGTTTAATCCTAGTATTCCTGAGAGATTCTTACAATTGGTTCCTATTTTACAGATGAAGAAACTGAGACTCAAGAGTAAATAACTTGCCTAAGGGTGATACAGGATGTAGGTGGTACAATCAAGATTCAAAGTCCATGCTTTGAGCTGGGCGTGGTGGCTCACACCTGTAATCCCAGCACTTTGGGAGGCCAAGGCAGGTGGATCACTTGAGGTCAGGAGTTCGAGACCAGCCTGGCCAACATGATGAAACCTTGTCTCTACTAAAAATACAAAAATTAGCCGGGTGCGGTGGCGCGGCACCTGTAGTCCCAGCTACTCGGGAGGCTGAGCCAGGAGAATCACTTGCGCCTGGGAGGCAGAGGTTACAGTGAGCTGAGATCGTGCCACTGCACTCCAGCCTGGGCGACAGTGAGACTCCATCTCAAAAAAAAAAAAAAAAAAGTCCATGCTTTATAATTTGTAATTATGGGCTTAGAATATGACAGCATGTGGCATAGGAATCAAATCTTCATTCACTTCAGCATCTGTGCTTTGATGTAGTGTGTATCTCAAATGGGAGTTCTCACCCTTCTAAGGGCTTTGTAATATATCAAAAGGAGGCCATCTTAGAAGACTGATTTTAATTAATTCTAAGTGACTTAAAGTAAATGCATGTATTGCTTTCATAAAATTTTTAAAAATAAAACAAAATACTAAGGCAAAGATCAGAAAGGACAAATATATCTGGGATATTGAAGACATCTTTGTTTTTAATCAATAAATATTTATCGAGTGCCTACTGTGTGCCAGGTGCACCACACTAGATGCAAGGGATACTAACAGTAAATAAGATACGGTTCCTGCCTTCAGAGCTTACATTTCAACAGTTTAAAGTGCATCTCAGGTATTTCAGATAACAGAAGTAATTCTACCGCTCTCAAATTTTTTTTTTTTTATGCAAGACACAACACAACCATAGGCCAGAGTTATAAAACAGAATGTCAGAAACATTTGGTATCATTTGTCCAGGTCCCATTTTACAGAAAAGAAACTACAGGAGTGGCCATTTGCACCTATGTTCTGATTTCAAGTTTGGTGTTTTTCCCATTGCCAGGCCTCTCATTAAACAATATTCAGATTTGCCATGTATATATCAATATCCAAACGCTGGTAGCATACCAGTGCAGTTGTCTCCTGCTAGACAAGGACCATATAATTTATAGCTTATTTAAGTGCCCACATTCTTTATCCCATCCTATTCTTTGTGATAAACCAGAGGGATCAGGCTTAACCAAGTGCTGAACTTTGGGGCAACTTCATGCCCTGGGATTCAAGATGGCCAGCGGCTACATGCCAGGTCTGCCTGCCAGGACCCTACTTCCCATTTTTTGCAGTTTTCCTGAACTGCCGGGAGGCAGCTGTACAAGCTTTACAAGCCTCAGGCTGTAAGTGAACTTGCTCTCTGCATTTTCCAGCCATGTGCCATTGACCAGAAGTGAACTCAAGTATAAATTGCAAAGTGCTACTTGTCAAGATGACAAATTCTATCCTACTACTTCAACTATGAACATATTCTGAAATGCCATATGCCAGGCACCATACCAGATACAAGGGACATAAATATGAAACAGTCTTTGCCCCTCAGGAGTAATATTGGTTGTACTGGAACACTTATAGCTGAAGGAAAATCTCCAAAAAGATTTCAAAGAGACTAAAGTAGGAATGGGTGCTGGAGAAAGAGCAAGAAGGGTAAGAGTCCCACGGGTGAAGGGAGAAAGCAGCAGAGAATGAATATAAGCCCGGAGAATGAACATAAATGTGAGGGGAAGAGGCCAGAGGGCAACATTGGAAGGACAGTGAGGGCCAAGAAAGGAACTACTAATGTTTCTGAGACCTGCGGGGAACCATGGTATTAAGCTCTCATTGCCAGCACCTAATTTTTTAGAGGCTAGTTTTCCAACTTAAGTGAAAGAAATTCACCGTTTTTAGCAATTATGAAGCACCATATTTACTTCTGTCACATTAGCTGATTCTGTGGCGGAGTGGGTAATTTGAAAAGCTCCTTTGAACATGAATTGTTTTTAAACTTACAGTCTAGTAATAAGCCTAATTTTTAAAACAGAATGCTTAATTCCTCCCTGTACAATCAGTAAGATTTTGATTTTTAACAAGTTTACATGTCCAATTATATGTAGATAAAAGGAATGAAAACCAGTAAAGACACCTTTTATAATCTGAAAATAGATTTTTAAACCTTCCTTTAATGTGAAATTTTCTCTTTAATGTGTTATGAATTCCATCAAATATAACCATTTAGGATTATTTATAGTATGTCACTGATCACTTCTACTAGTATAGACAAATAAGTTTAAAGACATTATTTTGAATGTAACTAATTAGCATAATTTTATTTAAGAGTTAGACTGTGTTGTCAATACTGACATTTTTGGGAATATATAGTATAGTTTATGAGTCAAGCTTCTGAACCAAAAGTTTTACTTTGAGCCCTATTCCTACCTTACTAGCTAGCAGGTGACCTTGGGCAAGCCAACCTATTAGAACCCTGGGTTCATGTCCATACAGTGAAGACATCATAACCTGTCCTACCTACTTCAGAAGCTTCCTGTACCGATCAACTAGATCAATATTTGTAGGATTTTTTTTGACAACTGTGAAGTACTATAAAATGACAATTACAAATAAGTCAATGAAGTTAACCATTAAAATAATATTCATGCCTATAACCAAAAGCTTTTAAACAAAACAGCTTAATAAAAAGTGGTCAGGTAAGCAAATAAAGATTATATTATACAAACTATGTTCCTCACCTACTCTCATACTGAGTCTAATCTTTGGAAAGATAATTCATTTTAAGGGGAAAAAAATCTGTTAAGATATTTTTTAGTATTTATACAAACAAGCTGCAACTACTATTCAAAAATAGTTTTTTTTTTCATCCAATAGGAGTATACTCTTTAATAGAACTGTATTTGAATAAGAATTCCATACAAATAGAATATATACCTTAACACAAGAAAGCAAGAAAAGAATATTTTACATTACATAGAACATTCAGGTGATTCGATCGAATTATCCCTCCAACTAAATACTTATTTTCCCTATTTACTACAAACATTGCAGTCAGTCAGTATATGCCAATAATCATATAGTTTTAACATCTAGTAGTGTGAAGTACACTTGACTGTTTCCAAAGGGAGAGAGGTGATGTAGTCTTCATTTCAGGGGAGAAGAATGGACTGAATTACTGTCTGCTTTTTAATGTTTCAACTAACCTGTAAAGAGAAAATGAACTGTTTTATAAAATTAATTTTCAGGTATAAAGCATGATCATCTATAATAAACTTTGTATTGGAGGTGGATTCCAAAGTACTTAAAATGATGACAGCTAACACAGATGAGGTTATGCACTAGATATCCATAAGGTTCCTTTAAGCTTTGAATTTGTCTATGATTTGAATGAAAAATTCAAAAAAGACCAAATATCTATTTTCCAGGCTACTACTACTTCTGGGCTACATACGGATGGGCTACATACTAGTTTCACTCAGAGGTGAAACTAGTCTCAATCTGCAAGGATTATCTAATGAGTAGATGAACAAATCAAACAATTACAAGACAGCAAAACAAGTACTATGTCACTAATCTGTGACAAGGGCATCTAACTTTAAGTGAGTGATTAGTCAGTAGGAATAGAGATACATTAGGAAAAGCTCTTCAGAAGAGAGCCTTAAGCTAATTCCTGAAGGATAAGGAATTGGAGGGTGAGGTGAGGCAGGGAAAAGGCTAAAAATTGGCAAAGAATTTGCTTATCTAAGTAACTGTAATCAGGTAGGTGTAGTTGAGAAGAAGACAGATGCACCTGAAGACCAGTGGGAGAAAACACTGGAGGAACTTATGAAATAAGCTGCTAAGTAAATCAAAGTTTCATCCTCAACACTGGAGAAAAATTACATGTGGACGTGCATAGCTGCAAGCACACACAAATGCACAGATGGCTTCTGGAAACATGATACTTGCCATTCCATTGCCTCATCGAGGCCAGTGCCTTTGGTTGCTGATGTTTTGAATATTTGCCATTTTCGGTCCTTCAAGGCAGGTAACCCAAGTGAATTTGCCATCTCTGAAGAAGTCATGGCCTGTTCCATGTCCTGTTTATTTGCAAACACCACTAAAATGGCTTTTCTCAGCTCTTCTTCCTAGATGAAATTGAAAATATTTAATTTCTTTTAACTAATGTGCTCTCTCGAGTTTAGAAAATGTCCAAAAATACGTTTTAAAAGTGTATTTTATAATTATTAATATATTATATTCATTATACATTATGAAATTATATAGAAATTATATAGAGAAGTATAAAGAAAAGAAGCTTCACCCATAATCCTACCTCCCAAATATGATCACTGTTAACATTTTGGGTGTTTTCTACTAGTACTTTGTTTTGCAGATACTTAAGAGTTTATTTAGTAAATACATTTACACATTTAAGATCACATTTATATATAGTTCCATACCCTGTCTAAAAATTAAAATCATGTTTCTCCAAACTGTAACAACTTTTTCAAAATAAAACAATGGCTAAATATGCTCTACACTATGGATGCATGCACCATAAACTGTGTTAACTATTTTCTAGTATTAGACTCTTATTAGAGTCTTTCCACTAGACTATTAGATAAACCCAAGTGACAGGGTCTTTCTACAAAAATTCCTGTTTGAATCTGTTTCCTTAACACAATATTCTAAAAATGGAGTCAAAGTATGAACATTTTTTTTCAGGCTTTGATAAACTGAATACATGCATGAACAGCTTTCCAGAAAGGTTACCCTACCAACAGCATATAAAAGTCTCCATCTTCAATGCAGCCTTTGTAGAGTTGGGAATTATTTACTTTTCCAAACATAGCATCTCATTATATATTACTAGGGTATTCGAAATGCAAATTGGCTGAGGCAGGAGGATCGCTTAAGTCCAGGAGTTTGAGACCAGCCTGAGCAACACAAGGGTCTCTACAAAAATTTTTTTCAAAAACAAACAAAAAAGGAAGCAGAGAGAGGAGCTCAAGGTTATAATAAGCTTTGGTTGTGCCACTGCACGCCAGCCTAGGGGACAGAGGGAGACCCTGTCTCTATTTTTTTTCTTTTTTTAAGACAGTGTCTCGCTCTGTTGCCCAGGCTGGAGTTGCAGTGGCGCAATCTTGGCTTACTGCAGCCTCCGCGTCCCGGGTTCAAGGGATTCTCCTGCCTCAGCCTATTGAGTAGCTGGGACTACAGGCACCCGCTGCCACGCCCAGCTAATTTTTGTATTTTTAGTAGAGATGAGGTTTCACCATGTTGGTCAGGCTGGTCTCGAACTCCTGACCTCGTGATCCACCCGCCTCGGCCTCCCAAAGTGCTGGGATTACAGGCATAAGCCACCGCGCCCTGCTGACCCTGTCTCTTTAAAAACAAATGCAAATGTTATTAGCAATGTTTTTTCCCCTACGAATTGCCTTTTGCTCATTTTGCAAAAGATCTTGCTGTGATTAAGATCACTAATCCTTAGTCATTGGTTTCTGGTTAGGCCTGGTTTCTTATCTTAATCTTGTTTATATTTGCCATATCTGAGCTTTGGGGGAGTTTTGTTTACATTAATATAATTAAATCTCATCTTCTGAATTCCTTATATATTCTTATAATTTTCATTTTTTACATTTAATTATTTACCCACTTAGAATTCATTTTTGTGTATAAGAAAGTTGAAAGGCCAGGCGCAGTGGCTCACATCTGTAATCCCAGCACTTTGGGAGGCTGAGGTGGGTGGATCACCAGGTCAGGAGTTCAAGACCAGCCTGACCAACATGGTGAAACTCCGTCTCTACTAAAATTACAAAAATTAGCCAGGTGTGGTGGTGTGCACTTGCAATCCCAGCTACTCAGGAGGCTGAGGCAGGAGAATTGCTTGAACCCAGCAGGCGGAGGCTGCAGTGAGCCGAGATTGCGCCACTGCACTCCAGCCTGGGCAACAATAGTGAAACTCTGTCTCAGAAAAAAAAAATAGTTGAAACCTAAACTGCTTTTGTGTCTATACTATATATTTTTTGTTTGTTTGTTTTGAGATGGAGTCTCACTCTATCACTCAGGTTGGAGTGCAGTGGCACGATCTCAGCTCACTGCAACCTCCACCTCCTGGGTTCAAGTGATTCTCCTGCCTCAGCCTCCCGTGTAGCTGGGATTACAGGCGTGCGCCACTACACCCAGCTAATTTTTTGTATTTTTAGTAGATATGGGTGGCCAGGCTGGTCTCAAACTCCTGACCTGAAGTGATCCGCCTGCCTCGGCCTCCCAAAGTGCTGGGATTGCAGGGGTGAGCCACCACACCCGGCCTGTGTCTATATGTTTTAACATTAACAGTCCTGACTCGTACTTGACCCGTACTTAACATAACATGATATTTATTGATGAATTAAAAGTGACTTCCTAAAGAAAGAATCCAACTTTTACTTTTTTCTCTGTAAGACTTTATAAGTCAAATCCTAACACTGCAAGTAACAACAATCCTGCACAACTCAAGAATTGTAAACTGAAGTCAATAATCCATTCCTTTTAAGCAATACTTTATATGATAAAAATACATTATATCATGTGAATTATACCTAAATAAAGCTGTTCTTTAAAAAACCCATTATACCCAAGGCAATTAAACCTTATCCTTACATTTAAATTTTGTCTAAGAAGCTCTTATAATAAATATAATGCTAGGATGTAAAAAAAAAAAATTAACCAAATGTTTAAAACTATTAAGTCTGCAATTTATAACTTGGAAGCCATTAAGAAGTCAGTAGTTTCAGAAATCAAAAGTCCTGGGCTGAGTGCGGTGGCTCATGCCTGTAATCCCAGTACTTTGGGAGGCCAAGGCAGGCAGATCAGGAGGCGGGCAAACTGCTGAGGTCAGGAGTTCGAGACCAGCCTGGCCAACACGGTGAAACCCCATCTCTGCTACAAATACAAAAATTAGCCGGGTGTGGTGGCAGAAGCCTATAGCCCCAGCTACTCCGAAGGCTGAAACAGAAGAATCGCTTGAACCCGGGAGGTGAAAATTGCAGTGAGTGGAGATCACGCCACTGCACTCCAGCCTGGGCAACAGAGCAAGACTCTGTCTTTAAAAAAAAAAAAAAAATCAAAAGTCCATAGTCCCCTCCTCGTCTGAGGATGCTTTTACCTAGGTATCAACTGGCCTAGAACTTATATTTAAACATCCCTTGATTAAACAATTCAGAATCCAGTTTTTGACAAGAGAAAGAAACTTATCCATCTAATTTTCCAGAGCAAGGGCAATTTTATTATTATCATAGTACATTTGATTATTTTTTCATTTTTTAAAAATGGGTTATTTAATACATCCTCTGAATTTGATCAGTTAGCCAATATATGATCTTATTAACTTCAGTGAATAAGATGTATTGAAGTCTTAATTAAGTGCTATACATTGTTCCTCCTATCAGGGTAAACTCAAAGAACTTACATTTTAGAGGGAGAGATACATAAGTAAACAAATATATATTTTTTTAATTTTTATTTTTTGAGACGGAGTCTCACTCTGTCACCCAGGCTGTAGTGCAGGGGCACGATCTCGGCTCACTGCAACCTCTGCCTCCTGGGCTCAAGCGACTCTCCGGCCTCAGCCTCCCAAGTAGCTGGGATTACAGGCACACACCCCCATGCCCGGCTAATTTTCTTGTATTTTTAGTAGAGATGAGGTTTCACCATGTTGGACAGGCTGGTCTCAAACTCCTGATGATCTCTGGTGACCTGCCCGCCTCGGCCTCCCAAAGTGCTGGGATTACACGCGTGAGCCGCCACGCCCAGCCAACAAATACATTTAAAAATAATGTAAAAAAACAGTAAGTGGGGTGCAATGGCTCACACCTGTAATCCCAACACTAGGAGGCTGAGGCAGGAGGATCACTTGAGGACAGGAGTCTGGGACCAGCCTGGGCAACATAGCTAGACCCCGTCTCTACAAAAAAAAAAAAAAAAAAAAAAGAAAAAAAAAGAAACAATATTGGTATAAAGAATAAAGAAGGGTAAAGGATTAGAGAATAAATAAGACTTCTTTCTGGGGAAGAGATGTGGGAAGAAACACATCAGGAAGGCAGCCATGCAAAGATGCTGGAGAATAGTATTCCAAGCAGAAGGATCAGCAAGTACAAAAGGCCCTAAGCCAGGTGTGCAATCTCGTGTCCAAAGAACAGAAAGAAGGTCTGTGAAGCTAAAGCACCATAAACACTGGGAAGGGTAAAAAATGATAAAACGCGAGGCCAGCATTGTGCTAGTAACCCAGAAATACATATTTCTCTGAACTTGAATCCTTCTAAAACAGCTAAAAATAAAAAGACATATTTTAAAAGTCACATCAAAGAAGTGAGTTAGAATAGATGCTTTTGTTTAAGTGAGCTCTGAACCTCCTGGAAAATCAAGCAATCTGGCTTAGAGGAAGAGGAAGTTACAAGGTTAGTTTTTGTTGTTGTTTTGTCTCCACCCCCCCTCAACTGTATTTTTGGAATAGAAAATCATTTGCATAAAAGAAAATAATATTAAAAGGATGGAGGGAACAACCCCTGCATTCTTTTTAATTATTCTTCAATATAACAATAAGTACTGGAAAGAGTCAGCAAACGTAAATGAGTTCCCCACATTTTAAAGTGGTTAGTTTTCTCACCTCCAACATGGCAACTAACTCTGATTTGGAAATGCCAATTCGGTCTCGGTCACAACTGTCTACTACATAAATGACTGCATCTGTGTTTGAATAGTAACATCTCCAGTATGGCCTAGAGGAAATTCAAAAGGGGAGAACATATTGTTATTGTTTTAAAGAAGAAACTGACATATCAATTGCCAATTCTGTCCCACACGTTAGAATCAATGCCTTAATGATTCACTGTTTCTGGTGGAAATATGTACCATATCCCTCAGATGTGATGGAGTCAAAAGAATGTTGATAAACATTGGCCAGGCACGGTGGCTCACACCTGTAATCCCAGCATTTTCGGAGGCTGAGGCGGGCAGATCATCTGAGGTCGGGAGTTCGAGACCAGCCTGACCAACATGGAGAAACCCCATCTCTACTAAAAATACAAAATTAGCTGGACATGGTGGCAGGTGCCTGTAATCCCAGCTACTCAGGAGGCTGAGGCAGGAAAATCACTTCAACCAGGAAGGCAGAGGTTCCAGTGAGCTGAGATGGTGCCATTGCACTCCAGCCTGGGCAACAAGAGTGAAACTCCATCTCAAAAAAAAAAAAAAAAAAAAAAGAATGTTGATAAACATTGAATCACAGGACCAGGGAGTTTCAAAATGAATTCAGACTTCAGGCTGACAAAATTTATTTACAATCTATGAAATCACTAAATATACTGATAAAAAAGTTGTACACAGACCTGATCATTACATCTTCTTAAACAAATCTTTAACTATGCACCCCTTAAGAGGAATAAACTTCTTAAATGTGATTTTATTTAAGTCATGAAATTAATCACTGACATCAAGCAGCAGAAATGGCTAAAATTATAAATAAACTCAAAAGTGATTCAATGGAGTCTCTCTGAGCCTACTCTGGCTTGGGAGGCTGCACAATTTAAAAAAAAAGAAACGTGACTCAAGAAATGACTTAAAAGAAGTCAGAATGTTTGGAGAATGCATTACTAATCTTTTAATATGGTACTATCGTGAGCAACTACTGATGGTCACCAAACATTCACTGTTGCCATGTCAAGCCCAAAATGCTAAGCAGAAGACCTGAACTGCAGAAGGCATTTATTTTTTATTTATTCATTTATTTTTTTTGAGACAGAGTCTCGCTCTGTAGCCCAGGCTGGAGTGCAGTGGTGCGAGCTCAGCTCACTGCAACCTCCGGCTCCCAAGTCCCGGTACAAGCAATTCTCCTGCCTCAGTCTCCCAGGTAGCTGGAATTACAGGCACGCACCACCATGCCCAGCTAATTTTTGTATTTTTAGTAGAGACGAGGTTTCACCATGTTGGGCAGGCTGGTCTCCAACTCCTGACCTGATGATCCGCCCACCTCGGCCTCCCAAAGTGCTGGGATTACAGGCATGAGCCACCACGCCCGGCCAATGGCATTTATTTTTATATTAGCCCTAAATGGTATGCCTGCAAGGTACTTTAATGAATTCCAAAATAATGTGTTTCAGAGAGGAGAGACTGACAAGAACTAAATGGAGGGTCCTTTCTAGTTGAGAATAGCTGACGTAATAAGGTCTTGAGATTTTCGTGAAAAGATTTCGTGAAAAGATTTTCATTAAACAGGTATCTGGAAAACTGGGCTTCCTTAAGTTTTAACTCAATGGATGCTCTAAGGAAATAGTTCCAAATTTTACCTCATTTTAAACTAGGTGGCTCCATTTAAATTACAATAGAACACATATTCGGGTTGACTGATGTTAACCCTTAAAAGAATCAATAAATGTCAAATACTACCAAATAACCTGGTCTTTGTACCATACCTGATACTTGTCTGTCCTCCTAAATCCCAGACTTGGAATTTAAGGTTTTTGTACGTCACCGTCTCTACATTAAATCCGATGGCTGGAAGAGAAATCAAATCAGTGGTATGTGTAGACTAATACATTCCACCTTCAAAATATCCTATCTGAGTTACAGCAATTAATGGTAATTGTTATTAGAGTTTAAAATATATATATATATAATTTGTCTTAGGATTCGAGTTAAAAAGAAATGGTAATTGTTGAATCACATTATTGGTTGAGATTTTATACCATTTAAGATGAAATGCTCCCCCATACATGTGCAGGTGTGTGCACAAAACATCAATTAGCAAGATCATTACCATCTTCAGGATATTTTTTAAAAGCCAGCAGTTCTGCAAATGAAGTATATAATTTTAGCTCAAATAAATTTAAAAAAGAATTTAAAAAAGAAATAAAAAGGAAAACATAATTTTTAGCTCAATGGAAATCCTATTATATTAAACTCCCCTCATAATAGAGTAGTCAAAAGTGTTTGAAAGCTGTATTTAGAAAGTACAGTTGTGGATGTACTATAAAAAGCAGAATTTTGGCTGGCAGCAAATAAACAGACCAAAAGCAAAAAAAGCTAAACTTCAGTTCTAAACTTCAGCATGGACACAGCCATGGCTGCAGCTTTCAATCTCACAGCCCATCTGCAGACATCCTCAAGAACTCACTTGTAATAAGGTCATGGCCGGGTGGTCAAAGGGCAGGTGTCCCACCCCTTTTCTCTGCCATCCTTCTTAGGTGAAAAATAGATAAAAAAAAAAAACTTCCATGGCTGGGTGCGATGGCTCACACCTGAAATCCCAGCACTTTGGGAGGCCGAGGCGGGTGGATCACCTGAGGTCAGGAGTTTGAGACCAGCCTAGCCAACACCGTGAAACCTCATCTCTTCTAAAAATACAAAAATTAGCCGGGTATGGTGGCACATGCCTGTAATCCCAGCTACTCTGGGGGCCGATGCATGAGAATCACTTGAACCTGGGAGGCACAGGTTGCAGTGAGCCGACATCTTGCCACTGCACTTCAGCCTGGGCAATAGAGTGAGACTCTGTCTCAAAAAAATAAATAAATAAAAAATAACTTCCAGCTATAACTGGACAATTAGCTTTTGTTTTATATTTAAGTCTGCAGTGGTAAGTGATACCTTTGAGTGTTTGGCAAGTATGTCTATTACAATTAAAAAATAACAATACTATGACAAATTTGAGCAAAAAACTAAAATGCAAATTCATGATGTCTCCCTTAGAATTAGGTAGGAGTGTAATCACAATGTTCACCAATGGTAAAAAAACATCGTTTATATGTGCAAGACAAGAGAATGGTGTAGCCTGGGTGCAGTGGCTCATGCCTGTAATCCCAACACTTTTGGAGGCTGAGGTGGGAAGATCACTAGAGCCCAGGAGGTAGAGGTAGAGGCTGCAGTGAGCTATGAATGTGCCACACTACACTCCAGCCTGGGCAAAAAAGCAAGACACTGTCTCAAAAAAGAGTGTGGTGTAAAGCAGCACTCACTGAAACTCGAAACTATCCACTGTGCTGCTCTGTGCACCGCAGGAGATGCCCAGACAGAGATGGGTGATTTTGAAAAGCAAAAACTAAGGGAACTAAAATTTACTGAAGGTAGCAAAAAGGAGTAACAGACATTACAGGGTTCAAAACGCTCTTCTTTCTTAGAGGCTAGCCTCTTTCGTTTTAGTCCATAAATTTAAACAGTAACAATACAGAAATACCCTGAGTAGCAGACTAACGTTAGAGGCATAATTTAAAAAATCTTGAGCAAACTGTATGAACTCTTTAATTTAAATGTATTACTCTTCTCCAAGTAAATTCAGGGCAACAAATGAAAAAAGTATAAATAACAACAGTATTCTCATATAGTCAAATAAGACTGTTGGAGAATATTTTTGTAAGACAGTAATAATTGATTAAAATTGAGGTATTTCTTCTCTTAATAAATATATACATATACACATATATATTTTGAGACCGAGTTTTGCTCTTGTTGCCCAGGCTGGAGTGCAATGGCGCAATCTTGGCTTGCTACAACCTCTGCCTCCCGGGTTCAAGCGATTCTCCTGCCTCAGCCTTCCGAGTAGCTGAGATTACAGGCATGCACCACCACGCCTGGCTAGTTTTGTATTTTTAGTAGAGATGGGGTTTCTCCATGTTGGTCGAGCTGGTCTTGAACTCCCAACCTCAGGTGATCCACCCGCCTTGGCCTCCCAAAGTGCTGCCATTACAGGCGTGAGCTACTGTGCCCGGCCTTCTCTTGATATTTTTAAGGTACCAAATTACTTCAACACTCAGTCTCTGCAACTCAGATCTTTAAAAGTAATCAACAGAATTACCTAAGATAAACTAATCTTAATTAAAATAGTAACAACTACAGAAAAAAAGGCACTTCACATGTAATATCACTTAACATTTATATAATTCTTTACACAGATTTAAAAGGTACTTTTACCTACTTCGTTAATTTCCCCCTGAAAACCAGTGGGTATTTGTTATCCTACGTATTTTATTAGTAAAGATACTGGCTCTCAGTAAGATTTAGTAACTTAAACCTATAAACAGGCCAACCCAGCTGTAAACCAGAACAAGGGTCCTTAATTACACTAAGCTGCCTCTTAGTTGATGGAAAAAGTGTTACCAATGTTATGTTCATACTAGCAGTTTACAAACTTTATCAAATACTTTATTATATGAATTAATTTATTCAGAAATAGGCCTGGCATAGTGGCTCATGCCTGTAATCCCAGCACTTTGGGAGGCCAAGGCAGGAGGATCATTTGAGGCCAAGAGTCTAAGACCAGCTCGGGCAACATAGTGATACCGGATCTCTACTAAAACAAAAAAAGAAAGAAAGAAAGAAATACAGTTATGTTAGATGGAGACCAGAAAGCCCTGCAATTAGCTCATCATACCAACACTTACTAGGTATAGTAGTAACAACTTCTCCAACTTGTAATCTGTACAAAATTGTGGTTTTCCCTGCTCCATCTAATCCCAAAATTAAAATCCTCATTTCCCGAGTTCCAAACAGACTGGAAAATATACTTGAGAAAAAGCCACCTAAAAAATAATAAAAGAAAAAACATACACAATGTCATTTCGTGAACTAGGTATACAAAACATCTATCTAACCTTGTCCTCTGAGAGCTATATACCAAATTAAATATTATAATTTCCTGGATGCACAGCTGCATATTCTTCCTCCCAATGAAATATATTATTCAATATCAAACAAGTAATTAGTTATGTTACTATGTCCTTAGTTACGTTACTATTGTGTCATGCAGGCACAGAAGATAAACCAAATAATAAGAGAAATACGGCCGCGGCCTTTGGGAATCTCATTTTCTAATCAGCAGAATAGGAATATTTTAGCATGATCCCTTCACTACCCCTAAAAACCAAGGGGCCAGTAAGGAGGATACTGGGACAATGTAATCCTCGCACAGGAAAAGTACTGTACAGCAGCAGTACCACTATAACCAACTTCAATCAGAGTTCTCCACCAAGCAATATAACTAGTACAAGAAATTGAGAAAGAAGCTGAAAACAATAACTATTTTTGACAGAAACCCATTTTTAAAAATAATAAAGCTCTATCCAACGCATCACAAAATATTCCCAGAAAGCTTCCTGTACACCAAGTATTGTGTAGTATAGAAGCACAGTCCTTTTCCCATCCAGAGCCATTAGAGAAGATTAAAAACAAATTACGTTAACAATACAAAAAAAACAGTTAACATCAGAAGTGATGCCACACTGTTATTTGGCAAAGACATGGCATAACTAAGAGCTGCGAGTTGAAAAATGAACAACACCATGGGCTAGAGAACCTTGGGAAAGTTCAACAGAATGGGTGTGACTTGACAAAGTCCTTTCTACCATTTACAGGTAGAAGAGAGGCGGAACAAAACTGAAGGCGGTTATGGAAGACAGGACAGCGCCTGTGACGCTTGGGAGCAAGAAGTATGCTCCCCAGAAAACTGTGGAGGGATTTAACCAAGCCAAAGAATCTGCACCTTCATTTGGAGGGTGGGAAACGAGTTAAAGGATGTGCACCCTCATTTGGGTTCTAGCGGGGCGAGGGTGTTACCCGATGCTTGTGAGAATGCAGTTCCCTCAATCAGCGGGCCAAGAACTGAGAATAAAATTTCATTTACCGACTAGAAATACCCGTATTATTACATGAAACGCTACAGCAGATTAGCAGACAAATGCCAAACGGGCCATAAAACAACATAAGCAACACCTGCTCACGGATTTTTCAAACTGACGCCGTCCCAGCGCCCCTGGTAAAGAGAATAATTAAGCTTCCACTCTGAGGCCGCAGCTCATCTTTCACCAAGAAACCTCAGCGGACCTGCGACTGACCGTTGCCAGCCTCCGCAAGAACAACTCTGCCCAGCAAGTGGAGCTGGGGATGAGGGAAAACTTCATGATAAGGATAAAGAACTCGAACCCAGGCCCTGCGGACGTCCCCAAGCTGTCCGGGTCCCTGGACCCCGCGGGAATGAAGGGGAAACGAGAGAGGGCGGATCCACCCCTACAGATGAAGATCCAAGGTGAGTCAAGTCCTCCGCGACCCGCCCCCTGAGGAGCTGGCTACTCTAGGGTTCCCTGGCCGGCCCCTCTCCTCCTCTGCACCCCAGCCCTCGGCCGCGGCCCCCTCGAGCGCGCCCAGGTGCCCTTCTCGAACCCCTCACCCATGATGAACCCCCTGTCCTCCCTCGCCGATCTTCAGTGATTCCTTGGCCTTCGGCTGCAGCTCCGAGGCGGTTTCCTCGCAAGCCCAGTCAGCCAGCAACTTCCACGTCGGACTCCAGGCGGGGGCGGGAGCGAGGGGCAGCTGCGACTGCGCGCCGGGAACGGTGGCCTGAGCATCCGCGTCGTCGCTTTCGACTCACGGTCCCCGCTCTCTGGATGTAGATACTGTGGAGACCAGAAGAGACGAATAATTCAAAAACCTGAAGTCTCTCCTGCTTCTGTTTTCCTGGACAGAAAGAGCTTCTGAAATAGAGAAATTGGAATTTTTGTTTTAAATTCTGACACCAAAAAGTGGCGAATCTGACAACTAAAAATGCGAGTCGGGCCTGGATGAGACGTCCGGGTCGAACGCTGGCGCGGGCTGTGGCGTTATAGAGGACGGGTGTCCCGGAGCGCCCTGCGGGGCCAGCCCAACTCTCGCCAGGTGCTTTCTCCCAGAAAGAAACAAGACTACGTAATAATAATAGGAATGGTCCCGCGCTGCCAATGCGGAGCAGCCTTGCACCTGAGGCCAGTAACCGGAGGTTTTTGTCTTCGCTGTGGCCTGCAGGACGAGGACCTCGCTGGCCTTTTTTCTCGCTGACCGAGCAGCTGAGACCGCCTTTCAGGGGTCGGCAGTGTGGACTGGCTGGTCCCGATCGTGGGGACCAGGGACTTATTCCCTCGAGGGTCGACTGTTGGAAGTAATGTAGGTTTTGATAGTGAAGTGTATGGAGAGGAAGAAGGAAGCACACCTATAGGATGTGGAGAAGGGATTTCCCCTAGAGTAATTTTTAAAGGTTGAGCATGTATGTTTTAAAACTTCCCAAAGATCCGTTGAAAAGTAAACCTTCCGGCCGGGCGCGGTGGCTCACGCCTGTAATCCCAGCACTTCGGGAGGCCGAGGCGGGCGGATCACGAGGTCAGGAGATCGAGACCATCCTGGCTAACACGGTGAAACCCCGTCCCTACTAAAAATACAGAAAATTAACCAGGCGTGGTAGCGGGCGCCTGTAGTCCCAGCTACTGAGGAGGCTGAGGCAGGAGAATCGCTTGAACTCAGGAGGCAGAGGTTGCAGTGAGTCGAGATCATGCCACTGCACTCCAGCCTGGGCGACACAGCGACACTCCGTCTCAAAAAAAAGAGAAAAGTAAACCTTCCATCCTTAATACCCTGTATCTCGGTGATCCCCAGTAGTCACTACTGTTAATACTCTCTTAGGTTTTCTTCCAAATCTTAATACCTTTGTATATTATGTTTTTGTTTATAGTAGAGATTTTTATCCATTCAACAGAAGCTTACGGACTGCCTTTTTGGTTTATTTTAAAATAATTTTTCTAACTTTAAATAAAAATTGTATATATTTACAGTGTACCATGTGGTGTTTTCATAGATGTATATGTTGTGAAATGATAACATATCCATCACCTCACATAGTCGTGTGTGCGTGTGTGTATGTTTATTTTGTGCTAAGAATATTTAAGGTCGGCCAGGTGTCGTGGCTCAGGCCTGTAATCCCAGCACTTTGGGAGGCCGAGGCGGGCAGATCCCTTGAGCCCAGAAGTTAGAGTCCAGCCTGGGCAACATAGTGAGACCCCATCTCTACAAAAAAAATTAAAAAATTAGCCAGGCACAGTGGCACCTGTAGTCCCAGCTACTTGAGAGGCTGAGATGGGAGGATCACTTGAGCCTGGGAGGCAGAGGTTGCAGTGAGCCAAGATCCCGCCATTATTCTGCTCTCTAATTCTATGAGTTCCACTTTTTTTGACTCTACATATAAGGGGGATCATGAAGTATTTGTGTTTCTGTCCTGGCTTATTTCCTTTAGCATAAATTCACCCATGTTGTCACAAATGACAGGATTTTCTTCTTTTTAAAGGCTGCATAGTATTCATTATATATATAAATATACGTACAACCCATTTCTATATTTCACATTTTCTTTATCCATCAGTTCACTCTTAGGTGATTCCATACTTTGGCTATTATGAATAATACTGCAATGAGCATGGTGATGCAGATACCTCTTTGACATACTGATTTCATTTTCTTTGGATATATACCCAGAATATATGGTATATACGTATATATTGTATATATGGTACATATGCATATATGATATATATGGTATATACTATATGGTTTATACTGTAGTTCTATTTTTAATTTTTTGAGGAGCCTCCATACTGCCTTCCATAATGGCTGTATCAATTTACATGCTCACCAACCATGCCTATCTTGGTTTTGACTTGTTTGCAGACCCCTCTAGTTGTCTAGGTTCTGAACTAGTTTTTGCCTGTTGCTCTCATCCTTGCCCCCAAAACCACAGGTTCACGGAAATTTTCCTGCAAGGAAAAGTTTTGTTTTGTTTTGTTTATTTTTATTTTTGTTAATGGTTTGAGAAGGGGAGAAGGGCTCTTTACCTAAACACCTGAACCTTTCTAAGGCTATCCTTTGTAAGCACTGTGTGGTCTAATTATTGGAACTCTGCTTATGATTCTGTAATACCTCCTCTTAAGATTAGTTTGCTGCTACTTGAAAGATCTTGGCCATTACTACTTCAAACTTACGTCAATATCAGATTTATATTTGAGTATGATGTATGTAATTCTTGAAAATACAGATTCCCTTTAAAAGAGAACTGAGGCCAGGCACGGTGACTCATGCCTGTAATCCCTGCCCTCTGGGAGACCGAGGTGCGTGGATCACCTGAGGTCAAGAGTTCAAGACCAGCTCAGCCAACATAGTGAAACCCTGTCTCTACTAAAAATGCAAAAATTAGCTGGGTGTGGTGGCAGGTGCCTGTAATCCCAGCTGCTCGGGAGGCTGAGGCAGGAGAATCTCTTGAACCCAGGAGGCGAAGGTTGCAGTAAGCTGAGATCGCACTACTGCACTCCAGCCTGGGCGACAGAGCAAGGCTCCATCTCAAAAAAATAAATAAAATAGAACTGAAAGGAAAAAATGTGCTGTAATATAATTGTGTATTCAAACTACATATTCTGAACCAGATAAATGAGATATATATCGCGATGCTTTGTAAACTGAAATACTGTATACAAATTTAAATGTATTGACAGCCTTTCAGAATCTAAAGCAACTGATTACAAGTCACTGTGGAAATAACAGTGTAATAAAGACTAAAAAAGACCCATTAGGCATTTTGATCAAAAAATCTTATTTTTCAAAATTTGATCATATAATGCTTTGCTTTGTTAGTAAAGAACTGACCTAATTCCCTACAGGCATTGAAAACAAAACAAAGGCCAGAGCAATGGCTCATGCCTGTAATCCTAGCACTTTGGATTGAGGCAGAAGGATAGATTGAGGTCAGCAGTTCAAGACCAGCTGGGCAATATAATGAGACCCTGTATCTACAAAAAGAAAATTATTTTTGTAATTAGCCAGGCCTGGTGACACACACCTGTGGTCCCAGCTACTTAGGAGGCTGAGGCAGAAGGATTGCTTGAGCCCAGGAGTTCGAGGCTGCTTTGAGCTATGATCAAGCCACTACGATGTAGCTAGGGCAACAGAGCAAGACCTTTTCGCTAATAAATGGATAAATAAAGTATTGAGACATTGAATAAAGAGATTTAATGAGCCAACATACACAAAATAGAATAGTTATCAACACATAATACTCAAGGTTTTTAAAGTATTGAGAGCTTGTTTCAGCAGCACATATACTAAAATTGAAGAATACAAGGAAGATTAGCGTGGCCTCTGCACAAGAATGACGTGCAAATTGAAGTGTTCCATATTTTAAAAAATTTAAAAAAAGAATAAAAGTGCTGAGACAAATTTATAATTAACAAAGCCATAAATAGCCAAGAGAAACTTAGCTAATCTTTATTGGTGATTACATCCCACCTCCACCACTGCTTCTCTCAATTTATGACCAAAGTTCCTACTTTTATAGGAACGCAAATGCATAAAGGTCATGATAAGGTGTTGAAAAATAAAATAACAAAACTGCCATTTCCTGTATATTTTATGATTCTACCTAATGACAGCCATTACTCTGTAGGAAAGATACATATCTTTAGGGCAATGTTGCTTTTCAAAATGTAGTCATTCCTATTAATATTGACCTAGTATTATAGTTTCCTGCTTATTAAAATGAAGTCTTTGAGGAAGTAGAATTATAGCATCATGCTAGAATTAAAACTAAATGTTTGGTTTTCATTTATTTATGTATTTATTTATTTGAGACAGGGTCTCACTTTGTCACCTAGGCTGGAGTACAGTAGTGTCATCATGACTCATGTCAGCCTAGACCTCCAGGGCTCAAGCGATTCTCCCAGCTCAGCCTTACAAGTAACTGGGACTACAGGCATGAAAAGCAAATTAAAAAATTTTTAATTTGTTTGTAGAAATGGGGTCCCATTATGTTGCCGAGGCTGAGCTTGACTTCTTAGACTCAAGTGATCCTCCTGCCTCAGCCTCCCAAAGTGTTAGGATTACAGGCATGAGCCACTGCACCTGGTCAAAACTAAATGTTTAGATTGTAAGTCTTTGGAATTTTTTTCTTTAAAATCTTTAGAATTTTTTTCTTTAGACAACCATGTAGAATTGATCTCATCTCAAATGTCATCCTATTTAAAAATTGCAACCGTGAATTGGCTGTTTGTCTGTTATTGGTGTATAAGAATGCTTGTGATTTTTGCACATTGATTTTGTATCCTGAGACTTTGCTGAAGTATCAGCTTAAGGAGATTTTTGGGCTGAGACAATGGGGTTTTCTAAATATACAATCATGTCATCTGCAAACAGGGACAATTTGACTTCCTCTTTTCCTAATTGAATACCCTTTATTTTTTTCTCCTGCCTGATTGCCCTGGCCAGAACTTCCAACACTATGTTGAATAGGAGTGGTGAGAGAGGGCATCCTTGTCTTGTGCCAGTTTTCTTCAAAGGGAATAAAATACCTAGGAATCCAACTTACAAGGGATGTGAAGGACCTCTTCAAGGAGAACTACAAACCACTGCTTGACAAAATAAAAGAAGACACAAACAAATGGAAGAACATTCCATGCTCATGAATAGGAAGAATCAATATTGTGAAAATGGCCATACTGCCCAAGGTAATTTATAGATTGAATGCCATCCCCCTGCAGCTACCAATGACTTTCTTCACATAATTGGAAAAAAATACTTTAAAGTTCATATGGAAGCAAAAAAGAGCCTGCATTGCCAAGTCAGTCCTAAGCCAAAAGAACAAAGCTGGAGGCATCACACTACCTGACTTCAAACTATACTACAAGGCTACAATAACCAAAACAGCATGGTACTGGTACCAAAACAGAGATATAGACCAATGGAACAGAACAGAGCCCTCAGAAATAATACCACACATCTACAAGCATCTGATCTTTGACAAACCTGACAAAAACAAGAAATGGGGAACGGATTCCCTATTTAATAAATGGTGCTGGGAAAACTGGCTAGCCATATGTAGAAAGCTGAAACTGGATCCCTTCCTTACACCTTATAAAAAATTAATTCAAAATGGATTAAAGACTTAAATGTTAGACCTAAAACCATAAAAGCCCTAGAAGAAAACCTAGGCAATACCATTCAGGACATAGGTATGGGGAAGGACTTCATGTCTAAAACACCAAAAGCAATGGCAACAAAAGCCAAAATTGACAAATGGGATCTAATTAAACTAAAGAGCTTCTGCACAGCCAAAGAAACTGCCATCAGAGTGAACAGGCAACCTACAGCATGGGAGAAAATTTTTGCAATCTACTCATCTGATGAAGGGCTAATATCCAGGATCTATAAAGAACTCCAACAAATTTACAAGAAAAAAACAAACAACCCCATCAAAAAGTGGGCAAAGGATATGAACAGACACTTCTCAAAAGAAGACATTTATGCAGCTAAAGACACATGAAAAAATGCTCATCATCACTGGCCATCAGAGAAATGCAAATCAAAACCACAATGATCTCACA
This sequence comes from Pongo pygmaeus, assembly GCF_028885625.2. Classification (NCBI taxonomy): domain Eukaryota; kingdom Metazoa; phylum Chordata; class Mammalia; order Primates; family Hominidae; genus Pongo; species Pongo pygmaeus. The sequence continues at coordinate 99,906,304 of NC_072383.2, forward strand.
CCAGTTAGAATGTCAATCATTAAAAAGTCAGGAAACAACAGGTGCTGGAGAGGATGTGGAGAAATAGGAACACTTTTACACTGTTGGTGGGACTGTAAACTAGTTCAGCCATTGTGGAAGACAGTGTGACGATTCCTCAAGGATCTAGAACTAGAAATACCATTTGACCCAGCCATCCCATTACTGGGTATATACCCAAAGGACTATAAATCATGCTGCTATAAAGACACATGCACAGGTATGTTTATTGCAGCACTGTTCACAATAGCAAAGACTTGGAACCAACCCAAATGTCCATCAATGATAGACTGGATTAAGAAAATGTGGCACATACACACCATGGAATACTATGCAGCCATAAAAAAGGATGAGTTCATGTCCTTTGTAGGGACATGGATGAAGCTGGAAACCATCATTCTCAGCAAACTGTCACAAGGACAATAAACCAAACACCACATGTTCTCACTCATAGGTGGGAATTGAACAGTGAGAACACTTGGACACAGGAAGGGGAACATCACACACTGAGGCCTGTCATGGGGTGAGGGGAGGGGGGAGGGATAGCATTAGTAGATATACCTAATGTAAATGACGAGTTAATGGGTGCAGCACACCAACATGGCACATGTATACACATGTAACAAACCTGCACGTTGTGCACATGTACCCTAGAACTTAAAATATAATTTTAAAAAATTGCAACCTACCCTTAGCCTGATGTTTTAATACAACTTCTCACCAGATTATAATTTACTTGCTTATTATGCTGATTATTTATTGTCTTACATTCACTAGAATGTAAGATCTATGAATGCAAGTATTTTTGTCTATTTGTTCACTATTTTGTTCTTGTACATGGCCATTAAACAAATGTTTAAATTACAAAGTAAGTTTTTGAGGCCAAGGCAATAAATATTAGTTTAGTTCTTGAGCATATATTCTGCAATATGATTAAAATTGTTTCCTAAGATAGTGGTAACTGAAGCACTTGTCCTAATTTGATACAAGAGGCCAAACCATCATCTTCAAGGAAATTGATATTTGAAGAGAAGCCACCAGGTGGTGGTGTTGTTTCAGACTAATTCTTACTAGAATCAGGTCAATTGGTCAGTTTACTAAAAGCTGAGAGGGCAGTTTCTTCCTTTTCAGATCTTATGGTCCAGGAATCACTAAATTTTAAAATGTGAATGTTTTAATGCATTGCAAGCAAACAAAATAATTCAAAAACTCCTTTGACTATAAGTCACAATAAGATCAAATAAGCTCAGAATTTTAAAGCTAGAAAAATCCTCAATTTCAGCCACCTCAATTACACATAAAGAAGTAAAAACAAGCTAGACAACAAAGCCAGGACAGCAAATTTGATAATTTAACTTGGCCTGGAATAACTAAATTATGATGTCTTTTGTAACTGAGCCATGATCTATTCATTTCATAAATGTCTTTTCAAATACATGCCTATGCCTCAAGTATTTGCTGTAGTTTCCAAAGTTAGGAACTTAGCATTTATGTGTGTTCCATTGCCTATTGGAAGTTACATTCTGTTGTTCAGATTTTATTCTACAAAGAAGAAACCCATAATAAGTATAAATATATAAGTATAATATAGGCTTCATAAGGGTTTATAACTATGTATATTTATAATTGTATTTTAAATTTAGGAGCAATTTGAGATCATAACTAGGTGTGTTGAGTTTCCCAAATCAGGATATGTATAGTGTTTCAAACATGTTTCCTTTTAATGACATGTATTTTGCCAACAAAGCAGAATTTCTCTTTAGACTAAAGGTTGTTGTTTTTTCAATTAAGATAAAATTCACATACCATAACTCACCATTTTTAAATGTACAATTCAGTGGTTTTTAGTAGATTCACAAGGTTTGCAACTGTCACCACTTTCTAATACCAGAACATTTTCAGCACCCTGAATAGAAAATCTATACCAATTAAGTAATAATTCTCTAGTCCTTGCCCCAAATTCCTGCCTCTGGTAACCTCTAATCTACTTTCTTTCTCTATGAATTTGCCTAATCTAGGTAGTTCATATAAGTAGGATCATACAGTATTTGTTCTTTTGTGTTTGGCTTATTTGGCATAATGTTTTCAAGGTTCATCCATATTGTAGCATGTATCAATATGTCATTCCTTTTTATGGCCGAATAATATTCTGTTATATGAATATACCACAATTTGTTTATCCATTCATAAGTTAGTGGACATTGGGTTGTTTTCACTTTTTGGCTATTTGAATAAAGATGCTATTAACATCTCTGCACAAGTTTTTGTGGGTACATATGTTTTCAGTTCTCTTGGGTATATACCTAGGAGTGGAATTGGTGGGTCATATGTGTATTTAACTTTTTGAAGAACTACCAAACTATTTCCCATGGTGGCTATGCCATTTTACATTCACACCAGCAATGCATCTGGGTTCTGTTTTTTCCACATTCTCACCATCACTTATTTTCCACTTTTTAAATTATAGCCATCCTAGTAGGTGGTTTGCATCATGGTTTTGATTTGAATTTTGCTGATAAAAACTAATGATTTTGAAAATCTTTTCACATGTTTATTGGACATATGTATATCTTCTTTGGAGAAATGTCTATTCACATCTTTTGTCCATCTTTTAATTGGATTATTTATCTTTCTATTGTTGAGTTGTAAAAGTTCTTTATATATTCTGTGTACTAGATCCTTATCAGATTTATGATTTACAAATATTTTCTCCCATTCTGTGAGTTTTTTCACTTTGTTGAGCATGCCCTTTGACACACAAACGTTTTTAATTTTTGTTTGTTTGTTTGTTTGTTTGTTTGAGATGGAGTCTTGCTCTGTCGCCCAGGCTGGAGTGCAGTGGCACAATCTCGGCTCACTGCAAGCTCCGCCTCCTGGGTTCATGCCATTCTCCTGCCTCAGCCTCCTGAGTAGCTGGGACTACAGGTGCCTGCCACCACGCCCAGCTAATTTTTTTATATTTTTAGTAGAGACAGGGTTTCACAGTGTTAGCCAGGATGGTCTCGATCTCCTGACCTCGTGATCTACCCGTCTCGGCCTCCCAAAGTGCTGGGATTACAGGCTTGAGCCACCGCGCCTGGCCAAAAGTTTTTAATTTTGTTGAAGTCCAGTGCTCTGGTTTGAATGTGTCCTCCAAAGTTCATGTGTTGGAAACATGATCTGCAATGCCACACTACTGAGAAGTGGGACATTTATGAGGTGATTAGATCATGAGGGCTTTATCCTCATGAATGAATTCATGTTGTTATCAAAGGAGTGGGTTTGTTATGACTAGAGTAAGTTTGTTATGAAAGTGAGTTCTGCCCTTTCTCTCAAGAGTGCTCTCTTGCCCTTCCACCTTCTGCCATGGGATGACAGAGCAAGAAGGCTCTCACAGGATGCAGGCATCTTGATGTTGGACTTCCCAGCCTCCAGAATTGTGAGAAGTAATTTTTTCTTCTTTATAAATTACTCAATCTATGATATTCTCTTATAACCACACAAAATGGACTAAGACATACAAGTTATCTATTTTTTTTTTTTTCAGCTGGGTGTGGTGGCCCATGCCTGCAATCCTAGCACTTTGAAAGGCCGAGATGGGTGAACCACCTGAGGTCAGAAGTTCAAGACCAGCCTGGCCAACATAGCAAAACCCTGTCTCTACTAAAAATACAAAAATTAGCCAGGTGTGGTGGTACACACCTGTAATCCCAGTTACCCAGGAGGCTGAGGCAGGAGAATCACTTGAGCCCAGGAGGTGGAGGTTGCAGCAAGCCAAGATTATGCCACTGCACTCCAGCCTGGGCAACAGAGCAAGACTCTTCCTCAAAAAAAAAAAAAAAAATCTACTTTTTGCTTTTGTAGCTTGTGCTTTTGGTATCATATCTGAGAAACCATTGCCTAACCCAAGCTCACAAAGATTTACAGTTATATTTTCTTCTAGGAGTTTTATTGTTTTAGCGCTTATATTTTGATCTTTTTTTATTTTGGGTTGATTTTTGCAAATTGTGTGAAATATGGATCAAAATTCATTTGCTTTGCCAGGCTTGGTTGGCTCATGCCTGTAATCCCAGTACTTTGGGAGGGCAAGGCAGGCAGATCACTTGAGGCCAGGAGTTTGAAACCAGCCTGGCCAACATGGTGAAACCAGTCTCTACTAAAAATACAAAAATTAGCCAGGTGTGGTGTTGCATGCTTGTAATCCCATCTACTTGGGAGGCTGAGGCAGGAGAATCACTTGAACTTGGGAGGTGGAGGTTGCAGTGAGCCAAGATTGCACCACTGCACTCCTGCCTGCGTGACAGAGAAAGACTCTGTCTCAAAAAAACAAAACAAAACAAAACAAAACAAACCCTGGCATGTGAATATCCAGTTGTCCTGGCACCTTTTGTTGAAGAAAGTAGACTTTCTCCATTAAATGGTCTTCACACCTTGTCAAAAATCAATTGATCATAGGTAATATACATTTCTTTTTTCTTTTCTTTTCTTTTTTTTTGAGACAGAGTCTCTCTCTGTCGCCCAGGCTGAAGTGTAGTGGCGCAATCTCCACTCACTGCAACTTCCACGTCCTGGGCTCAATCACTTCTCCTGCCTCAGCCTCCCAAGTAGCTGGGACTACATGTGTGTGCCACCACGCCCGGCTAATTTTTTTTTTTTTTTTTTGAGATGGAGTCTCACTCTGTTGCCCAAGCTGGAATGCAGTGGTGCAAACTCGGCTCACCACAACCTCCGCCTCCCAGGTTCAAGTGATTCTCCTGCCTCCTCCTCCCAAGTAGTTGGGATTACAGGCGCCTGCCACCATGCCTGGCTAATTTTTTGTATGTTTAGTAGAGACAGGGTTTCACCATGTTGGCCAAGCTGGTCTTGAACTCCTGACCTCAGGTGATCCGCCCACCTTGGACTCCCAAAGTGCTGGGATTACAGGTGTGAGCCACTGCACCCAGCCTCTTTTTTTCTTTTTTCCCTTTTTTTTTTTTTTCTTTTGAAATGGGGTCTTGCTCTGTCACTTAGGCTGAAGTGCAGTGGCATAATCTCAGCTCACTACAACCTCTGCCTCCCGGGCTCAAGTGATCCTCCCACCTAGGCTTCTGAGTAGCTGGAACTACAGGTGTGCACCACCACACCCAGATAATTTTTGTATTTTTAGTAGAGACAGGGTTTCACCATGTTGCCAAGGCTGGTCTCAAACTTCTGAGCTCAAGTGATCTGCCTGCCTTGGCCTCCCAAAGTGCTGCTGGCATTGCAGAGGTGAACCACCACACTTGGCCCATCTTTTTTCTTTTTTTAAATAATTTTAACTAATTTTACAAAAAAAGTCAGTATTCATTTCACATTACTACATTACAAATTTATTTCTGAATTATCTTTTTTTTTTTTTTCTGAGACAGGGTCACCCTCTGTTGCCCAGGCTGGAGTACAGGGACACAATCTCGGCTCACTGCAACCTTCACCTCCTGGATTCAAGTGATTCTCGTGCCTCAGCCTCCCAAGTAGCTGGCATTACAGGTGCACGCAACCATGCCTGGCTAATTTTTGTATTTTTAGTAGAAACGGGTTTTCACCATGTTGGCCTGGCTGATCTCAAACTCCTGGCCTCAAGTGATCCACCCGCCTCGGCCTCCCAAAGTGCTGGGATTACATGCATGAGCTACTGTGCCCAACCTCTGAATTATCAGTTCTAGTCCATTGATGTATATGTTTAGCTTTGTGCCAGTACCACACACACCGTGTTGATTTTTTTTTTTTTTTAATTTTGAGACAGAGCATCACTCTGTTGCCCAGACTGGAGTATGATGATGCAATCATAGCTCACTATAGCCTCAAACTCCTGGACTCAAGCAATCCCCCTGCTTCAGTCTCCTGAATAGCAAGGACTATGAGTGTGCAACACCATCCCTGGCTTATTTTTTAATTTTTTGCAGAGATGGAGCCTCACTATGTCGCCCAGGCTGGTCTTAAACTCCTGGCCTTGAGTGATCCTCCCACCTTAGCCTCCCAAAGCAGCTGTTGATTGTTGTAGCTTTGTAGTAGGTTTTAAAATTAGGAAGTGTGAGTCCTCCAACTTTGTTCTTTTCCTACTTTGTCTTGGCTATTCTGGGTCCCTTCCATTTCCATGTGAATTTTAGAATCAGTTTATTCATTTCTGCAAAAAAAAAAAAAAAAAGGCAGTTGGAATTTTTATAGGGATTACATTGAATCTGTAGATTAATTTGGGAAATGTCTTAGCTTGTTCCTGCTGCTATAACAAAATACCTTAGACTGAGTAATTTATAAACAATAGAAATTTATTTATCGTAGTTCTAGAGCTGGGAAGTCCAAGATCAACACACTAGCAAGTTTGGTCCTTGGTAAGGATTGCTATCTGCTTCCAAGATGGCGCCTCTTGGTCCTTTCTCATATGGTTGAAGGACAAAAGGCATTGAGCACTCCTTTCGACCTTTTTTTCGAGTCTCACTCTGTCATCAGGCTGGAGTGCAATGGCGAGATCTCGGCTCACTGCAACCTCCGCCTCCCAGGTTCAAGCGATTCTCCTGCCTCAGCCTCCCAAGTAGCTGGGACTATGGCACGTGCCACCACACCTGGCTAATTTTTGTATTTTTGGTAGAGATGGGGTTTCACCATGTTGGCCAGGATGGTCTCGACCTCCTGACCTCGTGATCCACCCGCCTCGTCCTCCCAAAGTGCTGAGATTACAGGCGTGAGCCACCACGCTCAGCCCCCTTCAACTTTTTAAAAAAGAGTATTAATCCATACATGAGGTCAGAGCCCTCATGAATTAATCCCTTCACTAGAAGTCCTACCTCTTAATATTGTCACATAAATAGAGTAGTTTCTCCTTATCTGTGGTGAACTTTTTGAGGTTTCATTTACCCATGGTCCACCTCGGTCCAAAAATATTAAATTGAAAATTCCAGAAATAATTCTAAGTTTTAAATTTCTTGCTATTCTGCATAGCATGTTAAAATCTCACACCATCCTGCTCTGTGCTGTCCTGGATGTTAATTTTATCCCTTTGTTCAGCACATCCCTGCGGTATATGCTACCCACCTGCTAGTCACTTAGTAGCCATCTCAGTTATCAAATCAACTGTCACAGTATTACAGTGCTTGTGTTCAAGTAACTCTTGTTTTACTTAATAATCACCCCAGGCTGGGCGTGGTGGCTCATGCCTGTAATCCCAGCACTTCAGGTGGATCACCTGAGGTCAGGAGTTTCAGAACAGCCTGACCAATGTGGTGAAACCCCGTCTCTACTAAAAATACAAAATTGGCGGGACGCGGTGGCTCATGCCTGTAATCCCAGCACTTTGGGAGGCTGAGGTGGGCAGATCATGAGGTCAGGAGTTCAAGACCAGCCTGGTCAACCTGATGAAACCCCGTCTCTACTAAAAATACAAAAATTAGCTGGGCATGGTGGTGTGTGCCTGTAATCTCAGTTTACTCAGGAGGCTGAGTCAGGAGAATCACTTGAACCCCGGAGGCGGAGGTTGCAGTGAGCTGAGATCGTGCCCCGCATTCCAGCCTGAGCAACAGAGCAACACTCTATCTTGCATAAATAAATAAATAAATAAATAAATAAATAAATAAGCCGTGTGTGGTGGCGCATGCCTGTAATCCCAGCTACTGGGGAGGCAGAGGCAGGAGAATCACCTGAACCCAGGAGGCGGTGGTTGTAGTGAGCTAAGGTTGCACCATTGTACTCCAGCCTGTACAACAAGAGCGAAACTCCGTCTCAAAAGGAAAAGAAAAGAAAAGAAAATCACCCCAAAATGCAAGAGTAGTGATCCTAGCAATTCTGATATGCCAAAAAGAAGCCTTTGCTTTTCCCAACCCTCCCTTCCATACTACTCATTTTCCAACTCCCATGCTTTGTACTCTGATGCAATACTCTTAGTAATCAGCAGTGAGGAGATCTAGTCCTGGGCGCTCCAGAGCATTGTCATATACGGTTTGATACTGTCTGCAGTTTCAGGCATCCACTGGGAGTCTTGAAACATATCCCCCATAGATGAGGTCGAGAGGAGGGTACCGTGTTGAATTCCAACATATGAATTTTGGAGGGATACCTACGTTCAAACCATAGCAGGAAGTGCTGTCATCTTAACAACATTTATGGGCCAGGCACAGCAGTTTATGCTGGTAATCCCAGCATTTTGGTAGTCCAAGGCGGGTGGATTGCTTGAACCCAGGAGTTTGAGACCAGCCTGGGTAACATGATAAAACCGCATAACTATTAAAAAAAAAAAAAAAATTAGGCTGGGCGCGGTGGCTCATACCTATAATCCCAACATTTTGGGAGGCCAAGGCAGGCGGATCACAAAGTCAGGAGTTCGAGACCAGCCTGGCCAACGTAGTGAAACCCCATCTCTACTAAAAATACAAAAATTAGCCGGGCGTGGTTGCATGTGCCTATAGTCCCAGATACTTGAGAGGCTGAGGTGGGATAATCGCTTGAACTTAGGAGACAGTGGTTGTAGTGAGCCGAGATCATGCCACAGCACTCCAGCCTGGGTGACAGAGTGAGACTCCCTCTCAAAAAAAAAAAAAAAAAAAAAAAATTACAAAAATTAGCTGGGCATGGTGGCACACACCTGTAATCCTAGCTACTCAGAAGGCTGAGGTGAGAGGATCAATTGAGTTCAGAAAGTCAGGGTTGCAGTGAGCTGTGATAGCACCACTGCACTCCAGCATGGGAAACAGAGACCTTGTCTGAAAAAAAAAAAAACACACATAAGAAACAATATTATACAGGCCAGGAGTGGTGGCTCACGCCTGTAATCCCAACACTTTGGGAGGCTGAGGTGAGTGAATCACCTGAGGTCAGGATTTCGAGTTCAGCCTGGCCAACATGGTGAAACCCTGTTTCTACTAAAAATACTAAAATTAGCTGGCATGGTGGTATGTGTCTGTAGTCTCAGCTACTCAGGAGGTTGAGGCAAGAGAATTGCTTGAACCCAGGAGGCAGAAGTTGCAGTGAGCTGAGATTGTGCCATTGCACTCCAGCCTGGACGACAAGAGTGAGATACATATATATATAAATTTTTTTCAATGTTTTGGAGTTTTCAGTAACAGGTATTATAGTTCTTTGGTTAAACTTATTTATTTTGTTGAGAGAAATGGTCTTTAACCTGACATCCTGTTAATTCACAGTAGACTTCTGGGAGCCTGCACACCTATTAAAATTATTTTCAGAATTTTATCTCTGTGTGTACATGCATTTTTTTTTTTTTTTTTTTTTTTGAGATGGACTCTCACTCTGTCACCCGGACTAGAGTGCAATGGCGCGATCTCGGCTCACTGCAACCTCCACCTCCCGGGTTCAAGCAATTCTCCTGCCTCAGTCTCCCGAGTAGCTGGGATTACAGGTGCGTGCTACCATGCCCGGCTAATTTTTAGTAGAGATGGGGTTTCACCATGTTCGTCAGGCTGGTCTCAAACTCCTGACCTCATGATCCGCCTGCCTCGGCCCCCCAAAGTGCTGGAATTACAGGTGTGAGCCACCGCACCTGGCCCATGCATTCTTTTCTCAGAAAGAGTCTGGAACCTCTATCAGAATCTCAAAGGATCTGTCTGTGACCTAATTTTTTTTTTTTTTTTTTGAGATGGAGTCTCACTGTATTGCCCAGGCTGGAGTGCAATGGCACGATCTCGGCTCACTGCAACCTCCGCCTCCCAGATTCAAGTGATTTTCCTGCCTCAGCCTCCTGAATACCTGGGATTATAGGCACGCGTCACCATGCCTGGCTAATTTTTGTTTTTTAACTAGAGATGGGGTTTCACCATGTTGGCCAGGCTGGTCTCGAACTCCTGCGCCTGGACTGTGACCTAAATTTGTATTTTTGTTTTTATTTATGTATTATATATAATAAACAAATGTATTGGCTCATGATTTGGGAGGCTGGGAAGTCCAAGACTGAGAAGCTGACATCTGGCAAGGGCCTTATTCTGTGTTACCCCATGGTGGAAGGGCAAAGAGATGGCAAGAGAGAGCCAAAAGGGGGCCAAACTCATCCTTTGATAAAGAAACTTTGATGCCTGGGAGCAGTGGCTCATGTCTGTAATCCCAAAATTTTGTGAGGCTAAAGAGGGTGGATCACTTGAGCCCAAGAGTTTGAGACCAGCATGGGCAACGTGATGAAACCTTATCTGTATAAAAAATTTAAAAATCGGCCAGGCACAGTGGCTCATGCCTGTAATCCCAGCACTTTGGGAGGCTGAGGTGGGTGGATCACGAAGTCAGAAGTTCAAGACCAGCCTGGCCAATATGGTGAAACCCCATCTCTACTAAAAATACAAAAATTAGCTGGGTGTGGTGGCGTGCTCCTAGTAATCCCAGCAACTTGGCAAGCTGAGGCAGAAGAATCACTTGAACCCAGGAGGTGGAGGTTGCAGTGAGAAGATTGCCCCCACTGTACTCTAGCCTGGGCAACAGAGTGAGACTCCATGTCAAAAAAAAAAAAAAAAAAAAAAAAAAGTCGCCTGGCGCAGTGGCTCACGCCTGTAATCCCAGCACTTTGGGAGGCCAAGGCTGGCAGATCACCTGAGGTCAGGAGTTTGAGACCAGCCTGACCAACATAGAGAAACTCTGTCTCTACTAAAAATACAAAATTAGCTAGGTATGGTGGCGCATGCCTGTAAGCCCAGCTACCTGGGAGGGTGAGGCAGGAGAATCGCTTGAACCTGGGAGGTGGAGGTTGTGGTGAGCCAAGATTGCGCCATTGCACTCCAGCCTGGGCAACAAGAGCGAAACTCCGTCTCAAAAAAAAAAAAAAAAAAAAAGGTAAAAAATCCTTTCTGGCAGTGATGACCTACCCACGAGAATGTGCCTCTTGCAAAGGATCTCCTTCATCCCTCTTCAGAAGAGGAGAAGAGGAAACACAAGAGGAAACACCTGGTGCAGAGCCCCAGTTCCTACTTCATGGATGTGAAATGCCCAGGATGCTATAAAATCACCATGGTCTTTAGCATGCACAAACAGTAGTTTTGTGCTTTGGCTGCTCTACTGTCCACTGCTAGCCTACAAGAGGAAAAGCAAGGCTTACAGAAGGATGTTCCTTTAGGAGGAAGCAGCACTAAAAGCACTCTGAATCAAGATGAGTGGGAAACCATCTCAATAAATACATTTTGGATTAAAAAAAAATTAGCCGGGCATGTTGGCACATATCTGTAGTCCCAGCTATTTGGGAGGCTAAGGTGGAAACAATCACTTGAGCCTGGGAGGTGGCTCATGCCTGTAATTCCAGCACTTTGAGAGGCTGAAGCAGGCGGGTCACTTGAGTCCAGGAATTCAAGACCAGCCTGGGCAACATGGTGAAACCCAGTCTCTATTATTTAAAAAAACAAAGTTCAAAAAATTAAAAATTAAATTATTTGTTACATAATTTTTAGAGGAACTTAACCTACCCAGCTATGCATTAACTATAATAACTATTTATATAGTTGGTCAAATTTTATAGGCTATAGAACAGCTGTTGTTTCTGAAGTTGAAGTTAGCTAATATGTTTTAAAAAGTGAACACTTGCATGATAAAATATACAATAGGACTTGGAAAATGGAGTTAAAAAAAAAACTTGGTTACTGGCATTTTTGCTGTTAATGTTGCACTGACAGGAAAAAGAAATTAGGTGACTTTTGTAATGTAGGGGCCAAAGGAAAGGTTCCTTTTGGCCCTCTGAAGGGTATTGAAAAATCAATCCACAAAAAGGCAGATTAATTGAAGAAAATGCACACAACAACTGGGGACAGTTGGTGCACATCTGTAATCCCAGCAACTCAGAAGGCTCAGGCAGGAGGATTGTTTGAGGCCTGGAGTTGGAGACCAGCCTGGGAAACATAGCAAGACCCAGTCTCTAAAGAATAAAATAAAATAAATGAAAAACAAAAGCAGAAAAGACATACGGATTTATTTAACATGTATACACAAGAGCCTTTAGAATGAAGATCCAGAAATACAGGAAAAATTGTCCTTTAACGTTTAGGTTTACAAACTAGAACAGTGGTGTAGAAATGTGATTGGACAAAAGGGTTATGACCTAATGCTAATAGCCTGAGTAGGACCCCCAGAAATGCCTGTGTGTCTACATTCTTTTCAGCCTCTCTGGGTATTTTTTTTTTCTGGTTATGGGCCAGGACCCTCTCTGGAATGGAGGGTCTTAGGATCAACAGTCAAAGAAGATAGCTCCAATAATTTTTTTTTGGCCGATTTTTACACAGAAAGATAGAAGAAAAATAAAAGTAATCTTTTTAGGTTTTATGGCTGGCTTTGGGGAAAAAGGGTTCTGAGTTCTATGATCTGCCTTGGGAAGAGGGATTCTGGTTTCTATGGCTAGTTTTTGGGGAGAATGGGACTGAAAGAACATCAGGAGAAAGAGAAAGAGTTTTGCTTCTGAGGCCTTCATTTTGGGGTATTGTGTTTTTTTTAAGAGACAGGATTTCACTCTGTCACCCAGGCTGGAGTGCAGTGGCATGATCTCGGCTCACTGCAGCCTCAGCCTCCCAGGTTCAAGCAAACCTCCCACCTCAGCCTCCCAGGTAGCTGAAACTACTACACCACCACATCCAGCTAATTTCTAAATTTTTTTGTAGAGACGGGGTCTCACTATGTTGCCAGGCTGGTCTCAAACTTCTGGCCTCAAGTGATCCTCCTGCCTCAGCCTTCAAGTAGCTAGGATTACAGGCACATGCCACCATGCCTAGCTATTTTGTTTTTGTTTTTGTAGAGACAGAGTCTTGCTGTGTTACCCAGGCTGATCTCGAACTCCTGGCCTCAAGCAATCCCCCGCCTCAGCCTCCTAAAGTGCTGGATTACAAGCATAAGCCACTATACTCAGCCAGATATTGTTTTCTGAGTCCCCAAAGTGAACATAACAATTATTATAATTAAACATAACTGTGTTAGTTGTAGCTGAGAAAGCAAAGGCTTTGGAACTTTATTTAAAAGCAAACAAAGCCAGGCGTGGTGATGCATGCCTGTAGTCCCAGCACTTTGGGAGGATGAGGCAGGAAAATTACTTGAGCTGGGGAGATTGAGGCTGCACCAGTGAGTGATCATGCCACTGCACTCTAGCCTGACCAACAGAGTGAGACCCTTCCTCTAAATAAATAAATAAAAGCAAACGAAATATATCTAACCAATCAACAACTTGAAACTGCCCAATCAATCCTATTGACTTACCAGTGATTAAAATGAACTGTTGGCTTTTTTTTTTCTTTTTTTTTTTTTTTAAGAGACAGGGTCTCCTTCTGTCACCCATGCTGGGATGTATGGCACAATCATAGCTCACTGCAGCTTTGAACTCCAAGGCTCAAGCAATCCTCCTGCCTCAGCCTCCCAAAGAAAGTGGATTCTTATGAACAAAAACATCTGATGAACCCTTTCTCCAGCCCTGATTTTCTCTCAAGCTTCTGTTCTGAATCTCCAACTACTTACTAGAGAGTTCTTTATGGGATATTCACTCAAGCTTCATATGTCTAAAACCAAACATACCTTTTTGCTAACTAAAAAGTAAAACAAACACAACTCTAAAAATCTGATTTACTCTCCCAACCTTCTTATTTCTCTGCTCAATGAGCCACATTCTACCTCTCCTTGCCACCTATGGGTTAATGTAGAGGGCCTTTCTCTGGCCTCACAGTGACCAAATCTTATTCATTCATCCTTTATCTCCTACTCTTGGACAGTAGCCTATTTCTCCTCACCCTCAAATACCTTTGAACACCACCACTTTGCATCTAATAAAGTCTGTCCTGTACTAGGTACTCAATAAATGTTCACAGAATATATCATGTTAATTTCTCTATTAGAAACCCTTAAAACTCATTGCCAAGGATGTTCGTAATTGTTGGTTACTATCTTAATCAGTTTTCTGCTGCTATAATGGAATACCACAGGCTGGGTAATTTATAAAGAAAAATTAATTTCTCACAGTTCTAGAGGCTGGAAAGTCCAAGAGCATGGCATTGCCTCTGGTGAGGACTTTGTGCTGCATCATAACATGGCAGAAGGTTAAGCAAGCTTACGAGAACAAGAGGAGAAATAGAACTGAATTCATCCTTTATCAGGAGCCCACTCCTGAGATAATAGCATTAATCCATTTATGATGGCAGAGCTGTCATGACTGAATTACCTCTTAAAGAAAGCACCTCTTACGCCTGTAATCCCAGCACTTTGGGAGGCTGAGGCAGGCGGATCACGAGGTCAGGGGATCGAGACCATCCTGGCTAACGCGGTGAAACCCCGTCTCTACTAAAAATACAAAAAAATTAGCCAGGCATAGTGGCAGGTGCCTGTAGTCCCAGCTACTCGGGAGGCTGAGACAGAAGAATGGCATGAACCTGGGAGGCGGAGCTTGCAGTGAGTGAAGATCGCACCACTGCACTCCAGCCTGGGTGACACAGCAAGACTCCATCTCAAAAAAAAAAGAAAGAAAAAGAGAAAGCACCTCTTTTTTGTTTTGTTTTGTTTTGAGGCAAGGTCTTGCTATGTTGCCAAGGATGATCTCAAACTCCTGGCCTCAAGTGATCCTCCTACCTCAGCCTTCCAAAGTGCTGGGATTACAGGCATGAGCCTCTGTGCCCAGCTAACAGTACCTCTTAATACTGTTATAATGGCAATTACACTTTTTTTTTGAGTTGGAGTCTCACTCTGTCACCCAGGCTGGAGTGCAATGGTGTGATCTCAGCTCACTGCAACCTCCTCCTCCCAGGTTCAAGCAATTCTCCTGCCTCAGCCTCCGGAGTAGCTGGGACTACAGGCACCCATCACCATGCCCAGCTAATTTTTGTATTTTTAGTAGAGATGGAGTTTCACCATATTGGCCAGGCTGGTTTCGACCTCCTGACCCCGTGATCCGCCCACCTTAGCCTCCCAAAGTGTTGGGATTACAGGCATGAGCCACTGTGTCCGACTGGCAATTACATTTGAACATGAGTTTTGGCAGGAACATTTAAATAATAGCAGTTACTTACTTTTTTAGAAGGCTAACTTTTTAAGGGCAGCATCTTTCTTATTCTTCTCTGTATCCCCAGTGCTACCACACTGGAGTTCAATAAATGTTTGTTGAATTCATGAAGGATGAGGCTTAAATTTCTTAACTTAGCATTCAGGTACTTCCATAATCAGATCCAACTGACTACCTCTCTCCAGTTCAGTCAAACAGTGTGGAATCGGCGGGAAACTCACTGTTTCCAGGACTCTGTAGATTTTGCTTCTATGGTGAGGTTTGCCATTATCATCGGGAAAGCCATCCAGCCACTCTGTGGTTCAGATTCCTCTGCAAAATGAAGGATTGGTCAAGAGTGAAACTCCTCAGACTTTAATGTCTACATACAAAGCACCTAGGTGGGGCGAGGTGGCTCAAGCCTGTAATCCCAGCACTTTGGGAGGCTGAGGTAGGTAGATCACGAGGTCAGGAGAACGAGACCATCCTGGCCAACAGAGGGAAACCTTGTCTCTACTAAAAATACAAAAATCAGCCAGGCGTGGTGGCGGGCGCCTGTAGTCCCAGCTACTCGGGAGGTTGAGGCAGGAGAATGGCGTGAACCTGGAGGTGGAGCTTGCAGTGAGCCGAGATCGTGCCACTGCACTCCAGTCTGGGCGACAGAGCGAGATTCCGTCTCTAAAAAAAACAAAACAAAAAAACAAACAAACAAAAAAAGCACCAAAGACCTTGAACATGCACAATCAGACTGTGATTCTGCATTTCTACAAGCTCCCAGGGGATGCTAATGCGTGAATGTTTGTACCTTTTTGTACCTTTCAAAGATCATGTTGAAATTTAATCCCCAGTGTGGCAGTATTGAGAAGTGGAGCCTTTAAGAGGTGACTGGGCCATGAGGGCTCTGCTTTCATGACGGGTTAATCCATTTCTGGATTCATGGATTCATGAATTAATGGATTATTATGAGAGTAGGACTGGTGGCTTTCTAAGAAAAGGGAGACACCTGAGCTAGCACACTCAGTCCCCTTACCATGAGACATCCTGCACAGCCTTGGGAGTCTGCAGAGAGTCCTCACCAGCAAGAAGGCTCTCACCAGATACGGTCCCTTGACCTTGGACTCCTCAGCCTCCGTAACTATAAGTAATAAATTCCTTTTCTTATAAATTACCCAGTTTCAGGTATTCTGTTTTAAGCAACAGAAAACAGACTAAGACAACTGTTGAAGTAATTATGAAGTTCTGTGTTCTCTGGTCTATTTATTGTCTTTTTCATGACTGATGCTATAAAGTTCTGTATATTGCTTCTCTTTCCTGAGATGCTTTCTCTATTAATTTCCCTCCATATAAATCCAACTCACCTTTTCAAGCTCTTTCTCCTGGGCAAAGCCTTCCATTACTACTCTAGTTCCCCAATTCCCCCATTTTTCTTTATTATATTATAGTACCCATTGCTGGCACTTGGAATGTTAGACTAATCACCTATAACTATTAATTGTTGCTTATCATTATGCATACAAGTAACCAGTTATATATATATTTTTCTTTCCTAGGAGGCTTACCACAGTGCCTCAGGTATAGTAAGTTGCAAGTTTTGTTGAATAAATGAATGAATGAATAACTTACTACAGCACTGGTGCTCCAGAGATATCAAATGTTTCAGTATTTTATAAAATTGTTTTCCAGAACATAGAGGAAACTGCCAATTTGGAATTTCCCCAGCCTATTCAAACGAGGCAGTCCAAGCTAAGCAATAATTTGATCCATTCAAAAGTTAACGATATTAAAAATAAATGTTGATATTAAATTTCAAATTTCTCTTTAGCTTCTGAAACACTGGCATTTGCTACTGCTGTTTTTGTCTCACTTTTCAAAGCCAAATACACACAATATATTATGCATGAGAAATTAGCATCATATTGCATAAAAGATTTGTCCATAGAGTATGATTTATTATTATGTCATGATTTCAACAGCCTGGTCAAACAATCTGCTTTATACTAAATATCATGCTGCATATCAAATAATGAAGTGGACTTTCTGCCTGTTGAAAGACAAAGAATCTTTATTATTGATATAGAGAAGTTGTTTTAATCTTAAAGTTAAAATAAGGAAGTTCTTTGAATATTGCTTAACTCACAACTGTGGGAAATAGAAGCATTTCAGAACCTACCATCCTACTTTGCATTTCTATTGAACAGTTGCTGTTTTAACCAACTTGCAATATTTGTTTTATAAAATACACTTTAACCCTAATATCAATTTATCATTTTTGACAAGAGTAAGTAACTATATTACATATTACCAGATTTTTGATCAGATAAATATTTTGGTTGTAAGTCATTATAATTGAAATTTACTGTAAAATCTCTTGGTAAACTTGTAAAGTATTAGCTCCACAAATGTAAAGCATTATAATCATTACTATGCAAAACATATAATATTTCTGAAAATGCTGGAAAATATAAGCTAAATGAGTACACCTAGTAAAAGTAATGTATCACTTGAATAGGAGCTATAAAGTATAATGAATCTTATTCTTAACAGATTTTAGTCATTTAAATTTGTTTTCTTTAAACTCTAAAGAATTTCTATTCTTAATTTAGTTTATATACCTCTGATGGAAACTTCTCTTCACAAAGTAAAGTGAAAATTCTCAGAAGACAGACATTAATATTCACTTTTAACTATCTTTTAGTTCTCTAGCTTCTGATAAAATATTTATGGAAGGAGGTCATCTTTAGTTCTGGTTTTGCAAAGCTCTCTGTCATCTCTAATCTCAGTTCTTCAGAATAGAGCAACGCAGAATACAGAATTCATAGAGACCAGAAGGGCTGACTCAGGCCTGGCATTTTTATAGAATTCATAGAACCAGAAGATCCTCAGAGATCATCTGTTCCAGTCTCCTTGTTTTACAATTGGGGATGCTGTGGCCTTGAGGTCACCCTGCTCATTAACTTGAACTCTTCTCTTCTTCAGTCCGTAGTTCTTTCCAGCTTGTGAAGTGAGACATGGGAAAACTAGGAATATTAAGAGCATCAGAAAACACAGGTGGATGAAGGAGGTAACAAAGTCTCTTCCAGACGGCCATAAAGCCCTGCCATTTGCAGCTTGCATCTCCACACCTGTCTCAACTCTCAATGGCTGCCATCCTTGAGAGGCTTAAACTTCAACCAGTGACTGGCAATTACTAGACTGTTGATTAGAGAGATGGAATATCTCTAAATGGGTTTTATTATCTGTATCTGTCACAAGATAGCCACACTTTTCAAAAAGGAAAACAAATGTTTACTTTATCCCACAGACTCTTATAGTGTGTGCACTGAATGTTCATTACATGTACTTCCTTCTAACATTTATCAAGCGCTTACTGTGGGCCAGTCAGTAATGCTGTTTGCTTCAACTGCATTGCATAGTCCCCCTTTATCTGCAGGGGATACGTTCCATGACTCCAGTGGGTGCCTGGAACTGCGGATAGTATCCTGAACCCTACATATACTGTTTTATCCTATATCTACAAACCTATGATAAAGTTCAACTTATAAATTAGGCACAGAAATAGATTAACAACAATAACTGATAATAAAATAAAACATAGCAATTATAACAATACACTGTAATAAAAGTTATGTGAATGTAATCTCTCTGTCTCAAAATGTCTTACTGTACTGTATTCACCTATTTTCCTCAACCAGGGTTGACCATGGGTAACTGAAATCAAGGAAAGCAAAACCACAGATAAGGGGCAACTATTGTACTTCATTAAATCTTTATAGCTGGCTGGGCGCGGTGGCTCATGCCTGTAATCCCAGCACTTTGGGAGGCCAAGGCGGGCGGATCACGAGGTCAGGAGATCGAGACCATCTTGGCTAACACGGTGAAACCCCGTCTCTACTAAAAATACAAAAAAATAAGCCAGGCGTGCTGGTGGGCACCTGTAGTCCCACCTACTTGGGAGGCTGAGGCAGGAGAATGGCGTGAACCCAGGAGGAGGAGCTTGCAGTGAGCCGAGATCGCGCCACTGCACTCTAGCCTGGGCAACAGAGCGAGACTCCATCTCAAAAAAAAAAAAAATCTTTATAGCTGAGTGCGGTGGCTCACACCTGTAATCCCAGCACTTTGGGAGGCCGAGGCAGGTGGATCACCTGAAGTCAGGAGTTCGAGCCCAGCCTGGCCAACATGATAAAACCTCGTCTCTACTAAGAATACAAAAAATTAGCCAGGCATGATAGTGGTGCCTGTAATCCCAGCTACTCAGGAGGCTGAGGCAGGAGAATAGCTTGAAACCTGGAGGCGGTGGTTACAGTGAGCCGAGATTGCGCCATTGCACTCCAGCCTGGGAGAGTGAGACTCCATCTCCAAAATAAATAAATACATAAATAAATCTTTATAAACAACACTATTAACTAAATACTATTATTCTTCCATATTTTAAAGGCAATGAAATTGAAGCTTAGGTAAGTTAAGCAATTTGCCCAATGTGCATAGCTAGTAAGCAGCAGAGCTAGAATTAGAGTCCAAGCTGTCTGACATCAGAACCAGACCTCCTCAGCACTATTTCTGTGCTCTGCCTCTGGGGAAAAAAAAAACTGGCCTACCCAAAATAAGAAATTTCCTTATTTAAAAAAAACACATGCACACATACACATATGAAAACTGAAAATATTTGCAAATTATTCTCTAATTGGTGTGTTCTTCTTTTCCTATTATTTGGGAAGAGTAAGTACATAGTCAATACTACTATGAGAAACTTCAGACTAATTCACCAGTATTTTTTTTTTTCTTTGAGGCAGGGTCTTACTCTGTCACCCAGGCTGGAATGAAGTAGTGTGATCTTGGCTCACTGCAGCCTCAACCTCCAGGCTCCAGCAATCCTCCCACTTGGGATTACAGGCATGTGCCACTATGCCTGGTTATTTTTTTTTTTAGTGTTTTGGTAGAGATGGAGTGTCACTATGTTGTCCAGGCTGAGTCATTTTCAATTTCAATTTCAATTTTATTTTTGCAATGCATCATTTTAAAAATATATATACACATATATACATGTATATCTATATACATATGCAACCCTAACTCCCTCACCCAGAATCACTTCTCACAACTAATCACTTTTTTTTTTTTTTTGAGGCAGACTTTTGCTCTTGTTGCCCAGGCTGGAGTGCAATGGTGCAATCTCGGCTCACCGCAACCTCCACCTCCCAGGTTCAAGCGATTCTCCTGCCTCAGCCTCCCAAGTAGCTGGGATTACAGGCATGCACCACGACGCCCGGCTAATTTTCTATTTTTAGTAGAAACAAGGTTTCTCCATGTTGGTCAGGTTGGTCTCGAACTTCCAACTGGTGATCCACCCTCCTTGGCCTCCCAAAGTGCTGGGATTACAGGCGTGAGCCGCTGCGCCTGGCCAAACTAATTACTATTAATGGTCTTGTGTTTCTTTCTAAATGTATTATATGCATATACAGATGTATGCATATTTCCTTTAATATAAATAGCAGCATAATATTTACACTGTTTTGTATCTTTTTACACTTAAAAATAACATAAGTTGGCAAATATTCTGTATCAATACATGTAGAGTTCATTCTTTTCAACAGCTGTAAAATATTCTGTTGGCGAGATACTGGGAAGAAGATGAAATGAAAAGGTAGAAATTTGTTAACAATAATACATAGCATTTCTCAGGCCCTGTTTTCTATACATAAAACTGTAAGACTCCTAACCCCCATGCAAAGCCCATGCATGCGTGTTCTCTCAGCCTACAATGGGGAGATGTTCAGGTGCACTCTCCGATGTGCCAACACACAGAGAGGTTCAAGCTGTGCGGGGCAATCCTTTCCCCATCACGTCTCATAAAAACTTCTGTGTCAAAAGAACTTACTTGGCCGGGTGCAGTGGCTCATGCCTGTAATCCCAGCACTTTGGAAGGCTGAGGTGGGCAGATCACTTCAGGTCAGGAGTTCGAGACCAGCCTGGCCAACATGGTGAAAACTTCTCTTCTAAAGATACAAAAATTAGCCGGGTGTGGTGGCACGTGGCTGTAGTCCCAGCTGCCTGAGGGGCTGGGGCAGTAGAATTGCTTGAACCGGGAGGGGGAGGTTGCAGTGAGCTGAGATCGAGCCACTGCACTCCAGCCTGGGAGACAGAGTGAGACACTGTCTCCAAAAAAAAAAAAAAAGAGAAAAAAAATTACTTAGTTCTTGGTTTCAACATGATACATAAACTCTTCAAATCTGAGTGAGTAGCAACATGCAACATTCAGAATTGGCTTTGTCCTACAGTAACTAAGTGATTCCTTGGAATAAGAATCTTCTTAGAAGGCTCCTGATCTTTCATGCAAATAGACCTCTGGTGGGCCCTCTCTAGCTAACCTCCCAACAGTCCCATTTGGGTCTCAATCCATTTAATGAAACCGTAACCATTGGCTCAAGATGAGTGATTCCAGTCTTCCCTGCCATCCCCTAAATACACACAATGAGGTGCTCCTGTAGAGTAAGCGCACCTCCTGTAAGCCTCATTGCTGTGCGTGGAGAAAAGAGACTTCCATTAATGGACACCAAAGTTGATGTTATTGCTCTCATTTATAGCTGAGGAAAGTGAGGTTAAGTACGAGCTAAGGAAAGAAGTGGGGCTGAAGTATTCATGCAGGGGATAGTTATTAGTCTTCTGTTTCCCCAAACTGCCTCTCCAGGGCTGGAGAACCCCTGTCTATCCACAACCATTCCAAGCACAACCTGTATTCACACTCTTATTAAATTCTAAGTTTCTCATGTACAGCTGTGTGCCTTTGGGCACTATGCATGTTTGATCATTCATTCATTCATTCAATAAATATTCATCCCAGCACTTTGGGAGGCCGAGGCAGGTGGGTCACTTGAGGTCAGGAATTCAGGACTAGCCTGGCCAACATGGCAAAACCCTGTCTCTACTAAAAATACAAAAATTAGCCAGGTGCGGTGGCTCGTGCCTGTAATCCCAGCAGTTTGGGAGGCCAAGGTGGGCAGATCACCTGGGGTCAGGAGTTTGAGACCAGCCTGGCCAACATGGCAAATCCCTGTCTTTATTAAAAATACAAAAATTAGCCAGGCTGGTGGCGGATGCCTGTAATCTCAGCTACTGGGGAGGCTGAAGCAGGAGAATCACTTGAACCTGGGAAGCAGAGGTTACAGTGAGCCAAGATTGCACCACTGTACTCCAGCCTGGGTGACAGAGCAGACTCCATCTCAAAAATAAATAAATAAGGCTGGGCATGGTGGCTCATGCCTGTAATCCCAGCACTTTGGGAGGCCAAGGCAGGCAGATCACCTGAGGTCGGGAGTTCGAGACCAGCCTGACCAACATAGAGACGCTCTGTCTCTACTAAAAATATAAAATCAGCCAGGTGTGGTGGTACATGCCTGTAACCCCAGCTACCCAGGAGGCTGGGGAAGGAGAATCGCTTGAACCTGGGAGGTGGAGGTTGCAGTGTGCCGAGATCATACCATTGCACTCCAACCTGGGCAAGAAGAGTGAAACTCCATCTTAAAAATATATATAAATAAATATAAATAAATAAATAAATAAATATTTACTGAGTCCTGGCCATTGAGCCCAGGCATGCTTGCTCCTGGGGCTTTGTCCCAAAAGAGGCACAACTTGAAGCTTTCAACATGTAAACAGGTAGGTAAGTAAGATATATACAGATAGCAGTAAATTATCTGGAGGAGAGGAAGGGTAAGGTGATAAAGTGTAACTAGGAAGAAGAGGCTGTTTTAGATAGAAGGGCCAGGAAAGGGCTCAAAGAAGGTAACATTCCAGCTGAAGCCTGAAGTGTGGGAGGTAAGAAGGAACCAGTCATGCAAAGACTGAGGATAAGCATATAGGCACAGTGGAGAGCAGCTGTTGGACCTGTTCGGCTCATTTCAGCATAGCACAATGTGTCACTCAAAATATACCTCTCAAATAAAAATGAATCCACTTTGCTTTGCCAAGGGCTAAAACATATTTTAAGACCAAGTATTACCATAAAATTTTACTTGAAATATACTGAAATAGGCCGGGCGCAGTGGCTCATGCCTCACGCCTGTAATTCCAGCACTTTGGGAGGCGAGGCAGGTGGATCACCTGAGCTCAGGAGTTCAAGACCAGCCTGACCAACATAGCAAAACCCCATCCCTACTAAAAATAACAAAAATTAGCCAAGCGTGGTGGCACACACCTGTAATCCCAGCTACATGGGAGGCTGAAGCAGGAGAATTGCTTGAACCTGGGAGGCAGAGGTTGCAGTGAGCTGAAATTGTGCCTGGGCAACAAGAGTAAAACTCTGTCTCAAAAAAAAAAAAAAAAAAACTATTAAAATAGTTTATATTATTACATGTATTTATTTATTTATGTATTTTGAGATGCAATTTTGCTCTTTGTTGCCCAGGCTAGAATACAATGGCGCGATCTTGGCTCCCTGCAACCTCCACCTCCTGCCTCCCGAGTTCAAGTGATTCTCCTGCCTCAGCCTCCCAAGTAGCTAGGATTACAGGTGTGCACCACCACACCCAGCTAATTTTACATTTTTAGTAGAGATGGGGTTTCACCATGTTGGTCAGGCTGGTCTCGAACTCCTGACCTCAAGTGATCCACCCGCCTAGGCCTCCCAAAGTGTTGGGATTACAGGTGTGAGCCACCGTGCCCAGCATTACATTATTTTAATAAATTTTTAAATGTGTATTATAATGATGACCTTGGCTAGGCAAGATGGCTCACACCTATAATTCCAAGCACTTTGGGAGACCTAGACATGCAGATCGCTTGACCCCAGGAATTGAAGACTGGCCTGGGCAATATGGCAAAACACCATTTCTATAAAAAATTTTTTAAAAAATCATTAAAAAAATACATATGTAAGTGATGTTCTCTATTTGATATTGACTGAGTCAGCATAATATATTCTTTCAAGATCCTATGATGTGTTGAACTCTGTGTGATAAAATAGTGATGCAAAGAAAGTTTATTTAAAAATGAATGCTGGGGCCAGGCACGATGGCTGACGCCTGTAATCCCAGCACATAGGGAGGCCAAGGCAAACGGATCACTTGAGGTCAAGAGTTTGAGACCAGCCTGGGCAACATGGTAAAACCCCATCTCTACTAAAACTACAAAAATTATCCAGGCATGGTGGTGCATGCCTGTAATATCAGCTACTCGGGAGGCTGAGGTAGGAGAATAGCTTGAACCCGGAAGGCAGAGGTTGCAGTGAGCCAAGAGCGTGCCACTGCACTGCAGCCTGGGTGACAGACTGAGACTCTGTCTCAAAAAAAAAAATTTTTTTTAATGAATACTGGGTTGAGAATCAAAGACCAAGGCTCTAGTACCAGGTTCTCTCTCTCTCTTTTTCTTTTTTTTTTTTTTGAGACTGAGTCTTGCTTTGTTGGCCAGGTTGGAGTGCAGTGGCATGATCCCAGCTCACTGCAACTTTCACCTCCCAGGTACATGAGATTCTCCTGCCTCAGCCTCCCGAATAGCTGGGATTACAGGCACCTGCCACCATGCCCTGCTAATTTTTGTATTTTTAGTAGAGATGAGGTTTCACCATCTTGGCCAGGCTAGTCTTGAACTCCTGACCACAAGTGATCGCCCACCTTGGCCTCCCAAAGTGTTGGGATTATAGGTGTGAGCCACCATGCTAGGCCCCAGATTCTCTTTTAAAACAGCTTTACGTTTTGGGACCAGCCAGTTAACCTAATCTTAGGCAACTTAGTTTTCCCTTTTGAGCAGCATCAACAGCTTGGGATAGATCAGTGAGATTTTTCAAACAGTTCTATGATGCCTTTGGAGGGCCAGATGTGAGGCGCAGTCTCAGTTACCTTCCCCACTACGGTAGTTTTCCTGTGGTTTATATGTTAACATTCCATGTGACAGTCTGTTGTAGGAATACGTTCCACTGGTTGAAAAAGAAAAAGATTTGAAAACCACTGGATCCCCAAATTTCCTTCTGTAATACAAGATGTGGATATAATTGTGAATAATTGTTTTCTCTTTTCTTAGAATTCCTTACAAACTATATGTGTACATCATGTTTGAGACAACTCAAGAATAATATGAAATATGGGAGCTAAGCTATGAGGATGCAAAGGCATAAGAATGATATAATGGACTTTGGGGGCTACACATTGAGTACAGTGTACACTCCTCGGGTGACGGGTGCACCAAAATCTCAGAGATTACCACTAGAGAACTCATCCATGTAACCAAAATCCACCTATTCCCCAAAAACTATTGAAATAAGAATAGTTAAAAAAATAATAATTTCATTGACCAGCAAAAGAAAAGAATAACATGAAATAAAGTGAATTGGCTGGGCACGGTGGCTCATGCCTGTAATCCTAGCACTTTGGGAGGCTGAGGCGGATGGATGACCTGAGATCAGGAGTTCGGGACTAGCCTGGCCAACATAGTGAAACCCCATCTCTACTAAAAATACAAAAAGTTAGCCAGGCGTGAGGGTGGGCACCTGCAATCCAGCTGCTTGGGAGGCTGAGGTGGGAGAATCGCTTGAACCCAGGAGGTGGAGGTTGCGGTGAGCTGAGATGGCACCACTGCACTCCAGCCTGGGAAACAAGAGCGAAATTCTGTCTCAAAATAAATAAATAAATAAATAAATAAATAAATAAAGTGAATTACTTCACTTGAATGAATGCAGAAAATATATTTACTTTTAATATAAATATGACATTTTCCTCCAATAATACAGAACATTAAACAAAGTTCCTTGCCCTTTCAATAAAAAAAAATATATTTAATTGTTTCTGATTTAAATTCTCCTTGTTCTATCAGAATTGTTGAGAATAGTCTACACACATTCGAATGGACTTCTTTTCTCCTTTCAAAATACTGACAATCTTTAACAATAAGGAAGGAAATGCCAATCTGGCAAAATGTGGGATGTGAAAATGGTGCTATGGGCATGAGAAAACTCCTCCTATTAAGTTAGCAAGTTTCGAGTCCTTTACAAAAAGAAGAACTGACTTATTAATACCAGCTTTGCTTAGTCATGTCATTTTTTAAAAGTTATTTTGCTGTTATGTATTGACTTTTTCACTGGCATCAACGTGGGAATCAATGTCACATGAATTCATGTTCATGCTAATTTTTTCTTGTTCTTTTTGTCTTTAACAGCTATCTGAGGTATAAGACGTTATGGATCTGGTAGCAAAGACTTTCAGTCATTCAAAAAAATTCACACTCCTTTCTGCTCTTGTTTGAAGTACTTAGACTATGCTTCTTTCTTTAGAGTCTGCAAGACCATTGTTGCATGTTATAGTGCTTCATAACAGGTAGTGAACTTATTTGGTAACGAACATGTCAGGCACTCATTATTATCCCCTGAAAACACTGTGCAGTAAAGTTATTTTTCCTTGACTTTTCTTTTAATTAAAAAAAATTTTTTTCTGAAACGGGTCTTGTTCTGTCACCCAGGCTGGAGTGCAGTGCCTCAATCACAGCTCACTGCAGCTTGACTTCCTGGGCTCCAGCAATCCTCCTACCTCAGCCTCCTGAGTAGCTGGGACCACAAGCGCGAGCCACACACACCTGGTTAATTTTTGTATTTTTTGTAGAGACGGGTTTTTACCATGTTGCCCAGGCTGGTCTCAAACTCCTGAGTTCTATGACACTGTGTCCGGCTTGATCTTTCATTTTGGGTAGTCTCCTTGGCCTGGCAGCCAGGGTCTTCCTAGGGCATCCCTATTTCTGGACCCCAACCGAAGTCTGCATTCTCTGGCCAAGTCCCTCAAGCTCCAGGTCTTTCTGAACTCCTTCCTTAGCGTCCAGTGACTTCAACATGAGCAAAACTGTCTCAAAAAAAAAAAAAAAAAAAAAGAAAAGACAAAGAAAAAAAGAAATTCACACTCAAGTATTAGATAAGAATGCCCAGGCGCGGTGGCTCACGCCTGTAATCCCAGCACTTTGGGAGGATGAGGCGGGTGGATCACGAGGTCAGGAGATCGAGCCCATCCTGGCTAACATGGTGAAACCCTGTCTCTACTAAAAATACAAAAAAATTAGCCAGGCGTGGTGACGGGCGCCTGTAGTCCCAGCTACTCAGGAGGCTGAGGCAGGAGAATGGCGTGAACCCGGCAGGCAGAGCTTGCAGTGAGCCAAGATCGCGCCACTGCACTCCAGCCTGAGCGACAGAGCGAGACTCTGTCTCAAAAAAAAAAAAAAAAAGTATTAGACAGGAAAAAAAAAAGTGGTATTGTTTCCAAGTAAACACATTCATTGTCATTCAATAGTTTTCTGAAGAGTTATGAATACCATGGGATTTCAGGTAGTTAGAAGGAGAGAGGTTATCCCATTACCAGCTTTCTTAGCATTCTTTTCAAATGCCACCACAGAGAGGGCCATCTTTGCTAAGTGAATGTAAGCTGCCTTTTTCTTATTTAATGAAACTTGCTTACTCATAGCTCACAAAGTTCCTCTGAAGATGATTAGTAAGCAATATTTCAAAGTTTCAGCAAAAACATTGAAGGAGGCTACCCATGACTATTGGATTTACATTAGCAGTATGAAAAGAAGTCACATTGCCGTATCAGCTAGCCAATGTTTCTGCTAAATTGTTTTTTCCATTAAAAAACTGCTTACACACATAAAGAGAAAGAGGACTTCACAAAGAAATATAGAATATTAGAGCTGGAAGGGAGCTTTATGATTATCTAAGCCAATGTACTTGTACAGAAAAAAATGAGGCTATTAAGTTACCAAAGATCATCCAGCTGGTGGTAGATCTCATTTCTCAGCTACAGGCTCTCATAGCACCCTGGTTCCCTCTTTTCTTTAGAGCATGACACCAGTAACACTTTTCAAAAAATTAACACATAATAGTTGTACATATTTTGGGGGTGCATGTGATATTTTTATACATATGTACAATGTGTAATGATCAAATCAGAGTGATTGGGGTATTCATCTCCTCAAACATTTATTCTTTCTTTATGTTGGAAACATTCCAATTCTTCTCTTCTAGCTATTTTGAAATATATAATATATTGCTGTTAACTATAGTCACCCTACTGTACTATCAAACATGAGATCTTGTTCCTTCTAACTGTGCTTTTGTACCCATTCACTAATCTCTCTTTCTTGTCCCCTGCCCCACTTCTCTTGCCAGCCTCTGGTAACCACTAATCAACTCTCTACCTCTATGAGATCCACTTTTTAAGCTCCCACATATGAGTGAGATCATGTGGTATTTGTCATACTGTGCCTGGCTCATTTCACTTAACATAATAACCTCCAGTTCCATCCATGTTGCTGCATTTTACAGGATTTTAATCTTACGTATGGCTGAATAATATTTCATTATATATGTACCATATTTTCTTTAACTATTTATCCATTGGTGGACACTTAGGCTGATTCCACATCTTGGCTATTGTAAATGGTGCTGCAATAAACATGGGAGTGCAGATAATTCTTCTATACTGTGATTTCCTTTCTTTTGGATATATACCCAGCAATGGGATTGCTACATGATATGGTAGTTCTATTTTTAGTTTTTTGAGGAACTGCCATACTGTTCTGCATAGTGGTTGTATTAATTTACAATCCCACCAACAGTGCACAAGCATTTTCCTTTCTCCACATCCTCATCAGCATCCATTATTTTTTGTCTTTTTGGTTATAGCCATTTTAACTGGAATGAGATAATATCTCAGTGTGGTTTTGATTTGCATTTCTTTGATGATTAGTGATGTTGAGCATTTTTTCACATATACTTGTAAGCCATTTGTCTTCTTTTTGAGAAATGTCTGTTCAGATATTTTGTTCATTTTAAAATCAGATTATCCTTTTTTTGCTATTTGGTTGTTTGAGTTCCTTATATATTTTGGCTATTAATCTCTTGTGACTGGTTTGCAAATACTTTCTCCCATTCTGTAAACTATCTCTTCACTTTGTTGATTGTTTGCTTTGCTGTGCAGAAGCTTTTTAGCTTGATGTAATCCCATTTGTCTATTTTTGTTTTTGTTGCCTGTGCTTTTGATGTCTTACCTAAAAAGCCTTTGCCCAGACCAATGTCCTGAAGCATTTCCCAATGTTTTCTTCTAGTAGTTGCATAGTTTCAGGTCTTAGATTTAAGTCTGTAATCCATTTTGATTTGATTCTTATATATGGTGAGAGATAGGGGTCTAGCTTCATTCTTCTGCATAGGGTTATCCTATGCAGTTTTCCCATCACCATTTATTAAAGAGGCTGTCCTTTTCCCAACGTATCTTATTGGTGCCTCTGTCAAAAATGAGTTGGCTGTAAATTTGTGGTTTTGTATCTGAGTTCTCTATTGTGTTCTGTCCGTCTATGTGTCCGTTTTTATGCCAGTGATACATCCACTTGTCATTATTTTATTAATGCCTATCTCCCCCACTAGACTATTCCTTCTTGATTGCAAGAACCCTGTCTTGGCCAGGCGCAGTGGCTCACACTAGTAATCCCAGCACTTTGGGAGGCCGAGGCAGGTGGGTCACTTGAGGTTAGGAGTTCGAGACCAGCCTGGCCAATATGGTGAAATCCCATCTCTACTAAAAATATAAAAATTAGTCAGGCACAGTGGCATGCACCTGTAGTCTCAGCTACTCAGGAGACTGAGGCAGGAGAATCGCTTGAACTCGGGAGGCGGAGGTTGCAGTGAGCTGAGATCAAGCCACTGCACTCCAGTCTAGGCTAGAGAGGGAGATTCTGTCTCGAAAAAACAAAAAGAAAACAACAACAAAAACCCTGTCTAGTTTTCCTTGATGTTTGACAGTACAGTGTCAGATATGTAGTCAGTGCTCAGTAAATATGTGTTGAATGAGTATCAGGAAACACAGAATAAACTATCAATAAACTATCAATAAGCATACAATCAATAGTATACTTAGACTGGGCATGGTGGCTCTCATCTGTAATCCCAGCACTTTGGGAGGCTGAGGTGGGAGGATCGTTTGGGCCTAGGAGTTCAAGATCAGCCTAGGCCACATAGTAAGACCCCATCTCTGCAAAAATTTTATTTATTTATTTATTTATATTTTTTGAGATGGAGTTTTGCTTTTGTTGCCCAGGCTGGAGTGCAGTGGCGCAATCTTGGCTCACTGCAACCTCCGCCTCCTGGGTTCAAGCGATTCTCCTGCTTCAGCCTCCCAAGTAGCTGGGACTACAGGCATGCGCCACCACGCCCAGCTAATTTTGTATTTTTATTAGAGATGGAGTTTCACCATGTTGGCCAGCCTGGTCTCGAACTCCTGACCTCATGTGATCCATCCACCTCGGCCTCCCAAAGTGCTGGGATTACAGGTATGAGCCACCAAGCCCAGCCTTATTTATTTATTTTATTTATTTTTTTGAGATGGAGTCTTGCTCTGTCGCCCAGGCTGGCATGCAGTGGCGCAGGGTCTCAGCTCACTGCAACCTCTGCCTCCTCAAGTGAGTCTCCTGCCTTAACCTTCCGAGTAGCTGGGATTACAGGCACCCACCATGATGCCCGGCTAATTTTGTATTTTTAGTAGAGATGGGTTTTTGTGATGTTAGCCAGGCTGGTCTCAAACTCCTGATCTCAAGTGATCCGCCTGCCTCGGCCTCCCAAAGTGCTGAAATTACTGGTGCAAGCCATTGCGTCTGGTCCCCCAATGTTTTTTTTTTTTAATTAACCAGGTGTGGTAGCACGCGCCTATAGTCCCAGCTACTCGGGAGGCTGAGGTGAGAGGATCATTTGAGCCCAGGAGGTTGAGGCTGCAGTGAGCTGTGATTGCACCACTGCACTATAGCCTGAACTATAGAGCGAGACCCCCTCAAAAAAAAAAAAAGAAAAGAAAGAAAAAGAAAAAAGAAAAACAACAATAAAAAGTCGTATATTTAGTCTGTGGAATAATTGCCAAACTATCATTCACATCTTATACGGACATGCTACTTAAATTAGTCCAGGATACGTTAGATTCTACTACAGTAAAATATAAACCTTGAAATGTCTGTGGCTGGAGACAATAAGATTTACTTTTTTTTTTTTTTTTAGAGAGAGTCTCGCTCTGCTGCTCAGGCTGGAGTGCAATGGCGCAATCTCAGCTCACTGCAACCTCCACCTCCTGGGTTCGAGTGACTCTCCTGCCTCAGCCTCCTGAGTAGCTGGGATTATAGGCATGAGTCACCACGACCGGCTAATTTTTGTATTTTTAGTAGAGACGGGGTTTCACCGTGTTGGCCAGGCTCAATTTCTAATCTCGTGATCCGCCCGCCTCAGCCTCCCAAAGTGCTGGGATTACAGGCGTGAGCCACCGCGCCTGGCCAAGATTTACTTCTTATTCATCGAAATTCTATATGTGACAGGCAACCTATCTTCATCTTGTAGCTACTTCTCCTGGAGCATGCATCCTCCAAGGTCCCTGTAGCAGGGGAAGTTCCAGATACAGGCAGCATATGGCACTACCACCTTTAGTCTTTTGGCCAGAATGAATCATATGGCCCTATCCCAACGGCAAAAGAGGCTGACAAAGTCTTAGGGAGAACAAGCCGTCTCTGCTTGATCTTGTATGTATTAATTATAATAATAGGCCGGGTGCGGTGGCTCAC
This sequence comes from Pongo pygmaeus, assembly GCF_028885625.2. NCBI lineage: Eukaryota > Metazoa > Chordata > Mammalia > Primates > Hominidae > Pongo > Pongo pygmaeus. The sequence goes on from NC_072383.2 coordinate 99,937,796, forward strand.
GCCTGTAATCTCAGCACTTTGGGAGGCTGAGATGGGTGGATCATGAGGTCAAGAGATGGAGACCATCCTGGCCAACATGGTGAAACCCTGTCTCTACTAAAAAACACAAAAATTAGCTGGGCGTGGTGGCGCATGCCTGTAGTCCCAGCTACTTGGGAGGCTGAGGCAGGAAAATTACTTGAACCTGGGAGGTGGAGGTTGCAGTGAGCTGAGATCGCGCCACTGCACTCTAGCCTGGTGACAGAGTGAGACTCTGTCTCAAAAAAATAAAAATAAAAAAAGAAAAAGAAAATTGTAATAATAACAATCATGCCCCTAGTGGTCTAGTGGCTAGGATTTTTAAAAAAAAAAATCTTGAATATTTATTGAGCACTTACTTTGTGCCAGGCCAAGTGCTGGGTGCTTTATTACATTAATTGCTTCATTTAACACTATTACAAGCAAATGAGCTGCAGGGACTCTCATTACAATCAGTTTCCAAATGAGGAAACTACAGAATTAGTTAATTGTTCAAGGTTACTACTGATAAATGAGATCAGGGGTTTGAACTACTATGTGTCAGGCACTCTAGCCTGTGCCCTTAGCCACTCTGACTTAATATCTTCTATGTGTTTCAATGGTGGAAGCTTTTGAAGAACACCAGATTGGTTTTTAATAACACAAATAGAAGATAGGAAAGAATTATAAAATCCATTTGTTGTGGGGTATTGTGGTTCACGCCTGTAATCTTAGCACCTTGGGAGGCCCAGACAGGTGGACTGCTTGAGCTCAGGAGTTTGAGACCAGCCTGGGCAACATGGCAAAACCCCGTCTCTACTAAAAAATACAAAACTTAGCTGGGTGTGGTGGTGCACGTCTGTGGTCCCAGCTACTTGGAAGGCTGAGGTGGGAGAATGGCTTGAGCCTGGGAGGCGGAGGTTGGTTGCAGTGAGCCGAGATCACAACACTGCACTCCAACCTAGGTGACAGAGTGACAGAGTGAGACCCCATCTCAAAAAAAAAAAAAAAAAAAAAAAATCCATGTTTGTAACTAACATCAATTTAGCTACTCAGCTCAAGAAGCGTCTGTCATTAACATCACCAATAGTGAAGAAAGCTGAGATCATATATGCCTCCTGATATAATGCACTGAGGACACAACATTTCATGTAGCATTTCTGCCCAAAGTGCCTGATCAGAACCTAATCATGAGGAAACCCAAATTGAGGGACGGTCTATGAAAGAACTAGCCTGCAGTCTTCAAAATGTCAACGATGCCATGCGCCATGGCATGCAACTGTAGTCCTAACTACTTTGGAGGCTGAAGCAGGAGGATTGCTTCAGTCCAAGAGTTCAAGACCAGACTGAACAACATAGCAAGACCCTGTCTTAAAAAACAAAAAAAAAGTTACCTGTAATCCTAGCAATTTGAGAGGCCGAGGCAAGAGGACCACTTGAGATCAGGAGTTCCAGACCAGCCTGGGCAACATGGCAAAACCCCATCTCTACAAAAAAAAAAAAAAAAAAAAAAAAATTTTTAAAAAGAGTTAATGCTGTGAAGGACAAAGAAAGACTGAGGAACTCCTCCAGATTTAAAGGGATGAAATGGAACCACCACAAAGTGCAATGTATGGTCTTGAATTGGATCCTGGCAAGAAGGGGGTCAAAAGTGCTATAAAGGACATATCGGGGGTAATTGGTGATATTCTAACATGAACATTATATTAGGCAACTATTATAACAATAATAAACTCCTCAAATGTGATCATGATGCAGTAGTGATATATATCATCAAAACAGACATATTTAGACATGAAGTCATAAACCTGGCTATTCCGAAGGTAGTGAGTGACCTCAATTGATTGTTCGCAATCAAAGATTGAAATCCTTATTCTCCTCTTTTCCCCTTCTCAGTACTGCACTTGACTAGTCTTAAAAAGATAAATAAACATAATAAATAGGCTGGGCACGGTGGCTCACACATGTAATCCCCACATTTTGGGAGGCCGAGGCGGGAGGATCGCTTGAGCCCAGGAGTTCAAGAACAGCCTGGGAAACATGGCAAAATCCCATCTCTACAAAAAATACAAAAATTAGCCAGGCATGGTGGCACACACCTATAGTTCCAGCTACTCAAGGGACTGAGGCAAGAGGATCATTTGAGCCTGGGAGGTCGAGGCTGCGGTGAGCCAAGATCACACCACCACACTCCAGCCTGGGCCACAGAGCGAGACCCTGTCTTTAAAATAAATACATAAATAAATAACATAAACTTTAGATACTTGATTTCAAGTTTCATAACTTTATAACTTCAGAATATTGCATAGGCAAAGAATAATGATGAAGAAATAAAATAATTTATATACCAGGAGAAATACTAATTGAAGCATAGATAGATTTTCAATTTCCCATGGATTTCTTTAATCCTGTCAGCCATTGTCATTTTTAGAAGAGGATGAAAAGCTTTCTTTTTTTAATTTTTAGAATTTTATTTATTTATTTATTTTTACTTTTAGTATTTATTTATTTATTTATTTTTGAGATGGAGTTTCTCTCTTTTTTCCCAGGCTGAGTGCAATGGCATGATCTCGGCTCACTGCAACTTCCACCTCCTGGCTTCAAGTGATTCTCCTGCCTCAGCCTCCCAAGTAGCTGGGATTACAGGCGTGTGCTACCATGCCCAGCTAATTTTGTATTTTTAGTAGAGACGGGGTTTCACCATGTTGGCCACGCTGGCCTCAAACTCCTGATCTCAGGTGATCCACCCACCTCAGCCTCCCAAAGTGCTAGGATTATGGGTGTGAGCCACCTTGCCTGGCCTAATTTTTAGAATTTTAAAATTTAAAATTTTTATTTATTTATTTATTTCATAAACACAGTAAATAACACTGTTTAGGTGTTGTTTGGTTTTTCTCAGTCATGTATAGCATATAGGTATTGTACATATTTTGTTAAATTTATCCTTGAGTATTTCATTTCGATGCTATCATGAGTGATATTTTAATATATGTATATTTATTTAATTCAATAACTTTTGTGTACAAGCAGTTTCTGGTTACACTGATGAATTGTATAGTTGTAAAGTCTGATTTTAGTGCACGTATTACCCAAGTAGTATACATTGTACCCAATATGCAGTTTTTTTAATCCGTCACCCCTCTTCTACACTCCCCCTTCTGAGTTTCCAAAGTCCATTATATCACTCAGTATGCCTTTGTATACCCATAGCTTAGCTCCCACTTATAAATGAGAATATGCAGTATTTGGTTTTCCATTCCTGAGTTACTTCACTTAGAATAATGGCCTCCAGCTCCAACCACGTTGCTGCAAAAGACATTATTCGGTTCTTTTTATGACTGAGTAGTATCCATGGTGTATATATACCACATTTTCTTTGTCCACTCATTGGTTGATGGGCACCAATCAACCAATTGGTTGGTTGCATATCTTTGCAGTTGTGAATTCTGCAGCAATAAACATGCATGTGCAGGTGTCTTTTTGATATAATGACTTATTTTCCTTTGGGTAGATACCTAGTAGTGGGATTGCTGGATCGAATGGTAGATCTTTAAGAAATCTCCATACTAGACATTAAAAGATCAGCCGTTGTCAGGAGTTGTGGGAGGGGAGGGAGGGATGAATAGGTGGAACACAGAGGATTTTTCGGGCAGTGAAAATATTCTGTGTAATACTATAAAGATGGATTACATGTCATTATAAATTTGTCCAAACCCATAGAATGTACAACACTGAGAGTGAACTTTAATGTAAACCATGGACTCTGGGTAATTACAATGTGTCAATGTAGGTTTGTCAATTGTAACAAATGTACAGGTGGGGGATGTTGAGAGCGGGGAGGCTGTGCATGTGGCAGTGAGGGAGCAGGGTATATGAGAAATCTCTGTAGCTTTCTCTCAATTTTGCTGTGAACCTAAAACTGTCATAAAAATAGTCTTTAATAAAATTTAAATAAAAAAGAACTCTCCATACTGTTTTCCACAGAGGTTGTACAAATTTACATTCTCACAAGCAACGTATAAGCACTCCCTTTTCACCACATCCACAGTCAAATCTATTGTTTTTTGACTTTTTAATAATGGCAATTCTGGGTCAGGTGCAGTGGCTCATGCCTGTAATCCCAGCACTTTGGGAGGCCTAGGTGGGTGGATTGCTTGCGTCCAGTTCAAAACTAGCCTGGGCAACAATGGGAAACCCCATTTCTACAAAAAATACCAACAACAACAACAAAAAATTAGCAGGGCGTGGTGGTGCATGCCTATGGTCCCAGCTACTCAAGAAGCTGAGGTGGGAGGATTGCTTCAACCCAGGAGGAGAGGTTGCAGTGAGCCAAGATTGTGCCACTACACTCCAACCTGGGTGATAGAGCGATACCCTGTCTCAAAAAACAAAACAAAACAACGACAGCAACGAAACAAAACTCAGTTCTGGCTGGGGTAAGGTGGTATTTCATTGTGGTTTTAATTTGCATTTCCCTGATGATTAGTGATATCGGGCATTTTTTCATATATTTTTGGCTATTTGTCTATATTTTTTTTTTGAGAAGTGTCTATTCATGTCATTTGCCTACTTTTTGATGAGATAATTTGTTTTTTTCTTGATGATTTGTTTGAGTTTCTTGTAGATTCTGGATATTACCTCTTCGTGGGATGCATAATTTGCAAATATTTTCTCCCACTTTGTAGGTTGTCTGTTTACTCTGATGATTATTTCTTTTGCCGTGCAAGAAGCTTTTTAGTTTAATTCGGTCCCATTTTTGGTTTTGTTGCATTAGCTTTTGGGGTCTTAGTCATAAATTCTTTATGTAGGCCAATGTCCCGAAGAGTTTTTCCTAGGTTTTTGACTAGAATTTTTATGGTTTCAGGTTTTAGATTTAAATCTTAAATTCATCTGGAGTTGACTTTTGTATATGGATCCTTATGGAGACAGGGATTCAGTTTCACTCTTCAGCAGGTGGCTATCCAGTTTTACCTGCACCATTTATTGAATATTGTCCTTTCCCCAGTTTATGTTTTTGTATGTTTTGTTGAACACTAGTTGGTTGTAAGTATTTGGTTTTATCTCTGGAGCCTCTATTCTGTTCCTTTGATCTATGTATCTACATTTATACTAGTACCATGATGTTTTGGTAACTATAGCCTTGTAGCATACTTTGAATTCAGGTAATGTGATGCCTCCAGATTTTTTTCTTTTGCTTAAGATTGCTTTGTCTACTTGAGCTCTTTTTTGGTTCCATATTAATTTTTGGATTGTTTTTTCTAATTCTGTGAAAAATGATGTTTGTATTTTAATAAGAATTGCACTTCTTGATAAAAACCCATCTCTATTAAAAATATAAAAATTAGGCTAGGTGCGGTGGCTCATGCCTGTAATCTCAGCATTCTGGGAGGCTGAGGTGGGCAGATCATGAGGTCAGGAGTTCGAGGCCAGCTTGTCCACATAGTGAAACCTTGTCTCTACTAAAAATAAAAATAAAAAATTAGCCAGGCATGGTGGTGCATGCCTGCAGTTCCAGTTACTTGGGAGGCTGAGGCAGGAGAATTGCTTGAACCTGGGAGGAGGAGGTTGTGGTGAGCCAAGATCATGCCACTGTACTCCAGCCTGGGCAACAGAGCAAGACTCCATCTCAAAAAAAAAAAAAATTAACTAGGCGTGATGGTGGGTGCCTGTAATCCCAGTTACTCAGGAGGCTGAGATAGAAGAATCACTTGAACCCAGGAGCTGGAGGTTGCAGTGAGCCAATATGGCACCATTGCACTTCCGCCTGGGCAACGATAGAGAAATTCCATCTCGAAAAAAAGAAAGAAAAAAAGAAAGAAGAATTGCATTGAATCTGTAGATTTCTTTGGGAAATATGGTCATTTTCACAATGTTGAGTCTTCTTCCAGTTCATAAGAATAGGACATATCTCCATCTGTTTGTACCATCTATGATTTCTTTCAGCAGTGTTTTGTAGTTCTCCTTTTAGAGATCTTTCACCTCCTTGGTTAAAAGAGATCCTTTCACCTCCTTGGTTAAGTACATCGCTAGGTATTTGTTTTGTTTGTTTATTTTTTTTTTGCAGCTATTTTACTTTTTTTTTTGAATCAACAAAAGCAGAGATTTATTGAAAATGAAAAGTACACTCCACAGGGTGGGAGCAGGTCCTAGCAAGTAGCTCAGGAGCCACTATTATTATTATTATTATTTTTATAGAGACAAGGTCTCGCTATGTTGACCAGACTGGTCTCAAACTCCTGCCCTTTCACCTCCTTGGTTAAAAGAGATCCTTTCACCTCCTTGGTTAAGTACATTCCTAGTTATTTTTTGTTTGTTTGTTTTTTTTTTTTGCAGCCATTTTATTTTATTTTATTTTATTTTTTTGCAGCTATTTTATTATTTTTTTATAGAGATGGAGTCTTGCTATGTTGACCAGGCTGGTCTTGAACTCCTGGCCTCAAGTGATCCTCCTATCTCAGCCTCCCAAAGTGTGAGGATTACAGGTTTCAGCAACCACACCCTGCCTTTTGCAGCTATTTTTAAAGGGATTGAGTTCTTGATTTGATTTTCAGCTTTGTTGTTGTTGATACATAGCGGTGCTACTGATTTGTGTACATTGCATTGATTTTCTTTCTTTTTCTTTTTTTCTTTTTTTCTTTTTTTGGAGATGGAGTCTCTCTCTGTTGCCCAGGTTGGAGTGCAGTGGTACAATCTCGGCTCACTGCAACCTCTGCCTCCCGGGTTCAAGCAATTCTCCTGCCTCAGCCTCCCGAGTAGCTGGGATCACAGGCACGCACAACCATACCTGGATAATTTTTGTATTTGTTTTTTTTAGTAGAGATGGGGTTTCACCATGTTGACCAAGCTGGTCTGGAACTCCTGACCTCAGGCAATCCATCTGCCTCAGCCTCCCAAAGTGCTGGGATTACAGGTATGAGCCACTTCACCTGACATGTAGATTGATTTTGTACCCTGAGAGTTTACTGAATTCATTTATCAAATATAGGAGTCTTTTGGAGGAGTCTTTAAGATTTTCTAGGTATATGATTGTATCATTGGCAAAAAGATAGTTTGACTTCCTTTTCCAATTTGGATGCCATTTATTTTTTTTCTTACCTGATTGCTCTGGCTAAGAATTCCTATTTATTTATTACTTTAGTTTTCAGAAAACCATAGGTAAAAAGCTAACTTTCAAATTTCTCTTTTTTTGCAGGCATGCTTCTTTTTCTTTCTCTCTTTCTTTTTTTTTTTTTTTTTTTTGAGATGGAGTCTCGCTTTGTTGTCCAGGCTGGAGTGCAATGGCATGATCTCAACTCACCACAACCTCCACCTCCTGGGTTCAAGTGATTCTCCTGCCTCAGCCTCCTGGGCTGGGATTACCAGCGCCCGCCACCATGCCTGGCTAATTTTTGTACTTTTGGTAGAGATAGGGTTTCACCATGTTGGCCAGGCTGGTCTCGAACTCCTGACCTCAGGTGATCCACCACCTTTGGCCTCCCAAAGTGCTGGGATTACAGGTGAGCCACTGCGCCCTGCCACAGGCAGGCTTCTTTTGCAGACCAATATAGAAAACACAGAATACAGCCACATGTGGTGGTTTACGTCTGTAATCCTAACACTGTGGAATGCAGAGGCAGGTGGATCACCTGAGATCAGGAGTTCGAGACCAGCCTGGCCAACGTGGTGAAACCCCATCTCTACTAAAAATACAAAAATTAGCCGGGCATGGTGGTGCATGACTGTAGTCCCAGCTACTCGGGAGGCTGAGGCAGGAGAATAACTTGAACCCCAGAGGCAGAGGTTGCAGTGAGCCAAGATTGCACTGCTGCACTCCAGCCTCGGTGACAGAGCAAGATGCTCAAAAAAAAAAAAAAAAAAAAGAAAGAAAAAGGCAATACAGAATAAATGATTTAATATATGTGAGATGCTTAAAACAATGTTAGACACATAGTGCATTCTCAATTAAGGATAGCTGATTTTTGAAAAGTGATAAAATACAAATATTAGCTGAGCAGAGTTGAAACTGACCCTCACTTAACCTACAGTTATCTCAGAACAGGTAAGGATCCATTGCAAAGTGTTCTAGGGACCTAGAATTTCATTCAAAGCATTAGAAATGTTTACCTGGAAGGGTATGGAATTGGGAGACTGGTAGTCCTAGGTTCAAATCAATCAGATTAGTAACCTTTTGAATGCTTTCGTTGTCAAGTTGGACTTTGTTCTGACATTCCTGAGTAGTCTAAGTTCCTTAGAACCAACCACAGCTGATTGTTTTTCTTTTTTCCATTATTTTTTATGTTGTATTTTATTTTGAGACAAGGTCTTATTCTGTCGCCCAGGCTGGAGTGCAGTGATGCCATCTTGGCTCACTGCAACCTCCGCCTCCTAGGTTCAGGCGATTCTCCTGCCTCAGGATCCAGAGTAGCTGGGATTACAGGTGCACACCACCATGCCTGGCTAATTTTTGTATTTTTAGTAGAGATAGAATTTTGCCATGTTTGTCAGGCTGGTGTCGAACTCCTGGCCTCAAGTGAGCCACCTGCCTCGGCCTCCCAAAGTGCTGGAATTACAGGCATAAGCGACCACTCCCAGCCTGTTTTATTTTTTAGAGGCAGGGTCTTGCTTGTTGTCCAGACTGAAGTGCAATGACACAATCATAGCTCACTGCAGCCTCAAACTCCTGGGTTCAAGCCATCCTCCTGCCTCAGCCTCCAGAGTTGCCGGGATTACAGGCGCACACCACCACACCCAGTTCCAATAGCAGGCTATTATCATGTACGCCCAGAAGGAAAGAACAATGGAGAAAAGCGTGAACTTTAGAAGGTCGCTGTGCTTGGTTCCACCACCTCCTAGCTTTTGACCTTGAGAATCTGTGTGACTTGATGTCCTTCATTGCATCATGGGACTGATACTACTACTTACCTGGGGGTAAAACTGTTGGGCAGATTAAAAAGAGCTAATACATCCAAAGTGCTTAGAACGGGGAACACCCAAGATATTCTAGATAATTGATAAATGCTAGCCCTCTTGTTATGGCTATGCTAAGTACGCCTGTGGTGACCAAGCCTTCCTGGTTAACCTGGGACTTTTTTTTTTTTTAGATGGAGTTTCACTCTTGTTTCCCAGACTGGAGTGCAGCAATGGCATGATTTCGGCTCACTGCAACCTCCGCCTCCCAGGTTCAAGCACTTCTTCTGCCTCAGCCTCCTGAATAGCTGGGATTACAGGTGCCCACCACCACGCCTGGCTAATTTTTTGTTTTTTTTTTTTAATAGAGATGGGGTTTCACCATGTTGGCCAAGCTGGTCTAGAACTCCTGACCTCAGATGATCCACCCACCTCCACCTCCCAAAGTGCTGGGATTACAGGTGTGAGCCACCGTGCCCGGCTAAAATTTGAGTTTTATTATTATTATTATTATTATTATTGAGAGAGGGTCTAGCTTTTTTATCCAGGCTGGAGTGCAGTGGTGTGATCTCAGCTCACAGCAACCTCCACCTCCTGGGTTCAAGCAATCCTCCTGCCTCAGCCTCCCAAGTAGCTAGGATTACAGGCATGTGCCATGATGCCCAGCTAATTTTTGTACTTTTTGTAGAGAGGAGCCTTCACCATGTTGACCAGGCTGGTCTCGAACTCCTGACCTTAAGTGATCCACTCACCTCAGCCTCCCAAAGTGATGGGATTACAGGTATGAGCCACTGCACCCCACCAATTTTTCTATTACTATTATTTTATTTATTTATTTATTGAAACAGAGTCTCGTTCTGTTGCCCAGGCTGGAGTGCAATGGCACAATCTTGGCTCACTGCAACCTCTGCCTCCTGGGTTCAAATGATTCTCATGCCTCAGCCTCCCAAGTAGCTGGGATTACAGGTGTGTACCACCAGACCCAGCTAATGTTTTTGTATTTTTAGTAGAGACGGGATTTTGCCAAGTTGCCCAGGCTGGTTTCAAACTCCTGAACTCAAGTGATCTGTCTGCCTCATCCTCCCAAAGTGCTGGGATTACAGGCGTGAGCCACCCCATCCAACAAGACCAAAATCCTGTATTTTTTTTTGGAGATGGAGTTTCGCTCTTCGTTGCCCAGGCTGGAGTGCAATGGCACAATTTCGGCTCACTGCAACCTCTGCCTCCTGGGTTCAAGATTCTCCTGCCTCAGCCTCCCGAGTAGCTGGGATTACAGACATGCACCACCACGCCTGGCTAATTTTGTATTTTTAGTGGAGATGGGGTTTCTCCATGTTGCTCAGGCTGGTCTCGAACTCCCGACCTCAGGTGATCCGCCCGCCCCAGCCTCCCAAGGTGCTGGGATTACAAGCGTGAGCCACCGTGCCTGGCCAACACTTTTAATATTAAACAAATAAATGGAAGGTATGTATTCATTTAAGAAAGATAAATACAAACAAGTAAGATAATTATTTACCTAATTTTGGGGGAATCAGTGATGAAGGCAGTCACAGTGGCCATGGGTTAAATCAAGGAATAAATGTTTGCAAAGCAAAAATTGTTGAAAGCGCCTCCCCTCACCCAAAGCAAACACTGATCAAAATGGCAGCTCTCTGAGTGCTCTTGTGTCACATCGCTTATTGTCATGCATTTGTATAATTATCCTATACTTTACAAACTTTATTTTACAATAATTTGTATAAATTTCTTCATTCCTTTTCCAATCTGCTTATTCCAGTTATGGGTTGAAGGTGGCCAGAGCCTCTCCAACGCTCAGGGCCCAGGTGGGAAACAGCCCTGAAAGGACACTATCCCATCTCAGGATGGGTCCATACCCACAACCACACCTACACTCACTCAGACTGGGACCGTGTAGACACCCCAATGAACCTAACGTACCCATATTTGGGATGTGAGAGGAAACTGGAGTACCAAAACAAACCCATACAGACTATGGAGAGAAGGTGCCAACCCCACACAGGAAGTGCCAACCCCGCAGAGGAAGTGCCAACCCCATACAGGAAGTGGCCCAGGCCAGGAATCCATTTGTTTTCTCATCAAAGTTAGAGCCAAAGGACAAAAGAAGATGGACTGAAAGTATGTGTTATTTGAGGGCTTGATGTATGTTCTTTCAGTTTGTGGCTTGGGTTTTAATTTTCTTCACAGCGTCTTTTGAAGAGACAAAGTTAAATTTTAATGAAGTTCAGTTTTTTGAGCCTTTCTTTTTTTGTGTATGTGTTTTGAGACAGTCTTGTCCTATCACCCAGGCTGAAGTGCAGTAGTGGGATGGCTCATTGCAACCTCTACCTCCTGAGTTCAAGCAATTCTCCTGCCTCAGCCTCCTGAGTAGCTGGGATTATGATATTTGTATATAGAAATATCCTTATATTCTGCAACCTTTTTGTGAATTTCTTAGGCTTGTGATCATAACCAATCATATCATATTCAAATAAAGACAGTTTTACTTCTTCCTTTCCAATCTGAATGCTCATTCCTTTTTCTTGCCTTATTACATTGGTTAGGACCACCAATACAATGTTAAATAGAGGTGTACACAGAGCCTCACTCTGTCGCCCAGGCTGGAGTGCATTGGTATGATCATGGCTCACTGCAGCCTCAAACTCCTGGGCTCAGGCAGTCCTCCCATCTCAGCCTCCCAAGTAGCTGGGTTTACAAATGCAAGCCACCACACCCAATTTAACTTGGTTTTTAAAAAGAGCTAAACTTTTCTGGAACCTGAACAATGGATATGGAGCAAGAGGTAATCCTGCTTAAAATGTAAGTTTTAGGCTGGGTGCGGTGGTTCACACCTGTAATCCCAGCACTTTGGGAGGGTGAGGTGGGCAGATCACGAGGTCAGGAGATTGAGACCATCCTGGCTAACAGGGTGAAACCCCGTCTCTACTAAAAATACAAAAATTAGCTGGGCATGGTGGTGGGCGCCTGTAGTCCCAGCTACTCAGGAGGCTGAGGCAGGAGAATGGTGAGAACCCAGGAGGCGGAGCTTGCAGTGAGCCGAGATCACCCCACTGGACTCCAGCCTGGGCAACAGAGCGAGACTCCGTCTCTAAAAAAAAAAAAAAAAAAAAAAAAAATGTAAGTTTTAGGCCATGCCCAGCCAGTGTTTACATGCATACTGAAGGTTTTGTTTTTCATTTTGTCAACACCTAAGAGGGTTTCTTTATTCTATTGAGGCTATGTATTAATGGAATATTCCTAAGTGTTTCCAAAGTACATTTTATTCCTAATTGTGAAAAATTTCTTCCAAAGGAGGAACATATATATTAAACCTGTGTTACATGAGAAAATTTCAGCCTTTAACTTTTAAAGGTTTTATGTTTTTATTTATTTAGTTAGCTGTTTATTTATTTATTTATATTTTGAGATGGGGTCTTGCACTGTCACCCAGGCTAGAGTGCAGTGGTGCAATCTCGGCTCACTGCACCCTCTGCCTCCCAGATTCAAGTGATTCTCCTGCCTCAGTCTCCCAAGTAACTGGGACAACAGGTGCGAGCCACCATACCCAGTTAATTTTTTGTATTTTTATTAGAGATGGGTTTTCTCCATGTTGGCAAGGTTGGTCTCAAACTCCTGACCTCAGGTGATCTGCCCACCTTGGCCTCCCAAAGTGCTGGGATTACAGGCATGGGCCACCGCACCAGCTTTATATTTTTTAAAACTAGATGATTAAAAAATTCAGAGTACCAAAATGTATATAGTGAAAAATAAGTCTCCTACCTGTAGTACCGAATCTCTAGTCTTGCCTAGAGACACCCATTTTTAGTAATTTCTTGTGTATCCTTGCAGGCTATTCCATGTATACCATGTATAGATAAGCACATATAATATTTAATGTATTTTTTTTTTTTTTTTTTTTTTAGAGACAGAGACAAGGTCCCACCATGTTGCCCATGCTGGTCTTGAATTCTTGGGCTCAAGTGCTCAAGCGATCCTCCCTCACTGGCCTCCCAAAGCGCTGGGATTACAGGTGTGAGCCACCCCACCTGGCCCAATATATCCTTTAAAATATAAATTAAATTAGGCTACACATGGTATGGCTCCTCACATTTTTTATTTCGTAATATAATATACCTTAGGGTTCCATATTGATATAAATAAAATGATTCATTTTAATGGCTACACAGCATTCCTATCAGGTGGATTACCATGGTTTGCTTCATAATTTTTTATTGATGGACATGATTTGTTTCCCATCTTTTGCTGAAATGAATACTTTTTTATTTTTTACTTTTTTTTGAGACGCAGTCTCTCTCTGTTGCCCAGGCTGAAGTGCAGCGGCACGATCTCATCTCACTGCAACCTCTGCCTCCCAGGTTCAAGCGATTCTCCTGCCTCAGTCTCCCGAGTAGCTGTGAATATAGGCATGCACCACCACACCCAGCTAATTTTTGTATTTTTAGTAGAAAAGAGGTTTCACTGTATTGGCCAGGCTGGTCTTGAACTCCTGACCTCAGGTGATCCACCCACCTCAGCCTCCCAAAGTGTTGGGATTACAGGCATGAGCCACCACACCCATCCAATGATTACTTTTTTATTTTATTATTATTATTATTATTTTTTTGAGGCAGTCTCACTCTGTTGCCCAGGCTGGAGTGCAGTGGTGAGATCTCAGCTCACTGCAACCTTCACCTCCTGGGTTTAAGCAATCCTCCTGCCTCGGCCTCCCCAATAGCTGGGGTTACAGGCACATGCCACCACGCCTGGCTAATTTTTGTATTATTAGTAGAGATGGGATTTCACCATATTGGTCAGGCTGGTCTCAAACTCCTGACCTCAAGTGATCTGCCTGCCTCGGCCTCCTGAAGTGTTGGAATTACAGGCGTGAGCCACTGCACCTCGTCTGAAATGAATACTTTTATATACATATCCCTGTATATATTATTTGTGAGTGTATCTGCAGAAAAAACAAAAAAGAATAAAGAAAATCCTAGAAGTACTGCGGGTAGAAGGGATACAACATGCTGTTTGTAATCTTCTGAGACTTGATTTTTTACTCAACATTGTGTTGCTGAGATTCCACTTTATTGGTGCATACTATTCAGTTATGTAAATATACTCTACCCTTGTTCTGTCAATGGGCATTTGAATTATTGTCTCCTTTTTGCTATAATGAACAACACTGGTTTGCACATGTTTTTCTATGTCCCTTGGTACACATTAGCCAGAGTTTCTTTTGAATATATGCATAAAAATGGTATAAATATTTGTGAATGTTCAAATTGCCAGATAATACTAAACTATGTTCCAAAATGATTGTGCCAGTTTACACTTCTGCCCACCGATGTCTGAGTTTCAGTTGGTTATCTTCTCCAGTTGCTTGTCTTCTCATTTTCTTTAATTTTTTTTCTTTTTTTTGAACGTGGTTTCACTCTTGTTTTCAAGGCTGAAATGCAATGGCGTGATCTCGGCTCACTACAACCTCCACCTCCTGGGTTCAAGTGATTCTTCTGCCTCAGCCTCTCGAGTAGCTGAGATTACAGGTGCCTGCCACCATGCCCAGCTAATTTTTTGTATTTTTAGTAAAGACGGGGTTTCACCATGTTGGCTAGAGTAGTCTTGAACTCCTGACCTCAGGTGATCCACCCTCCTCGGCTTCCCAAAGTGCTGGGATTATAGGCATGAGCCACCTTGCCCGGCCTCATTTTCTTTAAATTCTTTTTTAAAATGTTATTTTAAAAATTTAAATTGGCAATACTTCATTCCATAAAATAGAGTAAGTGGTGGCTCTTTTCATTTTCTTTAAGATGCTTTTTAATTATTATGAGTCATGCTTGCACCTCTAGGTTGATTTCCACCTCCCCTCTGCCCCAGAAGGCCTACCTATATGAAGCTCATAAGTGGGCTTTATATCCCCTACTTTCTACTTGAGTTCGGCCAAAAAGAGGAACCCCAGCAGGAAGCTGGAGGGAACACAATGAAGTCAGTGTTTTTTTCTTCCTAGCTCTTTCCCTGCGAGGTTGCATGAGGTGCTGCATTTCCTGGCCAAAGGAGCCCGGTCTTAGAGGATTCTCCTTCTCTCTCAGGTTCTGTTTATCTCTCCGTCCCTCCTGTTGGTGGTGGGAGCTCCTCTACTGCTAACCCAGGCTTCCTGCATTGTTTTCTTGATAGTTCCCCAACACTCCGTTCCTCCTGTTATAGTTAATCCCTTTGTAAACAAACTCTAGTTGAATCATCTTGGCCTGAGTTTGTCATCTGTTTGCAATTGAAACTTGGCCTGGGCCAGGCGCGGTGGCTCAGGCCTGTAATCCCAGCACTTTGGGAGGCCGAGGTGGGTGGATCACCTGAGGTCATAAGTTCAAGACCAGCCTGGCCAACATGGTGAAACCCTGTCTCTACTAAAAATAAAAAAATTAGCTGGGTGTGGTGGCGGGTGCCTGTAATCCCAGCTACTTGGAAGGCTGAGGCAGGAGAATTGCTTGAACTGATGAGGCAGAGGTTGCAGTGAGCCGAGATTGTGCCATTGCACTCCAGCCTGGGCAACAGAGTGAGAGTCTGTCTCCAAAAAAAAGAAAAGAAGAAGAAGAAGAAACTCTGCCTGATACAGAAGTTCTTCACATTAAGATTAAGGTGAAATGTTTGAATTTTTATTTGATTAGTATTTGTTTTGTGTGTTCTTCTCTAAAGAAGTTCTTTTCAGCCCGGTGCAGTGGCCTGTAATCCCAGCTACTCAGGAGGTTGAGGCAGGAGAATTGCTTGAACCCAGGAGGCAGAGGTTGCAGTGAGCTGAGATCGCACCATGGCACTCCAGCCTGGGCAACAGAGTGAGACTCTGTCTCAAAATAAATAAATAAATTGGCCAGGCATGATGGTGCGTACCTGTAATCTCAACTACTTGGGAAGCTGAGGTGGGAGAATCACTTGAACCTGAGAGGCAGAGGTTGTAGAACCTCCCAGGTTCAAGCGATTCTCCTGCCTCAGCTTCCTGTGTAGCTGGGACTACAGGCGCCGGCCACCACACCCGGCTAATTTTTGTATTTTTAGTGGAGACAGGGTTTCTCCATGTTAGTTAGGCTGGTCTCAAACTCCCAACCTCAGGTGATCCTCCCGCCTCAGCCTCCCAAAGTGCTGGGATTACAGGCGTGAGCCACCACAACCCGGCTGACACACACCATAATTTCTTAAGCCGTTCATCCATAAAAAACACTTTATTTGTTTCCATATCTTGGTTATTGTGAATAATGCTGCAGAGAAAATGGGAGTGCAGATACCTCTGCAACATACTGGTTTTCTTTCCTCTGGGTGTGTACCCCGAGGTGGGATTGCTGGATCATGTGGTAATTCTATTTTTAATTGGAACCTCTGTACCATTTTCCATAGTGTCTGCACCAATTTACATTCCCACCAATAGTGTACAGTGGTCTCCTTTTCTCCACACCCTATTTACTGCATCAGAAGAGATGGAAACAAATAGGCATCTAGCTTCTAATTTGGTAAACTCTCAAACCCACATTCCTTAAATATCAGCTTGATGTTTAAAGCATTTAGGAGTGCATCCAACTACAAGAAGGATGAAAAAAAGATACTTTCTTTTTTTTTTTTTTTTTGAGATGGAGTCTCACTCTGTCACTAGGCTGAAGTGCAATGGCGCTATCTCGGCTCACTGCAACCTCCGCCTCCCGGGTTCAAGTGATTCTCCTGCCTCAGCCTCCTGAGTAGCTGGGACTACAGGCATGTGCCACCACACCCAGCTAATTTTTTTGTATTTTTAGTAGAGATGGGGTTTCACCATGTTGGTCAGGATGGTCTTGATCTCTTGACCTCATGATCTGCCTGCCTCGGCCTCCTAAAGTGCTGGGATTACAGGTGTGAGCCACCACACCCAGCCTCTTTCTTTCTTTCTTTCTTTTTTTTTCCTTTTTTTTTTCTTGAGACAGAGTTTTGCTCTTTTTGCCCAGGCTGGAGTACAATGGTGCGATCTTGGCTCACTGCAATCTCTGCCTCTCTGGTTCAAGCTATTCTCCTGCCTCAGCCTCCCAAATAGCTGGGATTACAGGCGTACACCACTACGCCCTTCTAATTTTTGTAGTTTTAGTGGAGACAGGGTTTCACCATGTTGGTCAGGCTGGTCTTGAACTCCTGACCTCAGGTGATCCGCCCATCTCAGCCTCCCAGAGTGCTGGGATTACAGGCATCAGCCACCATACCCAGCCAAAAGATCACTTTCATCAGTGCCCCCAAGCAACCAACATAGTCCTCCAATGAACTGGGACCCTCCCTCCAGAAAGGCACTCAAACTCTCAGCTCTCATGTTCTCAAAGCCCATGAGCTGCTAGCTGTCTCTTTTTTTTTTTTTTTTCTTTTGAGACAGAGTCTCATTCCATCACCCAGGCTGGAGTGCAGTAGCATGATCTTGGCTCAATGCAACCTCCCGGATTCAAGCGATTCTCCTGCCTCAGCCTTCTGACCTCAAGTGATCTGCCCATCTCGACTTCCCAAAGTGCTGGGATTACAGGCGCGAGCCACTGAGCCCGGCCCTCTTTTTTTGTGGGGGGACAGGATCTTGCTCTGTCACCCAGGCTCTGTCACTGCAGCCTCGACCTCTTGGGCTCAAGCAATCCTCCCACCTCAGCCTCCCAGGTAGCTGGGATCACAGGCATGTCACAATGTGCCCGGCTAATTTTTGTATTTGTTGTAGAGATGGGGTTTTGCCATATTGCCCAGGCTAGTTTTGAACTCCTGAGCTCATGTGATCCTCCTGTGTTGGCCTTCCAAAGTGCTGGGATTATAGGCGTGAGGAGCTGCTATTTCACTTGCTGCTCCCTTGCCTGAGTCATCTTCCCACAGATGTTCACACAATTAACTTCTTCACCTCCTTCAAGTCTTTGCCCAAATGCTAGTGTCTTAATGTGGCATGGCTTGATCACTCTATGTAAAGAGGGACCCTCTCCCATTCTAGATTCTCCTTACCCTGCTTGGCTTTTTATTCTTTCACAAACTATTCATTTTCTACTATGGATTCTAATTCATGCATCAGACCCATGCTTATTGTAGAAATGATACAAAGATAGGAAATCTCTGTCTGGTTTGTTCATTGATGTATCCCAGCATCTAGAGCAGCAACTATTGGTGCTCAGTAGATGTTCATAAGACGATTAAAGGAACGCATCTCAGGGACTATCATGGAGACAAGAGCAGATCCCTCATCTCCTCCATGGTTTATCAAACATTTTTTTCCAACCCATATAATCCAGTCCTCAAGAGGAATTCTGGTAAATAGATTTTGCCAATATCCTTACATTTATGGTAATATTTTAGAGCTCATTGTAAAGTGTTGTTCTGGATCTTGTCTGTCTGGCCCACTTTTAATCTGTCTCTGCATCTCACAAGGGTGCTGGTCTCCTTGAACACTTCTGAAATATTCTAAAATTCACGGCCGATCACACCCGGCATCCATCTTTGCAATAGCGATGACTTTGTTCAGAAATGGATTGCTTCCTCCTCCTCACTTGGGAGGCTGAGGTGGAAAAATCACTTGAGCCTAG
The DNA here is from genome assembly GCF_028885625.2 of Pongo pygmaeus. Lineage (NCBI taxonomy): Eukaryota > Metazoa > Chordata > Mammalia > Primates > Hominidae > Pongo > Pongo pygmaeus. The sequence continues at coordinate 99,956,221 of NC_072383.2, forward strand.
GAGTTCAAGACCAGCCTTGGCAACATAGTGAGACCCTGTCTCAATCAAGTGTTTCTTCTTTCATATTTACCCACACTGGCACACCAAGAAACATGAATCGAGACAGTCCATATGTTAACTATAGTGTTATCTGATGGCAAAATTATTCCCATTTGAGTATAGGACTTTATTTTTTTATTTTTTATTTTATTTTATTATATTTTTTGAGACAGAGTCTCACTCTGTCACCCAGGCTGGAGTGCAGTGGTGTGATCTTGGCTCACTGCAACCTCCAAATCCTAGGTTCAAGTGATTCTAGTGCCTCAGCCTCCCGAGTAGCTGGGATTACAGGTGCACGCCACCACACCTGGCTAATTTTTGTATTTTTAGTAGAGACGGGGTTTCACCATGTTGGCCAGGCTAGTCTCAAACTCCTGACCAGTGATCTGCCTGCCTCAGCCTCCCAAAGTGTTAGGATTACAGGCGTGAGCCAACGCACCCAGCCGAGTATAGGACTTTAAACAAGAAAAAAGCTCTTGCAATTGAAGGGAGCAGAATGAGTTTCCAAAACTTTTTTTTTTTTGAGACAGGGTCTCACTCTGTCACCCAGGCTGGGGTATAGTGGCATGATCATAGCTCACTGCAGACTGGACCTTCTGGGTGCAAGTGATCGTCCCACCTCAGCCTGCCAAGTAGCTGAGACCACAAACACATGCCACCATGCCCAGGCTATGTTGCCTGGGCTGGCCTCGAACTCCTGGGCTCAAGCTATTCTCCTGCTTTGGCCTCCCAAAGTGCTGGGATTAGAGGCTTGAGCCACCGTGCCCAGCCTGTTCTCCAAACTTTCATAATTAATTTCTGTCATAAATTTGAACTATTATACTTAAATCAGGCAAGAGTTTTCACATAATGAAAACTAATTTTACAATACTGAATGATGAATGTTTTCACTGTTAAAAGCAAAATTGTGTCACTGCACTCCAGGCTGAGTGACAGAGCAAGACCTTGTCTTAAAAAAAAAAAAAAAGAAAAAAAAAGAAGAAGCAAAATTGTTTCCTTAGAATTTTTTTTGAAACTTCACTTGCTTTGTTAGTTGACCTTCTCTTATCCCTTGTTCCTTTTGTCTGTCATTGTTTATTATTATTTTCATTATTATTTTTTGTCTGTCATTATTATTTTAGTTATGTTTATGATTAGTTTTTTGAAACATACAAAAGCATATATGTAATACTTCAGTGAAATAAACACCCATGAGCCCATCTCCTGGCCCAAAAACAAAATTATTTTTTTTGAGATAGAGTCTTGCTTTGTCGCCCTTGTTAGAGTGAGATGGCATGATTTTGACTCACTGCAACCTCCACCCCCTGGGTTCAAGTGATTCTCCTGCCTCAGCCTCCCAAGTAGCTGGAATTACAGGCATGCACCACCACGCTCGGCTAATTTTTGTATTTTTAGTGGAGACGGGCTTCGCCATGTTGGCCAGGCTGGTCTCGAACTCCTGACCTCAGGTGATCTACTCGCCTCAGTCTCCCAAAGTGCTGGTGTGAGCCACCACGCCCAGCTAAAAAAAATTGTTGTGATAAATTATGTGCCACACCTAGATCATCTATTTCCCTGCCTTCCCATTCCTAAAAGTATACATTGCCCTAAATTTTGTACTTATTATTCCCTTGCTTTTCACGCGCACACACACACACACACGATTGGTGATGATAGATGATAGATAGATAGATAGATAGATAGATAGATGATAGATAGATAGAGACAAATAATATATTGTGTACTTTTGTTTATTTTTGAACTCTGTAGAAATGTTATCATATTTTAAGTGGTTATCTAGGTTTTCCTTTTTTCACTGAATATTATGTGTTCAAGATTCTTCCAAGTAATTGCACTTAGCTATAGTTTATTCATTTTCACATTCTGTATTCTATTATGTGAACATACCACAATTCACTCATTCTTGTCACTATATATGTGAGTATATATCTATCAGACCTATATATGTTTGTGTTTATCTATCTATACTTATATATCTATAGAAAGATATAGATATATGGTTTGTAGTTCTTTCCCCTTATAAACATGTCTGCTAAAACCATCTTCTTTCCACATATGTCCTGATGCTTGTATACAAGAATTTCTCTTATATATATGCCTGAAAAGGATTTGTGAGCTAAGCTTTGCTAATGACTATTTTCTTAAATGGTTGTCCCAATTTAGACTCCTACCAGCAGTGAATTCTCACTGATGACAACTGGAACCAGAAACTTATAGCCGGTTATAAGCACGTAGCTGAAACTTGGGATCCCGTTAATGTGCCAGTTTCCTAAACTTCTTTGAGTTTAGAGGACTCCCCAACCCTTATTCTCTACTCCCAGTTAACCAGCTAACTTCTATAAGAACAAGATGCCTCTTCTCTGTAAAAAGGACATTATTGCCCTGCTAATTAATTTTGTTAAAACAGGGAGAGTTGCCACTCACAAACTACTAGAAAAAAAAAATTCCTAACCAAAGGACCTAAGTTTAAAGCAGAATCAATTGCAAGTCTGTCTTCTTAGTAAACTAGAAAGTGAAAATAAGCATTACAAACCCACTAAGAGATGAAGAGAGGAGTCATTTTCCTCTTCCCTTTCCCAGGCTGGTAAATGGCTTAGGTTTAGAAACTTCTGAGGCCAAAAGGGATGAAGCAGAGGCATATGTGTTCTTCAGGCTTAGGATAAAGATGTATAAAGAATTTGGTAGACCAGCCTGGGCAACATGACCAAACCCCGTCTCTACAAAAAATACACAAATTAGCCGGGTGTGATGGCATGCAGCTGTAGTCCCAGCTACTAGTGGGGCTATGACGGGAGGATCACTTGAGCCAGGGAGGTCGAGGCTGCAGTGAGCCGTGATTGCAACACTGCACTTCAGCCTGGCAGAGTGAGACCCTGTCTCAAAAAAAAAAAAAAAAAAAAAAAAGGAGGCCGGGCGCAGTGGCTCACGTCTATAATCCTAGCACTTTGGGAGGCTGAGGCAGGCAGATCACGAGTTCAAGAGATCCAGACCATCCTGGCCAACATGGTGAAACCCCGTCTCTACTAAAAATACAAAAATTAGCTGAGTGTGGTGGCATGTGCCTGTAGTCCCAGCTACTTGGGAGGCTGAGGCAGGAGAATTGCTTGAACCCGGGAGGCAGAGGTTGCAGTGAGCCGAGATTGCGCCACTGCACTCCTGTCTGGCGACAGAACGAGACTCCATCCAAAAAAAAAAAGTCTGGTATACTCTGGTTTCTCTTCAGATTATATCAATTTTTCACCTTTTCCTAAAGATTCATGTGGAGAGGAACAATTCTGAGTCTTAACCAAATTTTTTGAGGCCTTTAGTCTTCAAGGCGATTTTATTTTATTATTATTATTTTTTGAGACAGAGTCTCACTTTGTCGCCCAGGCTGGAGTGCAGTGGTGTGATCTTGGCTAACTGCAACCCCCACTGCCGGGGTCCAAGCAATTCTTCTGCCTCAGCCTCCCAAGTAGCTGGGTTATAGTCATGTACCACCACATCCAGCTAATTTTTGTATTTTTAGTAGTGGCGGGGTTTCACCATGTTGGCCAGGCTGTTCTCGAACTCCTGACCTCAGTTGATTTGCCCACCTCGGCTTCCCAGAGTTCTGTGATTACAGGCATGAGCCACTGCGATTCAGGGCTAATTTAAAAAGAAAAAAAAAAAAAGAATTTGGCTGTGATTTAGCCCAACTCTCTGTGCCTAGAATTAGAATGCAGTAAGATACACCAGTAGGTCCTCAGAGTTTAGCTGCTTCAGAAAGACTAGAAAGTGCCCTTTCACAATCAGTCATGGTTCAGAACACAAGACTAAAAAAGTCACTACCTTGCTGGCACCTAATGGGGACGATGAGAATGGGTCTGTAGTCTCATCTTTCTCTGTGCAGCTGTGCTGTTCCCTACTAGTCCCGTGTCAGAGAAGTTTCCTCTGTTGGTATAAACACTGGCAGGAGCCATTAAAGTAATTATGGTCAATACATAGAGCCTATGGGGAATAGTTGTGCAACCTGATGATCAGGAAGAGGTACCAGACATGGCAAGGGAAGAACTGGGTTTGACCCCTGGTTCTGCCACTTAACAATGAGGCTGCAGGTCCCAGACATGGTAAAAGCAGAGCACTTCTGGTGATATAACAGCTATCATGGTGAGTGTTTACTCCTATTCTCAAGCACCATAAAAGCTCTCAAGGCCAGGTGCAGTGGCTCATGCCTGTAATCCTAGCACTTTGGGACGACGTGACGGCCAGATCACCTGAGGTCGGAAGTTAAAGACCAGCCTGGCCAACATGGTGAAACCTCGTCTCTACTAAAAATACTAAAATTAGCCTGGCATGGTGGCACACGCCTGTAATCCCATCTACTCGGGAGGCTGAGGCAGGAGAATTGCTTGAACCTGGGAGGCGGAGGTTGCAGTGAGCCAAGATCGTGCCACTGCACTCCAGCCTGGGTGACAGAGCAAGACTCTGTCTCAAAAAAATAAATAAATAAATAAATAAAAAGCTCTCAAGAGCCATAGGACATAAGGCCATTACTATCACATTCTTCTTCTTCTCATCCTCGCTCCATATAAGGAAAGAAAGATAGGCAGAATGGTTAAAAACCTCTGGTTACAACCGGTTTGAAAACCTCCACCTCTATCTCTTCCTAGCTGGGTGACCTTGAATATGCTACTTAGCCTCCCTGAGCCTGCTTCTTCATCTGTAAAATGAGGGTAATTAAGAAAGCAAAGGCCGGGCGCGGTGGCTCACGCCGGTAATCCCAGCACTTTGGGAGGCTGAGGTGGGCGGATCACGAGGTCAGGAGATCGAGAACGTCCTGGCTAACAGGGTGAAACCCTGTCACTACTACTAAAAATACAAAAAAATTAGCCAAGCATGGTGGCGGGCGCCTGTAGTCCCAGCTACTCGGGAGGCTGAGGCAGGAGAATGGCGTGAACCTGGGAGGTGGAGCTTGCAGTGAATCAAGATCATGCCACTACACTCCAGCCTGGGAGACAGAGCAAGACTCTGTCTCAAAAAAAAAAAAAGAAAGAAAGAAAGAAAGAAAGAAAGAGATAGCCTTCTAAAATTTTTATTTATTTATTTATTTTGATACGGAGTCTCACTCTTGTTACCCAGGCTATAGTGCAATGGCGCAATCTTGGCTCACTGCAACCTCCGCCTTCCAGGCTCAAGTGATTCTCCTGCCTCAGCCTCCCTAGTAGCTGGGATTACAGGCATGTGCCACCACATCAGGCTAATTTTAGTATTTTTAGTAGAGACGGGGTTTCACTATGTTGGCCAGGCTGGTCTCAAACTCCTGACCTCAGGTGATCTGCCCACCTCAGCCTCCCAAAGAGCTGGGATTACAGGCATGAGCCACCACACCAGGCTGAACATGTATTAAAACCAGGACTGCCCCAAGCACATTACATAGATTCCGTGGGATAAATTTCACACTAACCTTACTTATAAGTAAAATTATTATCCACAATTTACAGAAGAAGAAACTGAGAGATTAAGTTATTTGTTCAGGTTTACACAGCTAGGAGATACAGAGTCACAGATAGAACTCAGGGACAATAATACCAACTCACAACATTACTGTGAGGTTTAAATAGTCAACTGTGATAACATGTGGGAGTTATCACATGTTATCACATGTGAATAGATGACAACAGTAGCACAAAGAATGGGAGGTGACGTAAAGGGAATTATCCTTCCTTCCATTACACATAAAGTGGTATAATATTAACCCAAAGTAGACTATGATAAATTAAAAATACATATTGTAATCCCCACAGCAACCACAAAAAAAAAACTACAAAAGTGTATCATATAATCAGGCCAGGCGCAGTGGCTCATACCTGTAATTCCAACACTTTGGGAGGTTGATTCAGGAAGATTAGCCCAGGAGTTTGAGACCAGCCTCGGCGACATAGCAAGACTCCTGTCTCTACAAAAATAAGAACAAAAATTTAAAAAATTTAAAACCCCCACATACACAAAGAAAAGAAAAATATATAATCACATTATAAAGAGATGATAGAGGAAATAAAGTGAAATAATAAAAATATTCAATAAAAAAGAAAGTAAGCAAGCAAGAACAAAGGAACAGAAAATAAGTGGGATCAATAGAAAACAAATAGCAAAATGGTAGACTTAAACCGAGCTATATCAGGAGTTACTACATTGGACTAAACACTAAAAAGGCAGAGATTGTCAAACTAGATTAATAAGCCATCCCCAACTATATGCTGCTTAAAGCGACATACTTTAAATAGAGAGACACAGACAAGTGGGACAGGTTGCAAGTAAAAATATAAATGGTATATACACTAAGGAGAAGAAAACTGAGGTGGTTAATATCAAAGTAGACTTTAAGACAGGGAGGATTACCAGAAAAAAAAAGACAGAAATTTTATAATGACAAAAGGCTCAATTTATCAAGAACACATAGCAATTAATTCTGAGTATGCAGCTAATGGGAAAATTTCAAAATACATGAAGCAAAAATAGACAGAACTAAAGAAGAGAAATAGACACACTCACAATTATAATTGGAGATTTCCCTTACACTAATTTATAGACCATGAAAACAAAAGAAGCCCCTCAAAATATAAAAGATTTGAACAATATTATCAGCCAACTAGATATAACTGATATTTATCAGCCACTGCATTTTATAGCTGCAAAGTATACATTCTTCCAAGTGCAAATTCAGTCAAAATGGACTCCATGTTGGGCCACAAGTCTCAGTAAATTTCAAAGAATATCTATTGCAAGTAATTATTATTAAAATGAGGGTGAGGGTTAACTATTTGTCTCATAATCTCTGATTCTATGACTCCTCCTACTCAAATGCGAGGAATTGTTTTTCTTTTTCCTTTTTTTTTTTTTTTTGAGATGGAGTTTCGCTCTTTGTTTTGCTTTTTGTTTTTTTTTTTTTTGAAACGGAGTCTCGCTCTCGTAGCCCAGGCTGGAGTGCAATGGCGTGATCTCGGCTCACCGCAACCTCTGCCTCCTGGGTTCAAGCAATTCTCCTGCCTCAGCCTCCTGAGTAGCTGGGATTACAGGTACCCGCCACCACGCCCTACCAATTTTGTATTTTTAGTAGAGACGGGGTTTCTCCATGTTGGTCAGGCTGGTCTTGAACTCCCGCCTTGGCCTCCCAAAGTGCTGGGATTACAGGCATGAGCCAGCGTGTCCAGCCTTCCTTTCTTTTTTAAAAAAATAATAGAGATGGGGGTCTCACTATGTTGACCAGGCTGGTCTTGAACTCCTGGCCTCAAGCGATCCTCTCATTTTAGCCACCCAAAGTAACGAGATTATAGGTGTGAGCCACTGCACCCAGCCAAACATGAGGAGTTTTATAGCACCTTCTCCCCAGTCTGCTAACAATCTTTATTATTTGCTTATTGGAGTTTCCAAAGATCTTGCCAAGATTAAGACCAAATTTTTTAGTCACTTCAACAACTGAATTATTTAAGAAGAAATTGTGAAGAATGATAAGAGCTTGAACTTGATCTCCCTTTTTGGGTTCTGCAGTTCCCTATTCTCAGAAAACACAGTCTTCCACCTGAAGCGTGTCACCATATGATTTGTACGCCAGCACATGTGTTGCTTAAGATTTTCTAAAATAACCTCCATTGCCACTGAGGACAATGAACTTCTGCAAAAGTGAATCTGTCAATCAGGGATCCTCTCTTCAGAGCCCTTAGCTTGTTACTTAGCTCATTTCCGGAGCTGAGGGAAACATCGGTGTCCATATATTAAATAAATACTGCAGGGGCTCCCAAATTGGAGTTCACTGGCCCTACTGGGAAGGTTTGCCTGAAAATGTGTGCTGATGGCATTTTCCTGGGAAAGTAACTGCCAGCTTTCATCAGATTCTCAAGAAACAGGAGTTTTGACTTCTAAAATGCTAAAAGTCTATTGCATTATCTTTTCAAGTTGCCAAAACAACTTCACATCTTAGCCCTACAGAGAACCCTAAAGCTGCATTTCTGTTTTCTCATCTGTAACGTAGGGCTGTATGTATATACATATATCTCCAGTAGGCTGTATGCAGTGTCTCACACCTATATTCCCAGGACTTTGGGAGACCGAGGCAGGAGGATGGCTTAAGCCCAGGAGTTTGAGATCAGCCTGGGCAACATGGTGAGACCCCATCTCTACAAAAAATTTAAAAATTAGCTTGGCATGGTGGCGCCTGCCTGCAGTCCCAGCTACTTGGGAGGTTGAGGCAGGAGGATCACTTGAGCCTAAGAGGTTGAGGCTTTAGTGAGCTGTGATTGCACCACTGCACTCCAGCCTGAGTGACAGAGTGAGACCCTACCTGGAAAAAAAAAAAAAAAAAAAAATCAACACACTCATTGACTTCACTAAGGAAGTTCTAGGCAGCAACCCTAGCTTCCACTCAACACTTTTGCCAGGCTCATATATTAATATCCTGCATAATCAAACTCTAGAGACAATAGTTGGGGAAATGCTAGCTTAGAAAGTTCACTTGTTGGCCAGGCACGGTGGCTCATGCCTGTAATCCCAGCACTTTGGGAGGCCGAGGCAGGCAGATCACTTGAGGTCAGGAGTTTGAGATCAGCCTGGCCAACATGGTGAAACCCCATCTCTACTAAAAATACAAAAATTAGCCAGGCATGGTGGCAGGCGCCTGTAATCACAGCTACTTGGGAGGCTGAGGCTTGAGAATCGCTTAAACCCGGGAGGTGGAGGTTGCAGTGAGCTGATATGGTGCCACTGCACTCCAGCCTGGGCAACAGAGCAAGGCTCACTCTCAAAAAAAAAAATTTTCACTTTTTTATGGCCATAGCACCTTGAACAGGCCTGACCTCTTCTGATTTTGGACACCAAGGAGTGTAGGGCCAGTTTAGTACTTGGATGAGATCCCACCTAGAAATATCAGAGTTTTAATTTATTTACATTAAAAAAAAAATAGGCCAGGCACGGTGGCTCATGCCTGTAATCCCAGCAATTTGGGAGGCCGAGGCAGGCATATCACCTGAGGCCAGGAGTTTGAGACCAGCCTGGCCAACATGGAGAAGCCCCATCTCTACTAAAAATGCAAAAATTAACCCGGTGTGATGGCGTGGGCCTGTAATCCCAGCTACTCAGGAGGCTGAGGCAGGAGAATCACTTGAACCTGGCAGGCAGAGGTTGCAGTGAGCCGAGATCACGTCACTGCATTCCAGCCTGGGCGACAGACAGAGACTCCATCTTGGAAATAAAAATAAAAATTAAAAATAAAAAAAAAAGAGAAAGTTCAGGCTGGGTGTAGTGGCTCAGGCCTGTAATCCCAGCACTTTGGGAGGCCGAGGTGGGTGGATCACCTGAGGTCAGGAGTTCAAGACCAGCCTGGCCAACACGGTGAAACCCCATCTCTACTAAAAATACAAAAATTAACCAGCCTGAGTAGCTGGGATTACAGCCTGGCCAATATGGTGAAACCCCGTCTCTACTAAAAATACAAAAATTAGCTGGATGTGGTGGTGGCCTGTAATCCCAGCTACTCGGCAGGCTGAGGCGGGAGAATCGCTTGAACCCAGGAGGTGGAAGTTGCAGTGAGCCAAGATCGTGTGATTGCACTCCAGCCTAGGGGACTGAGGGAGACTCTCTCTCAAAAAAAAAAAAAAAACAGTTCACTGTGTTTACATTCATTTCAAATACTCACCACACCTGTAGTATTAATATGTGACAAGCATGGGCTGGGTGCTGTGGAGTTTGCCGTTGGGACTGAGCACCTGGTCGAAGGCAGCCTCAACTGCACACACAGGGCTCCAGGGCTGAGAGCGTGCACATGAAGTGGAATTAACCGAAATTTGGATCTGGCCCAGCCCACCTCACTAGAGGTTGAACCTTAGGGAAAATCACAAAACATCTTTGAACTTCAGTTTAGATTCCTCATCTGTGACATGGGGGTACACAGGTAATGACTGCCATACATGACTTTTGATTATTTTAGGGCTTGATGTGAATGTTGATCTGGATCCTGCCTCTTTCTTCTCCAACTTTGCCTCTTAGCTCCCAGGTGCATTTTCCTAAAGCCTCCTCTCCTCCTTCTGCTTTTTTTCTGTGTCTTGAATGCCAAACTCATTTCCATCCCAGGCTCTTTGCACCTGCTGTTTCCTCTGCCAGGAGGTGCTCCTCCAAATATTTGCATCTCTGCTTTTTGTTTTGGTCACTCCTTCATTTTTTTGAGACAGGGTGGGGAGGCAGGGCTTGGGGATTTCGGTGTGCTGTCCAGGCTGGTCTCGAACTCCTGGCCTCAAGCCATCCTCCTGTGTAGCTGCTTAGCGGGGATATAGGCACCAGACACCCTGCCTGCCTGTTCACTCTTTAAGTCTTCTTCTTGGGTTTCAGCTCACACCGGTTTCCTCCTCAGAGATTTTTCCTGGCTATTCGCACACTCTCTTCACAATCTTTCTCTTTTGTATTGTTGTTTTTGACACTTCTTATCTAATACTTTACCAATGTGTTTATTTTTTAAAAATCATTTCTTCTCATAAGGATTTGTTCAGGGCTGTAGCTCCTGGACATGGGGCAGTACCCAGAAGAGTGAAGAGCTCAGTAATATGTTGAACGAATGAACCAAATAAGGTGGCTTGAAAAGGGTGTAGACTAGTACAGATTAAAAACAAATCAACATTAGTGATTACCTTTTATACGTGTTATTATAAGATCTACATATCAGAAGAAGGACTGTGTGTTAACATTTGCATAACAAATTGGCTCAAAAAAGTAATTGGTCCAAAACAATAGTCCCTTATCAAAGGTGAGGTCAGGCTCCAACAATGCAAAACTGAAATTACTGGCAGCTTTGAAATCACAGACCCTCTTCACTCTCCCCACCCACAAGGTTTACAAAAAATTCTTAGGCGGTTTTCCCCCTGGCCAAAATGTGACAGCTACTAAAATGGCAGGTTTCAGGTTAGCCAAGTGAGAGGCAGACATGTGTTTCAGGGGACGGGAAGGTTATTTCCACCGTGTACAAGTGGATGCTGCTTTGGACACTGATGGACAGGTAACATAAAATGGGCGAATCTGCAGGGGGATGAACTGGGAAGAAAGTATTTTAGGTGGAGGGAACGTCTCATAATTTCCAACAGAGCCACCCCAAATAAACCTTCAAGCCAAGTAAGAGAACGGGACCTGCATTAGGAATGCAGCAGCCTCAGGTATGTCCAACCACATGGCCCCCCATAAGCTTTTCCTAACCATTTTGGAGCCTCTACTAAATTTAGGTGTGGAGGAAAGCAAGAGCATGGATTCCATTATCCTCACTCAAGTGAGTGGCAAGATATAAGGCTAAGGCTCAAGAGCCTCGAATGTCAGGGCAAGGGCCCTAAGCCTTTAAGCTCTCTAAGTAAGGCGATCAGTGAATGGCAGTGTAAGTAAAGTGGTTTAGGAGGAAAGACCGATTTGGAGAGTCCAGAGTGAAGGCTGTTGACAGTCCAGGCAAGAAAGAGAGTATAGAGTCCAGAATTGGGAGAGAAGTAATATGAATTAAAAAAAGAAGGGTGGGCCTGAGTTGCATGGGTTAGAAGTTTCCGGTGGGGCTATGCAATCTGAAGAGCTGCAACCTAAGTTGGGCGGGGGTTTCATGGGGCTTGTTCTAGTGCTTTTTTGCTTTTTGGCTGATGGGATGCAAACTACTATGTGCCTCTTCAAAATAATAGCCCCTGGTGTCTACTGGTCGTATCGTGAAATAGAAATTGTGAAGGCACTGTATCTTTTAAAAAAAATCCCCTTTTGAAGAACTTCCTTAAAAACAGCTATTTAATGCAACTCTGCCAGTGTGTTCTTGAGGGTTGTGTCTTAACAATTCTAATTTTTAAAAGAAATTATTACTTTTTTTTTCATCAGAGCCATTGCACTGGAAAATAATTTTTTATTTTCATGATAGCCTACCATTGAATTTGCCGTTCTGATATTAATGAAACATCTCTATAAAGGGTTGAAGTGTCTTCCCGGTAAGTTCTCAGCTTATGTTTTTCTAAATATCTTCTAATCACTGTTCATTTTTTCCTTTGGCCTAATGAGTGTTTCTCACTGTCTGCGTGTTCAGATGCAAGAAATATTAAGCAATCGTAGTAATCAATAATGTTTTCGAGCTTTTTCTTCCCTTTAGATTTACTACTTTTAGTAGTTGCGATAGTCTTGTGGAGCATTTTAGTCAAAGAGAACGTGTTCATTTTTATTTTTATTTTTTAATTTTTTATTTATTTATTTATTTTAATTAAGTATTTATTGATCGTTCTCGGGTGTTTCTCGGAGAGGGGGATATGGCAGGGTCATAGGATAATAGTGTAGAGAAGGTCAGGAGATAAACACAGAACATGTTCATTTTTAAATATTTAATTCAAAATACAACATTCAGTGCTTCTGCACTTTTGAGTCAAAGCAGTTAATTGAAAATCACTGACATGGCTTTTAAAAAATATGTACTACTGATAATACTCACTAAAGACCATGAGCCAAAGAGTGATTTCTGGATTTTCTTCTATTTTCTTTTAACTGACATGATGTAATGATTTCAAAGAGCCAAATAGAATTTTGATATTTAACATGTTATGTTGATATATGATGGATATGTATAATATTGGCATTAGATTACATCATCTCATTTTATTATTCAGCTTTAAACACTAAGAGTAAACACATTGTGTTTGCGGGATAAATACTAAGAAGATAAATACTTGCATGAAAAGAATTGCTGGGTTTACTTAGTGGAATGATAAGCAATTTTGGACCCACCACAGTTCTTTTTATTATGTGGGTTGGTTTTTGTTTGTTTGTTCCTTGTGTTGGTCTATAGAACGTAGAGTTAAAAGCATTTAATTGTGGCTCTGTGTGATAATTGTTTATGTAAAGCAAAATCAGAATTACTTAGAGATAAGAAAGTAAATAGCAAAATTATAGACAAGTTTTCTTAGCCTAGGAATCAAGCAAGTCCAAGGATAGTCTTCACAGGCTAAATTTTATTTGCAATGTAAGTCCAATTTTCATGGGAGGAAAAGGATGGCTTTTGCCAGATTCTCAGAAGGCAATATAACACCAAAGAAAGGTTTTTAAAAAAAGCCCTACTTTTATAAAGCTATGCTAAGGTAAAAAGGATTTTGATTTTCAGAATTTTAGAATATTTAAAATAATTTTGAAATACTTATATATACTTTTGAGTTATTTCCACTTTCTCTTATCAATCAACAGCTTAGATAATTAAATATATAGCTATTTTAATATTAAAGCATTTTGTAATCATGGAAAAGCAAAAAGAAATGTTTGTAGAAAATTTTGTAGAAAAAAATTTGTACTCATCAAAGAGAATTCAGGAGGTACTCTTGGTTTATGTAAGGTATTTTCAGAAAATATTTTTGAGCAAGATCTTATTCAGAATCAAATTAGAGACTGCATTTAATTTTGCTTTTTAAATATTAAACTTTTTCAGGATTGTCAACTTATTTTGTTTTATTTTCTTCAAGCAACAATTGCTAAGGAACAGAATTGTCAATTTATTAATGAAATATGGTAAGCTGACATTTTAAAATTTTCTTTACTCTGTCCACAGAGGAGCTCTACAGCATAATAATTAAAAAAATTTTTTTCTTTACTCTCCCTCCATTTTAAAAATAAAATATATCGATCATATTAGTAAGGATATGAAATAGTTTGCAAAGCAATTCAATTTTAGGTCTTGGAGACATAAGAGCATTTCATTTTTAAACAACAATTCATAGGCTCTGTTTCATTGAAGATATTTCCTTGACCCTTTTTTTCTAAATCACTCTCCTCTGCTCTACAACTCCTTGCTAAAATTTTGCAATAATGTTAAATACTATACTATAGAATGAATACCATTCTCTAAATACTATACTATAATGGAGTGCGTTTCAACTGTGATTGATTTTGTGCCTCAGGGTACATTTGGTCGGAAACATTTTTGATGGTCACAACTGTGAAGGTACTACTGGCAACCAGTGGGTAGGAGTCAGGGAAGCTGCTAAACATCATACAATGCACAGGCAGCCCCCTGACAACAGAGACAGCCAACACCGAATGTCCGTAGTGTCAAGACTGAGAAACCCTCCTTTAGACTAAATACTATTTTCAATCAGGGAGATTAAGTTTAATTGGTAATTCTAAAACTCCAGAATTCTATCATTGTTCCAACAGACGTGTGTTGAACAAGACAAGCTGGGTCAAGCATTTGAAGATGCTTTTGAGGTTCTGAGGCAACATTCAACGGGAGATCTTCAGTACTCGCCAGGTAAAGATGAGTCATTTACCCTCTTCTGCTGGTACATCAAATGGCTTGTTGGTCACATACACATATAAGAATAATGATCAGCTGACCAGGTGCGGTGGCTCACATCTGTAATCCCAGCACTTTGGGAGGCCAAGGTGGGCAGATCACTTAAGACCAGGAGTTCAAGACCTGCCTGGCCAACATGGCGAGACCTTGTCTCTACTAAAAATACAAAAATTAGCTAGGCATGGTGGCGCGACTGTAATCCCAGCTACTCTGGAGGCTGAGGCTTAAGAATTGCTGAACCGAGGCAGAAGCTTTAGCAAGCCGAGATGGCGCCACTGTATTCCAGAATAATGATCAGAACAGAGAAGACCTTTTTTTCTTTTTTCTTTTTTTTTTTTTGAGACGGAGTCTCGCTCTGTCGCCCAGGCTGGCGTGCAGTGGCGCAATCTCGGCTCACTGCAAGCTCCGCCTCCCGGGTTCACGCCATTCTCCTGCCTCAGCCTTCCCAGTAGCTGGGACTACAGGCGCCCGCCACCATGCCTGGCTAATTTTTTGTATTTTTAGTAGAGAGGGGTTTCACCGTGTTAGCCAGGATGGTCTCGATCTCCTGACCTCGTGATCCACCCATCTCGGCCTTCCAAAGCGCTGGGATTACAGGCGTGAGCCACTGGGCCCGGCGACCTTTTTTATCATTAATTTAATTTTTATTTATTTACTTTTTTGTAGAGACAGGGTCTCACTATGTTGCCCAGTCTGGTCTGGAACTCCTGGACTCAAACATGAGATCATTTTTACCTGAGGCATCCAGGATTAATTCTAGCAAAGGCAAAATATGTCCAGGAGTATCTAGCCTAAATAAAACTAAAGTCTCACATATAAAAATGCAGAGAATATAGAGGATGACATTCCACACGGGAATACAAAGATATGTAATTATCTGCTATTAGAAATATCTGGTTGACATTTATTTACCTAATAGTTCATTTTAACTATTCACAAAAGGCTTTTAAATTGTTCCAATGAATCTTATAGACCTTCCACCCACACAACAAGATATATTCTACTTGGAAGAATAAGTATTTTTATCCTTCCTCACCCATTATCCTATGGACTATATAGTCTAAATAGAATGCAAATATGTTATGTATTAAGTTTACATAGGGTATTACAGCTCGTTCCAAGATAAGAGAAATCATGTGGGCAGGGCACGGTGGCTCACACCCGTGATTCTAGTACTCTGGGAGGCCAAGGTGGGTGGATCACTTGAGCCCAGGAGTTCAAGACCAGCCTGGGCAACATGGCAAAACCCTGTCTCTACAAAAAATACAAAAATTAGCCAAATGTGGTGTCATGTGCCTCGAGTCCCAGCTACTTGGGAGGCTGAGGTGGGAGGATCACTTGAGGCCAGGAGGCACATGCTGCAGTGAACCGAAATAATGTGGCTGCACTCCACTCCAGCCTGGGTAACAGAGTGAGACCCTGTCTTAAAAAAAAAAAAAAAAGAAAAAAGAGAAATCATGAGGTCTTAGCCTTCAAGGAGCATGTTCTCCAAATGGGATATGTATAACAGTATCCATAATAGCAGCATAATGAGATAAACACCACAGGAGAAGTGCAAAGTGGCAAGAAAACATAGACAGAGCAATTGCATCTATAAGTGCATATATATACACACACACACATATTTATATGCACAAATACAAACTTTGACTTTTTTAGTTTCTTTCTCTGATTTAAAATTAGATTACAGAAATTACCTGGCTTTAATCAACCATCGTCCTCATGTCAAAGGAAATTCTAGCTGCTATGGAGTGTTGCCTACAGAGGAGCCTGTCTATAATTGGAGAACGGTAATTGTAAGTACCAGACCATCCCTTAGTAACAGGCAAATATCCTACTCTTGCCAGCCTTCCATTTCACATACACTGTCTGAAACCCAGCTTAAAGACAGCATTGACTATGAAAATGGTTTTTTCTTTCTTTTTTTTTTTTTTTTTTGAGATGGAGTCTGGCTCTGTCACCCAGGCTGGGGTTCAGTGGCTCAATCTCGGCTCACTGCAACCTCTGCCTCCCAGGTTCAAGTGATTCTCCTGCCTCAGCCTCCCAAATAGCTGGGGTTACAGGCGTGCACCACAACGCCCAGTTAACTTCTGTATTTTTAGTGAAGACAGGATTTCCACATATTGGCCAGGCTGGTCTCAAACTCCTGACTTCAGGTGATCCACTGGCCTCAGCCTCCCAAAGGGAAGGATTACAGGCGTGAGCCACTGTGCTCTGCCTGAAAATGCTTTTTAAGGGCCATCAGCTGTAGTCTGAAGTTGACAGTCAACATGGATGATCATGTGCTGTTAGGAAGGAAATAACCCTTCATCATTGCTCTCTACTTAGCCTCAGACTGGTTTGGATGACTTCTGTAAAAAGGAGGTGTTTTCAGGATGTTAATATCAATTGCTTCTCCTTAGTCCATCTGGGAAATTGCAAAAAAGTTTCCCCTAAAAGCCACAGGGCAAAGGTCCAAACTGCCCCTGCACAGGTTTTACCTGCAGTCTTGTATTAGCCTGCTCTGTTTTCCTTCTCAAACTCAGTGTTATCTGCATGTATTGGACCAATTCATTTATATTTTATTAATAGCAGCATCTGCAAAGGGAAACGCCCTGCCATCTCCCCATTCATGTATTCTTTTAGTTGTTTTCTTCATGCATCCATTTTATCAAGCAGTCTTCATGGGATGAGGTATAAATGTGAATTGGTTTTTATTTTTCTTCAGTCACTACCTTCAATCACACCATGTCAAATGTCCTTTTTCTGTTTCTATAAATTGTTCCCTTGGGGCCTCTTCACAAGACATTTTATTTTAAGAGAGTGCTTTGGGCTGGGCTCAGTGGCTCACGCCTGTAATTCCAAAGCTTTGGGAGGCTGAGGAGGAAGGATCACTTGAGCCCAAGAGTTCGAGACCAACCTGGGCAACAGAGCAAGACCCTGTCTCAAAAAAAAAATTTGTAAATAAAAATTTTAAACAGAGGGTGCTTCGGTTCCAGCTTAACCTCTTCCACCTCCACTTAGGGTTGCCAGGTAAAATGCAAGATGCCCAATATTTTTGTTTGCTAAATCTGGCAACCCTACTTCTTTCTACTTCAGCTCCCATTTTCTAGCGTGCACCTCACAGCCTCTTATCCCTGGAGACTCCTTGCCTGCTGGTCAGCCTTCTTGATTAGGGTGTGGAAAGACAGCTCAAGCCCAGCCCCTTCTGGTGTTTAACCCTTGAAAACCCAAATATTCTTGCCATATGTAAATGGTAGAAGCTTGGGCTGCTTCTTCCTGTTCCCTTTCTTTATTCTGCCTTCCCTTGGCTGTCATCTTTTTTTTTTTAAGACAGGGTATTGTTCTCTCACCTAGGTTGGAGTGCAGTGGTGCGATTATAGCTCACCGAAGCTTCAAATTCCTGGGGTCAAGGGATCCTCCTGCCTCAGCTTCCCAAGCAGCTGGGACTATAGGCATGTGCCACCAGGCCTGGGTAATTTTTAAATTTAAATTTTTTTGCTCTGTTGCCCAGGCTATAGTGCAATGGCACCATCTCGGCTCATTGCAACCACTGCCTCCTGGGTTCAAGCCATTCTCCTTCCTCAGCCTCCCAAGTAGGTGGGATTACAGGTGCCCACCACCACCCACAGCTAATTTTTTTTTTTTTTTTTTTTGAGACAGAGTTTCACTGTTGTCACCCAGGCTGGAGTGCAATAGTGTGATCTTGGCTCACTGCATCCTCCACCTCCCAGGTTCAAGCAATTCTCCTGCCTCAGCCTCCCTAGTAATTAGCTGGGATTACAGGCACCTGCCACCATGCCCAGCTAATTTTTGTATGTTTAGTAGAGACAGGGTTTCACCATGTTGGCCAGGCTGGTCTCAAACACCTGACCTCAGGTGATCCACCAACCTCGGCCTACCAAAGTGTTGGGATTACAAGTGTGAGCCACTGTGCACCCAGCCAATTTTTTTGTACTTTTCGTAGAGACGGGGTTTCACCACGTTGGCCAGGCTGGTCTGAACTCTTGACTTCAGGTGATCCGCCCGCCTCGGCCTCCCAAAGTGCTGGGATTACAGGCATGAGGAGGAGCGGTGTCTCATGCCTGTAATCCCAGCACTTTGGGAGGCCGAGGCGGGCGGATCACCTGAGGTTGGGAGTTCAAGACTAGCCTGACCAACATGGAGAAACCCCGTCTGTACTAAAAATACAAAATTAGCTGGGCATGGTGGCACGCCCAGCTACTAGGGAGGCTGAGGCAGGAGAATCACTTGAAACTGGGAGGCGGAGGTTGCGTTGAGCCGAGATCGTGCCATTGCATTCCAGCCTGGGCAACAAGAGCAAAACTCCGTCTCAAAAAAAAAAAAAAAAAAATTTTTGTAGAGGTGGGATCTCTCTAAGTTGCCCAGGCTGGTCTTGAACTCCTGGGCTCAAGTGATTCTCCTGCCTTGGCTGCCCAAACTGTTGAGATTACAGGCATGAGCCACCGTGCTCGGCCCTTTCTTGTCTTGTAAAATTTTTATTGTTTTCATTACTTATTTTATTTTATCTTGCTAGCTGCCTACTGACATCTTTCTTTTCTTATCTCCCCTTGCCTACATAGGCATCCAACACAGGAATGGAAGCCCATCTTCCCTTTCTGATGGTACCACAGACTTTAAGCAATCCCTCTTTCTTGTAGGGAGGGTAGGACATGACACTCCTCACAAAGCCAAGGATTACCCTCTGTCCCCTGGTCCTCTCCTTATGTGGGTTTGATGCTAGTGCTGCCCTGTGAGCTATCTGGCTGCAGTTGGGGGTAATTCCTTTTACATTCTGGGAGATGCTTAGCCTCTTTTTCCCCTAGCTTTTGACTTCAGCCTATAATAGGGGGCAACAGGGAAAGTCTCACTTAACATCCTGCTTCATTATTTATATAGAACAGTGCTGCGGACTTCTATTTTGAAGGAAATATTCATCAATCTCTGCAGAACATAACTGAAAACCAGCTGGTACAACCCACTGTTCTCCAGCAAAAGGGGGGAAAAGGTACGTTGATCCATCATTCGTTACATAGGTAAAAGAACCAGATCTTCCTCATAGCTGCTTTAAAGGGATTTTATAACAGAGTTTGGAACTGAATTTGCAAAATATTCTTTTATCACAATCGATAGTAATTTAACTCTGACTTCTTGAACCAGTCCAAGCCATTCATCTTGGATGAGACTTCCTGTGTTTTTTTTTTTCTGAGACAGAGCCTCACTCTGTTGTCCAGGCTGGGTCTGAAACTCCTGGACTCAAGCCATCCAAAGTGCTAGGATTACAGGTGTGAGCCACCACACCCAGCCTCCTATTTTTAAATTTTTTTATTTTTTACTTTTTGAACTTCTGTTGTTAAAAACGGAGACACAAACACACACATTAGCCTAGGAGTAACAGTGACAGGATCATCACTATCACTGTCTTCCACCTCCACATCTTGTCCCACTGGAAGGTCTTCAGGGAGAATGACACATAGAGCTGTCATCTCCTATGGTAACAGTGTCTTTTGGAATACCTGCTGAAGAACCTGCCTGAGGCTGATTCACAGTTAGCTTTTTATTTTTTAATTTTTATTTTATTATTTATTGATTGTTTTACAGTTAACTTTAAAAGAAAATTAAGTACAAGGAGTACAATACAAAATAATGATAAAATATATATAGGTGATAGGAATTTTTCAGCTCCACTATCATCTTTTTTTTTTTCTTTTTTTTTTTATTGTTGCCCAGGCTAGGGTGCAGTGGCATCATCTCAGCTCATTGCAGCTTCTGATTCCCTGGCTCAAGCAATTCTCCTGCCTCAGCCTCCCGAGTAGCTGGGATTACAGGCACTCACCACCACGCCTGGCCCATTTTTTGTATTTTTAGTAGAGATGGGGTTTTGTCATGTTGGCCAGGTTGGTCTCGAACACCTGGCCTCAGGTGATCCAGTCTTCCAAAGTGCTGGGATTATAGGTGTGAGCTACCATGCCTGGCCATATAATTTTTTTTAAATGTGATTCAGGCAGCCCCCCGAACCAAAATAGGTTCAGAGAGACTCCCTCACCAATACATTTTATTTATTTATTTTTATTTTTATTTATTCATTCATTTATTTTTTAATTTTTTTGAAACAGAGTCTAGCTCTTTTTATTTTTCAAAATGGAAGTATTATATACTCATGGTAAAAGACTCAAACCAAAGTACAAAGTGAAAGTAAAAGTTCCAGTGTATTTTACATATTTCTAGAAAAGTTTTTTAAAAAAAATTTTCACATATACAAGTATATGCATATCCTTTGAAATTACAAATGGGATTGTACTCTTGCACTTTTTCCAGTAAATAATATATCTTAAGTAAATTCTGGGCATGGTGGCTCATGCCTGTAATCCTAGCACTTTGGGAGGCCAAGGTAGACGGATCACATGGGGTCAGGAGTTCGAGACGAGCCTGGCCAACATGGTGAAACTCTGTCTCTACAAAAAATACAAAAAATTTAGCCGGGCATGGTGGTGGGTACTTGTAATCCCAGCTACTGGGGAGGCTGAGGTGGGAGGATCACTTGAGTCCAGGAGGTGGAGGTTGCAGTGAGCCAAGATCAAGCCACTGCACTCTCCAACCTGGGTGACAGAGTGAGACTCCAACTCAAAAAATAATAATAATAGTAATAAATAAAATAAAGAAAATAGATAGATAAATATATAGTTGAGGGAGTCTCTCTGAACCTATTCTGGTTCAAGGAGGCTACCTGATTCACTTTTAAAAAATATTATAGGCCGGGCATGGTTAAAAAAAAATTATAGGCCAGGCATGGTGGCTCATGCCTGTAATCCCAGCACTTTGGGAGACTGAGGCAGGCAGATCACTCGAGGTCAGGAGGCTGAGGCAGGAGAATCGCTTGAACCCGGGAGGCGGAGGTTGCAGTGAGCCAAGATTGCGCCACTGCACTCCAGCCTGGGCAACAGAGTGAGACTCCATCTCCAAAAATAAATAAATAAATAAATAAAATAAAATAAAATTTAAACATTAAAAAAATACGGAAAACTTTAAAAGATGATGATCCATTAAGACCAATTTGATCACTGAATGAGAGGCAGAAGAGTTTTGTTTAAGCTGTGTCTTTAATTCATGATGTGTTTTTTGGTAAGTCCCTTTCATTTCTCAATTCATAAACTCAAGATAATATAATACAAAAGATAATCTTTGTAAAAATGTTTGAGGTCTTTGGATGAGTGATAAATGCATCATGCAAGAGTATTATTCCCCAGAGACTGTTTAAAGCAGTTTGGGAATCCACTAGTATACCTCCTCAAGGGAAAATGGAATTTGGCTGCAAATTTTTTAGCTACTGACACATCTGGCAGAGCACAGTATTTACAGACTAACTCAGAAGTCACAAAATGGGCTGTCACTTTTGTTCTCATGAGCTGTTATGCAAAATAAATCTTATCAACTGAACAAAACCCACACAGATTCTCTCAAAATTTCCTGCCTAGTTATTTTGAAATATAAATGGCTGTGTTCCTAAGATTCTAGTGGTACCATTTTATTTCACAACAATGAGAAATATCACAGTGCCCATTGCATTGTTAAACGAATAATGTTAAAGTGATATAAAAACATTTTTGGCATTTCCATATGAGTTTTTCTCCTTTTTTATTTTTCAAGTAACTGCGCAAACCCAGAGTTAGCACTTTTACCTAGGTCTTCGGTATTAATTTCCTTAATATTACCTTATATTTGCATTCTATTTTGCATTTTACAAAGTGCATTTACATCCCTTAACTCATTTGAATAAAGCCCCTTAAAATGACTTGTTTTCTGGAAATGGCCTTTTGAGGCTTCTCTTCGAAACTGCTAAACTTGTGGTCCATTTTGCTCAATGTTGTTCTGTGGAAAGTTTGTTTTGTTTTGTTTTTTGAGACAAGAGTCTCGCACTGTTGCCCAGGCTGGAGTGCAGTGGCGCGATCTCGGCTCACTGCAGCCTCCACCTCAAATGATTCTCCTGGGTTCGAGGGAGAATCCTCAGGGGACGGCCTCAGCCTCCCGAGTAGCTGGGATTACAGGCGCCTGCCACCCTGCCTGGCTAATTTTTGTATTTTTAGTAGAGACGGGATTTCACCATATTGGCCGGGCTAGTGAACTCCTGACCTCAAGTGATGCGCCCTCCTCGGCCTCCCAAAGTGCTGGGACTACAAGCGTGAGCCGTCACGCCCGGCCAGGCAACATTCTTAACAACTTCTCCAACAAAGAAAGATCCAGTTGAAACTTCAATAGGCCAAATAGATCCTCTACCTTTGAATCCCATAAAATGATGCCATCATGCATTCGTAAGGGCAGTGAGTGGGAGAAAAACCAGTCTCGATGCAGCTTTTAATTCGGTAGTTGCTCAACAAACCCTTTCTGAGGATGTTCTCAGTTTACAGCCACGGTGGAGTTTGACCTTGTTTCCCTTCGTTTTAGGCAGGAAGAAGCTCCGACTGTTTGAATACCTTCATGAATCCCTGTATAATCCGGAGATGGCATCTTGTATTCAGTGGGTAGATAAAACCAAAGGCATCTTTCAGTTTGTGTCAAAAAACAAAGAAAAACTTGCCGAGCTTTGGGGGAAAAGAAAAGGCAACAGGAAGACCATGACTTACCAGAAAATGGCCAGGGCACTCAGAAATTACGGAAGAAGTGGGGAAATTACCAAAATCCGGAGGAAGCTGACTTACCAGTTCAGTGAGGTCATTCTCCAAAGACTCTCTCCATCCTATTTCCTGGGGAAAGAGATCTTCTATTCACAATGTGTTCAACCTGATCAAGAATATCTCAGTTTAAATAACTGGAATGCAAATTATAATTATACATATGCCAATTACCATGAGCTAAATCACCATGATTGCTAAATATACTTTCATATTTCATGGTTTACTGGCATTGGAAATCTCTACAAGTTTTAATGACTTCTCCCTCTCTCTCTTTTTTTCCTCCTCTGAAGAAATTTAGGATTTTTCTCTTAAAGCAAATACTAAAGAGGAAAAAAAATTAACTTTATTGTTGCTTTTATCAAAGAGTATGTAATCTATACTAACTTGTTGGGAAATTCTGCCAATGAACAACTTTTTTATGAAACTTTGTGAAGATTCAATGAACAACTTTATTGTTTCAAATGATCAAGCCCACTTGAAAGTATAGACTAAGGTCCTTGCTCTGCTCTTACTATTCTCTCTCTATTAAAATTTTTATTTTATTATTTTTTAAAGAGGTCTCAGCCAAGATAATTTTTTATTTTTATGGATTTAGGAGTACAAGTGCAGTTTTGTTGCTTTGATATATTGCATAATGGTGAAGTATATTGCATAGCATCCTCATCACCAGAATAGTGGACATTGTACCCAATAGGTAGGATCTCATCCCTCATCCCCCTGGCATCCTCCCACCTTTTGGAGCCTCCAGTGTCCATTACTCCATTCTGTATGACCATTGCTAAGCTCCCTACTATACCCACTTTATTTTATTTTAAAAATTGTTTTCTTTTGCTGCATACTTCAATGGATGCAAAGTCTTTTTCTTTTTTCTCTTTTTCTTTTCTTTTCACAGAGTATGACTTCTTTTTTTGTTTGTTTGTTTGTTTGTTTTTGGCTGCTAACTCCCAAGCACAACACTGACAGTGACTTATATTTTTAATTTTTTTTTTTTTTTTTTTTTTGAGACGGAGTCTCGCTCTGTCACCCAGGCTGGAGTGCTGTGGTGCAGTCTCGGCTCACTGCAAGCTCCGCCTCCCGGGTTCACTCCATTCTCCTGCCTCAGCCTCCCGAGTAGCTGGGACTACAGTTGCCTGCCACCGCGCCCAGCTAATTTTTTTGTATTTTTAGTAGAGATGAGGTTTCACTGTGTTAACCAGGATGGTCTCAATCTCCTGATCTCATGATCCGCCCGCCTCGACCTCCCAAAGTGCTGGGATTACAGGCGTGAGCCACCGTGCCTGGCTATTTTTAATTTTTTTTAAGAGGCAAAGCCTACCTCTGAAGCTCTCTTTTTTTTTTTCTTTTCACACTTCAATAAGCTGCTCTAAATTCTTGCTATTCTCTATGCAACCACCTTCTTCTAGATTAACAGTGCCAGTACAGATGATTTGATTTATATATTGATTTCAGCATTTTCTTGTCATGTACTCAGGTGAGAAAATTCACACTTTTATATGATGGATTTACAAAAAAAATTTGTAAATGACTGCATATGATAAAGCCTTTGTGCCAAAATGGGTTCATGGCTTTAAAAACATCACTAGAAATGTCTGTTCAGCTTCCTTACACATTTTTTTATTTCCTTCTCTTTTGATCTTACCCATTTTTAGAACTTAAAGCTTTTTTTTTTTTCTCTTTGAGACAGGGTCTCACTCTGTCACCCATGCTCAGGTGCAGTGACACAAACATGGCTGAAGCCCAGCTAATTTTTTTTTTTTTTTTGTAGAGACTGTTTTGCCATGTTGCCCAGGCTGGTCTCTAACTCCTTGGCTCAGGCGATCTGCCCACCTTCGCCTTCAGAAGTGCTGGGATTACAGGTGTGAGCCACCGAGCTGGCCCCAAAACTTTTTTAATGTTTAAATTTTACCACTATACTAAGGAGGAGTTACCCATTTTTTTAATTGCCTTTTTTCTGCCTTCTTATTAGGGAGGGGTAAGGAAGAAGATTTGGTCAGCAGAAAGCAGGTCTTAATTGCTTTTTTGTTTCTTTTGTTGCTATTGAGTTGTTTGAGTTCCTTATACGTATTGAATATTAACCCCTTGTCAGATGTCTGGCTTGCAAATATTTTCTCCCATTCCATAGGTTGTCTCTTTACTCTGGTGATTATTTCCTTTGCTGTGCAGAAGCTTTTTAGTTTGTTTGTTTTAGCTACACGTCATGAACTAAGAAGCTTTTTAGTTCGATGTAATACCGTTTGTCTATATTTAATTTTGTTGTCCGTGCTTTCAGGATCAAATCCAAAATATCACTACCCACACCAATGTCTTATATGTTTCCCCTATGTTTTCTTTCTTTCTCTCTCTCTCTCTCTCTCTTTCTTTCCTTCTTTCCACTGTCATCTGACCCCATATGTTTTCTTCAAGTAGTTTTAGGGTTCTTGGTCTTATGTTTAAGCCTTTCTTTCTTTCTTTCTTTCTTTCTTTCTTTCTTTCTTTCTTTCTTTCTTTCTTTCTTTCTTTCTTTCTTTCTCTCTCTTTCTCTCTCTCTCTCTCTCCCTCCCTCCCTCCCTCCCTCTTTCTTTCTTTCTTTCTTTCTTTCTTTCTTTCTTTCTTTTCTTTCTTTCTTTTTCTTGTTGACAATTTTCCTGAGCAAACTAATGCAGGAATGTTTAAGTTTTTAATCCATTTTGAATTGACTTTAGTATATGGTGTTGAAATAAGGGTCCAATTTTATTTTTCTGTTTGCCGAAATTCAGTTTTCCATACACCATTTATTGAATAAAGCTGTCTTTTTCTTCTTGGCATGTTGAAAATCAGTTCCATTTTCAACATGCCATCTCTAATCTGGGCTCTCTAATCTGTTGCATTAGTTGATATATCTTTTTCTTTTTTGCCAATTCCATGCTGTTTTGATTAGTATAGCTTTGCAGTATAGTTTTAAACCAGGTAGTGTGATACCTCCAGCTTTGTCAACTTCAGAGACCTCTGAAGCAAATACCTCCAGCATTGTTCTTTTTGCTCATGATTGCCTTGGTTTTTTTTTGTTTTTTTTTTTTGTTGTTGTTGTTTCATATGAAT
The DNA here is from genome assembly GCF_028885625.2 of Pongo pygmaeus. Lineage (NCBI taxonomy): Eukaryota > Metazoa > Chordata > Mammalia > Primates > Hominidae > Pongo > Pongo pygmaeus. Next base: position 99,982,255 of record NC_072383.2, read on the forward strand.
TTTAAATTTTTTTTCTTTTGTTAATTTAAATTTTTACTTTAAGTTCCAGGATACACATGCAGAATGTGCAGGTTACATAGGTATACATGTGCCATGGTGGTTTGCTGCACCTATCAACCCGTCATCTAGGTTTTAAGCCCCACATGCAGTAGGTATTTGTCCTAATGCTCTCCCTCCCCTTGCCCCCTACCTCCTGACAGGCCCCAGTGTGTGATATTCCCCTCCCTGTGTCCATGTGTTCTCATTTTTCATTTCTCATGTATGAGTGAGAACATGCGGTGTTTGGATTTCTGTTCCTGTGTTAGTTTGCTGAGGATGATGGTTTCCAGCTTCATGTCCCTGCAAAGGGCTTTCTTTCTTTTTTCTTTTTTTTTTTTTTTTTGAGACAGGTTCTGCCAGGCTGGAGTGCTGTGTCACAATCATGGCTCACTGCAGCCTCAACCTCTTGGGCTCAAACAAACAATCCTCCTACTTTAGCCCCTGGAGTAGCTGGTACCACAGGTGTGCATTGCCAGGCCAGGCTAAGTTTTTTGTGTGTGGGGGGGGGTAGAGACGAACTCCTTGGCTCAAGCAGTTCTTCCACTTTAGCCTCCCAAAGTGCCGGGATTACAGGCTAGAAATTGTTTTTTTTTCCCTTTTTGAGACAGCGTCTTACTCTGTTGCCCAGGCTGGAATGCAGTGACAATTATAACTCATTGCATCCTTGAACTCCTTGGCTCAAGCAAACCTCCCACCTCAGTTGCCCGTGTAGTTCGGACCACAGGCACACACCACCATGACTGGTTAATTTTTTGATTTTTTGTAGAGATGGAGTCTCTCTCTCTCTTTTTTTTTTTTTTCCTGAGACAAAGTCTCACCTTGTTGTCCAGGCTAGAGTGCTGTGGTGTGATCTCAGCTCACTGCAACCTCTGCCTCCCAGGTTCAAGTAATTCTCCTGCCTCAGCCTCCTGAGTAGCTGGGATTACAGGCATGTGCCACCACACTTGGCTAATTTTTGTATCTTTAGTTCAAGTGATCCTTCCCATCTTGCCCTCCCAAAGTGCTGGGATTACAGGCATGAGCCACTGCGCCCAACCAAGAGCTGATTGTTGAAAAGATCCTGGCACCTCCTGCCCCTCTCTCTTGCTTCCCCTCTCTCACCATGTAATCTGCACATTCTGGCTCCCCTTCACTTAACACCATGTGTGGAAGCTTCCTGAGGCCCTTACCAGAAGCAGATTTGGCACCATGCTTGTACAGCCTGCAGAAACATGAGCCAAATAAATCATGTTTCTTTATAAATTACCTGGGCTCAGGTATTTTATTGAGCAACAGAAACAGACTAAAACAGTATAAATCCTTGTCTTCCTCCAGATCTTACAGGAAAGGTTTTGAGTGTAATGTTAGCTGTGGGCCTCTCATAAATGACCTTTATTGTGTTGAGTTACATTTCATTTCTTTTTTTTTTTTGAGAAAGAGTCTCACTGTGTCACCCAGGCTGGAGTGCAATGTCGTGATCTTGGCTCATTGCAACCTCCGCCTCCCAGGTTCAAGCGATTCTCCTACCTCAGCCTCCTGAGTAGCTGGGATTACAGGCATGTGCCACCACACCCAACTCATTTTTTGTGTTTTTGGTAGAGATGGGGTTTCACCATGTTGACCAGGCTGGTCTCAAACTCCTGACCTCAAGTGATCCACCCACCTTGGCCTCCCAAAGTGCTGGGATTATAGGCATGAGCCACTGCACCTGGCCTTACATTCCTTTTTTAAAAATTTGCACTCAAGGGTATCCTCAAAGAGGTATATGCCCTCTACATATAATTTGGTGAACTTTTTTTTTGTCATCTTTCTCTCTCTCCCTCTCTCTTGCTCTCAATGTCTGCCTACAGAATGGATGATAAGAGAAAGGTTTTATCATAAAAGGATATTAAATTTTGTGAAATGATTTTTGGTATCTAATAGATGATTATATGGTTTTTGTCTTTCATTCTGTTAATGCGGCATGTCACATTTATTGATTTGCATCTGTTGAACTATCCTTGCATTCCAGTGATAAAAACATTTCTTAAAAAAAGTCATGCAAATAGCCAACAGACAATGAAAAAATGCTCAGCATCACTAATCATTAGAGAAATGCAAATTAAAACCACAATAAGATATAATATCTCACCTGTCAGAATGTCTTAAAATGTTTATTATTATGTTTTTAATCATCCTGTACTTTATTTCAAAACAATGTTTTCAAATGAAGACACAAAAGATAAGTGTTGGTGAGGATGTAGAGCAAAGGAAACACTTGTACACTGTTGGTGGAAATGTAAATTGGTGTAGCCATTATGGAAAACGGTATGGAAATTCCCCCCCCCTCAAAAAAAAACTAAAAATAGAATTATATGATCTAGAAATCCCACTTCGGAGTAGTAATGCAAAAGACTCAGAATCAGTTTGTGTAAGGGATATCTGCATTCCTATGTTCATTGCAACACTATGCACAATAGCCAAGTTAGGGAATCAATCTCTGTCTATCAACAGATGAATGGATTAAAAAAATGTATTGCATATACACAATGGAATACTATTCAGCCTTTAAAAAGAAGGACATTCTGGCCAGGTGCAATGGCTCACACCTGTAATTCCAACACTTTAGGAGATCAAGGCAGGCAGATCACTTGAAGTCAGGAGTTTGAAACCAGCCTGGCCAACATGGTGAAACCCCATCTCTACTAAAAATACAAAAATTAGCTGGGTGTGGTGATGCATGCCTGTAATCTCAGCTACTTGGGAGGCTGAGGCAGGAGAATGGCTTGAACCTGGGAGGCAGAGGTTTCAGTGAGCTGAGATGGAACTACTGCATTCCAGCCTGGGAGGCAGAGGTTTCAGTGAGCTGAGATGGAACTACTGCATTCCAGCCTGGGCGACAGAGTGAGACTCCATCTCAAAAAAAAAAAAAAAAAAGGAAGGAAATCCTGAAATTTGTGACAACATTGATGAAATTGGAGAATATTATGCTAAGTGAAATAAGTCAGGGCTAGAAAGACAAATACCACATGTTCTCATTTATATGTGGAGTTAAAACAATGAACTTTTAGTGTGGAGATTAGAATTGTGGTGACAGAAGCTGGAGGAGGCGGAGATGGGGAGGTGACGAGCAAAGGGTATACAGTTTCAAACAGGAAGAATATGTTTTCTCTTTTTGTGCATTCTATCACACAGCATGGTGAATATAGTTAATAGTAGAGTGTTGTACATTTCAAATTGCTAAGTAAACTTCAAATGTTCTTACCTCAAAGAAAGTTAAGTATTTGAGGTGATGGATATGTTAACTAGCTTGACTGAATTATATCATATGGTGTTCACAAATCATAACATCATTTTGTACCCCATAAATTTTTTCCCCACGCAACTCCCTCTTTACAGAATCCATAAATCTATACAATTATAAATTGTCAATTTACAATAAAAAAAGAAAAACTTTAGTGGGTATCTTGAGTCTGTATTTTCTCTGCACTTCCACTCATGATCTGTAACCATGTGGCATTCAACAGATGACAGCCTAAGGAAAATGCCACTTTCCTTAATGATAATAAAAATCTAAAGCTTACACCTCCTACAAATCCCCTTCGTGGTTGACCTTTTTCTTAGGTAGATCCAGGTGCTAATATTTCTTGCTATCCTGCCACGAAGCCATAGGGAGGTGCTGTTGCCCTGGTATCTATCTGGCACATGGTCTCTTCCCTTGAACTAGCCCGGTGGAGACAGGCTAGAACAGTTAGAGAAGGAAAATAAAAAGACTTTATAAAGGCCACAGACCAGCAAATAGTAAACTCAGGAAGGAACCAGGATATAGGCAGTCTGGCTTGAAAGCTATGACTTATTCTCCACATTTCACAAGGAACCCTGGAAGGAAACGCTTTCTTTCTTCATGCTTGGCAGGTGACTGCGTATGTCATTTATATTACCACAAGGCAGGAAAACTTTCTAGACTACATGGGCCATCTTCAGTCCAGGCCAAGAGCTCCCTGGGCCTGACCTCTGGGAGCTGTAGAATGTCCAGTGTCCTCTTTTCCTTCATGTCCCTCTCTTGGGTGCCCTACCTTCCCCAGGGACTCTGAGGAAAAGACATGATCAATCCAGAGTGACTGAGGGAAGGTGGACTTGATATTGGCCGTCTCCAAGTGTAGTCTATTTCAATCCATGCTCATCTCAAAGCAGGACTGAGATTTACACCCATGCCCCCACAAAGAAAATGCCTTATAAAGCATTAATAAGAAACATAAATTTTGGCTGGGTGTGATGGCTCACACCCATAATCATAGCACTTTGGGAGGCCAAGGCAGGAGGATCACTTGAGACCAAGAGTTTGAGACCAGCCTAGACAACACAGTGAGACCGCATCTCTATTTAAAATAGCAACAACAGTGAAGTTAAGAAGAAACATAAGTTTTACCAAAGATTGAAAGGGGAAATGGCCCCTGGGCAATGGAAACTTGAAAAAAATAATAAAAAAAAGAAAGGAGAAAGGGTAACAAGGGTGTATCACACAAATCATTCAGCCAACAACTTAATACAATTCCATCAACATTTAGTTCTCCCAGTAGTTCCTCCTATAACCAATGCCAGCTTGAGGGGTTCATCTTGACAATTCTTCCCCAAAGCTCCCAGACAGCTCTAACTCTCTTCCCTACATTATACAGAGTTGCTTTCTCTCAGGCAGAAGCCTGGGCTCTGCCTTCAATGCAAAAAGCGCTGACCAAAGCCCATTTCTGTAAGCAGGTTCCTCCTTATAAAGACATGCTCATACCAGTGCTCAGAGATTAAAACACTCTTCCTCTATTATGAAAAATGATGTCCTATTACAAACAGGGTCATTCTTCCCTGCCATGGCATGTGCACCCACCTGCTAAGGACAAGGAGGGAAGACTTCTTAGTTTTATTCATGCCCCCTCAATCTCTAGTGTATGGTACTCCATCCTCCATTTTGTCACTTTCATCTGGTTGAATGGCTCGTTAAACTCTTCTCCACTGAGCTGGAGGTCTGAAAAGCAAACTTGACCTATACACTATGCATCCCCATGGGCAGCTTCCCATTACTAGTTTTCTTGGCCCAGGGATTATGCATTAAACTTCTGCTTCCATGTGCTTCCTGTCACTGCTTCCTTTATTTTATTATTTTTGTAGACCTGATTTTATTTATTTTTAAGAGCTTTATTGAAGTATAATTGATATACAATAAAAACTGCACATTTAGGGTATACAATTTCATAAGTTTGATATATGTGTACACCCATGATACCATCACCACTATCAAGGAAATAAACATATCCACCACCTCCAAAAGTTTCCCTGTGTCCCTTTGTGTGTGGAGGGTGGGTCAGGGAAGGTAGGTAGGTCAGGGGTGTCCCAGTAGTAAGAATTCTTTTTTTTTTTTTTTTTTTTTTTGAGACAGTCTCACTCTGTTGCCCAGGCTAGAGTACAATGGCGTGATCTCGACTGACTGCAACCTCTGCCTCCTGGGTTCAGGTGATTCTCCTGCCTCAGCCTACCGAGTAGTTGGGATTACAGGCGCCCACCATCATGGCCAGCTAATTTTTGTATTTTTAGTAAAGATGAGGTTTTACCATGTTGGTCAGGCTGGTCTTGAACTCCTGACCTCAGGTGATCCGCCTGCCTTGGCCTCCCAAAATGCTGAGATTACAGGCATGAGCCACCATGCCCGGCCTAGTAAGAACTCTTAACATGAGATCTACCCTCTTAACAGATTTTTAGGATTACAATACCATATTGTGAACTATAGGCACTATATTAGTCTCATGCTGCTAATAAAGACATACTCGAGACTGGGTAGTTTATAAAGGAAAGAGGTTTAATTGACTCACAGTTCCACATGGCTGGGGAGGCTTCACAATCACGGCAGAAGGCTTCACAATCATGGCGGAAGTCATGTCTTACATGGCGGCAGAAAAGAGAGTGTGCAAGGGAACTCCCCTTTTTAAAACCACCAGATCTCGTGAGACTGATTCACCACCATGAGAACAGTATGGGGGAAACCATCCCCGTGATTCAATTACCTCCACCTGGCCCCACCCTTGACACGTGAAGATTATTACAATTCAAGGTGAGATTTGGGTGGGGACACAGGCAAACCATATCAGGCCCTATGTTGTACAGCAGATCTCTAGAACATTTTCGACTTAGCATCACTGAAACTTTATATACCTTGAGCAACAACTCTCCCTTTTCTTCTCCCCCCTGCCCCTAGCAATCTCTGTTCTAGTGTCTCCTTCTGAGTATGACTATTTTAGATATCTCATATAAGTGAAATCATGCAATATTTGTCCTTCTGTGACTAGCTTATTTCATTTAGCATAATGTCTTCCAGGTTCATCCATGTTGTCACAAATTGGAGAATTAGTTTCTTTTTCACAGCGAATAGTACTATACACACACACATACACACACACACACACACAGACACACACGACACCACACCACATTGTCTTTATCTGTTCATCTGTTGATGGACATTTTGGTTGTTTCCTTGTCTTGGCTATTGTAAATGATGCTGCAGCAAATGTGGGAATGCCGTTATCATTTCAATATTCTGATTACAATTCTTTTGGATTAAAGTCTTTTGGAGTGGAATTGTTGGATCTCATGGTAGTACTATTTTTAAATTTTTGAGGAACCTCCATGTTGTTTTCCATAGTGGCCGTGCCATTTTACATTCCCACCGACAATGTACAAGAGTTCTAATTTCTCCACAGTCTTACCAACATTTAGTCTATTTTAACAAAAACCATCTTAACAGGTGTGAGGTGATACCTCATTGTGGTTTTGATTTGCATTTCCCTGATGATCAGTGATAGCACTTCTTTTAAATCACTGAATGCTCCTCTGAGCTCTGGTCCTGAAGCAGGTGGGCCTTCTGGTTGATTTATCCTTTTTTCTCCCTTCAGTTCTTCCTATTCATAGGCACCAGTGCTAAGGATATTTTCTTTTTCCTCATCTCAGCCATCTGTTCTGTATAAAAAATACTCTATGGAGCAGCCCTACTCAAAGGCATCTTCCTTACTAAATTAAGGAAAAAGCCAAATGCATTAAGTGGAGGATGGCATTAATTATAATAAACTGAAAAACAGCTTCAATATGTGTCCCTCCTCTCTCCCACCCTCTATTTTTCCTTCCTATTCTTCTCCTGCTTTTCCTGTGCAAGGTAGATTATGCCACATCGGGGGTATCCAGTGTGAAGTGAAAAGCTTTTTAAATAAAAAAGAAATTAAAAAAAGATCCTTTCAATGAATTCTGTGAATGTCATTAGTTATATGCTCATCTGCTTCCCCCCACCCCCCTTGCCCCATTTTCTCCTTCCTTATTGCTAAGGTCTTCTAGTCTTCTCTCTGGGCCCTCTTGCCACTTCCCTGTCTCTTCTGGGTCCTCTCACCCTCTTCTGCCGAAGCCAACATCAAAGAGCTGCGCAGGGGGTGAAGTTAGCACACCAGGGAGAAGGGTGACAGGTAAGTTCCTCTCTGAGCCACTTTCTTAGCAGTAACAATGGCTAACATTTACTTGGCACTTTTATATGGCAGGCATTTTGCTAAGTACTTTCCATTTTCTATTCACAGCAATCCTATAAAGTATGTGTTCCTTTTATCTTCATTTGGCCGGGTGCAGTGGCTCATGCCTGTAATCCCAGCACTTTGGGAGGCTGAGGTGGGTGGATCACGAGGTCAGGAGATCGAGACCATCCTGGCTAACACGGTGAAACCCCGTCTCTACTAAAAATACAAAACATTAGCTGGGCGTGGTGTCGGGCGTCTGTAGTCCCAGCTACTCGGGAGGCTGAGGCAGGAGAATGGCATGAACCCGGGAGGCGGAGCTTGCACTGAGCCGAGATTGCGCCATTGCACTCCAGCCTGGGTGACAGAGCGAGACTCCATCTCAAAAAAAAAAATTAAATTAAATTAAATAAAATAATAAAAATCCACTAAGAATGCCTTGAGGCATATGCTACTTTCATTTTTTTTATTTTAATTTTGACTGGAGTCTTGCATTTCTTCTTTTTTTTTTAATTTTAATTTTGACTGCTTCTTTTTTTTTCTTTTTGAGACAGAGTCTCACTCCATCACCCAGGCTGTAGTGCAGTGGCATGATCTTGGCTCACTGCAATCTCCACCTTCCGGCTTCAAGCAATTCTTGTACCTCAGCCTCCCAAGCAGCTACAATTACAGATGCATGCCAACATGCCTGGCTAATTTTTGTATCTTCAGTAGAGATGACGTTTCACCATGGTGGCTAGGCTGGTCTTGAACTCCTGACCTCAAGTGATCTACCCACCTCGGCCTCCCAAAGTGTTGAGATTACAGGCATGAGACACACCTGGCTTTTTGTTTTTTTTTTTCTTTTCTTTTTGAGACAGTGTCTTGCTCTGTTGCCCAGGATGGAATGCAGTGGCACAATCTTGACTCACTGCAGCCTCTACTTCCCAGGCTCAAATGATCCTCTCGACTCAGCCTCTCGAGTAGCTGGATTACAGATGCCCACCACCAGATCTGGCCAACTTTTGTATTTTTTATAGAGATGGGGTTTCACTATGTTGCCCAGGCTGGTCTCGAACTGCTGAGCTGAAGCCATCTGCCTGCCTCGGCCTCCCAAAGTGCTGGGATTATGGGCGTGAGCCACCGTGCCCGGCCTGCTACTTTCATGTAAACAATTTCCTATGATTTTCCAAGATTCAAGTCCCCTAATTCTAGGTTTTTAGAGGTAGAGTATATCTAAGTTGAAATCATTCTAAGGCTCCTGCTGGCTAGCATCAGATGGATAACAGCATGGTTTAGACTTAGCTTCTAATTTTTTTCAAGGGGTATAATAAATATAAAGTGCACTAATATTTACTGTATATTGTGATTGATGTATACACCCATATAACCAACATCCAGACCAAAATACAGAATATTCCCAGCACCTTCTAATGTTCCCTGACGTCGTTTTCCAGTCTATACCCACCTTCTTGACTATCACATAAGTGAATTCATCTAGCATGTAGCGCAAGACTCCCTTTCAAAAAAAAATCTTTTAAATATTTGGTAGAATTCAGTGGTGAAGCTATTTAGTTCTGGGCTTTTATTGCTGGTTTTTTTGTTTTGTTTTGTTTTTGAGACGGAGTCTTGCTCAGTCGTTCAGGCTGGAGTACAGTGGCATGATCTCGGCTCACTTCAATCTCCACCTCCCGGGTTCAAGCGATTCTCCTGCCTCAGCCTCCTGAGTAGCTGGGACTACAGGCACATACCACCACACTCGGCTAATTTTTTTGTATTTTTAGTAGAGACTGGGTTTCACTGTGTTAGTCAGGATGGTCTCAATCTCCTGACCACATGATCTGCCTGCCTTGGCCTCCAAAAGGGCTGGGATTACAGGCGTGAGCCACTGCGCCCGGCCTTTTAAAAAAAAAAAAAAATTACTAATGCACTCTCTTTACGTATCATAGGTTGTAGTATTATATTTTTATTTATTTTTTATTTGTGTATTTATTTATTTAGAGACAGGGTCTCACTTTGTCACCAGGCTGGAGTGCAGTGGCACCATCTGAGCTCACCCAAATCTCTGCCTCCCAGGTTCAAACAATTCTCCTGCCTCAGCCTCCTGAATAGCTGGAATTACAGGCACACACCACCATGCCTGGCTAATTTTTGTCTTTTTAGTAGCAACAGGGTTTCGCCATGTTGGCTACGCTGGTCTTGAACTCCTGACCTCAAGTTATCCTCCCACCTCAGCCTACCAAAGTACTGGGATTACAAGCATGAACCACTGCGCCCGGCCTTATATTTTTAAAAATGGGTCTTTGTCCTTCTTTCTTGGCATGCAGCTCCTAAAACCCTTCACATTTCCCTGAGTGATAGGAGTATCTTTTTTATTTTATTTTTAGAAAGGTCTTGCTCTGTCACCCAGGCTGGAGTGCCATGGCATGATCACGGCTCAATGCAGCCTGCCTTTGTCTCCCAGGTTCAAGCAATCCTCCCACCTTAGCCTCTTGAATAGTTGAGACTACCGGCATGTGCTACCATGCCCAGCTCGTTGTTTATTTTTTTAGTAGACACAGGTCTTCCTATGTTGCCCAGACTGGCTTTGAACCCCTGGTCTCAAGCAATCCTCTGGTTTCAGCCTCCCAAAGTGCTGAGATTACAGGCATGAGCCACCATGCCCTAGCAAGGGAGTATCTTTTACTATTTTTAACAAGTCCCCTTTTATCACATTAAATTTATGCTAATGAGATGACTTAGGGTGGGGCCTCTAGATAGCCTAAGGATGGGGTGTGTCCCAGAAAGAGCCAGTGATTAAAGGGTGTGAATTTTCAGCCCCACCTACAGACCTGTGGGAAGGAGATGGAGACTGGAGATTGAGCTCTTTTTTTTTTTTTTTTTTTAATTTTTAAAATTTTTTTTTTTTTTTGAGAAAGAGTCTCACTCTGTCACCCAGGCTGGAGTGCAGTGGTGTGATCTTGGCTCACTGCAACCTCCACCTCCCAGGTTCAAGCAATTCTCCTGCCTCAGCCTCCTGAGTAGCTGGGACTACAGGCGCCTGCCACCACACCTGGCTAATTTTCGTATTTTACTAGAGATGGGGTTTCGCCATGTTGGCCAAGCTGGTCTTGAACTCCTGACCTCAAGTGATCCACCTGCCTCGGCCTCCCAAAGTGCTGAGATTACAGGTGTGTGCTGAGATTACAGGTGTGAGCCATCACGCCCAGCTGGAGATTGAGCTCTTTAGAAACTCTTGAACAATGAGACTGGGAAAGCTTCAGCTTGGCAAAGACACGGACTTGCTGGAAGAGTGATGTTAAATTAAACAGCTGGTTTCTATTGTTTCAGATGTCCCAAATTCCTTCTAGATGTCCAGAATAAACTATAGCAATTTGGACCAATTGAACAGGTGGGCAGTGTTAGTGCTTGTTCAGACACCTGGTCACTTTGAGTATTTGTTAAGACACAGTCAGGTCTCCAGCTGATGTACATGTGGGTTGGGGGACCCTCTTAAGTTGTGAAAATATGGATCCAGGAGTCTATTAGAACTCCAGATTTCAGTGGGCACTGAGATCCCCCATTAAGACATTATTAACAACTGTATTTCTTAACGTTTCTTGATCACAAATCTAAGCTCAAGATACCTTAGATTTGCCCTTGCAATATGATGAAAAAGTGTTTTGAGTTTGGTGGATGGCTGCCTCTCTAATTTAGTCCTGGATGGATTTTAAGGGCATGGATAGATTCAAGAGAGAAAGAGGACTGCAGGTAGGGATTGGTTTGTGCTTTGCCACGGTTGTGTGAAATAGAGTACTTCAATAATTTTCTGGCCAGGCACGGTGGCTCACAGTTGTAATCTTAGCACTTTGGGAGGCCGAGACCAGCCTGGCCAACACGGCAAAACTCCGTCTCTACTAAAAATACAAAAATTAGCTGGGTGTGTTGATGCATGCCTATAATCCTAGCTACTTGAGAGGCTGAGGCACGAGAATCACTCGAACCCAGGAGGCGGAGGTTGCAGTGAGTGGGGCTCATGCCACTGCACTCTAGCCTGGGTGACAGAGCAAGACTCTGTCTCAAAAATACAAAAATAAATTTTTTGTCAGGGGCAGTCCCAACTTACTCCAGCCATGAATAAAGAGCTGAAAGTGGAAGATGAATCTGTAGCATCCAGGTTTCTCAGCCATGGACCACATGATTAAAAACCCAAAAATGGAGTACCACATTAATATGTTATGTAACATATTCATGGTGATCTTGAGCCAATAATTGGTGCCAGAGAAGTAGACGTGGTTCAAATAAGAGATATTTGCACTTTGTGCAAGAACAAAGCTTTGCAAAATGTTTGGATTCGCTGTCAGAGGTAGCTTTATTCTCTACAGCTGCAGGAGCTAGTGAAGATTCTCTTTGACAAGTAAACCCATCTGGGCTCTGTAGTGGTGAATTAATCAATGAAAGGCTGATGAATCCATATGCAGCTCAAGTAAGCAAACCAAATTTCTTATAATAAACATTTTTTGTTTGTTTTGTGTGTGTGTGCGTGTGTGTTTAAGAGACAGGGTCTCGCTCTGTTACCCAGGCTGGAGTGCAGTGCCGAGATCACAGCTCACTGCAGCCTCGAATTCCTGGGCTCAAGAAATCCTTTCACCTCAGCTTCTCAAGTAGCTGGAACTACAGTTTTACACCACCATATCTGGCTAAATTTTATTTTATTTTATTTTATTTTTGTAGAGACTAGGTCTCTATACATTGCCCCTATCGGTCTTGAACTTCTGGCCTCGAGCGATCCTCCCACCTTGGCCTCCAAAAGCGTTGGGATTACAGGCATGAGCCACCATGCCTAGCCAATAAACACCTTATGATGTAAGCGAACAATAAGTTTTTATATAACCAGCATGTTTTACACAAGCAATTAAATTCTAGCAAGTCATGTGGTGAAAGATTACGTTTACAAGCTTTGCAGTCAGAATGCTATTTCTTGGAATACTTTGTTTCTCCTCATTAACTCAGTAAAAGCAAGAAGATTGGTTAGGATACTGTGAGCATCAAGTAACAAAAAAATGCTGACATGAAATGGTTTAAACAATAAAACTTATTATGCCACTGACCAAGAAGTCCAAAGGAAGAGTGGGCTACAACCATGATACATTCTTGCTCTGGCTTCAGTTTTCGTTGAGTCTTTGGTCTCCTCTTCTTGCCACTGGCCTTATCTTCACACTGCAGTTCCAGATACATCTCAACACAGCAATGTTCGGGGGCAGAAAGGGTCATTTCTTCCACTGTCTCCTTTGTGGCCATGAGGAAACCACCTAGAGCCCCCCAGAACACATCTCCTCATGTCTTGGTGACCAGACCTGGGTCTCATGCTCAGCACTGAATCAATCACTGGCAAGAAGGGGACAGCTGTGACTGATTCAAACCAAATAGGATTTCTCTCTGGAGGAGGAGAAAGGTCACTGTAGGAGAGGACAAACACCTGAATAAAATGAGTTTTTCTTGGAAGGAGAAAGGGAGTAGTGGTTGTTAAGTAGGAAATCAACAACTTTTGCTCTAGTGCACCTCTTTGACCACGTTTTCTGAAAACACTTAAAAGACGTTCATGTCTTTGTGGAAAGTATTCAAATACTCTTTAAGGAATGGCAACCCTAAGTCTCATGGAGTCACTACCTCCAAGCCCAGGATTGCGGTGTAACATTCAGTTGTCTCCTCTGATCCATGACTGAATTTGCTTTTCCAGCAACACAGCAGTCCTGCAATAGACAACAATATAAAGTCTGATCTGGAAAGGGGAGGAGCAGAAAACAACTGCCACTTGTCTATAACACATATTAACACGTATCTTATCCAAGAAAATGTGGGACATATACACCATGGAATAGTACACAGCCACAAAAAAGAAACAAAATCATGTCCTTTGCAGCAACATAGGTGCAGCTGGAGGCCACTATACTAAGTGAATTAACACAGAAACAGCAAAGCAAATACCGCATGTTCTACTTCTAAGTGGGAGCTAAACAATAGCTACTCATGGACATAAAGAGGGCAACAGTAGCCACTGGGGACTACTAGAGTGGGAGACAGGGAAGGGGGTAAGGGTTGAAAAACTGCTTATTGGGAATTATGCTCACTACCTGGTTGACAGGATCATTCATTCCCCAAACCTCTGCATCACACAATATACCTGTGTAACAAACCTGCACATGTAATGTACTCCCTGAATCTTTTATTTATTATTTATTTATTTATTTGTTTGTTTATTTATTTATTTATTTTTTGAGACAAAGTCTTGTTCTATTGCCCAGGCTGGAGTGCAGTCCGGCTAATTTTTATATTTTTGGTAGAGACAGGGTTTTGCCATGTTGGCCAAGCTAGTCTCAAACTCCTGAGCTCAGGTGATCCCCACCTCCTTGGCCTCCCAAAGTGCTGGGATTACAGGTGTGAGCCACTGTGCCCAGCCCTGAATCTCAATAGAAGTTGAAATTATAAATAATCAAGCAAGTAAGTAAATAAAACACATGTCTTATAAATAAATAAGTAAAACATGTCTTATCCAACATCACACGAGTGGTGAGATTCCTGCCTGGGAGCGGATGTTCTTTGGTCATTCCCTCAGGCTGGCCCTATTTCCACTCTCTTCAGGGAATACTCTTTATCATATCCTCCATGGGCCCTCGCCCTGCTTCTGCCTTTTGGGATAATTTTCCTGTTTATGTTTTTCTATGGCACTCTTTGAGATGGACATTAGAAAGATGTTTTTTCTTGGTGCTGTATAGCAATATATTCATATGTGTTCAGGGGTTTGGGATTGCCAGTTCTACATTTTGGCATTTGCTACTGACAACACCCTTCTTCCTGGGTGCTGGATTTTGAAGCAGTAAACTTTCCTGTTTGTAACTAACTGAAATCAGCTTTGCCTCACTTAGGTGCAAAGGGAACTTGCTGAATGGTATTAGATGGCTTACGGAATCTCTGAGAAGCCTGGAGAACATGCAGTCAGACAAAGCCCTGAACCACACCAAAGATCTATTCAAGAGAAGACATCATTGTCACTATTACCAATCCCTAGTTGCCTCTAGTTTATGTCACTTAGACATCACTGAACACAACTAGCATAGCATCCACAGTGTCATGGCTGCCCCCAGAAACTCTCTGGCTGCAACTGCCATTGTGTTCAGAGATGGTTCTCCATCATCCCTCCCTCTTGACATCCCTAACCTCCCATTCAAATTCTTGGGGAGGAGGCGTCTGATTGGCTGAGGTTTCCCTGCTTCTTCTCGATATCCCTATCACCCATACAAATTCTAGAGGAAGGGGCTTCTGATTGGCTGAGGCTAAGTCAGGAGCCCATGTTTGGCTGTGAAGAAAACTAGAAAATTGATTATCTGGAACTCTCATCTCTTATACTGGGAGACTGTTTCTTCTTCCTACCAAGACACAAGGTCAAGAATTCCCCAAACATAGGAAGGAGTTCAGATGCTGGGCAGCCAAAAAAATGACAAACGTTTATTAGATTTTTTAAACCGTAACAACAAGGATCACAGCATGTATAGTTTAATTCTAAAGACCTTTGCCCCACCTGGCTAATCTCCAAAAATACTGTTTGTTCTTAGTACTTCTGTGGTCATAGGAATTTAAATAGCTCCTAAACAACTTTTCCTTATCTTTCTGAGAGGGCAATTTCAGCATGGTATTTAAATTCTCCAAATATCAAGTAAAATTATAACTTACATTACTGTAACTGAAGCTAGTCTAAGAAATTAAAGTCTATAATTTCTAACTTTCTCAATATAGAGGCTTTCTTTATATGTTTTCCTTCTTCCAGGAAGCTCTTATCATATTCCGGTTTTATGATTTAATTTCACTAAAATTAAGTTTGAAGAGCTCCAAATAATGCAATCAACCAGTTACAATTATAGAAGATAATTGATGCTGCCTCTTTGCCCAGGAGCACTTTCTGACTGCCAGAGCTTACTTTGAAGACTTGAGGGGTACCTTGGAAGTACTCAGGTTTTAATGTCCCCTTGGCAGTTGTTCTCAATCAATGACATCTGGGAGTGGTAGACACATGCCTCTGTTTCTTCACCCTTAGTTGGGATAATTCCGAGACGTGTTCTACACGGTTTCCCCAGAATTACCCAAGAGGACTGAGTTCCAGTAACCTGCTGGATAACTTGCCTTCAATTGACTTTCTTCTCTTCTCTGTCTTACTTCCCTACTCTCCTACTGATGCTTCCTGGACCACCTCTTAAAAACTAACATTCACATTCTTGTCTCGGCGTCTGCTTCTGAGGGTGAAGGAGAACCCAACATAAACCATTAACTGAATCAACTTACTTATGACACTCAGTTGATCAATTATAAATAAGAGCAGTGGTCAGATAGTCAGAGCTTAGTAGAATACTAGCATGTTTGCTAACTGACTCTCTCTGTCTCTTTCAGGCAAGCTACACCATGAGTCAGGGTGGGTGTTAACAGCTCCATTTTGTAAATGGAGAAACTGGTGCTGGAAGAATCTTAATATCTTTTCTAAATTCATACAGCTAATGTGTCAATTTGAACTCAGGTTTCATTGTCAATTTGAATTCAGGTCCATCTAATTCTTTCTACCATTCCACCCTACTCACTGACTAAGGAATATCTAAGGAATGGATTCCTATAGGTTCTCCACCTGCGGCAACGTCAGATCTCCATAACATTATCATTTGCCAAAAAGCCTTTGCTAAGTTTATTCAATGTTATCAGCAAAAATCATGTGCAAAATAACTGCCTCCTCTCGGTCACTGTTAATGGGAATATACGTTAGTACAACCTTTGGAGGACAACATGGCAATTATTTTTTAAACTTGTATTTCAGGTCCAGGGGTACATGTGCAGGTTTGTTATATAGGTAAACTTGTGTCACAGGGGTTTTCTCTGTCTTCTCATTTTGGAACTTCTAATTGGTAGTCCTAATGAATTGACTGTAGAAGTCTTATCATTGTTATTCTCTTTGTATTTCTTCTACTCTCTGGGAGACTTTTTTCAACTTCCTCTTCCAATTCCTCATTTAAAGTTTATTTTAGCTATTATATTTTTAACTTCCAAGTGTTTTATCTTGTTTTCTGATTGTTTCATTTTCATTATGTCTTGTTTTTTTTCTATGAATGCATTATCCTTTATATCTGTAAGGTTATTAATTACATATGTAGCTTTAAGTTTTCTTCCATTTCCAGTATAATCTTCCTTCTTTCCAAGCCCCTCCTTTACTTTATGTTTTTCCTACTTGCTTTCCTCTCTCTTTTATGTTTGTTACTTTCTTCAACTGTCTATTGATTCTTGTCTCTTTACTAATGTTAAGTGTGAGGCACTGAAAGGCATTTATGGATAGAACTTGCTGACTATGGGGTCCATTTTAAGATGATATAGTTGGGAGCAGGATATTTTGGAGGGAACCCAAATATCATCACATGGAGAAAAATCTTTCTTAGAAGAATATTCCAGGCTCCTGACTGGAGGGGCATATGCTTGGTTCCTGAGGTTCTCAGAGCAGGTTGAATAAGAATCTGAGGCTCCTACCATTCAATAAGCAGATGTTCACTCATCTTCATGTTTTCAGGTTCATACTTCACTTTGCCCTCCAACCTAAATTGGAGCCATTCTGATTCAAGTTATCTACATAATAAAACTGATCTCCTAGGAGATGAAATAGTTACCTTTTGGGATAGTGGACTTAGGGATGCATTTGCTCCACTTAAAGATTTACAACCAAGGACCCTATTTTCAACCCTACGTTGACTTCTGTTTTCCATGATACCTGGTGCCCTCAAATTCCAAACTTCTTAGGTAGAGGAGAATCAACTTTGCTCTTAAGTTTCCCCGTCTATGAACACACAGATTGAGGTTTTCTCTTCTTGGCCAAGGCAATTATTATACCTCTGTTATATAAGCTGTGAGTCTGTTTCTTTTTCCTTTTTTTTTTTTTTTTGAGACGGAGTTTTGCTCTTGTTGCCCAGGCTGGAGTGCAATGGCACGATCGCAGCTCACCACAACCTCTGCCTCCCGGGTTCAAGGGATTCTTCTGCCTCAGCCTCCCGAGTAGCTGGGATTACAGCCACGTGCCACCATGCCTGGATAATTTTGTATTTTTAGTAGAGACGGGGTTTCTCCATGTTGGTGAGGCTGGTCTTGAACTCCCGACCTCAGGTGATCTGCCTGCCTTGGCCTCCCAATGTGCTGGGGTTACAGGTGTGAGCCACTGTGCCCAGCCAATGGGTCTGTTTCTATTGTCTTTCTCTTCTTGGTCTCATTTCTTGATTTCATTAATTTTTTTTTTTTTTTTTTTTTTTTGAGATGGAGTCTCACTCTGTCTCCCAGGCTAGATTACAGTGGTATGATCTTGGCTCACTGCAACCTCCACCTCCTGGGTTCAAGCAATTCTCCTGCCTCAGCCTCCCGAGTAGCTGGGATTACAGGCGTGCACCATCACATGTGGTAATTTTTTATATTTTTGGTAGAGACAGGGTTTCACCATGTTGGCCAGGCTGGTCTCGAACTACTGATGACAAGTGATCCACCCACCTCAGCCTCCCAAAGTGCTGGGATTACAGGCGTGAGCCACTGGTGCCTGGCCAATTTCATTAATTTTTAAGAAAATGTTAGATATTGCAGATGAAAAATTATAGGCTGTGAATGATACTATTTCCTCCAGAAAGGATTTATCTTAGCTTCAATTGAGGACAGATTAGGAGTAGATCACCTTATTCAGTCAGAAACTGAGCTAATTCAAGACAGTCTTTATATTTTATAAAGACTAAAACCTATTTCCCTTTTTACACTATCTCCTGGGGGGATATCCCTGCCCATATGTTATATTTAAATTTAAAGATTCTACTTTAAAAAGTCCGTTATATGATTTTTAAAAATTTTCTTTTTTTGGGAGTCTCACACTGTCCCCCAGACTGGAGCACAGTGGCAAGATCTTGGCTTGCTGCAATTTCTGCTTCCTGGGTTCAAGCAATTCTCCTGCCTCAGCCTCCTGAGTAGCTGCGATCACAGGGGTGCACAACCACACCCAGCTAATCTTTAAAAATATTTTCAGTAGAGATGGGGTTTCACCATGTTGGCCAGACTGGTCTCGAACTCCTGACCTCAGGTGATCTGCCCGTCTCAGCCCCCTAAAGTGTTGGGATTACAGGTGTGAGCCATGAAACCCAGCCTGCTTTTAAAAATTAATAAGATGAGAAATTTGTAAACTCAGACTTCTAAAATTATATTTACTTCCCAGGGGTAAGAGGAAATGCATCATATTGTGGGAACATGGTGTTAAGCTACAGAATTAACATGGTACTTTATTTTGGAAAACAAATTTTACTCCACGGAATGGTTTGGTTCTGTGTCCCCACCCAGATCTCATCTTGAATTGTACTCCCATAATTACCACATGTGGTGGGAGGGACCCAGTAGGAGATAATTTGAATCATGAGGGTGGTTTCCCTCATACTGTTCTTGTGGTAGTGAATAAGTCTCATGAGATCTGATGGTTTTACCAGGGGTTTCTGCTTTTGCATCTTCCTTATTTTCTCTTGCCACCGTGGTGTAAGCACTGACTTTCACCTTTTGCCATGATTCTGAGGCCTCCCCAGCCATGTGGAACTCTAAGTCCAATTAAACCTCTTTTTCTTCCCAGTCTCAGTTATGTCTTTATCAGCAGTGTGAAAACAGACTAATACAGTAAATTGATACCAGGAGAGGGGTGCTGCTGAAAAGATACCCCAAAATGTGGAAGCGACTTTGGAACTGGGTAACAGGCAGAGGTTGGAACAGTTTGGAAGGCTCAGAAGAAGACAGGAAAATGTGGGAAAGTTTGGAACCTTCTAGAGACTTGTTGAATGGCTTTGACAAAAATACTGATAATGATATGGACAATGAAATTCAGGCTGAGGTGGTCTCAGATGGAGATGAGGAACTCGTCAGGAACTGGAGTAAAGGTGACTCTTACTATGTTTTAGCAAAGAGACTAGTGGCATTTTGCCCCTGCCCTAGAGATCTGTGGAACTATGAACTTCAGGGAGATAATTTAGGGTATCTGGTGGAATAAATTTCTAAGCAGCAAAGCATTAGAGGTGACTTGGGTGCTGTTAAAAGCATTCAGTTTTAAAAAGGAAACAGCATAAAAGTTTGGAAAATTTGCAGCCTGACTTTGCAATAGAAAAGAAAATCCCATTTTCTGTGGAGAAATTCAAGCCAGCTGCAGATATTTGCATGATTAACAAGGAACTGAATGTTAACCACCAAGACAATGGGGAAAATGTCTCCATGGCTTGTCAAAGACCTTTGTGGCAGCCTCTCCCATCACAGGCCCAGAGGTCTATGAGGAAAAAATGGTTTTGTGGGCAGGGCCCAGGGTCTACAAGCTGCGCGCTATCTAGGGACTTCGTGCCCTGTGTCCCAACTATTCCAGCAATGGCTGAAAAGAGCCAACATAGAGCTTGGTCTGTGGCTTCAGAGGGTGCAAGCCCCAAGCCTTGGCAGTTTCCACATGGTGTTGAGCCTACAGCTGCACAGAAGTCAAGAATTGAGGTTTGGGAACCTGCGCCTAGATTTCAGAAGATGTATGGAAATGTATGGATGTCCAGGCAGAAGTTTGCTGCAGGGGCGGGACTCTCATGGAGAACCTCTGCTAGGGCAGAGCAGAAGGGAAATGTGGGGTCTGAACCCCACAGAGTCCCTACTGGGGCACTACCTAGTGGAGCTGTGAGAAGAAGGCCCCTGTCCTTCTGACCTCAGAATGGTAGATACACCTGTAGTTTGCACCATGAAGCTGGAAAAGCTGCAGACATTCAATGCCAGCACATGAAAGCAGCCCAGAGGGAGGCTGTACCCTGCAAACCATAGTGGCATAGCTGCCCAAGACCATGGGAACCCACCTTTTGCATCAGCGTGACCTGGATATGAGATATGGAGTCAAAGGAGATTATTTCGGAGCTTTACAATTTCACTGCCCTGCTGGGGTTCGGACTGGCATGGGGCCTTTAGCCCCTTTGTTTGGGCCAATTTCTCCCATTTAGAATGGGTGTATTTACCCAATACCTGTATTCCCCATTGTATCTAGGTAGTAACTAGCTTACTTTTGATTTTACAGGCTCATAGGTGGAAAGGACTTGCCTTGTCTCAGATGAGACTTTGGACTGTGGACTTTGGGGTAAATGCTGAAATGAGTTAAGACTTTGGGGACTGTTGGGAAGGCATGATTGGTTTTGAAATGTGAGGACATGAGATTTGGAGGGGCAAGGGGTGGAATGATATTGTTTGGCTCTGTGTCCACACCCAAATCTCATCTTGAATTGTGTTCTCATAATTCTCACCTGTTGCGGAAGGGACCCAGTGGGAGATGGCTGGATCGTGGGAGTGATTTCCCCCATACTGTTCTCATGGTAGTGAATAAGTCTCATGAAATCTGATAGTTTTATCAGTGGTTTCTGCTTTTGCATCTTTCTCATTTTTTCCTGCCGCTGCCATTTAAGAAGTGCTTTTCACTTCCTGCCATGATTATGAGGCCTCCCCAGCCATGTGGAACTGTAAGTCCAATTAAATCTCTTTTTCTTCCTAGTCTCAGGTTTGTCTTTATCAGCAGCATGAAAACAGACTAATACACTCTAGATTACGGACAATAAAAATTATTATTTTAAAATTAATTCCAATATGTCGAAGATAGAATGCAGTATTTTAATGAATTCTTATGCTAAATTGCAAAATGATTTCTCACTTCTGGAGGATTGTTTCAGTCTACGCACCCCAGGAGTCATTCTCTTTGAAGTCTATGGGAAAAGTTTCAGAAGCACTGATTCTATCTAATTCTACTTCTTTCTCCTTGCTTTGGTAGCCAGCAACTTCAAAACATTACATAATAGACATTCAGTAATAATCTTATTAATTTATTCATTTATTTAAGCACTCTAATTCATGACTTCTGATTTAATTTTCACTTTTTTGTCTATATTTGGTTTCTGTTTTTTTCCTTATCTTTATCCAATATGCTTTTTATGTGTTTATTGTCTGCTGCTTTATAGTCTTTTGAGGTACTATATCAATCTGTTATTTATATCTGTATACATGTACCTATCTATTGCATTGATTATTTTGTTTATTGCTTTTTTTTTTCCTTTTTCAAGGCAGAGTTTCACTCTGTCACCCAGGCTGGAGTGCAGTGGTGTGATCTTGGCTCACTGCAACCCTGCCTCCCAAGTTCAAGCAATTCTCCTGCCTCAGCCTCCTCAGTAGCTGGGATTACAGGTGCCCGCCACTGCACCCTGCTAATTTTTGTATTTTTAGTAGAGACGAGGTTTCACCATGTTGGCCAGGCTGGTCTCGAACTCCTGACCTCGTGATTTGCTTGCCTCAGCCTCCCAAAGTGTGGGGAATACAGGCGTGAGCCACCACACCTGGCTTCATTGCTTTTTTTGTAAGGTGACAGTTTCCTTCAAAGACAGTAACATGATTTGTTAATTTTGTGTAACATTTTTTGTTAAGTCACTGGGAAATCAACTTAATCTAATACAAAGAAGTTAGAAAATCAGCGTTAGAGACATTTGGTGTTTCTTAGACTTTGTAAAAGTTTCTTAGACTTTATTTTGCTATACGTAAAATATGTAAGACATTTTAAAATACAAGAAAAATTTTCTACCTCTCCTCACATTAATACAAAAAAAAAAACAAGGAAAACTATCAGTTATATGCATTTGCCCACATGAAATTAATACTTCTTATAGGTTTCTCTATGCAAATTTCTTCAGAGGCAAAAACAACCCAATATTTTTTATAGATATTTTTAGAAACATTTCTATGTAGGGACTACTTGATAGCAGGATGATGTAAAAACATTTTTGTAGAGCAAGAATATCCTATCATGTCCCCTGAGTGGCAGAAGGAATATGTCAATCCAACTCATAAAAATATTTTGCTATCTTATTACCTTCATACTGAATAAGTTATTCAACTCATTTGACTTTGGTGGAGTACAGAGACTTACTTTGGTTGGTAAATAAGTAAAAAATAATGAAGAGAACTTAGCCATAAATTCTTTGCCTAGGCCAATGTCTAGGAGATTATTTCCTAGGTTATCTTTTAGGATTTTTTTATAGTTTGAGGTCTTACATTTAAGTTTTTTTTTTTTTTTTTTTTTTTTTTTTTTTGAGACAGAGTCTTGCTCTGTCACCCAGGCTGGAGTGCAGTGCTGCCATCTTGGCTCACTGCAACTTCCGCCTCCCAGGTTCAAGCAGTTCTCATGCCTCAGCCTCCCAAATAGCTGGAACTATAGGTGTGCACTAACACACCTGGCTAATTTTTGTATTTTTAGTAGAGATGGGGTTTTGCCATGTTGCCCAGGCTGGTCTGGAACGCCTTGCTTCAAGTGATCTACCTGCTTCAGCCTTCCAAAGTGAAGTGGTGGCTTACAGATGTGAACCACCATGCTCTGCCACAGTTATGTCTCTAATCCATCTTGAGTTAATTTTTGTACATGGTAAGAGGTAGTAGTCAAGTTTCATTATTCTGCCTATGGTTAGCCAGTTTTCCCAGCAACATTTATCAAATAGAGTGTCCTTTCCCTATTGTTTATTTTTGTCAACTTTGTCTAAGATTAATTGGTTGTAGGTGTGCGACTTTATTTCTGGGTTCTCTATTCTGCTCTATTGGTCTATATGTCTATTTTTGTACCAGTACCATGCTGTATTGGTTATGATAGCCTTGTAGTATAGTTTGAAGTCAGGTAAGGTGATGCTTCTGGCTTTGCTCTTTTTGTTTCAGATGGCTTTGGCTATTCAGACTCTTTTTTGGTTCTGTATGTGTTTTATAATAGTTTTTCTAATTCTGTGAAGAACGATGTTGGTAATTTCATAGGAATTGCATTGAGTCTATAGATTTTTTTGGGCAGTATGGACACTTTAATGATATTGTTTCTTCCAATCCATGAGCATAGACTGTTCTTCCATTTGTTTGTGTCATCTACAATTTCTTTCAGCAATGTTTTGTAGTTCTCCTTGTAGAGGTATTTCACCTCCTTTTTAGGTATATTTTATTTTGTGTATAGTTATTTTAAATGGCATCGTGTTTTTTATTTGGTTCTTAGCTTGAGCATTATTGGTGTATAGAAATGCTACTAAATTTTGGCTAGGCACAGTGGCTCATGTGTGTAATTTCAGCACTTTGGGAGGCCAAGGTAGGAGGATAGCATGAGTCCAGGAGTCTGAGACCAGCCTGAGCAACATAGGGATACCATATCTCTTAAAAAAAATACAAAAATTAGCTGGGTGGGGTGGCACACACCTGTGGTCCCGGCTACTTGGGAAGCTGAGGTAAAAGGATCACTTGGACCCAGGAGGTCAAGGCTGCAGTGAGCCATGATCATGCTACTGCACTGCAGTTTGGGTGACAGAGTGAGACTCTGTCTCAAAAAAATAAAAATAAAAAAAAATAGAAGTGCTACTGGTTTTTATACATTGATTTTGTATCCTGGAAATTTACTGAAGTTGTTTATCAGGTCTAGGAGTCTTTTGGTGTAATCTTGAGGGTTTTCTAGGTAAGGAATCATATAATCAGCAAAGAGGGATAATGTGACCTCCTGTTTTCCTATTTGGATGCCTTTTTATTTCTTTCTCTTGCCTGATTGCTCTGGCTGGGAATTCCAGTACTATATTGAATAGGAGTGGTGAGAGTGGGCATCCTTGTCTTATTCAAGTTCTTGAGGGGAATGCTTCCAGCTTTTGCCTATTCAGCATGATATTGGCTGTGGGTTTGTCATAAATGGCTCTTACTATTTTGAGTTATGTTCCTTTAACGTCTAGTCTTTTGAGGGTTTATATCATGAAGAGATGTTGGGTTTTTGTTGTTTTTTGAGACAGAGTCTCACTCTGTCACCCAGGCTGGAGTGCAGTGGCATGATCACAGCTCACTACAGTCTTGATCTCCCAGGTTCAAACAATCCTCCCACCTCAGCCTCCAGAGTAGCTGGGACCAGAGGCGCATGCCACCATACCCAGATAATTTTTGTATTTTTTGTAGAGGAGGGGTTTCACCATGTTGTCCAGGCTGTTCTCAAACTCCTGGCCTGACATCATCTGGCCACCTTGGCCTTCCAAAGTGCTGGGATTATAGGCATGAGTTACTGCACCTGGTCAGATGTTGGATTATATAGAATGCTTTTTCTGCCTCCATTAAAATGATCATATGGTTTTTGTTTTTAATTTTGTTCATGTGGTGAATCACATTTGTTGATTTGCATATGTTGAAACATCCTTCCATCCCAGGAATAGAGCCCACTTGATTGTGGTGAATTAACTTTTGATGTTAATTCAACTGCCGGATTCAGTTTGCTAGTATTTTGTTGAAGATTTTTGCATCTATCTTCATCAGAAATATTGGCCTGTAGTTTTCTTTTGTGTGTGTGTCTTTGCCAGATTTTGGTATCAGACAATACTGATTGCATAGAATGAATTGGGGAGGAATACTTCCTCCTCAATTCTGTAAAGCAAATGCAACAAAAACAAAAACTGAAAATTGGAACATAATTAAACTAAAGAGCTTCTGCACAGCAAAAGAAACCATTAACAGAGTAAACAGACAACCTACTGAATAGGAGAAAATATTTGCAAACTATGCATCTGACAAAGGACTAATATCCAGAATCTATAAAGAACTTAAACAAATCAATAAGAAAAACACAAACAACTCCATTAAAAAGTAGGCAAAGGACATGAACAGATACTTCTCAAAAGAAGGCATACAAGCGGCCAACAAGCATATGAAAAAATGTTCAACATCACTAATAATCAGAAAAATGCAAATCAAAACCACAGTGAGATACCATCATGCACCAGTCGGAATGGGTATTATTTAAAAGTCAGAAAATGACAGAAGTTGGCAAGGTTTCAGAGAAAAGGGAATGCTCATACACTACTGGTGGGGTTGTAAATTAGTTCAGCCCCTGTGGAAAGCAGTTTGGAGATTTCTCAAAGAATTAAAAACAGAGTTACCATTCAAACCAGCAATTCCATTACTGGGTATTAGAATTACTGATTTGAAAATCAATCATTCTACCAAAAAGATACCTGCATTTGCATATTTATCACAGCACTGTTCATAATAGCAAAGATACGGAATCAAACCAAGTGCCCACAACACTAGATTGGATAAAGAAAATGTAGTAAATATATACCATGGAATACTATGCAGCCATAAAAAGAATGAAATCATGTCCTTTGCAGCAACATAAATGCAGCTGGAGGCTCTTATCTTAAGTGAATTAACATAGGAATAGAAAACCAAATACCACATGTTCTCACTTATAAGTGGGAGCTAAACATTGTGTATGCATGGAGATAATGCTGGGAACAATAGATGCTGGGGACTCCAAAAGGCGGTGAGAAGGAAGGGGGCAAGAACTGAAAAACTGTCTCTTGGGTACTATGTTCACTATCTGGGTGTTGGGTTCAATCAAAGCCCAAACCTCATCATCATGCAATATATCCATGTAACAAACCTGCACATGTACCCTCTGCATCTGAATATTAAAAATAAAAATAATTTAAAAACATGTAAAACAGAAGAGAATTTTTAAACTTATTTCTTGGATTGGTATATGGTTTTTTTTTTTTTTTTTTTTTTTTTTTTTTTTTTTTTTTTTTGAGGTGGAGTCTCACTCTGTCACCCAGGCTGGAGTGCAGTGGCGCAATCTCGACTCATTGCAACCTCCACCTCCCAGGTTCAAGTGATTCTCCTGCCTCAGCCTCCTGAGTAGCTGGGACTACAGGCGCATACCTCCACCCATGCCCAGCTAATTTTTATATTTTTAGTAGACAGGGTTTCACCATGTTGGCCAGGATGGTCTCGATCTCCTGACCTCGTGATCCACCTGCCTCAGCCTCCCTAAATGCTGGGATTACAGGCGTGAGCCACTCAACCTGGCCAATTTTTATATTTTTAGTAGAGATGGGGTTTCACCATTTTGGCCAGGCTGGTCTCAAACTGCTGACCTCAGGTGATCCTCCCATCTCAGCCTCCCAAAGTGCAAGGATTACAGGCATGAGCCACTACGCCTGGCTGGTATATGGCTTTTGATGAGGAGACTATAACTATCTGGCAAGTCATTTGTAGGAGAAAGGGAATCACAAGTAAATTAAATAGTTACAGCTGAGATTAAATAGATGAAAGAGCATTACAACAAGGCTTATGGCATAGAAAATTAAATAGATGAAAGAGCACTACAACAAGGCTTATGGCATAGAAAATTCAATAGATGAAAGAGCATTACAACAAGGCTTATGGCATAGAAAATTCAATAGATGAAAGAGCATTACAACAAGGCTTATGGCATATGGTGTTGTGCTTTTTAATATGAGTGGTTGACAAGTATTAAGTTCCTTCTGTGAAAGTACACCAGATTTAGAGTAGAAAAATCTGAGTTTGAATCTTCATTCTTGGACAAGTGACTTAAATTATTTGAGACACAAAGAATTATTATTATTTGTTGTTATAATGTAGATATTACTGTCTCTCAAGGCTATCATGAGGGCTAAATGACATATCTACCCCACAGAAAAGCTGCATTTCCCCCAATTAAAACTGACTCCATATATAACTCAATTCCTTGTTTTCTCACTGAGAAGTCCAAAAAAAAAGTTTTCAGTCACTTGAAAATACAAACTTCAGCCAGGCACGGTGGCTCACGCCTGTAATCCTAGCACTTTGGGAGGCCAAGGTGGGTGGATTGCCTGAGTCCAGGAGTTTGAGACCAGGCTGGGGAACACGGTGAAACCCCGTCTCTACTAAAAATACAAAAAATTAGCTGGGCCTGGTGGCGTGCACCTGTAATCCCAGCTACTCGGGAGGCTGAGGCAGGAGAATTGCTTGAACTCGGGAGGCGGAGGTTGCAGTAAGCCAAGATCGCTCTGTTGTACTCCAGCCTGGGCGACAGAGGGAGACTCCGTCTCAAAAAAAAAGAAAAAGAAAATATAAACTTCTAGGGTATAGATTAGTCAAATGACTACATTTAGTATAGTAATGTTATTACTCATAAATATTTAAAATTATGTATATAAAATAATATAGAATAATTTATAATTATATCAATAATATAAATGCGTTATTGGTTTAAAGAGATATGTATGGGTGCCACGTTGACAAGTGGTGGACTGGTGATGGTTGATTTTATGTGTCAACTGGACGGGGCCACAGATCGCCCAGACATTTGGCCACACATTATTCTGACTGTGTCTATATTATTCAGGTGTTTCTGGAGGAGATTAACATTTGAATTGATAGACTGAGTAAGGGAAGTTGCCCTCTGTTATAGTGGAAGAACTCAAACTGTTCTTTTGCTCTCACACAACAAAAATCAACCCAGAAGACTTCTGTAACCTGATGTGCATGGGATTTTCCCCACCAGCAAGTGAGTAAGTGATTCTGCAGCAGATACCAGCTAGGTGTCCTCCGGTTCAATTCTGACACTATCTACCTGAAGATAGTGTCAAATCCCACAGGTTGAGAGCTCAATCCCACAAGACTGCCTCCCCTATCTTCCAGGTGCCAGTCACAAGCCTGGGCCTCCAGAACTTCTGACTGGCTTCAAGTTGAAGTTCCCGTGACTCTTCTTTATTAATTTGCTACAGTAGCTGGCAAAAATCAGGGAAACACTTACTTATGTTAACTGGCTGATGATAAAGGATATTATAAAGGATACAGATGAAGCAATGCACAGGATGAGCTAGGAGTCTAAAAGCATGGACCTTCCATGCTCTCCCTGGGCGTTCCACCCTGCAGGAACCTCCACATGTTCAGCTATCCAGAAGCCCCCTGAACCCTGTTCTCTTGGGCCTTTTATGGAGATTTCATTGCATAGGCATGATTGACCAACATGCAGAAAAGTGACTGGACAAAAAGGGTGTGATCTAATACTATAAACCAAGTGGGGAAACACATTCAGATTCTTCTTGGCCTCTCTGTGCAGCATCCCTTCCTCTAGAGTACATGGCAGAAACCCTTCTGAAATGGGGGTCTTATGACCTACTATCAGACAAGGTGGGTCAGAGGATTTCTTCATGGCCAACTTTATTTATTCATTTACTTATTGAGATAGGGTCTCACTCTGTCACCCGGGTTGGAGTGCAGTGGCATGATCTCAGCTCACTGTAACCTCTGCCTCCCGGGCTCAAGCGATCCTCCCTCCTCAGCCTTCCAAGTAGCTGGGACTACAGGAGCACACCGCCACACCCAGCTGATTTTTGTATTTGTTTTTGGAGGATATGGGGTCTTGCCATGTTGCTCAGGCTGGTCTTGAACTCCTGGGCTCAAGGGATCCACCTGCCATGGCCTCCAAAGTGTTGGGGTTACCGGCATGAGGCACTACACCAGGTGTACATGGCCAACTTTAAGATATTAATAGAAAGATGTCTGGGTATAGTGGCTCATGCCTGTAATCCCAGCACTTTGTGAGGCTGAGGCAGGTGGGTCACCTGAGCCAGGAGTTCAAAACCAGCCTGGTCAACATGGCGAAATTCCGTCTCTGCTAAAAATACAAAAATTAGCTGGGTGTGGTGGCACACATCTGTAATCCCAGCTACTCAGGTGGCTGAAGCAGGAGAATCACTTGAACCTGGGAGGCAGAGATTGCAGTGAGCTGAGATCACGCCACTGCACTCCAGCCTGGGCAACAGAGTGAGACTCCATCTCAATTTAAAAAATAATAATAAAATAAAAGAAAGGTGAGGGGAGATTCTCGCCTTGGAAAGAGAAAGGAGCAGGTAAAGGGAGGGCAGAAGGTCAGAGAGAGAGAGTCTGTTTTCTGGGCCTATTTCTGAGGTCTAAAGCACCCCAACATTATAACAAAAGCTATGGGAATTATGAGCCAGGAACCATGGACAAAAACCTATACACACACGCACGCACATACACACACACACATGCATGTACACGTACATATCATACCACACCCTCCTTAATGTGCGTGGGCCTCATTCAATCAATTGAAAACCTAAATAGAGCAAAAAGGCTAAGTAAGAAAGAACTCCTGTCTGACTGCTTGAGTTGGGACATTGGTCTTTTCTTGCCTCTGAAGTCAGACTGAAACCACTTAACACTACAGGCTCTCCTGGTTCTCAGGCCTTCAAATTCAGACGGGAGCTACACCATCAGGTGTCCTGCATCTCCAGCTCACTGACTGCTGATCTTGAGACTTCTCAGCCTTTATAATTGGATAAGCCAATTCATTACAATAAATCTCTTCACACACACACACACACACACACACACACATTCTGTTTTTTTGGAGAACTCTGACTAATATAAGTTTCTACAACAAAACACAGCAGACTTGGTGGCTTTAAAAACAGAAATTTATTTCTCACAGTTCTGGAGTCTGGGAAGTCCCAGACCAAGGTGCCAGCCAATTTAGTTCCCAATGAGGGCTCCCTTCCTGGCATGGCAATTGCTATCTTCTTGCTCTGTCCTCAAGAGGTGGGGAGGAGAAGGCGGGAGAGAGAGAACTCTTTAGTGTCTCTTCCTGAAGACACTAATCCCAGGAGATCAGGGCCCCACCCTTAAAGACCCCTTTTAACCTCAATTACATCCTTACTCCAAATACTGTCACATTGGGAATTAGAGATTCAAAATATGAATTTGGAGGGGACACATACATTCAACCCACAGCCAATATTAACTCAGAAAAACTGCTTTTTTTTTTTTTTTTTTGAGACAGAGTCTTGCTCTGTCACCCAGGCTGGAGTACAACGGCGCGATCTCAGCTAACTGCAACCTCCGCCTCCTGGGTTCAAGTTATTCTCCTGCCTCAGCCTTCTGAGTAGCTGGGATTACAGGTGCCCGCTACCACACCCAGCTAATTTTTGTATTTTTAGTAGAGATGGGGTTTCACCATGTTGGTCAGGCAGGTCTCAAACTCCTGACCTTATGATCCACCCTCCTCAGCCTCCCAAAGTGCTGGAATTACAGATGTGAGCCACTGCGCCTGGCCAGGAAAACTGCTTTTTAAAAGTGTTCTTATTCTACAGAATGTTTTTATTCCATTTTTACATGGGTTTTTAGCATCCAAGTCACTGGGGCCACTTTTTAAGACACCAACCTAATTTGTCCTTGCCATCTGAATTGTTTCTATAGCTCTCCTTGAATCACTTATGATTCCATTACAAGAAATGTCATTGCAAGACCAAGTACTCATTTGCAAACATTAAGGTGATCTTTTTTATACAAAAAAATAACAGATGGCTAGGATGCGGAAAAAAGAGAACTCTTACACACTGTTGGTGGGAATGGAAATTAGAATAGCCACTATGGAAAACAGTATGGAGGTGTCTCAAAAAACTAAAAATAGAACTTCATATGATCTAGCAATCCCACTACTGGGTATCTACCCACAAGAAAAGAAATCAATTTATCAATGGGATACCTGTCCTCACATGTTTATCACAGAGCTGTTCACAATAGCAAAGATATGGAATCAACCTAAATGTCCAACAGATGACTGGATTTTAAATTGTGGTATATATGCATAATAGGAAACTATTAGACCATAAAAAAGAATAAAATCATGTCATTTGCAGCAACATGGATGGAATTGGAAGCCATTATCTTAAGTGAAATAAGCCAGGCAGAAAAAGACAAATACCACACATTCTGGCTCATATATGGGAGCTAAAATATTTGCTCACATGGAGGTAAGAGTGAAAATATAGATAACAGAGACTGGGAAGGGTGAGCTGTGGGGAGAGGAGGGGATGAATAGAAGTGGATTAAAGGGTACAACATATAGTAAGATAGAAGGAATAAATTTAAAGTGAACTTTAAAAATCTTGCTGACACCAACACTCACAATTGTGAAGTCACATCCTCAGAAATAATAACTAAATCTGTGTTAGATTTTTCGTCTCCATTTTTACCAATTTTATAAGCCTTTCAGATGAACATTGATCGAGGTGGTTTCAGACAAATAACTCCTCCCCAAACAGAACTTTGTTGCAAAAAATAAAGTAATTGCAAGAGTATGGCAGTGTATCAGTCCGTTTTCACACGACTATAAATAACTACCTGAGACTGGGTAATTTATGAAGAAAAGAGGTTTAATTGACTCACAGTTCCACAGGCTTAACAGGAAGCATGACTGGGAGGCCTTAGGAAACTTACAATCATGATGGGGAAGCAAGCACTTTCTTCACAGGGAGGCAGAAGACAAGTGGTGGGGGGAAATGTCACACACTTTTAAACCATCAGATCTCGTGAGAACTCACTCACTATCATGAGAACAGCATCGGGGAAATTTGACCCCATGATGCAATCACTTCCCACCAGGTCCTTCCCCTGACACATGGGGATTACAGTTTGACATGAGGTTTGGATGGGGACACAGAGCCAAACTATATCAGTCATAATATAAGTTTTTCTAAGGATTCAAAAATAGGGAGACTCTTAAGTCTCCCATTCAAAGTCTCCTTTGAATGAAACATCTTATAAACTTCCAAACTTCTTTTTTTTTTCTGAGAGACAATGTATTTCGGGAAATTACATTTTCAGTCCTTAAAGATCTACTAGTTGAACTCGAAGCTTGTCTCTTCTCTGGACACTGGTACTCCCCAGGGACTTGTTGAGACACCCACCCTCCCTTGCCCACTTTGGAAAACCCAGTTTGATTGTTTAGAAGGGGGCCTTATGTTACTCTTCTGAGCATCCACATGGCATCGATGCAGCAGGGAACATTTGTTGAGCCCTTATTATGTGCCAGGAACTCTGCTAAGGGCTTTTAAATCTTATCTTACTCAATCCACTCAACAACCCAGTGGTGGTACCAACAGGTATCTTGGGAGGTCTACACAAAGTCCACCAAATCTCCATCAGGGCCTCAAAATAAACAATCTAAATAAAGAGCCAAACCAGCTCTAAACAAATCTCCTCACATCTCTTTCCAACCACACTGCTGCTCCTAAGCCCTTGCTACATAGGAATTCTGGACCTAGTGTGCAATAATTATCATCCGCACAGATGAAGAAAGTGTGACTCTGAAAGGTTGTGATTTGTGTGAGGGGTCACAGTGAAGAAGAGGCAGAGCAGGGGTGCAAGCCCAGGCTGACTGACAATAGAGACCCTGATCTAACTAACATGCTTACTGAACAAAGCTGGTGAAGTCAGTGGACCAGGAAGGAAATTTCATTTGCTATTCTTAAGCAGGAGCATTTCTTTTCTATGGACTGTTCAGGTTTTCAAGCCCAAACTGCATCATCATATACAGCAAGTCCTCACTTAACATCATTGACAAGTTCTTGGAAACTGTGACTTTAGGCGAAATGACATATAAAGAAACCAATTTGACCATAGGCTAGTTTATATAAACAAGAGCTAAGTTCTTATGGCATATTTCTGGTCACGAAAACTTCACCAAATTTCTCTTTTTTTTGTTTTTTTTGAGACAAGAGTTTGGCTCTTGTTTCCCAGGCTGGAGTGCAATGGCACAATCTTGGCTTACCACAACCTCCACCTCCCGGATTCAAGCGATTCTCCTGCCTCAGCCTCCCGAGTAGCTGGGATTACAGGCATATGCCACCACGCCTTACTAATTTTTTTTGTTTGTTTGTTTTCGTATTTTTAGTAGAGACGGGATTTCTCCATGTTGGTCAGGTTGATCTCGAACTCCCGACCTCAGGTGATCCACCTGCATCAGCCCCAAAAAGTGCTGGGATTACAGGCGCGAGCCACCGTGCCCAGCCAACATCACCAAATTTCTAAATAAAGATCAAAACACTTCTCATGTTAAACATTGAAACGAATGTAAGCTATACATATGTTTAAGAAAAATTAATAAAAGCAAGTAAGATAATGATTTACCCAATTATTTCAGTTCAGGGTCTCAGGAGGCTGGAGCCTGACTGAGGCACTCAAAGCACAAGGCAGGTACCATCCCTGAACAGGACACCATTTCACTGCAGGGCACACTCACAACCACACCCATACCCACTCCCACACCCACACTTACTCACCCTGGGACCACGCAGTCGTGCCAGTTATCCTAACATGCACACATCTTTGGAATGCGGGAGGAAACCGAAGAACCTGAAGAACATCTATGCAGACATGGAGGGAACATGCAAATTTCAGACTGCAGCCCTAGCTAGGAAGCATTTTTTTCCTCATGAATGTTATAAGGAAACGATGTTGAAAGAAAGGACATTTTGTGATGACCTGCTGTACTGAGATTCTTCTCCTATACTTCATACAATCACACTCTCCTACTCTAGGGTCAAGAAAGAAACCATTTAGCCAGGCTGGGCATGGGATTACATGCCTGTAATCCCAGCACTTTCGGAGGCTGTGGGTGGATTGTTTAAGGTTCAGAGTTTGAGACCAGCTTGGCCAACATGGTGCAACCCTGTCTCTACTGAAAATACGAAAACTAGCCGGGTGTGGTGGTGTGCAACTTTAGTCCAGGCTACTTGGGAGACTGAAGCAGGAGAATAGTTTGAACCTGGGAGGTGGAGGTTGCAGTGAGGCAGTGAGTCGAAATTGTGCCACTGTACTCCATCCTGGGCGACAGAGTGAGATTCCAGCTCAAAAAAAAAAAAAAAAAAAAGAAAAAGAAACCATTCAGCCTCTCACAGTGTGTGTGGCATGCCTAATTTTGTTAAAGACCTCCCCCCATACTCCTGCACTAATATTGTATTAATAATTGGCAGCAACAGAATTTCAATGAAACATTCCATAAATTGCCAAAAGAGATGAGGTCTCAGCATGTTGCCCAGGTTGGTCTTGAACTCCTGACCTCAAGCGATCCTCCAGCCTCAGCCTCCCAACGTGCTGGGATTACAGGTGTCAGCCACCACAGCGGGCCCAAACTTCTTTATTAATTTAAATGAAAATTGCCCATTCATTTATTGAGCAAACATTTATTGGACCCCACTGAGCACTGCGAGGAACACAGGACAGATGAGGTCCCAGCTCTCAGGGATCTCACTTTCTAGAATGGAAAGACAGATCATGACCAAATAAGTAGTTAAACAAAAATGTCCTGAGTGCCCTTCAGAGAATTCAAAGTGGAACATGGAATCAAGATGGTGGAGGGGGTCCATGTTACATCAGGTAGGCAGGGAAGGCCTCCCTAAAGAGATGATCTCTGCATTGAGACCTGAAGAACGAGCCAGTCATGTGAGAAGCTGGGGCAGTGTGCACGTGATGAGAGAAAGAATGAAATGAGATGAGCTGGAGGGCAGACCCTGGAGGTCAGGGCTGGAGTGTGACTTGATCCTAAGGGCCATAAGAAGGATTTGAAGAACATTGAAGGAAGCTAAGAGGGGGAGTAACATGGTCTCAATACTGACGTCAGTTGCATCCCCTGCCTTGTTATGTATTTTGTATCTTTTGCTATTATGTCTTTTCCCCTCCTGCCACCCTGAATATCAATCCACTGATACCTGCCACTACTCAGGGATGCTTACAGCTTTTCATGTTAGATGA
Organism: Pongo pygmaeus; assembly: GCF_028885625.2. Taxonomy (NCBI): domain Eukaryota; kingdom Metazoa; phylum Chordata; class Mammalia; order Primates; family Hominidae; genus Pongo; species Pongo pygmaeus. The sequence continues at coordinate 100,017,231 of NC_072383.2, forward strand.
TGATTTTCTTCTTTTGGAGAAAACTCAGCAAGCACAAATTCCTCCTTAAATTTTTCAAGTTACTTTTTTTTTTTTTTTTTTGACAGAGTCTTGCTCTGTCGCCAGGCTGGAGTGCAGTGGCTCAATCTCAGCTCACTGCAACCTCTGCCTCCCGGGTTCAAGTGATTCTCCTGCCTCAGCCTCCCAAGTAGCTGAGACTACAGGCATGTGCCACCATGCCCAGCTAATTTTTGCATTTTTAGTAGAGGCAGGGTTTCACCATGTTGGCCAGGATGGTCTCAATCTCTTGACCTCATGATCCACCCATGTCAGCCTCCCAAAGTGCTGGGATTGCAGGCGTGAGCCACCGCGCCCGGCCGGTACTTTTAATAATTGATCCAGCGTCCTTTCTGCTATTAATGGGTAACACAGTCTGCATCCTCAGCAAAGCGTTGGTTTGCTAGGGATAAATGACTTTACCATTTGTGATGTCCTTCTAAGGATTTAGGTGGAGAATTGTTTGTAGGGAACCCAGATTTAGAAAGAGAACATGGAGACAATTTGTGGCTCTACTTGACCTTGGTCAAGCCCTTTACTTATGAGCTTTGGGGACGTCGCCCATAAATGAGGAAAACATGATGAGTCACCTTCAATACTTCTTGGTAGAATTGAACACACAAATATCATTAGAATATATTGCATTCTGTGGTAGTTCACTGAAGCAAAGTGTTGCAAACTGAGTGGCTTAATGACAATAATATATTATCTCACAGTTCTGGAGGCTAGAAGTTCAAAATCAAGGTGCCGGCAGGGTTGGCTCCTCCTGAGGGCAATGAAGGGAGGATCTGCTCCAGACCTCTCTCCTTGGCCTGCAGGTGATCACCTTCTCTCTGTGGATCTTCATGCATGGTAGCACTCATGTGGATCTTCTCTCTGTGTCTTCCTTCTATGCATGTCTGTCTCTGTGTCCAGATTTCCCCTTTTTATAAGGATACCAGTCATATTTAATTAGGACTCACGCTATTCTAGTATGAACTCATCTTCACTAATTACATCCCTATCGACTGTGTTTCCAAATAAGGCCACATTCTGGCAGGGCATGGTGGCTCATGCCTGTAATCCCAGCACTCTGGGAGGCCGAGGTGGGTGGATCACCTGAGGTCAAGAGTTCGAGACCAGCCTGGCCAACATGGTGAAATCCCATCTCTACTAAAAATACAAAAATTAGCTGGGTGTGGTGGCGGGTGCCTGTAATCCCAGCTACAGGGATGGGGAGGCAAGAGAATCACTTGAACCCAGTAGGCAGAGGTTGCAGTGAGCCGAGATCATGCCACTTCACTCCAGCCTGGGCAACAAGAGCAAAACTCCATCTCAAAAAATTTTTTTAAAATAAAAATACAAAAATTAGCCGGGCGTGGTGGTGGGTGCCTGTAATCCCAGCTACTGGATTGCTAACACAGGAGAATTGCTTGAACTTGGGAGGTGGAAGTTGCAGTGAACCAAGATTGCTCCACTGCACTCCAGCCCAGGCGACAAGAGCGAAACTCTGTCTAAAAAGAAAAAAAAAAAGAAAAGAAAAAGTCCACATTCTGAGATATTAGGGGTTAAGACTTCAATATATGAATTTTGCAGAAACATAATTCAATCCATAACACAGCCACATAGAACTTCGTGCTCTGTATCATAATTGCATCATATTTAATACATTTCATATCTTCCAAACTGTTAATGAAAATGACAACCTCTTTTAGGTTAAATATTTACTCAAAATGTTATGCCATTTAAATGAATCAAGGTTTAGGAGAATATCAAGAAGAAAATTGAGAAGAAGTCAAGAAGAAAATTGAGAGTGAAAACCTCTCTCTAAATTGGAGAGCTGAAGACTGAAGAGGACAGGTGAGTTCTGCGCTGTCACATGGTGAGGTGAACTTTCTATTTCCCCTATTCAATGTGTTCTCTGTCAACTCTCATAGTCACAGTGCCGGAAGCTCTTTGACCTCCTGCCTTGCAGACTTCATCTCTCCTCTCCCAGGGCTCTCTGCCTTTAGTAGATGTCTGTTAACCCTACATAAATAGTTGTCTTGGCTCTGGCCAAAGCATTCAATGTTAATTAGTCCTTGTGCACTGACTGTAAACTTTTGGACATGATGCCTGATTAATTTTTACAGCTTCTTTTTACCTTCATTGACTTTTTAGATGTTGTTTGAATATAAATCTATACATCTAATCTGCAAATCACATCAAATCAACATTATATAAACAAATTGAGGACAATTTTAGAAACAGAACACTTTGTTTTACGAGAATAGCAGAAACAAAGCTTGAGCTAAGGATGTGGGTGCTTTCTTACCCAAACCTCACCCTAGAGGATTTCCCTTAATCGCTTGCCTTGGATCCCTTGATCACTGTATTGTTTCCTTAAAAATGGAAATCGCTTCATCTTTTATTTTCTGGTGATATCCACATAATCTGTATTTATAAAAAGTTCATAGGCTAGATACAGTGGCTCTTGCCCGTAATCCCAGCACTTTGGGAGGCCGAGGTAGGTGGATCACTTGAGACCAGTAGTTCGAGACCAGCCTAGTCAACATGATGAAACTCCATCTCTACTAAAAATACAAAAATTAGTTGGGCATGGTGGCACACGCCCATAATCCCAGCTACTTGGGTGGCTGAGGCATGAGAATTGCTTGAACTCTGGAGGTGGAGGCTGCAGTGAGCCAAGATCGCACCACTGCACTCCAGCCTGTGTGACAGAGTGAGACTCAGTTTCAAAAAAAGAAAAAAAAGTTTATGGACTAAATATAAAGACTCAGTAACCACCATTTTAGGTCTCCTTTTTCTATACACATACACACATGCAAATACTTTATAAAATGATGCCATAACTTACACTGTTTTGTAACCATCTTTTTGCATGGAAAAATTTCATATGAATGTATTTCCTTGTTGACAAGCAACACTTCGTATCATCATTTTATAGCTGCATGGTGTTCCTTTGTGTAGCCGTCTTATGACGGACTCAACAGATTGACTCTCCAGTCTTTATCTGTGACATTTGACAGTAAGGTTTTCAAATTGCATATCAACTTTTACCTCTTTCCTAGGGGGCCAGCCCTTTTAGAGTTCAGACTGCAAGTTTAGCAATAAAAATAGAAACCCAGAGCACTGACACCTGAGCTGTAACTCATGTCAGGTCACATCCTGCTGCAGAATGCCACCACTTTTCCACTGTGAAACATCGCTTGACCAGATTCTCAAAATAGCACTCCCTCTTTTTAGCATGCCGGCGTCTGGCTTGTGTTATCTGGCTCTCTTGAGCCGCCAGCAAGAATTCTCAGCTCCTAGGCCTCGGAGTCCCTCTGCCCCTGTGCCAGACCAGACTTAGCAATCAAGGCAGGACATTGGGGAGCTGCAAGCGATTGGGCCTTTGGGACAGCAAGTGGGAATGCAGATACACAGAGCCAGCCAGCTCCCAGTCTCTACCCGTGGCAAGATATCCTGGTGTCAGGCATAGGAGTATTCTGAGTTGGGGATAAAAGGTCAGGGGTACAGGCTTATGGTGTGCTCTAAACCCAGCCTAACCAGCTCCCATTTTGTACACTCTGTTATCTGTAAATTACAGAGCAGGTTTAGCAAGGTTATACATTTTTCTTTTCTTTTCTTCTCTCTCTCTCTCTTTTTTTTTTTAGAGGTGGGGGGTCTTGCTGTGTTGCCCAGGCTGGTCTCAAACTCCTGGGCTCAAGTGATCCTCTCGCCTCAGCCTCTGGCGTACCTGGAACTACAGGTATGTGCCACCAGGCCCAGCAGAATTTTCAATTCTTTAATTATTACTAGAGGTAGTATAATCTAGTGAAAGTGCGTGAGCTTCAAAATCGCACTGTCCTGGGTTCAAAACTAGCTCTGCCACTTATTATTCGTGGAATCCTGCACATAAGACACTGGATACACACTTACAGAGTAAGTGTATTGAGTATATATGTTTGTGAATTTGTTTTCCCAGCTGTAAAATGGGGATGATAATAGTACCCATTTCATAGGGTTGTTGTGAGGACAAATTGATGAATGTATAATTGGCTTACAAAAGGTACTCCATAAATTAGAGCTGCCAGAAGAGAAGAGATCTTAGCACTCTTCTTACTGGAGTCCATTTTAGAGTCCTCATGCTGGATTTATTTGTTCAACAAATAGTTATTAAATAGGCACTGTATTAAGTACTGAGGAGACATGTTGACTAAAACACTGTCCCGGGGTGGGATCTAGAACTATCTCATTCATTGAGTACATAGTTATTCACTGCCCACTCCTCCTTTTTTTGGAGACAGGGTATAACTCTGTTGCCCAGGCTAGAGTGCAGTGGTGTGATCATAGCTCGCTACAGCTTCAAACTCCTGGGCTCAAGCAATCCTCCTGCCTCAGCCTCTCTAATAGCTGGGACTCCAAGTGTGCACCACCAAATCCGTCTCCACCGTCTATTAATCAGGTACTGAGTACACTATCATCTTCCTCCAAAATGTCTCTTGTGTCTATTTACTTACCTCCATCTCCATTGCCATCATCCAATCAGCCTCCTAACTGATTTCCCTACTTCCACCCTTGACTCTTTTGTTGTTGTTGTTGGGGGGACAGGGTCTTGTTCTGTCGCCCAGGCTGGAGTGCAGTGGCATGATTATAGCTCACTGCAGCCTCAACCCCCTGAGCTCAAGTGATCCTCCTGCCTCAGCCTCCCGAGTAACTGGGACTACAGGCACACACCACCATGCCTGGCTAATTTTTAATTTTTTGTAGACAAGGGGTGTCACTATGTTGCCCAGGCTAGTCTTGAACTCCTGGGATCAAGTGATCCTCCTGCCTCAGCCTCCCAAAGTGCTGGGATTACGGACATGAGCCACCGTGCTCAGCATCACTCTAGACTCAAACCATTTCACAGCCAGAGTGATCTTTCAAAACTGTAAAAGATTGTGATCAGATTGTGCTGCTCCTTTATTAAAGCACAAACCCTCATAGGGTTTGCATAGGGTATTGTGAATATTGCATTCGCAATAAAATGCAAACATTTTCCTTGCACGACCTGGCCTCTTCCTACCTCTCCAGAATCAGTTCAGCCCACCTGTATCCATTCTCCTCTATGTCCCACAGCCTGTCAGCTCCTAGAACTGGCCAAATTCTTTCCCACCTCAGGGCCTTTGTAAATGCCATTGCCGCTGTCTGAAATGCCATCTCCTAGGCTCTTCAGATGACAAGCATCTTCTCATCCTTTATACATCAGCCTAAACATCACCTCTGCAAAGTGGTCTTCCCTAATGACCACCATTTACTCCCTAAGACAGCAGCCTTCTTACTGTGGTATACAGTCTGCATTTATTGCTTTATGTATTTGCTTATGTATTGTGTATCTCTCCCACAAACAATATAAGAATATAGTTTCTTATAAGACACTAAGAATATAAGCCCTGTGAGGGGAGGAGCCTTGTCTTTTATTCATTGCTGCTTCTTTGTTGCCTAGGACTATGTGTGTCACATAATAGGTATTCGATAAAGATCTGTTACATGGAAGAATAAATGGAGGGATATCTGCTGTTTGAAAACCTCCAGGGAGTATATGGCCATACCACCCAGAATGGGCCTGATCTTATCTGAAAACCTCCAATGATAGAAATTCTGAATCTTGGCCGGGCACAATGGCTCACACCTGTAATCCCAGCACTTTGGGAGGCCGAGGCGGGCCAATAACTTGAGGTCAGGAGTTCGAGAGCAGCCTGGTTAAGCCTGGTGAAGCCTCGTCTCTACTAAACATACAAAAATTAACCGGGCATGGTGGTGGGCGCCTGTAATCCCAGCTACTTGGGAGGCTGAGGTAGGAGAACCACTTGAACCTGGGAGGCAGAGGTTGCAATGAGCTGAGATTGCGCCACTATACTCCAGCCTGGGCAGCAGAATGAGTGAGACTCTGCCTCAAAAAAAAAAAAAAAAAAAAAATTCTGAATCTCAGGTTGGCATGCTCCAGGATAGAAATCTTTTGAGGTGAAAAGTTATTATTCTGTTGGGCTAGTTATTTTTTAAAAATCGATAGAATGTTACCTGGAGGGGAAAAAGGGAGAGTCTGTTTCCTTTAGGAGAATAGAAGTGAGGACACTCCAAGCAGCAGATTAAAAAAGGAATTTGTATTTAGGGACAGGACATGTTACTTCTTACTCAATAGGTCCACTAAATACTGTCCGCTAAATAAGACCTGGTGGGGAAGAGGTGGGCCGGTGGGGTCCGGGTCCTGGCTTCCCATTCCCTAGCCCACAACGTATGAGCCGGGTGACCATGGGCAAATTAGATAATGGCTCTGAGTCCACTTCAGTGAAAAATGGACCCCCAAGTCTTCTGTAGGGCAAGTGCTCAGTGCATGTTAATTAATAATTATTCTTTTTATTCTGTTAAAAAGATTCCTTGGACACATTATTTCCTGTTTAAAAGACTCCAATAGTCAAGGCTTAGCATTGTGCTGGGCATGTCAGAGACGCTTAAAAAGTGGGATGCAACATAGAAAAGTGCGGTGGTCAAACCTGAGCCTGCATCAGTGTCGGCTGGGGGTGAGGGAACTGGTTAAAACCTATGGCTGGACACCCCCACCATGAGTTTCTGATTTAGTCGGTCTGGTGGGGCCTGATCATTTGAATTTCAAACAAGTTTCCAGGTGCTGCTACTGCTGCCTGGGGCACCACACTTGGAGAATGACTGACACAGTGGTTAAGTCACCCACTCTGGTGCTAGACTAATTGAATTCAAATCCCAACTACACCTCCTCACTAGACACATGATCTTGAGCAAGTTGCTTAATCCTTCTGGCCTCAGTTCTTTCGTCTGAAAACGGAGATAATAATAGAGCCTTCCTCGTAAGGTTGTTACGAAGTTTAAATGAAGTCTCACGTTAATAAGCATTGATTGTTATTTGTTAATACATGCCAATTAAAATGAATTAGTAGTAGTGCTAGCTTATAGAATTTTCTGGAATTATGGAAATGTTCTATTCTGTGCTGTTCTATCTGGTAGCCACTAGGTACAAGTGGCTATTGAGAATTTAAAATGTCACTGGCACCACTGAAAACCTGAATATTTAATATTTTTTAATTAATTTCAATTTAAATAGCCATATGTGGCTAGTGGCTGTCATATTGGAGAGCACAGATGTCTGCTTGGAGTTCCTTCTCGATATGTGTGCAGAGCCTTCTTGTGGTAGGGCTTTGAAAAGCTGATAACGCTGGGTAAAGGCCTGCTAATGTGTGGGTCTACCACTTTCTTTTTTTTTTTTTTTTTTTTTTGAGACTGAGTCTTGCTCTGTAGCCCTGGCTGGAGTGCAGTGGTGCGATCCCAGCTCACTGCAACTTCTGCCTTCTGGGTTCAAGCAATTCTCTGCCTCAGCCTCCTGAGTAGCTGGGATTATAGGCACGCACCACCACGCCTGGCTAACTTTTGTATTTTCAGTAGAGACAGCGTTCACCCTCTTGGTCTTGAACTCCTGATCTCGTGATCCATCCATCTCGGCCATCCAAAGTGCTGGGATTACAGACGTGAGCCACCACATCTAGCCTGGATCTACCACTTTCTAACCATATGATCTTGAGCAAGTACCTCAGTTTCTCAGCTGCATAACCGCATCTGTAAAATGGGAATAATAGCACTTGCCTGACTGACTTCTTAAAAATGCTCTATGTATTTTAATGTGATAACTAAAGTAATATGGTAAACCCAATACAATAGCAAGGATTTTTTTAAAGCAATATTTCACTTCTTCAGATTTTCTTTTCCATGATCGTCTTTAAGGACAAGAACTTTATCATTCAGCCTTTTATGTCCATAGTGCTCATCTGTTCATCACACAGTAGGTCCTCATAAATGTTTGCTCAATTAAAATGCAGCTTCCAGGTCAGGCGCAGTGGCTCACCCCTGTAATCCCAGCACTTTGGGAGGTCAAGGCAGGTGGTCAGGAGTTCAAGACCAGCCTGGCCAACATTGTGAAACCCCCCCTCTACTAAAAATATAAAAATCAGCTGGGCATGGTGGCGGGTGCCTGTAATCCCATCTGCTCTGGAGGTTGAGGCAGGATAACCCAGATGCTTGAACCCGGGAAGCAGAGGTTGCAGTTAGCCGAGATGGTACCACTGCACTCCAGCCTGGGTGACAGAGCAAGACTCTGTCTCAAACAAAAAAAGCAGCTTCTATACCAAACGTCTTTTAATTTGGCCTGTTATATAAAGATGTTCTAAAACATGTGGTAAAAAGGAGGAACTATGTATGTTAATTAAAAACACCAATATACTTTAAGAAGTTATTGTCTAAATGTCTTTCAAAAGTGATACCTATTTTGTCCCAATTACAAATTATTCATGGTTATTCCTAAAACTGGTAAATGCAGAATATTATAAAGAAAAAAATACAATTCACTCACAATCATAACCTTCATTGACATTTTGAGACATTTCTTTCTAATTATATGAGTGGGACTGGGCGTTCACTCATTCCTTTATTTATTCAACAAACATCTTTTTAGTAGGTGCTATGGACCAGACACTTTTCTAGGTGATGGTGATACAGCAGTGACCAAAACAGACAAATAACCTTTGCCATCATGGTATTTACATCTAGTAGATGATATTTAAAGACTCCGGAAAATATACAAATTTAACAACTAAATCAGGCTAATGATTTTGTTATTGTTCAGTAAGCTGTTTATTGTTTCTTCCCTTTCCTGTATGCTTGGAGCATTTTCCTTTTCTTTTTGTTTTTTTTAAGCAAGATTTTCATTACATTGCTTTGTGAGCCAACATAAAGGCCTTGCTGGGGTAAAAGGAAAACTCAATATTTAAATTATGACTTCAGGAAGTTTATCCCACGGTGTGATGTTCTTAGCAGACCAATGACTGACCAGTGGAGGCCTCAGAGTGAATTCTGGAGTATCCTGTCCTGAGAGCCAGACAATCTGAGTCCAGGACTCAATGTTCATGTCTCAGGTTTTACCAAGTTGTCAGGCATCACCATTTCTTCTTCTGACTCTGGAACATTTATTTTGGTCTTAAAAAGAAAGTTTCCTGGAGTTAACAGAACGCATATTGTTTGTAGTGCATCGTCTTCTATTCCTGCAAGACTAACCTGGCTAATTACCCTGCCCCTTTGGTGATTCTGATGAAAACAACTAGAACTGAAATCTTGAAAGAGGCTTCAGAGTAGTGAGAAGCATGGAGGTGGTTGGAGGGTGGGGGTGGAGCAAAGCTCATCCTGTGATGGGCATTGTCACCCCTGGACAAAGAGCACAAGGACAGTGGGTCCCCTTCTATGTCTGGGCCACGACCATCAAGGCCTCCTCCTTTTCACACTGAGTCTCTCACTTCTAATTCCTCCCGTTTCTCCTCTCTCCCACAGCCCCACATCCTTTGTCCCATAGAAGCTGCAAAAAGGAAGACACGACTGTATTCCTCAAAATATCAAGGGTGAGGATATTGTCTGACTCGGGAATAAACCAATGGCATATACGAAGGTGCTTAACATCACTAATCATTGGGGAAATGCAAGTCAAGACCATAATGACATAGCTCCTCACACCTGTTAAAATGACTATTATCAGAAAGTCAAATGATAAGTATTCATTGAGGGTGTGGAGAAAATGGAACTCTTGTACACTGTTGGTGGGATTGTAAATTGGTGCGGCCATTATGAAAAACAATGTGGAGGTTGCCCATGAAACTAAAAATAGAATTCCCATATGATCAGCAATTCTACTTCTGGGTGTTTATCCAAATAAATTGAAATCAATATTTCGAATTGATATCTACCCTCCCATGTTCATTAAGGCATTATTCACAATAGCCAAGACATGAAAACAACCTAAGTGTCCACTGATGAATGAAGAAATAAAGAAAAGGTGGAATGTATACATATACAATGGAATATTGTTCAGCCGTAAAAAAGAAGAAAATCCTGCTATTTGAAGCAACATGGAAGAAACTGGAGGACATTTGCTGAGTGAAATAAGCCAGACACAGAAAGTCAAATACTGCATGACCTCACTTATATGTGGAAACTAAAGAGGTTGAACTCATAAAATCAGGAAGTACCAAAGGAGGTTCCCAAGGGCTGGGGTGTTGGAGAAATGTGGGATTTTGGTCAAAGGATACAAATTTTCATTTATAGGATGAATAAGTTCTGGAGATCTAATGTACAGCATGGTAACTATAGTTCATAACAATGTATTGTATCCTTGAAATGTTCTGAGAGAGTAGATCTTAAGTGTTCTCATCACACATTAAAAAAGTAGGTATACGAGGTAATGGATAGGTTAATTAGCTTCACCGTGATAATCACTTCACAATGTATATGTGTATCAAAGTATCTCATTGTACACTGTAAGTATACACAAGTTTTATCTGTTAATTCTACCTCAATAAAACTGGCAGGGAGAGAATAAATCCATGAATGAATACAACTGCTGAGTAGGTGGAGGTGTTATATTAATAGACACAAAGGTAAGTCATCAAGAGGCATGGTTTTTCTTTTTATTTATTTATTTATTTATTTATTTATTATTATTATACTTTAGGTTTTAGGGTACATGCGCACAATGTGCAGGTTAGTTACATATGTATACATGTGCCATGCTGGTGTGCTGCACCCACTAACTCGTCATCTAGCGTTAGGTATATCTCCCAATGCTATCCCTCCCCCCTCCCCCACCCCACAACAGTCCCCAGAGTGTGATGTTCCCCTTCCTGTGTCCATGTGTTCTCATTGTTCAATTCCCACCTATGAGTGAGAATATGCGGTGTTTGGTTTTTTGTTCTTGTGATAGTTTACTGAGAATGATGATTTCCAATTTCATCCATGTCCCTACAAAGGACATGAACTCATCATTTTCTATGGCTGCGTAGTATTCCATGGTGTATATGTGCCACATTTTCTTAATCCAGTCTATCATTGTTGGACATTTGGCTTGGTTCCAAGTCTTTGCTATTGTGAATAATGCCGCAATAAACATACGTGTGCATGTGTCTTTATAGCAGCATGACTTATAGTCCTTTGGGTATATACCCACTAAGGGGATGGCTGGGTCAAATGGTATTTCTAGTTCTAGATCCCTGAGGAATCGCCACACTGACTTCCATAATGGTTGAACTAGTTTACGGTTCCACCAACAGTGTAAAAGTGTTCCTGTTTCTCCACATCCTCTCCAGCACTTGTTGTTTCCTGACTTTTTAATGATTGCCATTCTAACTGGTGTGAGATGGTATCTCATTGTGGTTTTGATTTGCATTTCTTTGATGGCCAGCGATGGTGAGCATTTTTTCATGTGTTTTTTGGCTGCATAAATGTCTTCTTTTGAGAAGTGTCTGTTCATGTCCTTTGCCCACTTTTTGATGGGGTTGTTTGTTTTTTTCTCGTAAATTTGTTTGAGTTCATTGTAGATTCTGGATATTAGGCCTTTGTCAGATGAGTAGGTTGCGAAAATTTTCTCCCATTTTATAGGTTGCCTGTTCACTCTGATGGTAGTTTCTTTTGCTGTGCAGAAGCTCTTGAGTTTAATTAGATCCCATTTGTCAATTTTGGCTTTTGTTGCCATTGCTTTTGGTGTTTTAGACATGAAGTCCTTGCCCATGCCTATGTCCTGAATGGTAATGCCTAGGTTTTCTTCTAGGGTTTTTATGGTTTTAGGTCTAACGTTTAAGTCTTTAATCCATCTTGAATTGATTTTTGTATAAGGTGTAAGGAAGGGATCCAGTTTCAGCTTTCTACATATGGCTAGCCAGTTTTCCCAGCACCATTTATTAAATAGGGAATCCTTTCCCCATTTCTTGTTTTTCTCAGGTTTGTCAAAGATCAGATAGTTGTAGATATGTGGTGTTATTTCTGAGGGTTCTGTTCTGTTCCATTGATCTATATCTCTGTTTTGGTACCAGTACCATGCTGTTTTGGTTACTGTTACAAACACTTCTACGCAAATAAACTAGAAAATCTAGAAGAAATGGATAAATTCCTCGACACATACAATCTCCCAAGATTAACCAGGAAGAAGTTGAATCTCTGAATAGACCAATAACAGGAGCTGAAATTGTGGCAATAATCAATAGCTTACCAACCAAAAAAAGTCCAGGACCAGATGGATTCACAGCCGAGTTCTACCAGAGGTACAAGGAGGAACTGGTACCATTCCTTCTGAAACTATTCCAATCAATAGAAAAAGAGGGAATCCTCCCTAACTCATTTTAAGAGGCCAGCATCATCCTGATACCAAAACCAGGCAGAGACACAACCAAAAAAGAGAATTTTAGACCAATATCCTTGATGAACATTGATGCAAAAATCCTCAGTAAAACACTGGCAAACCGAATCCAGCAGCACATCAAAAAGCTTATCCACCATGATCAAGTGGGCTTCATCCCTGGGATGCAAGGCTGGTTCAATATACGCAAATCAATAAATGTAATCCAGCATATAAACAGAACCAAAGACAAAAACCACATAATTATCTCAATAGATGCAGAAAAGGCCTTTGACAAAATTCAACAACCCTTCATGCTAAAAACTCTCAATAAATTAGGTATTGATGGGACGTATCTCAAAATAATAAGAGCTATCTATGACAAACCCACAGCCAATATCATACTGAATGGGCAAAAACCGGAAGCATTCCCTTTGAAAACTGGCACAAGACAGGGATGCCCTCTCTCACCACTCCTATTCAACACAGTGTTGGAAGTTCTGGCCAGGGCAATTAGGCATGAGAAGGAAATAAAGGGTATTCAATTAGGAAAAGAGGAAGTCAAATTGTCCCTGTTTGCAGATGACATGATTGTATATCTAGAAAACCCCACTGTCTCAGCCCAAAATCTCCTTAAGCTGATAAGCAACTTCAGCAAAGTCTCAGGATACAAAATCAATGTACAAAAATCACAAGCATTCTTATACACCAACAACAGACAAACAGAGAGCCAAATCATGAGTGAACTCCCATTCACAATTGCTTCAAAGAGAATAAAATGCCTAGGAATCCAACTTACAAGGGACGTGAAGGACCTCTTCAAGGAGAACTACAAACCACTGCTCAAGGAAATAAAAGAGGATACAAACAAATGGAAGAACACTCCATGCTCATGGGTAGGAAGAATCAATATCGTGAAAATGGCCATACTGCCCAAGGTAATTTACAGATTCAATGCCATCTCCATCAAGCTACCAAGGACTTTCTTCACAGAATTGGAAAAAACTACTTTAAAGTTCATATGGAACCAAAAAAGAGCCCGCATCACCAAGTCAATCCTAAGCCAAAAGAACAAAGCTGGAGGCATCACACTACCTGACTTCAAACTGTACTACAAGAGGCATGGTTTTTCTTCTGTTGTCTAGAAGGGAACAAGGAAGGTGTTGATTGGTTGCTGGAGACTGCCCATCAATGCCTGAGCCAGAACAGAGTCTAGACATGAGGAGGCATTGCAGACAATGAATAGCTCCACAGAGCTATAGGTGATGAACTCAATAGCTAACTTGTCTCCCTGCTTCAGTATTTTAATGCTGATACGTTCGGATGACATCTCTGCTTCTCTTCTTGTTTTTCATTCCACATTCTTCAATGCATTGTTCACTTTACTGACAGCCTTAGGCAAAATGCAGCCATTAGCCACGAAGGGTTTTGCTACCAGATGGAGAGACAGTATAATGTAGTGTAAGATTGTAGATCAGCACTGTCCAACAGAAACAGAATGAAAGCCATGAATATCATTGCAAATTTTCTAGTAGCCACATTAAAAAAAGAAAAAGAATAGATGAAATTAATTTTAGTAATGTTATGGTTGGGCACAGTGGCTCACACCTGTAATCCCAGCACTTTGGGAGGCGGAGGCTGGCAGCTTGCTTGAGCTCAAGAGTTCGAGACCTGCCTGGGCAACATAGCAAAACCTGTTCTCTACTAAAAACATAAACAAAAAAAAACCCCAAAAATTAACAAGGCGTGGTGTTGCATGCCTGTGGTCCCAGGTACTCGGAAAGCTGAGGTGGAAGGATCGCTTGAGCCTGGGAGGTTGAGGCTGCAGTGAGCCCAGATCGCACCACTGTACTCCAGCCTGGGTGACAAAGTGAAACTCTGTCTCAAAAAAAAAAAAAGGAAAGAAAGAAAGAAAAATTAATTTTAATAATGTCTTACCTAATCCTGTGTTATTGAAAATATTATCATTTCAACACACAATCAATAGAAAAAATTATTGAGGTTTTTATATAGCATTTCATACTAAGTCTTCAAAATCTAGTATGTATTCTACACTCAGAGCACATCTCAACTCTGGCTGGGCCACATTTCAAGTCCCCAACAGCCCCATGGACTAGTATACACATAAAAGACCTAAGTGTATAATCTTGGGAAAATTACATAATCTCTCTGTGCTTCAGTTTCCTTTTCTATAAACTGGGAGAAGTTATAGTACAAACCTCATTTAGAATTGTTATGGAGATTAAAAGAGCACTTAAAACATTGCCTGGCACAGAGTTGGTGTCCAATAAATGTTAGCTCTTACTGTAATCAGATATAAGTTTAACCACCTCCTAATGAGCAAAGCAATCTCTCAGTAAGGTCTGACTTTGGGGTTTCTAAATTAGAACCGTATGTCTGATATCTTAAGATGATGAAAATCATATGCCATTTTAAAATTCCTACTTCACTTCAAAGCTTAACAGGGAAAGTTTGGTCTTGAGCTGTACATTCACAGCTGGGCAACCTGTAATCTGACAAACTTCTTTACACCATTAAGTCTGCAAATAGACTCTTACTGAATTTTGAAAATAAGCAGTATCATATTTTTATTAGGATGTAAAATTAGGTTCACGGCTGTAGAATTTTCCCAGCTTGTTTTTTGGTAATCTCTCGAGAGATTTAAACCCTGCTTTACCAGGGTAAGAAGATAGTACTTGTCTTCTCAAAACTATGGCTTCCAGCCACAAATCCATATTAATATCACAGGATAACTTTGAGAGGCTGAGGTGAGTGGGTCACTTGAGGCCAGGAGTTCAAGACCAGCCTGGCCAACATAGTGAAACCCTGTCTTTACAAAAAGTACAAAAATTAGCCGTGCTGGTAGCACAAGCCTGTACTCTCAGCTACTCAGGAGGTTGAGGTGGGAGAATCACTTGAACCTGGGAGGTGGAGTTTGCAGTGAGCCAAGATTGCACCACTGCACTCTAGCCTGGGTGAAAGAGTGGGACCCTGTCTCAAAAAATAAATAATTAAATAAAAATAAAAATCACAGGATATATTTGAGGGCCTAAGCACCATGATATGTAAATTGTGAGCTTACTGTCCAGTCGAGGAGAAAGACGTTAATTGAATAATCACACAAATAAACTTGCCAACTGGTATCATTGCTATTAAGAAGAGGAAAGGTCGCTCAGATTGTCTATGAGGAGGAAATTTGATTTGGTCAGTGATGTTTTTCCCGAAAGAAGTGCTCATGAGGCTGACAGCTGAAGGATAGGCAGAGTTAACCGGGTGGAGAGGGAGGGAAATGCATCCTAGGTGAGGAAACAGCATGGACAGAAATCCTGGTGTGGCAGAAGTGTGGTGAGATGGAAAGAGGGCAGTGGGCCTTACACAGAGAGTAAGGACAGAGCTGAGGTTTGGCTAGAGAAGTCAGTAGGAGCAGAGATAGCAGGCTCTTGACAGCTATTAAAGAATTTATATTTACATGGAGAACACTAGGAAGCTGTTACTGGGTCTCCAACACTTCAGGATGCTTTTCTTTGCTGGGTTAAACCACACTTTGATTCTTTATAATGGTGATTAAATAAAAATGTCAGTGCATCAAGAGATAGAGAGACTAGGCAAAGGGCTTCACATGCCTTTTATTCCCTATCAAGTGCAACCTGACACTGTAGCCATGTAACTGTAGCCTGTCTCTGGTCCTCCCTTCGGCTACCCTTCTCCAATTATCCAACCAATTCTGAGCCTCTGTCTCAGGATTTCTGTCTTGACGTTTGGGAGAGCAGACAACAGAGAAGTTGGACCGCAGCTTAGAGGTGAACTTCAGAAGAGACCAACTCTTCCAGATAAGGAAGTGAAGCTCTTACACGTTTAAGGCCAATGAGCCTCAATTCTAGGTAGGAGGCAAAGGCAAAACACATAATTAGAGTTGCCTTAGAAAAGACAACTGGCTGGGTGCAGTGGCTCACGCCTGTAGTCCCAGCACTTTGGAAGGCTGAGGCAGGTGGATCACCTGAGGTCGGGAGTTCGAGACTAGCCTGGCCAACATGGCAAAACGCCCCCTCTACTAAAAATACAAAAATTAGCCAGGTGTGGTGGCACACACCTGTAATCCCAGCTACTCGGGAGGCTGAGGCAGGAGAATTGCTTGAACCCGGGAGGCGGAGGTTGCAGTGAGCCGAGATTGCGTCACTGTGCTCCAGCCTGGGTGACAGAGCAAGACTCCGTCTAAAAAAAAAAAAAAGACAACTAAATATAATGTGAAAAAAAATTGTTAGAGGAGCTAAAGAGAACATGCAGGGAGACAAGAATCCTATTTGCTATAGTCCAGGCAAGAGGTGATATTAAATATGAGGACAAGTAGACAAATTTGAAAGATAGTTAGAAGGTCAGAACTGGACTTGGTAATGACTGGATATAGAAGGTACGGGAGAGGGAGATGTCGAGAATAATTCCTGGAGTTTTCAGCTGTATAGCTGGATGGATGCCTGTGCCCTTCTTCAAGATACAGAACACAGAGAGAACAAGATTTGAGGGAAAAGACTATGTGTTCAATTTTCAGCTTGTGGAATTTGAGATGCCTCAAAGATATCCAAGAAAAATGTGGTGCGAGCAGCGATGTTAAGGTTCAGACCAGAGACACATATTCTCCACTAATACATGCACAATGTGATATCAACAATTTCTCTTTAGCTTTTGAACCACATACAATATCTAGTTCAAACCCTTAAAGGTCTTGCTCAAAACGGCAACATGGGTGAAATCTCACTGGTTCATGCTCATTCTAAGTGTAACAAAGGTCATATCAGAGACTCAGATCTAATCCAGATCAAGATTCCACCATGTGTCAGACGTGAGGGTTACAGACATGAGTCAACCATGGGCTTTGTCCTTGAGATCGCTGCTGAGAAAGAATGTTCAGCCTCAAACTATAGGAGGCTCAAGTGTGTCTACTTCTTGGCTCCTCCATTGTAATTCTTGCTATTGTCTTTTCCTTTCAGAGGAAGAGATCATAAACATTTTGAGAACAGAAACTATGCCATTTTCAGTGATGTGCTCCTTAGGCCCAGCACAGTGCCTGGCCCATGGTATTTATTTAATAAGTATTTGAATGAAAGAAGGGCATGCTTCCATCTTCCTTTTGGAATACAGTATTTCCCTATAAATATCAATCTGTTTTAGATAAAGATAGCAGATGAAATATACGCAATATCCTCCACGCTCTCCTAAATACCCCACTAAAAAGCCAGTAAAAGGGTTAAAGAACAGGTACAAACCCAAACAAAGACAAAGAGAATGGATGATAAGACTTTACCACAACACTTTGGACGTTTGAATGTACATTGGTAATTACTAACCAGCTTTAGCAGATCTGAGAAAACAGAAGCCCATGCCAGAAGCAGGGAAAGCGAAGAAGAATTGCACAACACTATCAGTTATCTGGGGAAGCATGAGGAGATGAGGCTGAAAATTGGAAGATCATTTAAAAGGCTGTTTTTAAGGAAGATTTTAATTCCTAGTGTTAATACCTGGAATGGTGCTTGGTACATAATAGGGGCTTGATAAATATTGTTATGTGGATGAAGAGGTAAATGAAATTCAACTACACAAAACCTTGCATACCTAAAAACGTTTTTATTTATTTATATTTTTTATTTTTGTAGAGACAGGGTTTCATTCTGTCACCCAGGCTACACTAGAATGGTGCTATCATAACTTACTCCTTAAACTCCTGGGCGCAAGTGATCTTCCTGCCTCCCAAATAGCTAGGATTACAGGCTTCTGCCACCTCACCTGGCTTTTTTTTTTTTTTTTTTTTAGAAATAGGGCCTCACAATGTTGCCCAGCATGGTCTCAAACACCTGGCCTCAAGTGATCCTCCTGCCTTAGCCTCCCAAAGTGTTGGGATTACAGGTGTGAGCCACCACACCTGGCCCTAAACATTTTTATTCTGCTGGTGCACTTAATTGCTGATTTGGCTGGTGTATCAGTTATCTACTGCTGCATAACAAACTACCCCACAACTTGGTAGCTTAAAACAACAACCATTTATTTAGCACACATTTCTATGGGATGCCAATTTTGGCTGTTCTCCACTGAGTTCATTCACTAGTGTGTCTGAGGCCAGCTGCTAATCACCTAGGTTGTTTTGCTTCTTGGGATCAGCTAGTTGTTGGCTAGGGTGACAAGGTTGACTGGGCCATACATCTCTCATTATCCACCATCCTGGCCCAGGCTAGTTCACTTGGTAGTTGCAGTTTGTAAGAGCAGCAAGAGAAGAAGTTTCAAGGCTTCTTGAGGTCTTGGAACTTGCAGAACATCACTTCCGCCACATTCTATTGTTCAAGCCCAGATTCAAGGGGCGGGATGGGGTTGGGGTGGGTGGTGACTCTACCTCTTTATGGGAGGAACTGCAAGTCTTGAGGTTATTTTTCCACACACAGCTGGGCATAGAATTCTTGGACGGAGCTAATTTTCTTTCAGAATTTTGAAAACATGGCTTTCTTTTTGTTTGTTTTGCTTCCTAGTTCCTGGCATTGCTGCTGAAAACTCTGATACAATCCTGTCTTATTATTATTTATATGTAATCTGTTTTTGATTTTGTTTTTACCATCTCTGAAAGCTTTGTGGATCTTTTTTTAATTGAAAGAGTGCTAAGATTTTATAATAATGTGACTTGGTATGGGTCCATTCTTATCCTTTGAGCAAGATGCCTGATGGATGCTTTCTATCTGGAAGCTCAGGTACTTCAAGCTGAAATATTTAATTGATGCTTTTCTTCCCTTCATTTCCTCTGTTCTTTCTATAACTCTTGTTATTCAGGTGTTGGAGCTCCTATACTGACCCTGTAATTTTATCTTTCTCTCTCCTTTTTTTTTTTTTTTTTTTTGAAATAGGGTCTCACTCTATTGCCCAGGCTGGAGTGCAGTGGCACAATCTCGGCTCACTGCAGCCTCTGCCTCCTGGGTTTAAACGATTCTTGCGCCTCAGCCTCCCGAGTAGCTGGGACTATAGGCATGTGATACCATGCCTGGCTAATTTTTTGTGTTTTTAATAGAGATGGGGTTTTGCCATGTTGTCCAGGCTTATCTCGAACTCCTGAGCTCAGGCAATCCGCCAGCCTCAGCCTCCCAAAGTGCTAGGATTACGAGCGTGAGCTACCATGCCCAGTATCTCTCTTTCTTTTCTTTTTCTTTTTCTTTCTTCTTTCAGCATCTCACTCTGTCACCCAGGCCAGAGTGCAGTGGCACAACCATGGCTCACTGGAGCCTTGATCTCTTGGGCTCAAGTGATCCTCCCACCTCAGCCTGCCAAGTAGTTGGGACTATAGGCATGTGCTACCAGGCCCAGCTAATTTTTCTGGTTTTTTGTAGAGACAGGTTCTTACTGTGTTGCCCAGGCTGGTCTCGAACTCCTGGGCTCAAGCGATCCTCTTGCCTCAACCTCCTTAAGTGCTAGGATTACAGGTATGAGCTACCACTCTCCTAGTTTTCTTTTTTTGAGATGGAGTCTTGCTCTGTCGCCCAGGCTGGAGTGCGGTGGCGAGATCTCAGCTCACTGCAACCTCTGCCTCCTGGGTTCAAGTGATTCTCCTGTCTTAGCCTCCTGAGTAGCTGGGATTACAGGCGCATGCCCACCACACCCGGCTAATTTTTGTCTTTTTAATAGAGATGGGGTTTTGCCATGTTGGCCAGGCTGGTCTCGAACTCCAGACCTCAGATGATCCACTCGCCTCGGCCTCCCAAAATGCTGAGATTACAGGTTTGAGCCACCGTTGCCTGGGCAACTTCAGGTCCTATTTTTCATATCTTTCTTTTTGTCAGGTTTTCTGGATGATTTCCTCAAATTTGTCATACAGCATTTATATCAAGTGTCAGAGAAAAACTAATAAATGTAGGCCTGGCCTCACAGGGTGTTATCTGAAAATCATCACACACCTGACTGGTGATCAATGTTCTTTGAAGTTTGGGAATTGTTGCTTTTCCTAATATTGTGAAGACCTTCATTTCTTTTTCTTTTTTTAAATTATAGATTCAGGGGGGTACAAGTGCAGGTTTGTTACATGAGTGTATTGTATATAATGCTGAGGTTTGAGCTTCTAGCAAACCCATCACTCCAATAGTGAACATGGCACCCAATAGGTCATTTTTCAGACCTTGCCTCACTCCCATTCTCCCCACTTTTGGAGTCCCCAGTGTGTATTATTTTCTTTCTTTCTTTCTTTTTTTTTTTGAGACAAGTTTTGCTCTGTCTCCCAGGCTGGAGTGCAGTTGTGTTATCTCAGCTCACTGCAAATTCCACCTTCTAGGTTCAAGTGATTTTCATGGCTCCGTCTCTTGAGTAGCTGGGATTACAGGTGTGCACCACCACGCCTGGCTAATTTTTGTGTTTTTAGTAGAGATGGGTTTTCACCATTGTGGCCAGGCTGGTCTTGAACTCCTGACCTCAACTGATCCCATGCCTCGGCCTCCCAAAGTGCTGGGATTACAGGCGTGAGCCACCGTGCCAAGCCTATTGTTTTCATCTTTGTGACCAGGTGTACCTATTGTTTATCTCCCACTTATAAGTGAGAACATGTGGTATTTGATTTTCTGCTTCTGAGTTATTTCACTTAGGATAATGGCCTCTAGCTCCCATCCATGTTGCTGCAAAGGACATGATTTCATTCGTGTTTATGGCTGTGTTGTATTCCATGGTATGAATTCCCTATACATGCCACATTTTCTTTATCCAGTCATCTCTTGAGGGACACAGGTTGATTCTACACCTTTGCTATTGTGAACAGTGCTGCAATACACATGCAAGTGGAGGTTTCCTTTTGATATTAGGTTGGTACAAAAGTAATTGTGGCTTTTGCCATTAAAAGTAACGGCAAAAATTACTTTTAATGGCAAAAACCGCAATTACTTTTGCACCAACATAATATATTGATTTATTTTGCTTTGAGTAGATATGCAGTAGTGGGTTTGCTGGATCGAACGGTAATTCTATGTTTAGTTTTTTTGAGAAGTTTCCATACTGTTTTCTGCAGTGGCTATACTAGCTTACATTCCCACCAGCTGTGTATTAAGAGTTTCCTTTTCTCCTCATCTTTGCCAACATCTGTTATTTTTGTCTTTTTAATAAAAGGCATTCTGACTGGTATAAGATTCTCTCTCATTGTTTTGATTTACATTTCTGATGATTAATGATGCTGAGCATTTTTTACAGATGTTTGTTGGCCACTTGTATCTTCTTTTGAGAAGTGTCTGTTCATATCCTTTGCCTACTTTCCTCCCCTCTCCTCCCCTTCCCTCCCCTCCCCTCCCCTCCCCTCCTCTCCTTTACTTTCCTTTCCTTTTTTGAGATGGAGTTTTGTTCTTTTTGTCCAGGCTGGAGTGCAATGGCACGATCTTGGCTCAGTGCAACCTCTGTCTCCTGGGTTCAAGTGATTCTCCTGCCTCAGCCTCCCGAGTGGCTGGGATTACAGGTGCCTGCCACCACACCTGGCTAACTTTTTGTATTTTTAGTAGAGACAGGGTTTCACCATGTTGGCCAGGCTGGTCTGGAAATCCTGACCTCAGGTGATCCACCCACCTTGGCCTCCCAAAGTGCTGGGACTACATACATGAGCCACTGTGCCTGGCCCCATTTTTTTTTTTTTTTTTAAATAGAGATGGTGTCTCCCTGTGTTGCCCAGGCTAGTCTCGAACTCCTGGGTTCAAGGGTTGCTCCCACCTTGGCCACCCAAAGTGCTAGGATTACAGGCATAAGCTTTCATGCCTGGCCATTTGCGTTTTTTTTTTTTTTTTTTTTGAGACAGAGTCTCGCTCTGTCGCCCAGACTGGAGTGCAATGGCACAATCTTGGCTCACTGCAAGCTCCGCCTCCCGGGTTCATGCCATTCTCCTGCCTCAGCCTCCTGAGTAGCTGGTACTACAGGCGCCTGCCACCACGCCCGCCTAAATTTTTGTATTTCTAGTAGTGACGGGGTTTCACCGTGTTAGCCAGGATGGTCTCGATCTCCTGACCTCGTGATCCTCCCGCCTCGGCCTCCCAAAGTTCTGGGACTACAGGTGTGAGCCACTGCACCTGGTCCCATTTGCCCATTTTTAAATAGGATTATTTGTTTTTTTCTTGTTGATTTATTTAAGTTCCTTATAGATTCTCGATACTAACTAGTCTTTTGTTGGATGCATAGTTTGCAAATAAATTACTCCCACTCTGAACATTGTCTGATTACTGTGTTGATTGTTTCTTTTGCTGAGCAAGAAGCTCTTTTCTATTCCTACACACTCATCTGGAAGGTTTTTTCCTACTCCTGCAAACTTATCCTGAAGGTTGAGTTTTCTATGGGTCTAAGCAGTACCCATGGGTGCTACTGGAAAATCTCACGCTTGAGAAAGAAAGAGGCCAGGCATGGTGGCTCACGCCTGTAATCCCAGCACTTTGGGATGCCAAGGTGGATGGATGGCTTAAGCTCAGGAGTTCAAGACCAGCCTGAGCAACATAGCGAAACCCCGTCTCTACAAAATAAACGAAAATTAGCCAGGCATGGTGGTGCGTGCCTGTAATCCCAGATACTTGGGAAACTGAGGCATAAGAATCTCTTGAACTCAGAAGGTGAAGGTTGCAGTGAGCTGAGATCACACCACTGCACTCCAGCCTGGGCAACAGAGTGAGATTCTGTCTCAAAAAAAAAAAAAGTAAAAAAAAAAAAGAAAAAGAAAGAAAGAATCTAACATAGATTCAGAAAATGGGAAGAAGCGGTGAAAAGGAGAGTAGGATTAAAAAAAAGATGAGTGCATGAGTCAAAACACTTTGGGTCTAAAATGACAGAAATTGTACTCACTGAGAGAAACAGAATTTTTTTGCTTATGTAATTGACAAATTCATCTATCCATTTATTTACCTGCTTAACAATACTTATCAAGTACCTAATCTTTTCCAGGCCCTGTTTTAGGCCCTTGAGATACATTAGTGTACAAAACAAAACAAGATCCCTTCCTGTTGGAGCTAATAGTAGAAATACATTCTTTTATTTTACTTTTGTGTTTCCTGAATGTACATAGTGCACTAATTGTAGATGCTTCTCCAACATCTACTCGCCATCTTTGTTTATAGTTTGAAATGTGAATTTGAAAATCTGCTAATTACCTCTGCATACCTTTGGTTATTTTTTTCCAAAAAAAATTATTAGTTATTCTGGAAGCTTGATTTGCATCCCATTGGAGGGAGAAAAGGGAGATTAATTCCATCTAAAAGTTCATGACTCTACTATCCTAAGGAAAAAGAGCAAAACTGGAGGAATCACATTACCTGGTTTCAAATTATACTACAAAGCTGTAGTAAACAAAATGGCATGGTACTGGCATAAAAACAGACACACAGACCAGTGGAACAGAATAGAGAATCCAGAAATAAATTCAAACATTTACAGTGGACTTGTTTTAAGCAAAGGTGCCAAGAACATACACAGGGGAAAGGACAGTCTCTTCAATAAATGGTGCTGGGAAAACTGCATAGCCGTATGTAAAAGAATGAACCTAGACCCCATCTCTTGCCATATACAAAAATCAAATCAAAATGGATTAAAGACTTAAATCTATGACCTGATACAATGAAACTACTAAAAGATGTTGGAGAAACTCCCCAGGACATTGGAGTGGGCAAAGACTTCTCAAGCAATATCCCACAGGAATAGACAACCAAAAGAAAAATGGACAAATGGGACCACATCAAATTAAAAAAAAACTTTTACACAGCAAAGGAAACAATTTAAAAAGTGAAGAGACAACCCACAGATTGGGAGAAAGTATTTGCAAACTACTCATCTGACAAGGAATTAATAACCAGAATATACAAGGAGCTCAAACAACTCTATAAGAAAAAAATCTAATAATCCAATTAAAAATGGGCAAAAGATCTGAATTGATATTTCTCAAAAGAAGACATACAAATGGAAAACAGGTATATAAAAAGGTGTGCGACATCACTGATTATCAGAGAAATGCAAGTCAAAACTATGATAAGATACCATCTCACCCCAGTTAAAATGACTTTTATCCAAAAGACAAGGAATTACAAATGCTAGCAATAACGTGGAGAAAAAAGAACCATTATACACTGTTGGTGGAAATGTAAATTAGTAAAACCATTATGGGGAACAGTTTGGAGGTTCTTCAAAAAACTAAAATATAGAGCTACCATATGATCTAGCAGTCCCACTAATAGGTATATACCCAAAAGAAAGGAAATCAGTATACAGAAGAGATAGCTGCACTCCCATGTTTATTGTAGCCCTATTCACAATAGCCAAGATTTGGAAGCAACCTAACCGTCTAACATCAGATGAATGGATTAAAAAAATGTGGTACTTATACACCATGAAGTACTATTCAGCCATAAAAAAAGAATGAGATCCTGTCATTGGCAACAACATGGATGGAACTGGAAGTCACTATGTTAAGTGAAATAAGCCAGGCACAGAAAGACAAACATCGCATTGTTCTCACTTATCTATGGGAGCTAAAATGAAAACAATTCAACTTATGGAGACAGAGTAGAAGGATGGTTACCAGAAGCTGGGAAGGGTAGTTGGAGAGGATGGGGGAAGGGGGTTGGTTCATGGGTGCAAAAATAATAGTTAGAACAAAAAAGACATAGTATTTGCTAGCACAACAGAGTGACTATAGTAAAAAATAGTTTAATTGTTCTTTATTTATTTATGTATTTATTTTTTTAGACAGAGACTTGCTCTGTCACCCGGGCTAGCGGGTAGTAGCATAATCTCCACTCACTGCAACCTCCATCTCCTGGGTTCAAGCAATTCTTGTGCTTCAGCCTCCCGAGTATGTGGAATTACAGGCATGTGCCACTATGCCTGGCTAAGTTTTGTATTTTTAGTAGAGACTGGGTTAGGCCATGTTGGCCAGGCTGGTGTTAAACTCCTGACCTCAGGTGATCCACCTGCCTTGGCCTCCCAAAGTGCCGGTTTTACAGGCATGAACCACCATGCCCAGCCTTAACTGTACATTTAAAAATAACTAAAAGAGTAGAATTGGATTGTTTGAAACACAAAGGATAAATGCTCGAAGTCACAGATACCCTGTTTACCCTGATGTGATTATTACTCATTGCATGCCTATATAAAAATATCTCATGTAACCCATAAATATATTCACCTACTATGTACCCACAAAAATCAAACATTAAAAAATAAAAAATTAAAGTTTATGACTTTAAAGCAGCTTAGGCCAACGAAACTCAAAAAATGAGTATGAAGAAAGTGATTTCATGGCTTAAAATTTGCAATTTCTTCAATGTGAGATTCCAAGAGGGGCAATGTTAGATTGTGCCTTAGTTTGTGCTTTTTGAAAGAGAGGCTTGAGTTGACATTTGACACATGCTTAGATTGACCTGAACCCTAATATGGAAAAGAATCCCTACTGAGAGCATCAACAATGCCAGGTGAGAAGTCTTGTTAACTTACTTCAGTATAATTTCCCCAAATCAGCCCTATGTTTTGAGTGGACTTTTTTTTCAATATTTACTGTGTTAGTCCATTTTCACCTGCTGATAAAGACATACCTGAGACTGGGCAATTTATCAAAGGAAGAGGTTTAATGGACTCACAGTTCCACATAACTGGGGAGGCCTCACAGTCATGGCTAAAGAAAAAAGGCAGGTCTCACAAGACAAAACCATGAAATCACTTTCTTCAGACTCATTTTTTGAGTTTGATTGGCCTGAGCTGCCTTAAAGTCATAAACTATTATTTTTTATTTTTTTAAATTTTTGTGGGTACATAGTAGGTGTATATATTTATGGGTTACATGAGTTTTTTTTTTTTTTTTGAGATAGAGTCTCGCTCTGTCACCAGGCTGGAGTGCAGTGGTGCCATCTCGGCTCACTTCAACCTCTGCCTCCTGGATTCAAGCAATTCTCCTGCCTCAGCCTCCTGAGTAGCTGGGACTACAGGTGTGCGCCACCACTCCCAGCTAATTTTTTTTTTTTGTATTTTTACTAGAGATGGGGTTTCACCATGTTGGCCAGGATGGTCTCGATCTCTTGACCTCATGATCCTCCTGCCTCGGCCTCCCAAAGTGCTGGGATTACAGATGTGAGCCGCCATACCAGGCCAAGATATTTTTATGTAGGCATGCAATGCATAGTAATGACACCAGGGTAAATAGGGTATCTACCACCTCAAGCATTTATCCTTTGTGTTTCAAACAATCCAACTCTAGTCTTTTAGTTATTTTTAAAAGTACAATTAAGGCCAGGCTCGGTGGCTCATGCCTGTAATCCCATCACTTTGGGAGGCTGAGGCAGGTGGATCACCTGAAGTCAGGGGTTCAAGACCTGCCTGGCCAACATGGCCTAACCTCGTCTCTACTAAAAATACAAAAATTAGCCAGGCATGGTGGCACATGCCTGTAATCCTAGATACTCGGGAGGCAGACAAGAGAAGAGAGCTTGTACAGGGAAACTTCCCTTTATAAAACTGTCAGATCTCATGAGACTTACTCACTATCACAAGACTAGCATGGGAAAGAACCACCCCCATGTTTCAATTACCTCCCACAACACATGGGAATTATGGGAGCCACAATTCAAGATGAAATTTGGGTGGGGACACAGCCAAACTATATCTTTCTGCCCCGGCCCCTCCCAAATCTCATGTCCTCACATTTCAAAAGCAATCATGCCTTCCCAACAGTCGCCAAAGTCTTAACTCATTTCAGCATTAACTCAAAAGTCCACAGTTCAAAATCTGATCTGAGACGAGGAAAGACCTTTCCACCTATGAGCCAGTAAAATCAAAAGCAAGTTAGTTACTTCCTAGATAAAGTGGGGGTGCAGATATTAGATAAATACACCCATTCAAGATGGGAGAAATTGGCCAAAATGAAGGGGCTAAAGGCCCCATGCAAGTTCGAACTCCAGCAGGGCAGTCAAATATTAAAGTTCCAAAATGATATTCTTTGACTCCATGTCTCATATCTAGATCACACTGATGCAAGTGGTGGGTTCCCATGGTCTTGGGTAGCTCTGCCCCTGTGGCTTTGCAGGGTACAGCCTCCCTCACAGCTGTTTTCATGGGCTGGTGTTGAATGTCTGCTGCTTTTCTAGGCACACAGTGCAAGCTGTAGGTGGATCTACCATTCTGGTGTCTGGAAGACAGTGGACTTCTTCTCACAGCTTCACTAGGGAGTGCCCCAGTGGGGACTCTGTGTGGGGGCACCCACCCCACATTTCCCTTCTGCACTGCCCTAGCAGAGGTTGTGCATGAGAGCCCCACCCCTGCAGCAAACTTCTGCCTCGACATCCAGGTGTTTCCATATATCTTCTGAAATCTAGGTGGAGGTTCCCAAACCTCAATTCTTGACTTCTATGCACCTGCAGGCTTAACACCAGGTGGAAGCTGCCAAGGATTGGGACTTGCATCCTCTGAAGCCACAGCCTGAGCAGCACCTTGGCCCCTTTTAGTCATGGTTGGAGTGGCTGGGATGCAGGGAACCAAGTCCCTAGACTACACATAGCATGAGGACCCTGGGCCCAACCCACGAAACCATTTTTTCTTGCTAGGCTTCTGGGCCTGTTACGGGAGGAGCTGCCCCAAAGTTCTCTGACATGCCTTGGAGACATTTTCCCCATTGTCTTGGTGATTAACATTTGGGTCCTCCTTACTTATGCAAATTTCTGCAGCCAGCTTGCATTTCTTCTCAGAAAATGGGATTTTCTTTTCTATTGCATTGTCAGGCTGCAAATTTTCCAAACTTTTATGTTCTGTTTCCCTTTTAAAACTGAACGCTTTTAACAGCACCCAAGTCACCCCTTGAATGCTTTGCTGCTTAGAAATTTCTTCCACCAGATACCCTAAATCATCTCTCTCAAGTTCAACGTTCCACAAATCTCTAGGGTAGGGGCAAAATGCCACCAGTCTCTTTGCTAAAACATAACGAGAGTCACCTTTGCTCCAGTTCACAAAAAGTTTCTCATCTCCATCTGAGACCACCTCAACCTGGATGTCATTGTCCATATCATTATCAGCATTTTGGTCAAAGCCATTTAACAAGTCTCTAGGGAGTTCCAAACTTTTCCATACTTTTCTATCTTCTTCTGGGCCCTCCAAACTGTTCCAACCCCTGCCTGTTACTCAGTTCCAAAGCTGCTTCCACATTTTCAGGTATCTGCAACAACACCTCACTCCTGGTATCAATTTACTGTATTAGTCTGTTTTCACGCTGCTGATAAAAACATACCCGAGACAGAGCAATTTTAAAAAGAAGTTTAATGGACTCACATTTCCACGTGGCTGGGGAGGCCTCATAATCATGGCTGAAGGTAAAAGGCACATCTCACATGGTGGCAGACAAGAGAAGAGAGCTCTTGCAGGGAAATTTCCCTTTATAAAACTATCAGATCTTGTGAGACTTATTCACCATCACAAGAATAGCACAGGAAAGACCTGCCCCCGTAATTCAATTACATCCCACCAGGTCCCTCCCACAACATGTGGGAACTGCGGGAGCTACAATTCAAGATGTGATTTGGGTGGGGACACAGCCCAACCATATCAGTGTATGTCCTTTTTAGATTTTTTAAACACTGTATTGATTTATTTACTTCTATTATTTAAACCCCCATCCTTTAAGCTCTCAGCATTTTCAGATCACTTAAAAATGTTTCTCAAGGCGTCTTTGCAAAATTCTACAACATAAACTCTTTAAAATGTCCTTAGGATAACCACTGTAGTCCCTTATCAAGATAGAGTGACCTTATATAACTCTCTGTACCTCAGTTTCCTCATCTGTCAAAGGGCAGTAACAATGGTACCTATATCAGAGGGTTGTCATAGGGAGAATATCAGTTAATGCATGTAAAGTGTTTGGAATAGTTTCTATCTATAGTAATCATTCAAAAAGTAATAGTGACTACTCTATTATGAATTTCAGTACTATTAGTATACATGAGAGCTGAGTGGTTGGAAAGAGATATTTCTGGCCCAGTGTTATCTTTGGATGATATCAGAGAGTGAATTGGTATTTGATCTTTTCAGGATGAATAAATATAACACAGTGTTTGTTCTTTTTTTTTTTTTTTTGTCGTTTGAGACAGAATCTCACTGTGTCACCCAGGTTGGACTGCAGTGGCATGATCACAGCTCACTGCAGCCTCACCTCCTAAGCTCAAACAATCCTCCCACCTCCACCTCCCAGGTAGCTGGGACTGTAGGTGTACCATCACGCCCAGCTGATTTTTATTTTTACTTGAGTAGAGACAGGGTCTTGTTATGTTATGGAGACTACTCTTGAACTCCTGACCTCAATTGATCCTCCCACCTTGGCCTCCCAAAGTGTTGTGATTATAGGTGTCAGCCACTGCACCCAGCTAATTTTTTGTATTCTTTTGTAGAGGTGGGGTTTTGCCGTGTTTCCCAGGCTGGTCTCGAACTCCTGAACTCAAGAAATCCACCTGCCTCAGCCTCCCAAAGTGCTGGGATTATAGGCGTGAGCCATCACACCCAGCTATCACAGTGTTCTTTCTGTATCCATCAAATACTTGAAGGGACCTTAAATTCTGCCCTTGAAACTTTTCTAGGATACACAGAGTCACCAGGCAGAGAGAGATTCCTTGCGATTCTAATCACGTGACATTTAAACCTGTAGATCCAAAAACTAATGCTTTGCACCTTTATAAGGAACTGAAAATAGACAGGATTTGTTATTCACCCTGCCTCCTTATACTAAGAGTACAAACTAAAGCAAGGGTGGCGTGGTCACGATTAGGAAAGTGACGTGGTTGATGTGGCACAGCATAATCTCACGAAGCAGTCCCTGCATCCCTGCCCAGCTTCTTATTTAAAGAATGATAGGCCATGCCAGTCTGAGGGCTGACCCGTTTGCACAGCAACCCCTGCCCCTGCCTCTCACCCTTGCTGTGATTTATGCATGGCCAAAAGCACATCAGCTAATTCTCTTGCAGCCTAAGTGTCTCCCCAGCATGCCATTTGGAGATGGCTTATGGGCAAAGAGCTCATCTCTGGAATGCTGAAAGAGCTAAATATTTGCCCAGTGGGCGCTGCACCAAAGGTGGCCCCAGCTTTTTCACTTTGATGGTTGCTTCAAGGTAGGATTTTACATCTCTGTCTGCTGTATACTTAACCATCGAGACAGACTTGTCAGCCTCAGAAAAGCAGACCAATGTACACATTCCCTTTACCTAACCAAAATCAATTTTCCATTTCTGATTCCCAAGTCTAATCCTTTCATACTACTTCTCTAAGTTCAATATGACTGGAGAAGGCTCGAAGAGCTTCAGATAAAATTTAAATTAATATTAAAGTAAGGGATTATCTCAGCTGAATTTGAGGAGGTCGTTTTTTTTTCAGCAGCTGGTGCTGTGTTTTCATATGTATGTAAAAGTATTCTGTAGAAAATGTCAATCCTACAAATCTAGGGGCAGGGCATAAGGTAGATTTAACCAATTGGGAGATATTTTTCATGCCTTCTCAAAGTAACTCGCAGATGCCTGACAGCAGCAGCTGTTTGGGCTCCTGCAACGGCATTGCTCTATGACTCAGAGGGATGTTTACGCCAGAGAATGTTGCCACTGCAATACTACCCCCCAGATGCCCCAGGAGAAAATAATTTGGAGCAATGAGTGGGAAAGGCAAGTCCCTGGGAAGATTTAGTCAAACTCAGATCCATATCTGAATGTAATTAATTAGCGGAATATGGAGAGGTGGAAAATACATGGGCTTTGGAGTCAGACAGACCCATCCATGATTCTTTGCTTTGAGCACTTTATATTTAGTTAGCCCAGCATTTATCTACTCTCTCTCATTCAACTAATATTCATTAAGGATCTATGTCCCAGACACTGTGCTAGGTGCCTGAGATATAATGATAAGCAGGACCGGCTGTATAATTTGTGTGACCAGTGCAAAAGAAAAATGCAGGACCTCTTGTTCAAATATCATTACCAATTTCAAGATGGCAATGGCAGACCATGAAACCAAGCATGTGGAGCTTCTGAGTATAGGGCCCTGAAGGACTGCACTGTATGTCCATGGAGATGGCCCTGATGATGAGCCTCAGGAAAGAAGAGACTTTGTCTTCATGGAGCTGAGTTTCTGTGAAGAAATTTATTAATCACACTAATTAATCTAAAATTATGGCCGGGCGTGGTGGCTCACGCCTGTAATCCCAGCACTTTGGGAGGCCAAGGCGGGTGGATCATGAGGTCAGGAGATCGAGACCATCCTGGCTAACACAGTGAAACCCCATCTCTACTAAAAATACAAAAAATTAGCCAGGCATGGTGGCACGCACCTGTAGTCCCAGCTATTTGGGAGGCTGAGGCAGGAGAATCACTTGAACCTGGGAGGCAGAGGTTGCAGAGAGCCGAGATTGCACCACTGCCCTCCAGTGTGGGCAACAGAGTGAGACTCTGTCTCAAAAAAAAAAAAAAAAAAAAAATGACTATGACAAGGGCTGTGAAGGAAAGGAGCCTGTGCTATGCATGCTTATGAGAGAGGTTTGACTAGTCGAGGAGACCAGGAAAGGGTTCCCCATAAGAGTAATGCTTGGGATGAGATTTGGAGGCTGGATAGGATTTAACTAGGCAGAAATGAGAGCTGATCTTTGAGGGTCTTCATCATTCCAAAGCCCATGGACAGGGGTGAGCATGCAAAGGAGAAAGAGGAGAAAATGTTTGCATAGGAAGAAAACTAGGAGAGGGTCATGGAAGCCAAGAGAGGGTAGTGCTTCAAGAAGCAGAGAAGATCCACTCAGGTGACCCTGGCAAGTGACTCTCACATACAACACAGAGATACACTCCCAAAGGCTTAGTGGAATCCCTGGCACATAGGTCATTTTTGTTTTTATTTTCATGTATTTATTTTATTTTATTTTATATATTTTTTGAGACAGGGTCTCACTCTGTCACCCAGGCTGGAGTGCAGTGGCACAATCTTGGCTCACTGCAACCTCTGCCTCCTGGGCTCAAGTGGTCCTCCCACCTCAGCCTCCCAAGTAGCTGGGACTACAGGCACGCACTATCGCACCCAGCTAATTTTTGTATTTTTAGTCGAGACGGGGTTTCACCATGTTGCCCAGGCTGGTCTTGAACTCCTGATCTCAAGCAATCTGTCCCCCTTGGCCTCCGAAAGTGCTGGGATTACAGGCATGAGCCACCATGCCTGGCCCACATTTTTATTCCTTTGTAGTAATTGTCTTTACTTGAAAGCAAGCTCATCTTTTCCCAATCAGATGATCCAATTCTCAACCTTGGTGCATATTTCAGAGAGGGAAGTCGAGGCACAGAGAAGCCAAGTCGAAGGTGAAAAAGCTAGGGCTGCCTTTGATGCAGCACACACTGGGCATTCCAGAGATGAGCTTCCTAGGAGGTGGATAATGATCTTCAACAGGCATGTGAAGCCACCCAACTCCTGGCCCATCACCACACTCTCTCTCATTCACTGCACATCCACCTCTCTATTCTTTCAGTCCCAGGATGTTGCAGTGTTTTCCACCCTGTGGCCTTGGCAGTGCTGTTTCCTCTTCCTGGAGCATTCTTCTTCATGCCAACCCCACATGCTTGACCTTTCTTGATGTTTCCTCATTCTTCTGATTTACTTTAATACTTCCTGGCCCCATCCAGCTCAAACCAAAGTAGATGCTCTGCTTTTCTCTTCAAGTTATCACAAATATAATATGTAAATAAATAACAAATATAAAATGTCATTATTCTTGGCCAGGCATGGTGGCTCACACCTGTAATCCCAGCACTTTGGAAGGCCGAGGCGGGCAGATCACTTGAGGCCAGGAGTTTGAGACCAGCCTGGCCAACATGGCGAAATCCCATCTCTACTAAAAATACAAAAACTAGCCAGGCATGGTCGCACACATCTGCAGTCCCAGCTACTTGGGAGGCTGAGGCATAAGAATCTTTTGAACCTGGGAGGTGGAGGTTGCAGTGAGTCAGGATCATGCCACTGCACTCCAACCTGGGCAATAGAACAAGACTCTGTCAAAACAAAAAGTTATTATTCTTACAGGTCCTTCTTTTTTCTTGATACCATTTATCCTCCTTATGCATCTACTTGCTAATGAAGGTGCGTCGTTTTACTGTGGACTCCCGGCAGGCAGGTACTGTGTCTGTTTGTATTCCCACTGCACACCAATCATCTGGCACATTGAAATTACAAAATGAGTGAACACAGAGACATGTTCACCACAAAGTCAAGGAAGCCCCAACAATTTTCCAGTCTAAGCTTGACTCAGAGAGGAAAATGGTCGTGAAGATTAATTAAGCCTCCATTTATGATAACGTCTGCAGGTGCATGTCAATTCCACAGATCTCCTAGCAGCATAGCAACCCACATATCAAAAGGGAAGTTTTCAGTATCTTGTACACAGTCTCTTTATTGAGGTAATGGGGTGTGGGGGTGAATGGGTGGATGTGGAGGGGAGTGTGTGTGTGTGTGTAGGAAGAAGTACTTACAATCCATCAAACAGGACACAGTGTCAAGATCAACACCGGGCTCTGAGATCCCCTGTGACTTACAATTTACCTGTCATTCAGGATGGATGCCTGATGAGAGGTGGGGATGGGGTAGCATTGGCATAGGGAATGTAAACACCTGAGACTTAGAAACATGTGGTTGTTCAAGAGTGGTCAGCTTACGGAAATTCATATCAAATTCCTTTTTTTAACGGAAATTCATATCAAATTCCTTTTTTTTTTTTTTTAAATGAGTCAGGGTTTTGCTCTGTTGCCCAAGCTGGAGTGCAGTGGTACAATTATAGCTCACTGCAGCCTCAAACTCCTGGGCTCAAGCAATCCTCCTTCCTCAGCTCCCAAGTAGCTGAGACTACAGATGCGCACCACCATGCCTGGCCAAGTTTTTAATTTTTTTGTAGAGATAGGGTCTTGCCATGTTGCTCAGGCTGGTCTCGAATTCCTGGCCTTAAGCAGTCCTCCCATCTCAGCCTCTCAAAGCACTGGGATTATAGGTGTGAGCCACCACGCCCAGCCCATGTCAGATTTCTAACAAAGAATAGGAAAAGGAGCAGATTCCAACTTTTCCACCCCTCTGAATTCATGCTGATACTGTTTGAATATTAGGCCTCTTTATGAATAATATTGGGCCTCTGCAGAAGCTGTTTTCTGCAATCTGCACTTGCTGATGCTCTTCAACAAATTTGGAAGGACAGGAATTGGAAATCATGTGGCTAAGATCACATGGGCAAGGACCTTGGGCATCTTCTTCATTGGTATGGATTCAGCAGTTCACAAAGTGCCTGGCTAAAAGTAGAGGTTCAGTAATATTCCCGAGGAAGCATGAACAAGGAGATGGGGAAGTAAGACAGAGAAGGGGAGGAAGCCAATACAGGGTGTGTTTCTGAGCAATTGAGACAATCTTACTGGGGATTCTGGGAGGCCATATCACACACATCTCAAAACTATCTCTCTCTCCCAGCAGGGAGGAAACTAGGGCATTTATACTTCATCTCCCACCCACCTGGCCTGTCCCTCAAGGGTCAAGAAATGACCCTTGGGTGGAGAGTCAGTAAGATCCTGGAGGTACATACTGGCATGGTCAGTGCCACGGGACATAGGTAGGGCACGAACAGGGTCTGCTATAGAGGAAGAGAAAAGCAGAGCAAAGGGCAAGAACAAAGGAGAAGCTAGAGATGAGCTGAGTGTGTGTGTATGTGTGTTTGTTCGTGTGTGTTCGTGTGTGTAGAGTAGTGAGATCCATTAACAAAACATTTTAAACAATAAATAGAAAATCTCCATGATTAACTCTATACAACTCTTATCTTCATCTGAAACAAGCACTTTTAGATTTATAAATTTATAAAAATTGTTGTTTCTCTTGCATGGATTTTCAAACAGAGCAACACATTATAAAGTGTTTATGAATAAAAATAGCTTCACAATAGAGAATGTTCTCCAAAGGGCTAACAAACATATTCAACCTCCTTGGTGATCAGGGAAGTCCCTGTCAAAACAATGAGATATTGACTCTTGGGCGGGCGCAGTGGCTCACACCTCTAATCCCAGCATTTTGGGAGGCCAAGGTGGGTGGATCATTTTAGGCCAGGAGTTTGAGACCAGCCTGGCCAAAATGGTGAAACCTGCGTCTCTACTAAAAATTAAAAATTTAGCTGGGCATAGTGGCATGCGCCTGTAATCCCAGCCACTCAGGAGGCTGAGGCACAAGAATTACTTGAATCCAGGAGATAGAGGTTGCAGTGAGCCGAGATTGTGCCACTGCACTTCAACCTGGGCGACAGAGCGAAACTCCATCTCAAAAAAAAATAATAATAATTAGATACCATTTTGGGGGGAAAATTTTGGGGGAAATATTTAAAATATTGGTAGCATTCAGTGCTGACAAAGATATTGTGCAATAGACATTGTGATACGTTGCTGTTAAGACTTTGAGTTACTACAAGTTTTGGGGAAGGAAATGTAGCAGTATGCACCAAAATAAAAAATATGATACCCCTTTACCCAGGAATTGTTCTTCCTGAAGTCTTTCCTAAATAAATAAAAGTACCAGAATATAAAGCTATTCATATAAGGATGTTTACTGAAGCATTATTTGGGCAAAAATTTTGGAAGCAACTTGAATGACCAATAAGGTGGAAAAAATGAAAAATTTTTATATATTCACACTAATAAAAATAGTGAATTAGTGCTGTATGTATTGACTTAGTAATATTTGTGATATAGTGAGGGAAATCAAAAATTTGTACTGTAATGTGCATAGTTCAATCCATTCAACATTTTTTTTTTCTCAGAGATGGGGTCTTGTTCTGTTGCCTGGGCTGGAGTGTTGTGGCATGATCATAGCTCACTGCAGCCTTAAACTTCTGGGCTGAAGTCATCCTCCTGCCTCAGTCTCCCAAGTAGCTGAAATTATAGATACAAGCCATGGCGCCCAGCACATTCAAA
The DNA here is from genome assembly GCF_028885625.2 of Pongo pygmaeus. Classification (NCBI taxonomy): domain Eukaryota; kingdom Metazoa; phylum Chordata; class Mammalia; order Primates; family Hominidae; genus Pongo; species Pongo pygmaeus. The sequence continues at coordinate 100,053,387 of NC_072383.2, forward strand.
TATTTAAAAAGGAAAAAGTAAAAGGCTTACATATGCACAAATGTATTTGTCCAAAATAGAAAAATGTGTGAAAGGATACACATCAACTGTTACCATTAGTTACCTTGAGGTTGGAGGTATAAACTGTTGAGAAAAAGACTCCTCTGTGTTGGTGGTCCGTTGAGAAACGGTATGTGGACAGATATTTGGGGACCTTGAAAGTCAGTGGAATCATTACGGGAAGGATTAAATGAATTACACTCACTTTGGGATATAGCCAAAGAAATAGCTACATCTCTTCTCTTTATGACTTCTTTCCTTAAAAAAAAAAAAAAAAATGGTATGGCCATTCGGGACATAGGCATGGGCAAGGACTTCATGACTAAAACACCAAAAGCAATGGCAACAAAAGCCAAAATTGACAAATGGGATCTAATTAAACTAAAGAGCTTATGCACAGCAAAAGAAACTACCATCAGAGTGAACAGGCAACCTACAGAATGGGAGAAAATTTTTATGATGTACCCATCTGACAAAAGGCTAATATCCAGAATCTACAAAGAACTTAAACAAATTTACAAGAAAAAAACAACCCCATCAAAAAGTGGGCAAAGGATATGAACAGACACTTCTCAAAAGAAGACATTTATGCAGCCAAAAGACACATGAAAAAATGCTCATCATCACTGGCCGTCAGAGAAATGCAAATCAAAACCACAATGAGATACCATCTCACACCAGTTAGAATGGCGATCATTAAAAAGTCAGGAAACAACAGATACTGGAGAGGGTGTGGAGAAATAGGAAGACTTTTACACTGTTGGTGGGACTGTAAACTAGTTCAGCCATTGTGGAAGACAGTGTGGCGATTCCTCAAGGATCTATAACTAGAAATACCATTTGACCCAGCAATCCCATTACTGGGTATATACCCAAAGGATTATAAATCATACTGCTATAAAGACACATGCACACGTATGTTTATTGCAGCACTATTCACAATAGCAAAGATTTGGAACCAACCCAAATGTCCATCAGTGATAGACTGGATTAAGAAAATGTGGCACATCTACAGCATGGAATACTATGCAGCCATAAAAATGGATGAGTTTATGTCCTTTTTAGGGACATGGATGAAGCTGGAAACCATCATTCTGAGCAAACTATCGCAAGGACAGAAAACCAAACACCATATGTTCTTACTTATAGGTGGGAATTGAACAATGAGAACACTTGAACTCAGGGTGGAGAACATCACACACCGGGGCCTGTTGTGGGGTGGGGGGAGCGGGGAGGGATAGCATTAGGAGATATACCTGATGTAAATGACGAGTTAATGGGTGCAGCACACCAACATGGCACATATATACATGTGTAACAAACACTGCACGTTGTGCACATGTACCCTAGAACTTAAAGTATAACAAAAAATAAATAAATAAAAAATGATATGAATGTTTCTATGGCAGTGCTATAGAAAACCCACATGGCTGAAAACTAGGCAGTAGTTAAGCAAACCACAAGGTACTAAGTCATAGAGCAATAGAATAGTAGAGGCCAGAAGTACGGTATCTGTTGGGTATGTGTTTGAGGTCTGGCTCTACTAGTTGCTGGCTCTGTGACCATAGGCACATTGCTTATCTTTGAGCTTTGATGTCTTCATCTAGAAATGGCAATAGCAATAGTGTCTAGCTCATAGATTTGCTCTGAGGATTAAATGAGATATCATATCATTATGATAACTACTACCACTTTATAACTTATGAAATGAATGAGTGAATGAATATGTGAATGGAGAACTCTGTAAGTTACTGTTACTTGAAAAGGCAGATTAGGACATGTTGCTCGATCTTAATTTTATAAAAATTACTTACAGAATGGTTAAAATCAAAAGGTCTTAAAATTTTGTAAATGCCAGTAGTTGGAATTTAACATTGAATTATTTCTCTTTAATTTTATTGATACCTTATTTTATTTATTTATTCTTTTAATTTAATTTTATTTTAAGTTCCAGGATACGTGTGCAGGACATGCAGGTTTGTTACATAGGTAAACATGTGTCATGGTGGTTTGCTGCATCTATCAACCCATCACCTAGGTATTCAGCCCTGCATGCACTAGCGATTTATTCTGATGCTCTCCCCACCTCCACTCCACCATCCCTACAGGCCCTGGTGTGTGTTATTCGCCTCCCTGTGTCCATGTGTTCTCACTGTTCAGCTCCCACTTATGAGTGAGAACATGTGGTGTTTCGTTTTCTGTTTCTGTGTTAGTTTGCTGAGGACGATGGCTTCCAGCTTCATCCATGTCCCTGCAAAGGACATGATCTCATTCCTTTTCATGGCTGCGTAGTATTCCATGGTGTATATGTACCATATATCCTTCCTTTTCTTTTCTTTTTTCTTTTCCTTTCCTTTCTTTTCTTTTCTTTTTTTCTCCTTCCTTCCTTTCTTTCTCTCTCTCTCTCTCTCTCTTTCTTTCTTTCTTGAGATGGAGTTTCAATCTTGTTGCCCAGGCTGGTGTGCAATGGCATGATCTCAGCTCACTGCAACCTCTACCTCCCAGGTTCAAGTGATTCTCCTGCCTCAGCCTCCCAAGTAGCCGGGATTACAGGCACCAGCCACCATACCTGGCTAATTTTTTTTTTTTTTTTGTATTTTTAGTAGAGAGGGGGTTTCACCATGTTGGCCAGGCTGGTCTCGAACTCCTGACCTCAGGTGATCCACCTGCCTCTGCCTCCCAAAATGTTAGGACTATAGGCGTGAGTCACCATGCCCGGCCCATTTTCTTCATGCAGTCTATCATTGATGGGCATTTGGGTTGATTCCATGTCTTTGCTATTGTGAATAGTGTTGCAATAAACATATGTGTGCATGTATCTTTAAAATAGAATGATTTATATTTCTTTGGGTACATACTCAGTAATGGGATTACTGGGTCAAATGACATTTCTGGTTCCAGATCCTTGAGAAATCACCAACTGTCTTCCACAGTGGTTGAACTAATTTACATTCCCACCAACAGTGTAACAGCATTCCTGTTTCCTCAAAGCCTCACCAGTATCTGTTGTTTCTTGACTTTTTAATAATTGCCATTTTGACTAGAGTGAGATGGTATCTCATTGTGATTTTGATTTGCATTTCTCTAATGATTAGTGATGTTGAGCTTTTTTTCATGTATTTGTTGGCCACATAAATGTCTTATTTTGAGAAGTGTCTGTCCCTGTCCTTTGCCCACTTTTTGATGGGTTGTTTGTTTTTCCTTGTAAATTTCTTTAAGTTCCTTGTTAATTCTGAATATTAGACCTTTGTCAGACAGGTAGATTGCAAAATTTTTCTCCCATTCTGTAGGTTGCCTGTTCACTCTGGTGGTAGTTTCTTTTGCTGTGCAGAAACTCTTTTTTTTTATTTTAAAATTTTTATTTAAACAAGACAGGGTCTCGTTATGTTGACCAGGCTGGTCTTGAACTTCTGGTCTCAAAAAATCCTCTCACCTCTGCCTTCCAGAGGGTTGGGATTACAGGTGAGAGCCAGTGCACCCACCTGATACTTTACTTTAAAGGTGGTTAATTATTTAATTACATAATAGCTTAAGCAACTATATCATATTGAAAGCAAATCCAAGAAACAAAAATGTTTAGCCTACTCTTTGACAATAAAAAGTAATCATTTGTGGTAGGCTTTATACAAGTGTTTATTATGTCTCCCCCACATTCCCTACACACACACACACACACACACACACACACACACACACACACACACCCTCCTCCCAGAATAGTACCACATTCCCCAGGCTGCTCATCAAGCTTGTGGCTGGCAGTTGCAGTCTTACCAAAATACAGTCATCTAGGATGTCTTGCCAGAAAGACCAAGGCCAGGGCTAGCTGAGGCAGTTGGAGCAGATTCACTCAAGTCAGAGATCCAAGAGCAGGGAACACACAAACACTGTGTACCTATGCAGGAAAACTATATCCGCCTGGTGACAAACAAACAAAAACCCTAGAAGCCCCTGGTCCTTAGTAGAGCAGATGAGTCCCCTCAGAAATGGCTCAGCTTCTTTGTTAGTCACCCAGGCCCCTACCCTTTGCTCTGGCCAAACCAGCCCTCTCACCAGTCCCTGCACACACCATGACGTACACACCTGCTTGCCTTTGCCCTGGCTGCTTTCTGTCCTCCACATCCCTCCAGCCTCACCTGAAAAACTTGCTTGATCATTCTTTTCTCTCCTTCCCACAGAATGTGGAATCACTGTCCACTCTGCATGGGTACATTCTTCCTCCAGAGCACGTACCACCCTGTACTGGAACTATTGGGTTTTCTATGATGACCCTAACTAGACTATCACCCCTATTCATTTTTGCTTTTCTTTCACCCAGCACAATCATGGATGAATAGAAGGCATCCAAAACCTATTTGCTGGCAAGAACTGCAAAACACATGGAGAATGAAAACACAGGGGAAAAAAATCACTTAGTGACGTCCAAGGATAATTGAATCCAGTATCTCAGTAGTGCACAACCAATTATAACACAGAATTAAGTATAAACCTAGGTCATGCTCAGTTGTCACCCAGAGGGTTCTAGTTACAAGAAACATAAAAATAACTATGATAATAATTTCACCTAATTTAATCTCTGCTTTCCATGGGCTCATAGTAATATACACTACTTTGATATTTTCTTTTTTTCTTCCCTTTTTATGCTTTCCTTTTTCTCCATGTTATTCTTAAATGAATTGACTGCATATTTAACTATACATTTTTATTAAGCCCCTATTGTTTGATTAGCCCTGTTAATTACAGAAATTACATTGTAATTATAATAACTCTGCTGGTAAGTGATGGAGCCAAGATTCTAAATCTGAGCATTATAGAAATTGCATTGTAATTTGTAATTTCTTTCTTTCTTTTTTTTTTGAGATGGAGTCTCACTCTGCCCCCCAGGCTGGAGTGCAGTGGCACAATCTCGGCTCACTGCAACTTCCGCCTCCTGGGTTCAAGCAGTTCTCCTCCTCAGCCTCCTGAGTAGCTGGGATTACAGGCACCCGCCATCACGCCCGGCTAATTTTTAGCCAGGCTGCTCTTGAACTACTGATCTCAGATGATCTGCCCACCTCAGCCTCCCAAAGTGCTGAGATTACAGGCATGAGCCATCATGCCCGGCCGACATTGCAATTTCTGTAATGCTCAGATTTAGAATCTTGGCTCCATCACTTAACAGCTGAACCGACTTTCAGGAAAATGCTTGACCTCTCTGGCCTACAGTTTCCTCATCTATAAAATGAGCATGCATTTAATAATACCTTCATCAGGAGTTTATTGTGAGGATTAACTAAAGCTGTTGATCATTGCCATCAGCATGAAAACATTCTCTAGAATCTTCCATGTAAAAGCAAAACAAAGCCTATCTTGAGGATCGTCTTTGAGCTGCCTCTCCTTCACACATGACAGTGTCTTGAGTCATTGGAAACTGATGCTTCCACTTCCTCACCTCCGTCTCTCCTCAAGTCACTTCAATTTGGTTTCCTTTCCTCCTATCCACTGGGACTCACCAAAGTCACTGGTGACTTCCATCATGCCAAATTCCGCAGTCATTTCTCTAGTGTTATTTTTATCCCTCAACAGCATTTGGCACCTTTGGCCTTCTTTCTTTTAAAACCTTTCTTCTCTCCAGCTTCCCTGCTATCATACTCTACTTGTTTTCTTTTTAGTTCGCAAACCTCTACTCCTCAGTCCCCTTTTACTATCTCTGGTCTGCCTGTAAATTTGGAGTCTCAGAGTTTGTTCCTGGACCCACTGTCTTCTGTAGCAGCAGAATTTTAGGATATCTCATCTGGACCTGTGGTTCAATTGATATGCCAATGACTCTCAAATCAATACCTCCAGCCCTGAACTCTTCCCTGAATGAACTCTAGATTCAAACAGCCAACTGCCTACTCAATCTCTCCACATGGATGTCTGTACCAGGCATCTCAAACAGCATGGCCAAAACAGAACTTTTTACATTTTTTCCCCAAATCTGCTCACTCTTCTGTCTCCCCCATCTCAACAAATGGCAATATCACACATCCAGAGACTCATGCTAAAAATTTATGAGGTCCTTGATTTCTTCTTTTCCCCCACCTCCCTACATTAATTCATCAGCAAACCCTGTAAACTCTAATCTCCAAAGCATATCCTAAATCTTACACATCTCTCCATCCCCTTGCCACCAGTATCATCCAAGCTAGCTAGACAGACATAAAACCGTGTTAGCTGATCTCCCTGATTCTGCTGCCACCTGCGCCATAAATCCAATCTCATCACAGCAACAGCAACCAGAAAGTCTTTCTTTTTTTTTGAGACGGAGTTTTGCTCTTGATGCCCAGGTTGGAGTGCAATGGTGCGATCTCGGCTCACTGCAACCTTCACCTCCCGGGTTCAAGTGATTCTTCCACCTCAGCCTCTTTGTTAGTTAGGATTACAGGCACATTATCTGGGATGTTTGTTACGGCCTTGTTTGTTAGCTGGGATTACAGGCATGCACCACCACGTCTGGCTAATTTTTGTATTTTTAGTAGAGATGGGGTTTCTCCATGTTGGTGAGGCTGATCTTGAACTCCCAGCCTCAGGTGATCCACCTACCTCGGCCTCCCAAAGTGCTGGTATTACAGGCGTGAGCCACCACGCCCAAACCAAGTCTTATTTATTTACTTATTTTTTTAAAAGTCTTGCTCTTGCCTAGGCTGGAGTGCAGTGGCATAATCATGGCTTACTGCAGCCTCAACCTCCCAGGCTCAAGCAATCTTTCCACCTCAGCCTCCCCAGTAGCTGGGGCCACAGGTGTGTGCCACCACGGCTGGCTAATTTTTGTATTTTTTTTTTGTAGAGATGGGGTTTCACCATGTTGCCCAGGCTGGTCTCAAACTCTTGAGCTCAAGCAATGTTCCTACCTTGGCCTCCCAAAGTGCTGGAATTACAGACCTGAACTACTGCGCCTGGCCCAGAAACTCTTAAAAAAAAAAATAAATCATTCCATTTGTCTCAGTTTGTGCTGTTATGACAAATTTCCATAAACTGGTGGCTTACAAACAACATAAATTTATTTCTTACAGTTTTGAAGGCTGAGAAGTTCAAGATCAAGGTGCTTGGCCAATCCAGTATTTGGTGAGGATCCACTTCCTGGTTTTACAGACGGCCATCTTCTTGAATCTTCACATGCTGGCGTGCAGAAGGACAGCAAGTTTCTTGTCTCTTGTCATAAGGGCACTAATCCCATTCATAAGGCTCTACCCTCACGACCTAATCACCCCTGAAAGACCCACCTCCTAACACCATCACATTGGAGGGTAGGATTTCAACATATGAATTTTGGGGAGACATACACATTCGGTTCATAACACTACTCCTCTACTTAAAACCTTCCAACGGAAGGTTTCATTGACTTTTCTCTACACTTAGAATAGACTCTGAAATCTTTCCTGAACTTCAGAGTGCTGCAGGATCTAACCTCTGCCCATCGCTCCAACCTCATTTTGTAACTCCCTGCCTTCCCCTAAACTCCACTCACACCGACTTCCTCCAATAACTCAAAGTTATTCTCATTTAGGGACTTCACCTTGTCTGTTCCCTCTGCCTCTTCCAGAAACAATCTTCTCCTTGATCTTTGCCTAGGGATATGAAGTGTGGACAAAGATGTAACAGTAATAAATCTAGAAGGGGGAAGTTCCATACATACCCATTTCTGCAGAGTTGCATTTAAAGAAGCTAAAGTTGTCCTGGCGCGGTGGCTCACGCCTGTAGTTCCAGCACTTTGGGAGGCTGAGGCGGACAGATCATTTGAGACCAGGAGTTTGAGACTAGCCTGGCCAACATGGCGAAAACGCATCTCTACTGAAAATACTACAAGTAGCCGGGTGTGATGGCGCACACCTGCAGTCCCAGCTGCTTGGTAGGCTGGGGCAAGAATCGCTTGAACCTGGGAGGCGGAGGCTGCAGGGAGCTGAGATTGCACCACTACACACCAGCCTGGGTGACAGAGTGAGACTCTGTCTCAAAAACAAAACAAAACAAAAAAACAAGAAGCAAAAGTCAACAGAAAAAAAATTATAAAAGGCTTCCACTTTTGCTTGCATCTCTCAAGGAAATTTCAAAAAAACCCAAATGCATATTTCACTGCAGCGCTTATTAAAATCCTCTCTCCTGTCTAATCTACCTCCTTTGCACTCTGCAGTTGCAAACCTTTCTCCAGCATCTCCAAACCTCCAACATCCATTCCCAGAATGTTTTCCTCTCACTCTAACTCCTACTACCTCCATCCCCAACTTTTTCTTTAGGCTCACCTAGCTTTCCTTCCATAAGCAAGAATCCTTCCTCTTTAGGGGTTTGGGTGCAGGGAGAATGCCCTTTGACAGGCCAGAGAGGAAAGGAAAGCTTTCTTTTCTTTTACGTGGCTTTTTCTTGAGTCCCATAACAAGGATGTTTGGCAACCTATAGGAAAGAATGTGTCATAGTCAAATTAAGGGGAGACAACCAAATTAGGAGTGGAAAGACACATGAAAGGAATAGCAGCAGGTGGGTTTGCCAGGGTAGAGGGGAGGAAGGGATGACTCAACAACCTGATTGTAACTTAAAATACCACCTCTACTCTGTTGATATGTCTGTTGGATGTTACGCATGTGGTAGAATTTTCACAGTTGCAAAATTAATTCTATCTGTGAATATAAGGTGATTTGACATCTTTGGAGCAGATGTTATTGCTTAAATTTTTAAGGGTCACATGTGAAAGTGAGTTACTGAATAATCAAATTGAGAAGAAACACATTCCCAGATTTTGCTCGAAATGCACGAACAAGTTTATTGTTGTAAGGGGCAGAGAAGATGAAAGACCAGGGTGTTAGTGAACTTATTTTCTCTGAGGTTTAGAATATAGGTTTGCAGCCTGACAATCTGGAGTCAAATCTCACCTCCACCTTACTTCCCAGCTCTGTGACCTTGGGCAAACTACTTAAACGTTTATTCCTGAATTTCCTCATCCATAAAATGAGGACATTAATACCTACCACATAGGACTGCTGTACTTGATAAATTATTGTACCAGTGACATTATCACATTCGCCTTGAGATGGAGAGTTAAGAATGGTTTCCTTCTTCTATCAAACCTTTGATGATATAGAGCTTGAGCATTCTAACTAAATCTAAATGGGGTGAGAAAAAAAAAAAACAAAGGGGCTGGGAGAAATTTTCATTTGACTGAGTTGTTACTAGCTGGGATAATAGAATCATAATATATGACGAGCAAAGACAGCGCTGCAGATTTTTGGCCAGGTATTCACTGAAACCATTAGCACTTCATATGTCAGAAGTTAAAACCTAACCCCATGAGTGAGGCAGTTTGAGCCTATATTTATAACTGCTCTGGAAGTCTGGTGCTGAGATGAAAGATCCTTATTCATTTGGGATCTTAATCGAGTTCACGCAAATGGAAGGAAAGGGAGGAAGACTCCAGTTAACTGGTGCTAATCTAAGACAGGACTTGGGATCGATGTCTTAACTTGCCACAGAGATATTTTCCAGTAATGTTGAACTTGGAGGGATGTAAATATTGTCCAACAAAGTATAGTGTGGCTTGTTTATTATTTTTTAAGGAGTGGTTTTCTCTTTATTATTATTTTAAATTTATTCTCCTGTCTCTGTCATAGGAAAGCCTTGAAGGCTTGACTTATTCCTGAATTGCTTATCTGCAAGGAAAGCTGGCTTTGGGCATGTGTTCTTGGTAATGCTAGTTTTCCTTTTGCTCTGAGGACAAAGTTGGCTAAAACCAAGTGTAACTGAAGTTATTAAGATTTTCTTACTGTACCTGTCACCAGCTAACTCAGACGCCCACTCTGAGCATGTCACCAGTCCTGTCTAATGTCTCCTTAGGCAGACCATTATAAATGCCACAGAAAAACAGGGCTAAACATGAGTTTTGGAACAAAGAGGCTCTTTAAGAGGAAAGCAAAGCAGGAGAATGGAGAGACCCCCCATTCACTTGCCTTTTGGTTGGGGTTTTGCAGTTGCATCAGACTCTGGGCACTTAAAACACTTCACTGTCATCTGCAATAGGATAAGGCAAGGAGAGGTTCTTTGTTCAGGGTTCAAGTGCTCTCTCGTGACCATCTCAAAATAACTCTGAAGTGTAATACAGTAGGGCCTCACGTAACTAAACCCACAAGTCTCGGACCTGTCGTCGTTGTCAACCCAATTGTTCTCTCCTCCCCTCTTAGGCAAGCAAGGCACTTGGATAAATTTTTCTGTCAACACTCAAAGTTGCATAAACTCCTTATTTTTACTTTTCCAAATCCAGTAGGAGTTTCTCTGCCAGTTATAGGGAAATATATAGAAGGCGGACATATCAGGTGCTTCTCTTCCAAATAAGCTTTCCTTGTGGCTTACGCTGTTCTTCACTTAGATTTGAACCTGATCAGCTGCTTTCCTTTCACCAAAGGTTCTTATTTTTGTAATTTGTCAGACTTTGCAAGAATTGTGATATTCTCAACCAGCCCTTTATTCATAAGGCATGTGTGCCACCATTCAGCGTGTATTTATTCCATTAGCCAAGTTATTGCGCTGAGTTGAGCATTAAAGAAATCTGATCGTTTCCTTGGTCTCTATTTTGGAAGATGCTGGAGATTTATCCTTGGTGACAGCATGTAAACAATATTTAAACAAGGCTAACAAAGAGAAACTGTTGAGATAGGAAGGTAAAACTGCAAATGTTTTGTTTCAAGTGACATCAAGATGCAACAGAGATGAAAGAGAGGACATTATAAAACGGGTCAGTTTCTAGAGTTAAAACAACACAGAAAACAGCACTTGAAATACATGTGTATAGAACGGTGTGAAATTGACAGAAAGGAAGGAAATACACCAATGACACTGAATGCATGGGTAATGGAATTTCAGATGATTTATTTTTTCTTTTCTATATTGCATGGGATTTTAAAATTTCTATAGCTTTTCTATATCTTGTCTACATCTACGTGATTTTACATAATCTTTGCCATCTTTTGCAAGTGCTTTTTGTAGAATAAATTCCTAGAAGAGGAAGTGTTTGTACAAACTAAAGTTTTTAAAAGAGTATAGGCCATTTTTACTTTAGAAATATAGCAAATTTAAATAATAAAATGTTATACAGATAAAACTTCTAAAACTTTTCATTTTCTTTTTAAAATTACTTTTGTTGGTTTCTTTTTATCCTGGTTACAAGTGGTACATGGTATAAAAAATAAAAACTGTTACTATGTTAATAAGTAATCCTCCATATTATTATTAACTATAGTAATAACTTTATGGGTTCTATTATAATCCTGGACTCTATCATAATACTGTTATATTACAGGATGTTATTATAATGCTGTTTTGCAATTTGCTTGTTTCCCTCGATGTATCTCAAACATATTACTCCATGTCAATATGTATAATTCTTATCATTTTGATGGTTATATGCTCCTTTGTTTGGGAGAGGGAAGTTCTTTTTCTTTTTTTTAATTTAATTTTTTATTTTATTTATTTGTTTATTTATTTTGAGAAAGGGGCTCACTTTGTTGCCCAGGCTGGAGTGCAGTGGTGCTATTGCAGCTCACTGCAGCCTCAAGCTCCCAGGCTCAAATGATCATCCTACCTCAACCTCCCGAGTAGCTGGGGCGACAGGCACATGCCACCTCACCTGGCTAATATTTTTGTTGTTGTTGTTGTTGTTGAAATGGGGTATCACCATGTTGCCCAGGCTGGTCTTAAATTCCTGAGCTCAAGCAGTCCTCCTGCTTTGGCCTCTCAAAGTGCTGGGATTACAGGCGTGAGCCACCATGCCCAGTGCATATGTTCCTTTGTATGTGCCATTTTAATGTACAGCAAATATGTATAATATATTTAATCAAACTCTCATTACTGGATGCTGGGCTTTTTTAGCAATTGCAAACGGTGCCACAGTGAACATCCTTTTCCATAACTTTACTGCTTTGTGCACAGAGATTTGTAAAGTAAATTTTTAGAAATGGAAAAGTAAGTTTCTAAATCAGGCTGGCGAATGGGTTAAGCAGCCTTTCCAACTTATCATGACCACAGGATGATCATTTGCATATCCTATAAATATCTGTATATCTTGCAGACTGCATTGTCTGAAGAGACTGAATTTTGTTGGAAAAATGCAAAGTATGTTTTATTTTCAGTTTCCTCACCAGTAGATGGCACCTAGTCTTCCTTTACGATGGACTAAAATCCCCCCTAACTTCATTGCATTCCCTACATGTCAGTGAGCCTGCACTAACACGGCAATGACTACATCACATACAAATGCTCCTCTCTCATTCCCCTTATCCCATGTTTGTATTGTTCTAGTTCCAGGATGCTGATACTTTAAGCCCGAGGCTCTAACTTGAGCAGGAAGAGTTTATTTTGGGATGAAGAATCTTCCCCCATAGGAGGGCCTCTCAACCAGTGTCTCTCTTTCTCTGTCTTTAGAAACCAGGAAATTCTAGAGGAGAAAATTGGTTTTCTGCATCTGCAGAATGACTTCTTTCTCTTAAAAATATCAGACTCATATTTTGGCTGAATTTACTCCGTTTATAGAGGGGACTGCAGAGTTGCAAGGACTTTAAGGTTTTGTGTTGAGAGTGGTTTTAGTCAATTATATTAAGAAAATTACCCTTGAATATGTGAAGTTGATGGGATGAATATATACATAGTGTCCATTTCATTAAAACTATAAATATGTGCATTTAAAATGGCCACGGAGGAAGGAAGGAACTGCAAACTCTAAGTGGGAAAAACATGATGACACATCAGTTTGTTTTGTGTTGTTCTCTATGTGCGGATGTTAGTTTTCTTTAAAAAAGAAAGGCTGAGTGTAAGAGTTTAATATTCTTTATCTTTTATTTTACTTGTTGATTAATTTTTGAGACAGGCTCTAGCTCTGTCACCCAGGCTGGATTGCAGTGGTTCAATCATAGCTCACTGCAGCCTCGACCTCCTGGGCTCAAGCAATCCCCCTGCCTCAGCTTCCCAAGAAGCTGGGACTGTAGGCACATGCCACCATGGCCAGCTAATTTTTTTTTTTTTTTTTTTAATGTAGAGACGTTACACGCTATGTTGCCCAGGCTGGTCTTGAATTCCCAGGCTCAAGTGATCCTCCCACCTTAGCCTCCCAAAGGGCTGGGATTACAGGCATGAGCCATCACACCCAGCCTGCCCTTTCTATAAATATGGATATGTCCTGACAGAGTTCTTGTCTCAAAGAACAATTCAAGCACGTGAGGCTTTCTTGGAGTCGATAAGAAAGATGAGCTTTTGGGTATGGTAGGAAAGGAAAAAATAACAAATTTATTATACATTTGGCCAACTATGCCATGTGTGAAAATTCTTTGGGCCCTCTGGGGAAGATTTTATATTACCACATACGGGATTTGCTTATTATCACCATAGCCTGCAAAAGTATAGATCTTTTGAAACAATCCAGATCTGGCCTGGTGCAGTGGCTCACACCTGTAATCCCCGCACTTTGGGAGGCCAAGAAGGGCGGGTTACTTGAGGTTAGGAGTTCAAGACCAGCTTGGCCAATGTGGTGAAACCCTGTCTGTACAAAAATTAGCCAGGCATGGTGGTGTGCACCTATAATCCCAGCCACTGGGGAGGCTGAGGCAGGAGAATCTCTTGAACCCGGGAGGCAGAGGTTGCAGTGAGCTGAGATTGCCCCACTCCAGCCTGGGCAACACAGAGAGACTCCATTTCAAAAAAAAAAAAAAATCCAGATCTTCTTCCCCTCCTCTTCTTTCCATTTCAACCCCAGATAGAGCATTTAAGGTTAGAGTCCATTATAGCAGAATATTTCATAAACAATTAGGTGATATGGACCAATAAAACACAAAATATCTTTGTTTTTGTTCTCATTTAGGTTGACCCCTGTGCTCTAAGAACATCATGATATTGTTATTGGGGAAAAAATAAGTGGTGAATTTTCCATTTAAGAAATTAAATAATGTAGAATTATTTGCTCTCTTATTTATGCAAACACATTTTCCTTTTTACTTTATTGTTTTACAGGTGTTTTTCACATTTTCTTTTTTAGCTACAACTTTGGGTTTTAAAAAAAATCTGCTTGTTCAGTCTCTGTCTGATATAACACTAAAATTTCACCTTACTCTACCTTGAGATTTTAAATGAAAGACATATGATAACTTTGGTAGGAAATGGGAAAGAAAACTGATTTTTAGTATGACTTATAAACTGAATATGATACAATGCTCAGCTTGGTATTAGGCTATTAAAAATAACCATAAAACTATTCAGTGCAGAATTCCTTTTATATCAGCTTTCTTGGTGTATTTAATGTTGATGGTTTTAGATCATTAACTACTTGACAAAAAAGCTAACGTGTCAATGAGCAGTCACAAATGAAGAATAGGCCTTTTGAAATTATAAAGTTATTGAGTTTGATGATGTTATATTTACAGTGGCCTTTTGGAAATACCCTTATTGCATAAAGCGAGCTACATCTGTGGGAATCATTCCTCTGGACCAATCAGCTACAGCTATTCAGCCCTTAAAAGTCTAAAATGGGTAAAGGATTCAATAGACATTTCTCCAAAAGAGACATAAAAATGGACAACAGGTATATGAAAATGTGCTCGACATCACTATTCGAAACCACTGTATCACCTCACACCAGCTAGGATGGGCTATCATAAAAAAGATAAGAGATAACAAATGTTGGTGAGGGTGTGTAGGAGAGGGAACCCTTTTACACTGCTGGTGGTGTAGCCATATAAAAAAACAGAATGAAGGTTCCTGAAGAAACTAAAAATAGTACTACCACAAGACCTAGAAATCCTCCTTATGGGTATATACCCCCCAAAAATGAAATTACCGCCTTGTAAAGATATCTGCACTACCACGTTCGTTGTAGCATTATTCACAATAGCAAGATATGGAAACGACCTAAGAGTCCATTGACAAATGAACAGATAAAGACACTGCGATAAATCTATACAGTGGAACATCATTCAGCCTTAAATAAAGAAGGATATCCTGCCATTTGCCATAACATGGATGGATCTGGAGAACATTATGCTAAGTGAAATAAGCCAGACACAGGAAAAAAAATTTTTTAAAGAATATATGATGATAGAGAATAAAGCACTGGTTATCAGGTGGAAGGGGAGTGGTTACTAATGGAGTAGGGGAAGAAATAGGGAGATGTAGGTCAAAGGGTGAAAAGTTGCAAATGTGTAGGTTGAATAAGTCTAGAGATCTAATGTGCAATATGTGGAATAGAGTTAGTAATACTGTATTTAGGATTTTTGCTAAATGAGCAGATGTTAGCTGCTCTTGCCACACACACCAAAGTGGGTAACTATGTGAGATGATGGATATGGTAATTTGCTTCACTATAGTAACCATTTTACTGTCTATATGTATCTCATGACATCATGTTGTTTACCTTAAATATTTAGACTAAAATTTATTTTTTAAAAAAGTCTGACTGTTGAGAGCTGTGGTTGCAACTCTGGGCTGCACGTTTTCTCCACTTTAGGAGAATATTAATTTAAAAATAGTTGTGCCAGAGCCCCGCCCCACCCCATGCCAATTAAATCAGAATATGGGCTTGGGCAAGGCCGTGAAGCTTCAACATGGGTGTTTAGTAAAAGTTGCCCTGGAGATTCTGACATGTAACAGGGTTGCAAATGACCTAATTTTTAAAAGAAATTTCCCATTTTATATTCCATGAGCAACTTCAAAGCATCTGGTTAAAATCTGAGGTATTTTTTCCTCTCTTCCTCAGAAGAGGGCAACTGGACTGTATTAATGACATAACCAAGACAGTTGAGGATAAAAGAGTCTGACATGTAAAAGTCTGAAGATACCCGCACAAATTCATTAAAGAAAGTAAATTTTCTTGCTCAGAGTGCCTCACTGCTATTATTTATGACATCATCCTTGCCTGTGTTTTTTTCTCCTTCCAGATCCAGTTTCCTAAGAAAAGATGAAGCAGGGGATTTGGCTTTCTCCAGTCTCTAGCCCCATCACCCATTTCATAAGCCCTAATGATGATCTGAGCCATTGAAACTTACACCTGGAAGACATTTGCCATCAAGTGGAGTTCTCCTAATTTAGGTACTGGGCAGGCATCTTATTTCTTCCCAGCTTTCATGGCCGAGCGTAGGAAACGGTGCAGCACAGGGGTAAGGAGTGGGCATTGGAAACAGACAACCAGTTTCAAATTCTGATTCCTCTACGTCTGAAACATGTACATATTTGGGCAAATTACCTAATTTCTCTGAAACGTGTTTTTGCCATCTATGAAAAGATGATGTTAATTTTTCAAGGATATAGTAAGGATGAAATGGAATTATGCATGCAGAATGTAAGCATTAAATAATATAAGCAAAATGCTCAGGAGAGCACTCGACTCACAGTAAGTAGTCAAGAAATAATAGAAATAAACTACTATTTTAACTATCTTTAGCCTCCTCCACTTAATTGAATGACAAAATTAACCACCTCCCTTTACTCTCTCTAAAAAAACATACTGACTGACTGACGCCGCTAGCATTCTGGGCTACTCTTAAGTGTACTGGCTTTCTTCTCCTACCAGTTGAGTCAGTTATAGGCTTATCAAGAGTATTATTTGTTCCCAAACCTGTTTATGCCAGTTATTTTTGTTGTCGGAATTTAATTAAATATTAAGTAAACAGATGAAATATAAATGTGGAGAGTTGTTTCTATAAAAACTAGGTTGAGGCCAAGAGCGGTGGCTCATGCCTGTAATCCCAGCACTTTGGGAGGCCAAGGCGGGCGGATCACCTGAGGTCAGGAGTTTGAGACCAGCCTGGCCAACATGGTGAAACCCCGCCTCTGCTAAAAATACAAGAATTAGCCGAGCGTGGTGGCGGGCGCCTGTAATCCCAGCTACTCAGGAGGCTGAGACAGGAGAATCGCTTGAACCCGTGAGGTGGAGTTGGCAGTGAGCCAAGATCACGCCACTGCACTCCAGCCTGGGTGACAGGAGTGAAACTCTGTCTAAAAAAAACTCTAGGTCGGATGCATAAATACATTCAAATTGCAAAAATAAATGTCAAAGTAGGTGTGGTAAAACAATCAGCGGTAACAGATGTTTTTGATTAACGACTATCTTATATTGGATAAAAGGACTTTTACTAAATTATGCTTTTCCAAAGGTTTCACACTAAGAGAAAGAGGGAAAAGGTGATTTTCTTTCCTCAGGACAATCTCTTTCCAGTCATAATTAGCATGGGATGGAAAAGAAGGTTTTTCCCTTGCTTTGGTATTTTTAGTACCAAAAGTTTTAATCTAAGAATAGTATAATGACACTTTTTTCTGCGAGTATAATGACCCATCATCCAGCTTTAACAACGGTCAACTCATAGCCAATGTTGTTTAATTTATAGTCTGCCAAGTTCCCCGCTTCCCATATTATTTTGAAGAAAATATTATATTTTGAAAATTGCTTTTTTATATCTAAAATAATTTGTTCTTCCAATTTAAAATGTTAGTAAAGTGTAACATACATGTGGAAAAGTGTGAGTATATAATATGCATATAGTTCGGTTAATTTTTACAGACACAATAATTAATGTAACCAGCATCTAAATAGAGAAAGAGAATATTATGCCTTAAAATAGCTAAAGTTAGCTTTGCCTGTTTTGTTCTTCATAAGATGGAATCATATAGTATGTTCTTTCTGTGTCTGGCAACTTTTGCTTAGCATTAGTTTTGTGAGATTCATCCATATCATTCATTCTCATTGCTATTTAATATTCTCTTATGTGAATACACCACAGTTTATCCACTATACATTGTGGATACACTATACATTGTGATAAAATTGGATTATTTTCAGTTTTTGATGTCATGAATAATGCTGTTATTTGTCTTCTCATGAGCATAAAAATGCGTTTCTGTTGGGTATAAACCTGGAAGTAGAATTGCTGGGTCACATTGAGCTTTTTGTAAATGCTGTCAAGCATTTTTTCAAGTTGGTTGTCCTAGTTTCAGTTTAAAAATATTTGCTCTGTGTTGTTAGCCTGGAAGGTTCAGACAGCCGATCCACATAGCCCTTAGGATTAGAAGGATCTTTGTGGAAAAGTTCTTAATCCCATATAGGAAGGTGTAAGAGGTATCATGATATCTTTGATACCATCTCTCAAACTTCTCCATCTTCAGGAGCTTTCTGGAAAAAAATCAGAATTCTCTTATTGAGATTATAGAACAGACCCAAACTTCATAGGACATGGCCAAGGTCCTGTGTGGAGGGCTCAAGATGACATGCAAACTGTAGAATTTTTAACATGCTATTGGAGATTTAGGACATTTACAGAAAATTGATTTGGATGTGACTCTCTAGATCTTCTACTTGAGAAAGTATGCTTGGAAATATGTCCCAGGATGCAAATTGCATACAAGCAAAGGTCTATGAATGTAACTGGAGACTTGATCTATATGTTCAATTATGGTAATCTCCATTTGTCTCTGACAGGAAATGACCATGGTGTAATGGTGGAAATAGACTTAGTAGAGCTTGGAGGATGGTGGAGTTAATGAGGAGTCAAATCTCCTAATCTGCATGATTGGGGTGAAGGTGGGACTATTCACCTGATAAGGAAGATGGGAGAAACAACAGCCATTCTGTGTGGCAAATGCAACTTTGACTCTAAGAAATCCCTTACGCAGGTGGAGACATAGCTTCTTCAACCAATGAAAGAAATAATATCTGGCTTCTTGAATAGTTTCATGGTGCCACCAACAAAAACTATCATAGACCAACAATGGCAAGATGGCGTCAGCAAGAATGAGCTGGTATGAAGAGGTGCTCAACCCATCCCACCACCATGGGAAATAATGTGGTAAACTGCCACTAGCGTAACTGTTTGCTTGCCTGTCTCCCCAGAAACTATAGGTTCTGTGCGGGCAACACTCTGGATCTTCTTCTTTGTTGAATAGCCAGTGCTAACACTGTGCTGGGCCCAGAAAAGGTGCTCAATAAAGGGGTGTTGAGATGAATTGAATTGAAATCCCCTAAAGATTGGCCACAGAGTCTTAGTTATCTCAGGATGCTGGTGGAATCAAATCAGAAGCAAGAGATGCTTCCTGTGCGTGGAAGGTTTAGGGTGCTGTGGAGGCTTTTGTATGCAGAAAATGTTATTCAGAGGTTTACTTTGGGATACACAATAGGTATTAAATTTATTAGAATTATACATTCATAAGCATAATTTTTAAAACTTTTAAATTCAGCTTAAAAATCTAATTATTATTTTTTTTCTGGCAAAGTTTATCCATCAGTTTTTTTTTTTTTTTTGAGACAGAGTTTCACTCTTGTTGCCCAGGCTAGAATGCAATGGCTCAATCTCAGCTCACAGCAAATTCTGCCTCCTGGGTTCAAGTGATTCTCCTGCCTCAGCCTCCCGAGTAGCTGGGATTACAGGCATGCGCCACCACGCCCAGCTAATTTTGTATTTTTAGTAGAGATGGGGTTTCTCCGTGTTGATCAGGCTGGTCTCGAACTCCCACCCTCAGGTGATCCATCCTCCTTGACCTCCCAAAGCGCTGGGATTACAGATGTGAACCACCACGCCCAACTTATCCATCACTTTTGAGAAGATATAATAATATTGCTTCATTTACAAACCTAGTTAGCTAAAGCTAAATAATCTTTCTAAAACATCACATCACTTCAATAGGCTAGATTTTATAAGTTTAATATATTTGTTTTCTTTTTAAATATTTTGCTTTTATGAACTAAATGAATTCTTAAATGCTTAACTCCTGTGCATGTACATGTGCATAAATGAAAACTCTCTGAAATATGTTAATGCTGCCCATAAATTTAGTGAGATTTCAACTTAAAATCAAAAGTATAAATTTTTTTTTATTTTTTATTTTTTGAAGACAGGGTCTCACTCTGTCTCCAAGGCTGGAGTGTAGTGGCACAATCTCGGCTCATTGCAACCTCTGCCTCCCAGTTTCAAGCAATTCTCATGCCTCAGCCTCCTGAACACCTAGGATCACAGGTGTGCGACTCCATGTCTGGCAATTTTTAAAAAAAATTTTTAGTTGAGATGGGGTTTTGCTACATTGGCCAGGCTGGTTTCAAACTCCTGTCCTCAAATGATCTGCCCACCTTGGCCTCGCAAAGTGCTGGGATTGCAGGCGTGAGCCACCGTGCCTGGCCAAAAGTATAAATTATTTACACAATTACACATTTTAAATTAGAATTACAAGAGTGTCTCTTAACTAGCACAGTACAAATGTCTAATATTAATGCAAAAATATTAATGCATTAGTTTTGATTCTCTGAAAATTTTCTACACATAGTTCTAAATCTTCCTGGGGTTTTAAAAAATGAATATTCAATGAAGATGATTACTGTACTAGTTAACTGAGGTTGCTCTCTCATCCCAATTAATGAAAGTCACTTAGAACTAGAAATTTTGTCCAGACTTGAGACCTACAGCTCCAGAGATGCTTAGTGATTCTTCTCTCTACTCCACTGTCATCCTGAGCTCCTTTTTTATAAACAATGTGTTTTGGGCTTTGACACTTGAAAGAAGGTTGTCCTCTAATCTGTATCACCCAATTCTCTGTCTATTCTCAAGTAGCTGTAATTCGAAGCCAACTTCAAACCAGTTTGCTCATTTGCTTGTATTTTGTGTTTCTTTAGCTCTTAAGATATGTGCATAGGTTTGTCATTTACAGCAAAGACTTTTAAACTTGACAGGATTTGAGTATACATAAATTGTTTTCCATTAAACTTGAAATACCTTAAACTCAGTGCGATCCTAAGATATGAAAATGCTTTTCTATTTTGCTTGATGAGCACTAAGGACAAAATAACTTTCAGGAATATCTTAAATGACATCTATGACTTGTTCATACTTGTGGTCCTAACTCATAAAATCATTCTATTGATACATCTTTGAAAATTAAAATTCTAAGACTCTTACTTGTGGTCCCTTCCCCTCCGTAATCAATAGATTTATACTCTGAAAGCCCACTGCAGCCTTTGCTAACTGATCACTACATTTTCCTTAGCCCAAATATGAATCAGAATCCTTAAAGTATTGTTGCAGGCAGCTGCTACGGAGATCTAGGGGGAAACCTTTGTCACATTCTTCGTCGTGCTAAGGGAGCAATAAACAACTCAGGTGAGAAGAAATATGTTTTCAAAGGAAAGATGTTCACCTAGGTTTATTTGAGGAAGTATAGTTTAATTGTTAAGGCCATGGATTCTGGAAAACATACCTGTTTTCAAATACCGGCTCTATCTCTTACTGACTGTGTGAGCTTTGGAAAATTATTTAACCTCCTTGGACCTCTTTAAATGAGGATAACGATGGTATCCATCTCATAGTGTTTTGTGAATATTAAATAAGGTAATACATGAAAAATGCTTAGCAAAATGCCGGGGACACTGTAAATGTTTATTAAACGATGGTGATCAGCCAAACATGGTGGCTAATGGCTGTAATCGCAGCGCTTTGGGAGGCTGAGGCAGAGGGATCACTTGAGCCCAGGAGTTCAAAACCAGTCTGGGCTACATAGCGAGACCCCCATCTCTATAAATAAATAAATAAACAAACAAAGTTATTTTTATTCTGTTAAAATCAATTTTATTTTATTTATTTATTTTTTTTGAGACACAGTCTCACTCTGTTGCCCAGGCTGGAGTGCAATGGCGTGATCTTGGCTCCCCACAACCTCTGCCTCCCAGGTTCAAGCGATTTTCCTATCTCAACTCCCAAGTAGCTGGAACTACAGGCATGCGCCACCACGCCAAGCGAATATTTTTGTATTTTTAGTACAGACGGGGTTTTACTATGTTGGCCAGGCTGGTCTCGAACCCCTGACCTTGTGATCCGCCCGCCTTGGCCTCCCAAAGTGCTGCGATTACAGGCGTGAGCCACCGCACCTGGCTAAAATCAGTTTTTTTTTAAATTTAAACTTTTATCTTAGGTTCAGCAGTACATGTGAAGGTTTGTTACACAGGTAAACTTGTGTCATGTGGGTTTGTTGTATACAGATTATTTCATCACCCAGGTATTAAGCCTGGTACCCAACAGTTATCTTTTTTGCTCCTCTCCCTCTTCCCACCCCTATCCACAAGTCGACCCCAGTGTCTGTTGTTCACTTTTTTTTTTTTTTTTGAGATAGAGTCTTGCTCTGTTGCCCAGGCTGGGGTGCAATGGTGTGATCTCAGCTCATTGCAACCTCTGTCTCCCAGGTTGAAGTGATTCTCCTGCCTCAGCCTCCCAGGTAGCTGAGATTACAGGCACCCACCACCACACCAAGCTAATTTTTTTTGTATTTTCAGTAGAGACGGGCTTCACCATGTTGACCAGGCTGGTCTCAAACTCCTGACCTCAGGTGATCCTCCCACCTCGGCCTTCCAGAGTGCTGGGATTACAGGCGTGAGCCACCATGCCCGGCCTGTTGTTCCCTTCTTTGTGTTTATAAGTTCTCATCATTTAGCTCCCACTTATAAGTGAGAACATGAGTATTTGGTTTTCTGTTCCTGTGTTAGTGTGCTAAGGATAATGGCCTTCAGCTCTAACCATGTTGCTGCAAAAGACACGATCTCTTCTTCTTTATGGCTGCATAGTAGTCTATTCTATAGTGTATATGTACCACATTTTCTTTATCCAGTTCATCACTGAATGGCATTTAGGTTGATTCCATGTTTTTGCTATTGTGAATAGTGTTGCAACAAACACTCATGTGTATGTGTCTTTATGGTAGAATGATTTATATTCCTCTGTGTATATACCCACTAATGGGATTGCTGGGTTGAATGGTAGTTCTGCTTTTAGCTCTTTGAGGAATCGCCATACTGCTTTCCACAATAGCTGAACGAATTTACACTCCTAACAACAGTGTATAAGTGTTCCCTTTTCTCTACAACCTCACCAGCATCTGTTATTTTTTGACTTTTTAGTGATAGCTCCTTTGACTGGTGTGAGATGGTATCTCATTGTGATATTAATTTGCATTTGTCTGATGATCAGTGATGTTGAGCTTTTTTTCATATGCTTGTTGGCCACATGTATGTCTTCTTTTGAAAAGTGTCTGTTCATGTCCTTTGCCTACTTTTTAATGGGGGTGTTTTTCTCTTGTAAATTTGTTTTAGGTTTCTTATAGATGCTGGATATTAGACCTTTGTCAGATGCACAGTTTGCAAATAATACATAAATAAAGATGATGATTTCCCTGAATATTCTGGAAGAGAGCTGAGGGAGGAAGCATATCTTCAACTATGAGGCAAAATAAGAGCACTGTGGGACAGCAGCAACAGCCAGGGCAGCTGGGCAGGCCTAGGGTCTTTCAAACAAAGGCACAGGGCAGAAAATAAATCAGAGCCCCAGAATCTCATCGTGCAGGCTACAAATAGCAGCTGCAGCTGCAGACCCAGGGCTGGCCTTTACATGTCCATGGTGCAAAAGGACTCCTGGTGAGAAGCTGATCTTTTCCGTCACACCCACACAGAGCCAGCATTCACACATAGAGTAAACTCTGAATATTAAGGAGCCATTTTTAGTAGAGAATAACAAACTGCTTGATAATACAGACTGGATGGAAGATGGAGCATGGTGAATTTTGTATACTGATTAGATGTTTCTGTATGTACCATACATAATTCTGGATCATTAGACTGCCAGCAATACCTCCCCACATCTGTAGAACACTTACCATGTTCAGACACTGTGCCAAGGACTTCACATATATAGTTCGTTTAATCCTCCCATGCTTTTGTGGAGGAGATATGATTATTGTCCTAACCTAGATCTTAGAGGAGGACTAGCAAAAGTTGGAGAAACTAAGGCTCAGAGAGATTAAATAATTCACCCAACATCACAAGATTCTGGGTTTAGGGCTGCAGTATAAACCAAGTCTGTCTGAATCTAGCATCTCGTCTCTTAAACATTTTTCTGGGCTGCCTTGCAATTACAATGATATCTTGCTCACAAATTATTTTATGTGCTTATTTCTTATTGCCTCAAATAGTCCCCTGTGAGGAGGGGCAGGGTGCTGCACTTGCTTATTTTGTACCTCCAAACTTTCAACACATAGCAGAAGGTGAGCAGATACTTACTGATGCATTTTGAACAAAGTTATGATGGAATACGAGAGAGGGAGGAATTGGTCAGCTCCCAACGACATAACGTCAAGTCCACTTAAAAAACTCTCAAACCATTTACATTTTTTCAGCTACAAATTATGTTTACTATAAACTATGAACCAAAAAGATGATTAAGACAAGATCCTGGCTCAAGAACACAATAGTTTAGATTAGGTATTGCAAATTCAACTGTTCATCTGGCTAGGCAGTTAACATGAACAAGTGAAGGGGCCCAAGAAGCAAACTAGGGTGTTCCCTATTGAGTTCCAGCTTATTGTTTCTATCCAAATTCATTATTGCCAGGAGAAACCAGAAGTTTATATTTTATATAATTTTCATATATTTATTTGAAACAAGTGTGTAGTTCAAATAAAACTTATTTGCAAACTGGATTTAGCTCATAGGCTACCAAGTTGAGACCTCTGTTTTAAACAATAATATGTACACATAAAGACAATAGAAGGTATACAAGACTAATTAATGTACAAGGAGGGTATATAAAGTTTTCAGGGAAGTCAGAGATTATTTTCAGCTAGAGCATCAGAGAAGACTTTGTGAAGAAAGCCACCTTTGAGTTTCTTCTACTAAAGTGAATCAGCTTTGCAATCGCTGTGATGCGAGGGAATGCTATTCAGCTGTAAGCAACGATAGGAGCAAAGACCCATAGGTGGAAAATCATGAGTCAAGCTCAGGGACCTCTGAATTACACTGTACTTTGATTTTTGTGTTTTGTTTTGTTTTGCTTTTTGGTTTCTTACTGGGGACAAATGTATTGTAATGTGATTTACATTCATCAGAATTAGGAAAATTTTTGTGTTTTTCCAGTAAGCACTATAAGCAAAGAGTAGAAGATGATGAAGGTCGAAACTTGTTAGGGTCTATCAATTAAAGGAGATTTTAAAGCAAAGGAAATGTCACTCCTTGTAACCTACTGCATGGTGTGTGATAGGACATGAAGCTTAAAAGAACATCCGAGTCCTGGAAGGGATCCAGCAAAGGCACCAGGACTAATTTGGGAGATGAAGGGTATGTCTTATGAGGAGAGGCTTAGAGGGCTTAGCATGCTTTAGCTTTAAAATAAGGTGGGTGAGCAGAGTTCTATTGATAGCCTGCAAGTCTTCCAGTATGAACTTGTACTTGATGTGAGATGAAACTCTAAGTTACACAAAGGAATTTCAAGAAGGCAGTTTTCTTTCTTTTTCATTTCAAGAATGATGAGCCCTAGAATTTTTTGTGCAAAAACGTTTTAAAAGACAAAATGGCTTTTCATAAAGCATTTGGGGGAACAATTTCAGTTTTATTACCATGCATTCACTGAAGTGCTGAATTTAAGGATCAATTACCCATAATATCAATTTATATCATAGTAGATAGAAATACCATTGTCCTGGTAGCTCCAAATGAACATAAAACAAATTTCACACACATGCACACTCCTGCACAGAGAGAGGGAAAGAACTCACTTAGCCATTACTTAGCACAAACATGCTGAAATTCACAAATTCACCAAATCTTTGTTTCTGTTTTTTGTTTTGTTTTGTTTTTGAGATGGAGTCTTGCTCTGTCACCCAGTCCAGAGTGCAGTGGCACAATCTCGGCTCACTGCAATCTCCACCTCCTGGGTTCAAGTAATTCTTGTGCCTCAGCTTCCCAAGTAGCTGGGATTACAGGCGTGCACCACCATGCCTGGCTAATTTTTATATTTTTAGTAGAGACGGTGTTTCGCCTATGTTGGCCAGGCTGGTCTCCAACTCCTGACCTCAGGTGATCCGTCCACCTCAGCCTCCCAAAGTGCTGGGATTATAGGCATGAGCCACTGTGCCCAGCCAAATTCACCAAATCTTTACCACCTGCACCACTTGATATTTCTTGTGTCATAAAGAATGAGGCAGTTCATGGGAGGGAGAACTGGTAGACCTAAGAACATGAGTAATAATCCTGTGGAGTCATCCTTCAAATTTTAAATTACTTGACAATCTGCTTTGTTTTGGATTTTGACAAATTTTATTTTGGCTCCTGGATCTCTGCTTTTCATGACTTAGCTTAAACTCAAAAAGCCCCATAAAATATGCATAGGAAAAAACTGAAAGGACATATAACAATTTTAGTGATTGCTAGTATTTCTAACTGATTAAGCTTTTGATATTTGATATATAGACTATTCAGGTTCAGAAGTTGAGGTTCAGGATCAAGGTCAGAGGTGGGTCCCAAGAGTCATTCACACAGTAATAGCTGAGAATGTGAGAGGGGATTAGCTCACTGAGGGAGAGGATGTACACAGACAGCAGAGAGCCAGGAGCTGAATCTTGGGGAAAGTCTCCTGCAAGGGCCCAGACAAATGAAGAGAAGGACAACAGGGGACAGGCAGGATCTGTACACTGCTATTTAGATCCAAGAGCCCCTTCCTCCTGATCACCATCTTCTTCCAAATGGTCATTGGATTAGTCTCTTCTCATGCCTCTAAAGACATACCCAAGACTGGGTAACTTACAAAGGAAAGAGATTTAATGGACTCACAGTTCCACATGGTTGGGGAGGCCTCATAATCATGGCTGAAAGAAAAGGAGAAACAAAGTCACATTTTACATGGCAGCAGACATAGAGAAGGTTTGTAAGGGAACTCCCCTTTATAAAACCATCAGATCTCGTTAGACTTATTCACTGTCACGAGAACAGCACGGTAAAGATCCGTGCCCATGATTCAGTTGCCTCCTACTGGGTCCCTCCCACAACATGTGGGGACTGTGGGAACTACAATTCAGCTGAGACTGGAGTGGGACACAGCCATATCATATCAGTCACCTAAACAGAAGACTTAAGCTATTTTGTTCACATATTTCCTGCTATGAACTGAACTGTGTTCCCTCCCCAAATTAGTATGTTGAAGCCCTACCCTCCAATGTGATGGTATTTGGAGTTGGGGCCTTTGGGAGGTAATTAGGTTTAAGAGGTTATGAGGGTCTGGCCCTCATGATGGGATTAATGAGCTTTTAGGAAGATACAACAGAGAGCTTGCTCCCTGTCTCCACTGTTGTGAGGACTTAGTGAGAAGGCAGTGGTCAGCCAGGCGCGGTGGCTCATGCCTGTAATCCCAGCACTTTGGGAGGCCGAGGCGGGAGGATCACGAGGTCAGGAGATCAAGACCATCTTGGCTAACACGGTGAAACCCCTTCTCTACTAAAAATATTAAAAAAAAAAAAAAAAATTAGCCAGGCGTGGTAGCGGGAGCCTGTAGTCCCAGCTACTCAGGAGGCTGAGGCAGGAGAATGGCCTGAACCCAGGAAGCGGAGTGCCATGCACTCCAGCCTGGGCGACAGAGTGAGATGCCATCTCAAAAAAAAAAAAAAAAAAAAAGAGAGAAGGCAGTGGTTTACAAGCCAGGAAGTGGACCTTCACCAGAACCCAAATATGCTGGCACCCTGATCTCAGACTTCCAGCCTCCAGAACTATGAAAAATAAATTTGTGTTGTTTAAGCCTCCCAGTCTATGGTATTTTGTTATGGCATCCCAAACTGAATAATAGCACCTTCTAAAATTTTGGGGGTAATTTTTCACACATTTCCAAATTAATGTTCAAAATTTTCTATCATAAGTTTAAATAGTTGCAAAAACTGTAATTTCTAACATTCTGTAAAAGTTGATAATAAAAATCAAAATAAAACTGTATATATTTTAAATATCTTTTATGCAATAAAAATGTCACATTGATATGACATTTTTAATGTCCCATCATAATGTATTAAAGACATATAAATAAGCTCTTTAGCCACTGGAGATTTTGACATTATTTCCTTCTTTCCCTGAGCAAATATTTTCGTTCCACTTAACTCACAGGATTCTACTTCAATTTAATATAATTTTTTGCCTTAAAAGTTAAAAAAGTTTTTCACCTTATATTTGTCTGTCTCAAAAGATAAATAAATTAAAATTTTAAAAAACTGTTCTGTGACTACAAGGATTTAAAGTAATTTTTAAATGTATTTGAAATTAAGTTATTGATATGAGTATTATTTGTACACAATTCGTTAAAGCAACTTAAGAGATAAAACTGATAAGTCATTATTAAGCACAAAATAATATTTTATTAGAAATGTATCCTTGAGGCAGAAAATAATTTTTTCCAAACAGTTTATTTATTCATGGTGGAATATTATTTATTGTTAGAAAGGTATAGCATTCACATCAATATCAGACAAAATAAATTTTAATTAAAAAATTATTTCAAGAGACAAAAACAACAATATATGTTAATACAAGGCTCAATTAAAAATGTATAACAATTATAAACACATACACATCAAACAACAGTTCCCTAAAATACATAAAGCAAACATTGACAGAATTGAAGGGAGAAATAGACCACTCTGCAATAGTAGTTGGGATCTTCAACACCCCACTTTCAATAATGTATAAGACATCTAAACAGAAGATCAGGAAGAAAACAGAGAACTTGAACAACATGATAAACCAACTAGACCTAACAGACATATATAGAATTCTGTACTCAACAACAGCAGAATACACATTCTTCTCAGTGCACATTGAACACTCTTCAGGGTAGATGATATGTTAGGTGAGAAAACAAGTCTCAGTAAATTTCTAAAAATGTAAATCATACATATCTTCTCTGACTACAATGGAATAAAGCTAGAAATGAATAACAAAAGGAAAACTAGAAAATTCACAAATATATGGAAATCAAACCACATGCTTTCAGACAACCAAAAGATCAAAGAAGAAATCACCAGGAAAATCAGAAAATACTGAGAAATAAAAGAAAGCAAAAATACAACATACCAAAAGTAAAAAACATACTATATGAGATGTGGTGAAGGCAGTGCTAAGGCGGAAATGTATAGTAATGAACACCTACATTAAAAAAGAATGATCTCAAATTAATAACTGTACATCTTAAGAAACCAGAAAAAAATAGCAAAATCAATCCAAATCTCACAGAAATAAATAATAAAGTTTAGTGCAGAGATAAATTAAATAGAGAATAGAAGAACGATAGTCAATAAAACTAAAAGTTGGTTCTTTGAAAAGATCAACAAAATTGACAAACCTTTAGCTAAAATAACAAAGAATAAGAGAAAAGATGAAAATAAGTAAAATCAGAAATGAAAGTGGGGACATTACTGACCTTATATAAATAAAAAGGATTATAAGAGAATATTATGAACAAAAGTATAATAAATAGGATACCCTAGAGGAAATGTAAAAATTCCCAGAAATATTCAAATTACCAAAACAGACTCAAGAAAAAATAGAAAATTTGAACAGCTATAACAAGTAAAGAGGTGGTATCAATAATCAAACACTTCCCAACAACAAAAAAAAATCAGAGAGCTTCACTGGTGTATTCTACAAAACACTTAAAGAAAAATTAACAGCAATCCTTCTCAAGCTTTTCCAAAAATAGAAGAGGAGGGAATACTTCCTGATTAGTTTTATGAAGCCAGTATTATCCTGATACCAAAGCCAAACAAAGACATTACAAGAAAAAAAATTAGAGACCAATATCCCTTGTGAATATTGATGCAAAAATCCTCAAGTAAACGCTAGAGAAGTGAATACAATAGCATATTAAAAGGATTATACCCCATGATCGAGTAAGATTTATCCTAGAAACACAAGAGTATCTCAACATAAGAAAATCAAGCAATGTTACACCAAATTCATAGACTGAAGGGGAAATTCATTCTATGTAGAAACACATAATTGCAGAAAATGCATTTGACAAAATCTGACACCTTTTCATGATTTAAAAAAAAATCTCTCTGCAAACTAGGAATAGAAAATAACTTCCTCAACATGATAAAGGGCATTTGTAAAAAAGTCATGGCTAACATCATACTCAATGATGAAAGGTGGAAAGCCTTTTCCTTAAAATCTGGGAAATGAGAAGAATACTTTCTTTCACAATTGCTGTTCAACATTACACTGTGGATTTTACCTACAGCAGTTAGGCAAGAAAACAAAATGAAGGCATCCAAGTTGAAAACTATCTCTATTTACAGACAACATAATCATGCACATAGAAAATTCCAAAGAACACACACACACTCACGCATACACACACACACACACTCATGCATACACACACAACCCTGAGCCAAAAAGCAAATTCAGCAAAGTTTGGGGGTGCAAGGTAAACACACAAAAATCAGTTGCATTTTAACACAACAGCAAGGAACAACTCAATAAGGCAATTAAGAAAACAATTCCATTTACAATAGCATCCAAGAGAATACAATGCCTAGGAATAAATTTAACCAAAGAGGTAAAAGACTTGGATGCTGAAAACTACAAAACATTGCTGAAAGGTATTAATAATCTTTGAAAAACTCAATAAAAAACTAATTTAAAAAAGAAAACAATGACAAGAAAATCTTAATTTCTTTTTTTAAATTTTTTTTTCAGGGCAGTTTCCTTAACTAGAGTATGTTCAGAGCGACTCCCAAAAATCTTAATTCCTTAGCAATTAAGAAATGTCCTCTTATTTTTAAAATTTTCATTATTATTTTTTTGAGACAGGGTCTCACTCTATCACCCAGGCTGGAGTGCAATGGTGCCATCAAGGCTCACTGCAGCCTCCACCTCCCAGGCTTAAGCAATCCTCCCACCTCAGCCTACCGAGTAACTGGGATCACAGGTGCTCGCCACTACGCTCAGCTAATTTTTTTATTTTTTGCAGAGATGGGGTTTCACTATATTGCCCAGGCTAGTCTTGTACTCCTGGACTCAAGTGATCCACTCATCTCTGCCTCCCAAAATGGGAATTGCAGGTGTGAGCCACTGTGCCCAGACAAAAAATACCCTTTTAAATAACTCCTAGATCAATAAGAAAATTACAACCAAATTGCAGATTATTCAGAAATTATAAATATGATTACATTAAATCAAAATCTATGTGGTATAGCTAAAGCCCTAGGCTGAAAATAAGGTCTAATCTAAATCCTTAATATACAAAAAAAAAAAAAACTTGACCAAAAGAAATCAGGAAGAGAAAACATAATTAAACCATAAACTAGTTATTTCAAAGCACCAGTAAAATTAGTTATACCTTGGAAAAACTTACTAATGGAAAGGGAGAAAATACAAATATTTATTAGGAATAAAAAGGAACCATAATCTTATATATGGATACTTTTAAGTTAGTAGGATTGATTTTAAAAGTGAGACTAGATCCTACTAATTTGCCGGTGCATATACATAGCTTAAATTTTAATCAATTTTTACTAGACCACTTTCCCAAAGGGTTACCTATCCAACAGTTTGATCAGCAATGTATAAGATTGCCGGTTTTCTCATACCCTGAATGTTATCATTAAAAAAACAACAAGTTGCCAACTTAATGGGTAAGAAATGATTAGTCATTGTTTCCATTTTCCTGAAAGTTTAAGCAATATATCATATGTATTCATGGTTTCTATTTCTTCTGTGAATTGCTTTTTGAAATCTTCTACTCTATTTTTACATTAATAATATTAACTCTATGATGTGTTTAAAATAACTTTTTCTCCTTTCCTTTTTTAATTTTTGATTTTATGGTGTCTTTGCTAGAGATAAGGAATTTTAAAATTTTATTTACTCAAATCTGTCACCTTCTCTATAGCTTCTAGATTTTCTTACTTTAACACAAGTTTCTCCACTTATGAGAGTATTATTCAAACACTCTCATAAATGCTCTTCAAATATTTTTATTGTTTAATTTTTTAATTTAAAACTTTATTTCTTCTATAATTTGCTCTTCTATATTGTGTGAATTAGAGGTTTAAAGTTGTTTATTCCCCACCCATCCACACCCGCCATGTGCCTCCAACTTACCAGAGAGTCATACCAACACCAGTTTCTGTTATTTTACCATGATGTTGATTGCAATATTAGTTATGGGGATCAAACACTGAAAACACCTTGATTGCCCATCAAAAAGTATGTGATTGAGAAAATACGGCATACTACGGCACATCCATACCATGAACAATTATTTAGCTATCAAAAAAGATTGAATTAGGTCTATGTATATTGACATGAATGAATGTCTATGAGAGGTTACATGGAAAAAGAAAATGGAAAAATAATGTAAATAGTATAATCCCCTTCATTAAAAAATAGATGAAGAACTCTCTGCATATGAATATATACATTTGTATGCATATGTATGAGCACAAAGGAAAATTAGACCCTAATTCACACACTGGAATGAGGATGAGGTTGAGGAGAGAGTGAAATTGTTGAGATTGTTTCTTTACTATTTATACTTATCCATATTCTTTGGTTAATGTGAGGAATATTATTGCTTTTATTTTGAAAGGTATGAGATTGATACTTGCCTATCTGACATCCATTCTCCTTGGTCTCCTTAATAACAGAATTCCAATTTTACCTGAGAATAAGACTACATTTCCCAGCTCCTTTTGTAGTCAGATATAGCCATGTAATCAAGTTCTGGCCTGTAGGATGTAGTAGGTGTGTGTGGGACTTCAAACAAGTCTCTTTAAAATGAAGAAAGTGACTTTTTCTTCTTCTTCTTCTTCTTTTCGGCTGCCTGGAATAGCAATGTACTGTCTAGAAGATCTGCAGCTATTTTGGACCATGAGGTTACCAGGAGGATGGTAGAGCAAGAAGAAGGAGTCTGGTTTCCTGGATACACTGTGAAGCCACTGTATGACTCTAAGCCATTTGCTTTTGGACTTGCTTTATGTGAGGGAGAGATACTTCTATCTTGATTCAACTGCTGGTATTTTGCGGTTTTGTATTGTATTTGAACAAACCTCATCCTCAATAATACAAAAGGAAAAATCTAATAAAGCATTTAGCAAAAGAAACAAAAGCCTGTTGACCATCCCCCTGTCTTTCCTGAGAGTACAGCTAAGGCGTCTGCAACCTTCTAGATGAATGCATAAGATCTGAAATAGGGGTTATGTATTCCTAAAACAATATAGCCCTAGGAAAATTACACAAGTCTACTTGTTATCCTAATTTAAAATTTTACCTTAACAACCTGATACACTGTACAATCATTTGTCCTAGAATTTGTCCGTACTTCCAATTCCTATAATAATGCTTTGCCTTTTTATAATTAATTCCTTTATTACCAAGTTCCCCAGGTCATAAAATACTTTCTCTGTGGATTGCAATATTTCCTGGCATATGTTCACTTCAGTAAGATGATCAGTGTATTAAAAACCCAATGAAGTTTCTGCAGAAGCCAATGATGGCATGGCACCTCTTTTGTGGCATGTGTGAAATCTGCCCTTCGCTATAAACATTCTTATGCAACATGACACTCTGCCCTATGTCCATTTCATATGTGGTGTTCAGTGTGCCGGGAATGCTGAAAAAACAATTCTCTCTTAGAGATTTCCCAAGTAGAATCACAGTGTTAAACCTATCAGGAGCCTCCAAGATCATTTTTTTTAAGCCCCTCATTTTACACAAAAAGAAACTGAGACCCAGAAAGCCCCCCTGACTTTCTTAGAGTAACTAAGCTGGTTAATGATAGATCCAGAAATAGAACCCAAGAGACCAACTTCGGATTCTAGCTTTTCATTTGTTTCATCTATTAATTGATATCCCCAGAGCGGACCCAGCAAAGGAACGTTTTTTTTTAAAGTATGAAAATGTGCTCAGTAGTATAATGTGGTTAAGGAGGGGCTCTCTTTATAAAAGATGTTCATTACCATCTTGACTGGCTTCTCCCCCTCCCCGCCACATAACTAAAGCATGATGCTATTGAGTTCTAAGTCTAGTTTCCACCCTTATATGAAAAGTCAGCTTGGCACAGAGTTTGGTAGAGCTAAGTCTGACCAGCTGCACTCTCAGCCACAAGGGAAATTAGACGAGACAGTGCGGCTGCTTCAGTACCAATCAATCAAAGTTTTTGAAAATTATCTCGAAAACACACACCAATAAAGGCATGTGTGTAGTTGCCTTTTCATATAAACTCAGGTTAGTCCTAGTGCACTAGGTTTTCACTAACTCAGGTTAGTCCTAGTGAACAAAGAAAGTAAGGTGTCTTCTTTGGGTTGACTACTTGGTAGTTCCTATGTCTCTATCAGTTCCATGAGCGTTTTGGGAGAAAGTGACCACATCTACTAC
This sequence comes from Pongo pygmaeus, assembly GCF_028885625.2. Taxonomy (NCBI): domain Eukaryota; kingdom Metazoa; phylum Chordata; class Mammalia; order Primates; family Hominidae; genus Pongo; species Pongo pygmaeus. The sequence goes on from NC_072383.2 coordinate 100,087,618, forward strand.
AGTCTTTCAACATCTTAAGTTAGATTTGTGTACCCTCCAATTACCATCTTGAATCAAAACAATAGCTACTAGTCTATTTGACTTTCTTTGCCCAGGCCCCGTATATATCTTTTTATTTTATTTTTATTTTTTGTAGAGACAGGGTCTTGGTTTGTTAAACAGGCTGGTCTCCAACTCCCGGCTTCAAGTGATCTTCCCACCTTGGCCTCCCGAAGTGCTGGGATTATAGGCCCCAGCACTGCCCCCAGCCTCCATATATATTTTTAAGTGTATAATTCAGTGGTTTTTAATATATTCACAAGGTTGTGCAACCATCACCACTATCTAATCCCAGAACATTTTCATCATGACCAAAAGGAACCCCGTATGCACTGGCAGTCACTCCCAATTCCACCTCCTTTGGCCGCTGGCAAACATTGATATACTTTCTCACCATATGGATTTGCCTATCCTGGACATTTCACATAAGTGGAATTGTACAATGTGTGTTCTATTATTTATTATTATTATTATTATTATTATTATTAATTTGAGATGGAGTTTTGCTCTTGTTGCCCAGGCTGGAGTGCAGTGGCGCAATCTCAGCTCACTACAACCTCCGCCTCCCGGATTCAAGTGATTCTCCTGTCTCAGCCTCCCGAGTAGCTGGGATCACAGGCATGCACCACCACGCCCAGCTAATTTTGTATTTTTAGTAGAGACAGGGTTTCTTCATGTTGTTCAGGCTGGTCTCGAACTCCTGACCTCAGGTGATCCACCCGCCTCAGCCTCCCAAAGTGCTGGGATTACAGGCATGAGCCCGTCAGTGATCTATTATTTTATAGTCTACGTTTGTATGTCTGACTGACTTCTTTCACTTAGTGTAGTGTTCTCAAGCTTCATCCATGTTGTAGCATGTGTCATTGCCTCATCCTTTTATATGTCCTATAATTCTGAAAAATGATGTTTTTGGAAAAAAAAAAGCAAACCCAGAGTATCCCCTAATAGAAATCTTTGCTTCTTAGAGGAGAACACGAGACAAGTTATTTAACCTAGAGATTTGGCTTGAAAAATTAATATTGACATATCAATGAGGAAAAAGAAAAAATATAAATACAATAATTAAGGACTGATGAAAATGGAAAGCTAATTGGAGCATAAAAATGATCATCTGAATACAAAGACCTTTCTGCCTAATCTTAGTGAAAATTAAGGTATAGGTTGGATTGGCATATTATGATTTTTAATTTGATCTTTTTTATCATCCAGCAAACTTTTTGCACTCCTGAGTCAGCACATGCATCTGTCAGAGAGAGAAGAGCAAGACGGAGCACGAGGCTGCAGCTGAATTTAGAAAGTTAGAGGTGTTCTCATCAGCCACATGAGATGGGCAGGAGATTCCTTCCAGTAGGCAAGAGAGCAGAGTACAGACAACAGATGTGAGAAAGGTCCCCATAGCTGTCAAGTTCCTGCATCCTTGTGCTGAAGAAAGGGAGGTGCCATCATGATTGATGTTCAGAGGCAGTATAAAAGCACTGGGTTTCTCCCCAACTGCTTGTCACACCGACCTGCACCATCTCTCGCCGCCTGTGGGGTTTCTGTCAACTAGTCGTGGAGGGGAGGAAACTCTTTAAAGAATAACATCTTATTGTGGCCATGCCAGAACCCACTAAGAAAGAGGGTAAGACTTATCTAGAAATCTTTTTGTTGTACTCCTTAATAAAGTGTTTATTTTGGTATTTATCTTCAAACAAATAACAAATTTCTTAACTAGATGAGAAAATAAAATCACTATGATTTAAGGAAACAATCTTTTAGATTAAACAGACCAGAGGAAAAATACAGCGAGAGTATATTGAATTGAAAAATTTCTGATAACGATAGTTTCTAAAGGGATATTGACTAAAATTATCAAATGACAATTCTATCATTCAATTGTAAAGAATCCTTAAAATGTAATTTAAGGATGTTAATTGCTGATGGTAAACAGATTACATTTTCAAGCATATTTTCTTAGATTTAATCACAATTTTTTTTACCATGTATTTGCAATTTGCAGAGAGTAGGAGACTTAAAATATTTTCTCAAATGGTTAATACATTGGATCAAGATTTCAAAAAAGAATTTGACATTATTTCCATATTTGCTACATTTTTTTAATGGAAACATATTTAAAATATACAGATGAAGGGTTTTTTTTGATCTTATCAGTGCCTTTGGAGGATTGTTATTAAATTCTTGCATGGAAAGAAAACCAAACACCTGGTAAAAAAGGATGTCCCTGAATATCATGAATAGATTGTTCTTTCATGAGTTTTATTGTAGAGAATTTCATAATATGTAGTAGCCTTTAAGAATAGTTAAGCTGAAAGTATAAAAATATTCTTCCTTAGAAGAAATGTTTTCCCTAACAAAGTTTCTCCTTTCTATAAAAAAAATAGTATATTAAAACTACCAATTGGTAACAGAAGTAAATTGGAATTAGTAATTATGAAAATAAATAATAATAAGCACAAATTAATAGTATGCATGCATTGAATTTAATTTTTAATGAAAATATCTTTTAAAAATGTTATTTCATTTATATTCATCTTCATTAATGCTTACTGAATCTTTATTTTTCCCTTCTGCAAATAAAAGAAAAAGAAAGATTAACAGGAAACATTAAAGTAGTCATAGTTTTCAGTTTTTAATTCTTAAAAATGCTTTAGCTATTATTTTAAGGAAACTTGAAAAAGATGTTACATGTTGAACTCAAAGTTGAAATACTAACCAAATTATCAAAAGTCTTTTAAACATATTTTCTTTATATAATTAAGTAACCAGTGTTGACAGGCTGTGGTGATCAGTTTACAGGTTGGCCTTACTTAGTGGCAGAGGGCATTGATGGATGAAGTCTTTCACCCAAAATAACCACACCAAATGCATGCATTAATATGGGAACTTAATCCTGACTGTCAGGCAGGGAGTCCAACCCCTGCTAAAGTATCTTATTTGTAATGCAAATGATTTACGTGTGTATTAAGTGTCCTTTTTATCTGCTCTGTCACTTTAACCTCTCTGAAGTGTACCCAGATGAAACACATTCTACCATGTTTCCAAACTGGAAACACAATATTGTTTTAATTATTCTGAACTTAGTGAATGATTTTGCATTTGTTTCTTTAAAGCCTAATTGAAAATGAGAAGAAAACAGAAAAACCAATAAATAAGGTGACAGGCTATAAGAGCCAATAAAGCTAATTAAATTATTCTGATCGCAAATGCGATGAAGTTTACTTTTCATTTGACAACTCAGTCTGATTCACTCTGCTTTTACGAGGAATGAAATTGTAGAGCTGCAAAGAGGAAAATATATCTTTAACTTCAGCCCCCACCCCCCAATACATATTTTTTCTTTCTGAATAAAACAGCATGGATACTAAAGACTCCATCATCTTCTTTTGCTATAAAAGCATGTTGCTATTCTGTGTAGGAGTTCCTCCACCCAGGACAGTAATTTTATACCCACAAATTCTTTGGTTAGTGTAAATTTGGATGATGGGGAGTGGGGCAAGAAGAGTTACTGATATGTTTAAAATCCATTGAGGAAGTACAGAGATTTTTTTGGTTCCCTTACCAGCAGAACTGATTCTTAAAGGAACTGTACCTTGAAGAGCTTTCCTTAGTGAAATAATTGCATTTTAATATTGTTTACATTAGAAGAGTAAGGAGTATGGCAATTCATGAACTATTCTGGTCCTTTCTTCTTCTCCTAACTGTGATTTCATTTTCACTCGGGTTAGTTTGACTGCATATAAGCATCCCTCTGAAAAAGAAAACATGGCCTAGAGCCAGTTCTTCAGAATCATTTCAAAATATCTGCAGAAATCCTCCCAAAGAACAGGCTCCTCCAGCCCATATGGGTCTTCTGAACTCTTTCCCACAGCTCGTAAAGCCATGCCCAGGAAGGCCATGACCACTTGCTGTGAATCTTGATAGGACACATGGGCTGGTTTGGCCCTCCTAGGATCCAGGAGGATCTGGCAGCTCCTCAAAAGAGGCTGAGTTTTCAGCACCTGAAGGTACAAAAAATGTCACACTCAACTACTTCCCAGCCTACCGTGGCCTAATTCTGGGAGTTTTCTTCTTAGATCTTGGGATTGCTGGTTCTTCTAAGGAGAAGGAGGAAGGACAGATGTAACTTTGGATCTCGAGGAGGAAGTCTAATGGAAGTAATTAGTCAACAGTCCTTGTTTAGACTCTTGGAATATGCTGGGTGGCTCAGTGAGCCCTTTTGGAGAAAGCAAGTATTATTCTTAAGGAGTAACCACTTCCTATTGTTCTACTTTCTATCGTCATCAATTGTATACTATGTACTCTTTGGAGAACTATGTTATTTGTACTGTCAGTTCCAGATAAAACTTACCTTACACCACTTTGGATTCTTACAGAACCTAAGGCCTAGTACAATTAAGTTATTCCGATCAAATTGGGAGGATGTTGTAGGCAGTTTCAGATTTGTGGGGATCTCCCAGGATGCCTTTGATACATTCATTTATATATCAATTATTAACTGAGTACAAGTAAGTGCCCTACAGTTAATTGCCTCCGGTTCCTACTGTGTAAAGAAAAAAATCACCTTTCTTTTTTTTTTTTTGTTTTTTTAAGACAGTATCTCACTCTGTGGCCCAGGCTGGAGTGCAGTGCCATGATCTCCGCTCACTGCAGCCTTTGCCTCCCAGGTTCAAGTGATTCTTGTGACTCAGCATCTCAAGTAGCTGGGATTACAGGCACCCACCAACACGCCCAGCTAATTTTTGTATTTTTAATAGAGACGGGGTTTCACCATGTTGGCCAGGCTGGTCTCGAACCACTGACCTCAGGTGGTCCACCTGCCTCGGCCTCCCAAAGTGCTGGAATTACAGGCCTCCCAAAGTGCTGGAATTACAGGCATGAACCACCGTGCCCGGCCAAGAAATCACCTTTCACTGGAAATTTCTCTTTTCCAGTCAAAACGAAATTTTATCAACCCAAAACTAGACAATTGCAATAGCCTTTCTTCTGTGGCAGAATCTCTCTTCATTAAAGAATAGTATGAATGGCTGTTAAACCCATAAAAACGATTTCCTCAGAATTTTACCTCTGGAATATGTAATGATTAAAACCATAAAGCCTGATTATTTAACATCCTGGAACAACTGTTAACTGAATTATTTTATTTATTTATTTATTTTTTATTTTTTTGAGAAAACATCTCATTCTGTCACCCAGGCTGGAATGCAGTGGCGCAACCATGGCTCACTGCAAACTCTGCCTCCCAGGCTCAAGCAATCCTCCCACCTCAGCCTCCCCAGTAGCTAGGATCCCAGATGCATGCCATCATGCCCAGCTAATAGCTATTTTTTTTTATTTTTAGTAGAGATGGGGGGCCTCACAATGTTGCCCAGGCTGGTCTCGAACTCCTGGGCTCAAGGGATCCACTTGTCTCTGTCTTCTAAAGTGCTGAGACTACAGGTGTGAGCCACTGTGCCGGGCCTATTAACTGTCCGATACTATAACACTCAGAAAAATTCTCTTCTAAAACACTGAGTTGAGGCTTTAACATGAATTTCACTTTTTGTTTCTGATTTATCAGACCTTATTATATTTAATGTACTTAACTTGTCCGAAAAGGCAAAAGTTCCTCTTTGGTGCTTGTGCGTCATTCGAAAAATCTCAAGAGAGTCACTGTAGTTTTCTCATGTTCTGTGTAAGATCCCTTCTTGAAAACTCAAATGTATGGCCAAACACAGGTTCCTTTATGACCATAATTTTAAGGTGCCATTCTGATAACTTCAGGAAGCAAAGTCATGGCTTTGTTACTGCAGATTATTTTGCTGTGTCAACATACAATATTCATCTCATCCATCTTGGTCTACATTTCAGTAGGAATAGATGGGACCATGGTAATAGAGAACAGTTTTGTTGTTGTTGTTGTTGTTGTTGTTGTTTAGGTCCATAAGGGTTTTTCCATTTCTGTATCTTTTTCTTCTTGGTCTCTAGAGATTTCATCACATTTTAAAGTTTTGCCGAGCCCAAAAGCTACCTGAATGTAGAGCAGCATTCATCACCTCTTGCCTATTTCTAAGCATTTCTCAGGGCTTAGTCATCCATCAAAAAAGGAGCTCCCTTGATGGGAAACCTCCTTCTCATATTTCTTCTTTGACCTTCAGTTTCTACCTGCAAGAGAGTGAATGGCCTATTTCAAACACCGAAATCAATTTGTCTTTGGAAAGTCATCTTATATATAAATACTACCCTTACCTCAAATTGGGGAAAAGTTAATAATTTATGCAGAAAACTAAGAGAAAGGAATAGGGGAGGAGGAAAGATAGTTTGTCAAGGACAATTGTTTCCCTTTAGACTTCAAATGGTTTATCGAGGCCAAGCTGAAGATTTGAATGGAAAATAAAGAAGTTGTATGAATGAATGCCATCATATTTTTTCCTCCTGAGAAAAACCGCCATGCTGTGCTGGAGATTCATGGCATATATTTGAGGTCTGTGTTGTAAGAAGGAATACTCTAGGGCAAGTGCGTGCTAGAGGGGCTTAATACTTGGCAGAATCCTTCTTTTTCAGTAGCCTGCTTTTATGACTGCTCCGACTGCACCTGCTAGGAAGATAAATAAAGGACCGGCCAATTCTTTCCTCTGAAGCGCCCTAAATATATCGCTGTAAAAAGACTTTGGAAAAACAAGTTGTATCCTCACTTCTCACCCAGTAAATCTAAAGAAATTCCCTCTTGTTCCCAGGCCTTTCAAACAGTGAAGTCAGGAGTAAGGGAGATTGTGGACTGGTCAAAGGTGGAAGTTACGCTCACTAGCTGGTCTAAGGGATCCAGGAGGGTGGAAAACATGAAGAACTTACAATCCTTTATGCTCTCAATGACTCACTTTATTTTGGCCATGAGACACAGCCTTGAAACTTTTTTTTTTTTTAGGCTCTGTATACACACACAATTCATAGAGTTTCCTTATTAACAGCAATTTCAAAGTATCCCCAAATCAAACATGAATGTTGAAGTCAACTACCCAGACTGAAGTTGCTTTTAAAAATGCTTGGACACAAAAACAAATAAATAAGTGGTCTCTTTAAAAACTTGAATAAATACAAAATGACATTTTCGCAATACTTTTGTAAACAAATACATTCTTCTTTTCAATTTTATATGGTTGTGAGAGGAGATTGCTGTGTAATTATTGCTATTGTTTTTACAGTCCAAGGAAGCATTTTTGTTACTTTTATTTAAAATTATTGCAATTGTTTTATTTAAAAATTATTTTTAGGCTGTTTATGAACACAGAGAAGAATTTTGATTATAATTAATAATGACTATTTTTATCTTCACTGCTCCTTAATTAGTCTATGAAAACTATATTAAGAGACACAAAATACTCTTAGCTGCCAATATCTTCTGTGGTAATTCTAAACTTCATCTCTAGACACACTTAAGTGTGTTAGATGATAAAGAACAGGATTAAAGTTCTAGCAATCAAACATAAGTATGGAAATTTTAATTTCATGTGTGTACCTGAGAGCATGTGGCCACATCTTCTTTGTTATTATTCCATGTTAGTTCTTGATGGAAACAGATGTCTTTTCTGGAATCCATGGTTTGTTCAGAGTACTGCATCCTGGGGAAACTGAATAAATACACAGAAAGGTAGTAGCTGAATTAGTGTTCTGGGTTAGGTTAATCATGAAGTAGCTACTGTTTATTCATGCGGGATTTCCTAAAATTTGAGAGCATACCAATTAAGGAAAGCCAAACTGTGAAAAAGAAGAAAAGACTTTGTCACTTAATTTTCTACATGTATGCAAATTATCTCATAACCGGATGAGAAGAGGGCTTCTGTCCTTGCAGCTTTTTACAAAGACAGCCCCCCCAAAGTCAAAGTGATCATACTGTCTTGTAATTCTGCTCTGTGTGGATAGGCTCAGTTTTAATTTACAAAGAGTACATTTGTTTTAGACAGCCCAAAGATAGACCACAGGCCAAATTTCAAGATGTTCCCATTCATGGGACAGAGTATTTACAGTCTTTAATGTACATTTCCAGAGTAAACTTTTAGGTCCCATCAGATTGGGGCGTGAATTGATGGATTTGGCAGAGGCAAAGACCAGGATCATTCAATCTCACACTTATTTCTCTTTCTAAAATGAGTTCACAAAAAGCTAACTGTAATCTGACTTTCATTATGCCTTTCAAGTCTAAATCCACTTTGATAAGACTTGCCCTTTTATACACCCTTAGGAATCCTTTTTAGGCCAATTTGGCACATCAGGGCAGCATCTAAAATTACATTTAATAATATGTCAGATGTTAGATCTTATGATTTTGTTCTATTCTTTTTTTTGATGTGTATTTGGCTATTTTGGTAAATAGTCTTCTTCTCTAAAATTGTCCAAATCTTTCCTAAATACTCTTTATAAATGGCTTTGCTTGCATCCGGTAATATCGTTTGCCTTCTAAAAAATTTAATGAATCTTGGAACAGAATGCTCTACTTTTAACTCAAAATGTGTCCATTTTAATTCACATTTTGTCATGTTTAGAGTTAGATGTCTTTAGGGTTGTTATGCACGCAGTATGTATCTTGGCTTTTTCTTTATGCATCTTAAATAATACACATTATTAAACATGGTGACGTAAAAAAATTATACTATTTGTAGAACATTCTAGACAGCTCAAATTCCAGCTGCACCATGAACTGAGTTACTTACACTTTGTATGCCTCTGTTTCCTCATCTGTATGTGAATAAAACAGTATCAACTCATTGGGTCTCAGTAAGAATTAACTGAAATACACCAGTGCTTATTTTATCTTATTTTATTTTTTATTTGAGATGGAGTCTTGCTCTGTCTTGCAGGCCAGAGTGCAGTGGCATGATCTCGGCTCACTGCAACCTTCGCCTCCCTGGTTCAAGCAATTCTCCTACCTCAGCCTCCTGAGTAGCTGGGGTTACAGGCATGTGCCACCATGCCCAGCTAATTTTTGTATTTTTTTGGTAGAGATAGGGTTTCAACATATTGGCCAGGCTGGTCTCAAACTCCTGACTTCAAGTGATCCACCTGCCTCAGCCTCCCAAAGTGCTGGGATTACAGGCATGAGCCACCATGCCCGGACAGGTAAAGTGCTTAGAACAGGGCCTAACATATAGAAAGATTTCAAGCATTTTCCTCCTAAAGCAGTAAACTCAGAAATCTTGTCTGGCATAAGGTATTAAATGCCTCATATCTCACATAAACTTTGATGGCATTTCCCTCAACATAAGGGATGTAACAACAACTGCTCACCTCCTCACTAGTGTAATATTTATAATACACGCCAAGAAAGCTGCTATGATAGTCATAACCATCATTGCCACCACTATATTTCCTTCTTTTACTTGTAGTGATACATTTCGCTTTCACCCACAGAAGCTCAGATCAAATAAAAGGTCTATATTCCACGGCCCCTGTTGTGTTCTTACTGAAATGAGCCATGTCCAATTCGGGGGTCTCTAGTTGTCAGCATAAGGTGATAACGGTTGGGTTGTTTCTTCACTGTTCCATTGCGGGGGATGGCCTTTCCCACTTAGATGAGCGTTACCCTACACAGTTGAACAATAACTATATCTGTCTCCAAGGGTTATAAGTCTTGGGTTTGTGGGACTTTACAATTTCTCTCCCTGGCCAGGCGCAGTGGCTCATGCCTATAATCCCAGCACTTTGGGAGGCCGAGGTGGGAGGATCACCTGAGGTCAGGAGTTCGAGACCAGCCTGACCAACGTGGAGAAACCCCATCTCTACTAAAAATACAAAATTAGCTGGGCATGGTGGTGCATGCCTGTAATCCCAGCTACTCACGAGGCTGAGGCAGGAGAATCACCTGAACCCAGCAGACAGAGGTTGTGGTGAGCCAAGGTCGCACCATTGCACTCCAGCCTGGGCAACAAAATCGAAACTCTGTCTTAAAAAAAAAAAAAAAAAAAAATTTCTCTCCCTATCAGGGGTGCTTTTTGGTGGATAGGGTCTTCCTCAGTGCTTTCCTGAGACGACCACATAAAAAACTCTCCATGACCACATATGGATGTGGTAGGTGATTGATTGAGTGTCACTGTGTTTATTGCAGTGGAATTTTATTTTTATGACCCCACCTGGCGTCAGGACTCTTCTTCCTCTATTTTTAAAAAGTCACCCAATGTGAGGTCCAGCAACAGCTTGGAGCAAGGCCTTTAAGAAATTTATCCTATAACCCTATAGCCACATAAATAAGTGATACAAGGTCAGGTACAACGGCTCATGCCTGTAATCCCAGCATTTTGGGAGGCCAAGGCCAGAGAATTGCTTGAGCCCAGGATTTTGAGACCAGCCTGAGCAACATGGTGAAACAACATGAAAAAATACAAAAATTATCTGGATGTGGTGATGTACACCTGTAGTCCCAGCTACTTGGGAGGCTGAAGCAGGAGATTCATTTGAGCCCAGGAGGTCAAGGCTGCAATGAGCCGTGATCATGCCACTGCACTCCTGCCTGGGTGACAGAGCGTGACTCTGTCTCAGAATAATAATAACAATAATAACTGATGCAAGATCCCCAGAAAAGACACAGTAAAGGAGGAAATTGTTAACAATTCAAATTGCTTTTGAAATAATTTCCTTTTGACCTATGCTAAAATTTTAAGCTCCTTCAATTTGAGTAAATCTTCCCCTGCAAAACACACCCTCATATATACCACTCCAACCCCATTTGATTCTTTAAAACCTGGTAAGAGTAGTGAGGAAGGCAAGTCCTCAGATCTTAGCAATTTTGCCCCAGCCGCATGTTAACAATGAGAAGCTATTTGTTGCTGTGTAATAAGGACCATATTTTAATCCTCTTCCTGTGTGAAATGACATCCTGAGTTGAAACTTGCATAATTAAAAGGACAAAAGAATGAATTGACTAGGGGAGGAAAAAAACCCTGTAGATTCAGGGAAATTCCAAAAGTTGAATAATGAGTCATTGAAAATTTACATGATCGATGTACAATTAGACTTCATCTATTCTGAACATTAGAGTACAGTACAGTCTTTGGCAACATTTGACCATAGTAAATAAATGTGGATTAAATTGATGGAATCATTCTGAATAGCTGGATTCTCTGCACAGCTAAAGGTTAATTTTGTTATATAACCTCAGAGCCTTATTTTTTCCACCAGTCTGAATTGAAACATTCTTAAAATGTAATATATTACTCTTTGCTTTAAAAAATAAAGTACAGTGGATATAATTTGTCTTAAATTATGGATATCAGTTATTAGTAGCATGTGACACCCTGAGGGCCCAAATTATTTGCTCTTTTGAAAAATGGGCTCATATTGATTTGTATTTTGAATTTCTGTCCAATTTTTCTTAGCTTTCCTACTTTATCCCTCCCAGAAGTGTGCTGTCTTCTTTAGTACTCTTGTCAGTCAGCATATGAAACTGTTCCCCTCACTCCCCTTTGTCCTTTATTACAGACGCCATTCCAGGTAATTAATCTGGCTGAGTAGAGTTTAGCACCACCTAAGGCACAACACTTAAGAAGGCACTCACTTTCTGGGTCACCAAAATGCAGGGTCAGCCCCTTAAGTGACCTCCTTAAATTTTGCTCCTCAGGCACCCTGCTTGCCTTTCCCAAGTCCCAGGCTCTGGGTTTACTGAGGAGCTAGGGCCTTCTTCCATGAGGAAAACAAACTCTTAGTGCATGGAACGTAGGAGCTTGAGATAAATGCAGAGGCCCTTCAGAGGCCCTTTTATTTGGGTGGTCAGAAGCCGTTAGGTAAGTTGCTAGATAGCTGAATTCTGCATAGGGGAGGTGTTACTAGACACTGTTATTGCCCTTTTGTCTCTATTGTGGTGCACTTAGGAAAATGAGTTATTGCTCTCAAAATCAATGTAAGGTTTTTATTTTGACTGATTCATTCGTTTTATCAAAGCTGCAGATGTATATGATGTATATGACCTGAGTTTGTTTTAAAAATAACATGCACAAAATCTTTTTCCAAAGAGATTTGCAATAAATTCAAAACCAGTTGTTCAAACCTTTTGGTCTCAGATCCACTTGCACCCCGAACGATTATTGAATAAACTAAAGATTATTTGTTTATGTGCATAACTAGTGTGTTATACACACTAATTTTAATTCAGAATACAGTAAATATTATATTAGTGTGTCATATATTTACTGTATTAAAAGTTAAAATTGGCTGGGCGTGGTGGCTCATGCCTGTAATCTCAGCACTCAGGGAGACCAAGGCAGGTGGATCACCTGAGGTCAGGAGTTTGAGACCAGCCTGGCCAACATGGTGAAACCCTGTCTCTACTAAAAATACAAAAAATTAGCTGGGCGTGGTGGTGGACCCCTGTAATTCCAGCTACTCAGGAAGCTGAGGCAGGAGAATCTCTTGAACCTGGGAGGCGGAGGTTGTAGTGAGCCGAGATTACGCCATTGCACTCCAGCCTGGGCAACAAGAGCAAAACTCTGTCTCAAAATAAATAAATAAAAGCAAAATTGATAATGTTTAAAATACAAGAATACAGCCAGGCGTGGTGGCTTATGCCTGTAATCCAAGCACTTTGGAAAGCTGAGGCTGGCAGATCGCTTGAGCCCAGGAGTTTGAGATCAGCCTGAGAAATATGATGAAACCTCGTCTCTGCTAAAAATACAAAAATTAGGCATGGTACACGCCTGTAGACCCAGCTACTCAGGAAGCTGAGCTGGGAAGATCATCTGAGCCTGGGGAGATCAAGGCTGCAGTGAGCTGAGATCATGCCACTGCACTCCAGCCTGTGTGACAGAATGAGACCTTTCTTCTCAAAAAAGAAACACACACCACACACACGCACACAAGAATACACAAACAATTCTATTAGCTGTCAGAACATTGATATCATTACACATTATGTATCCTCTGGAAAACTTCACTGTCTATTTGTTAGAGAACATGAGTGAAAAAGGCAGATAATGTCTTAGCATTACTATTAGGACAATCATTTTGACCTGGTAAACTCCCTACCTGGCAGCTCCTGAAGATCCCAGATTGTACTTTGAGAACCACTAATATAAATCAATTTAGTATTTTTTTTTTTTTTATAGAGTCAGGTTCTCACTACATTGCCCGGCCTGGTCTTGAACTCCTGAGCTCAAGCAAGCCACCCACCCCAGTCTCCCAAGGTGATGGGATTACAAGCTTGAACCACCATGCCCAGCCTACTTCTTTAAAAAGTATGTAATTCTGTTAAATCCCAAAGTATAAAATATCCAGACCCATAATGCCTATAATGAATAGAGTGGGGAACAAACTAAGCAAGTAACTGTGAAAATGTTGAATTAAACATTGATTTTTGTCCAAATTCTTCATCTCTGATATGTAAGCAATTTGGCCAATAAAAATACACTGTCATTTATATTTGCTGATTTTGGAGGGTATGCTGTTTTTTGTTTGTTTGTTTTGTTTTGTTTGAGTCTGTCACTCAGGCTGGAGTGCAGTGGTGCAATCTTTGCTCACCGCAACCTTCGCCTACCCAGCTCAAGCAATCTTCCCACCTCAGCCTCCAAAGTAGCTGGGACCACAGGCACGCATCACCATGCCCGACTAATTTCTTGTATTTTTGGTAGAGATGTGGTTTTGCCATATTGCACAGGCTAGTTGTGAACTCCTGAGCTCAAGCAATTCGATCTGCCCTGCAAAGTGCTGAGATTATAGGCGAGAGCCACTGTGCCCAGCCATGGGGTATACTTATGATTAACAGAATCAAACATCTCTAAGCATTATGAATGTCCCCGTGAAAACAATATTTTATGCTATGGGAGCTTCCATTGTGCTAATGTCTGGGCATATGAGGTCCAGGTTGGAGTATGCATATTGTGTCAGATCCCACCATCAAGAGGGGAGACACCTGATAGTGTTTATTATATATTTAATCTAAAAAGAAAGATAATTTGCTATACCACCAAAAATGACAGTACAAGAGTTGGCCAGGTAGACCCTTATTCATCATGATGTTTACAAAACATAAAGCCTTCACACGTTTTATTTCAAAGCTAGAATTTTACTTTGAGAATAAGCCAAAATAATTAGGAATAGCATACAATTTTCTCCTATGCCTCAAATTTCCAAAGAACGTTTTTATTTTTAAAAAATTTTCCCCAAGAAAGTGACAGAAAGCCACAAAAACAGACCTAGAATCATAACATTTAATGATAACTGTTATTGTGTCTTCTTCTGTCTTTTTTTGCCTATATAATATATTCATGTGATATAATTATGCTCTCCATGCTATAAAAAAGCTAAATTAAATTGTGCATAAGGGCCCATAAGATAGTTTAAGTAGGTCAAATAATGTAATATTTGAGACAGCCCACGGGAAGAAAAGAACTGGGTGTTTTGTTGTGTTTTGTTTTGTTTTATGTGTATAGATGCAGACATATAAAAAGAGACGCGTTAATTAATTTTAAGACATAAGATTTCTTTTTTTCCCCTTTAAGTTACTGGCCATGAAACCCTTGATCATTGAAAATAGAAATGGACTCCACTGGAGAGGGCCAAACCATTTATGGAGTTACTGGGTCCCTCGTGTTTCCACGGCAGCACAAAGGCCACATATGGGGCTGTCTATTTCATAGCTGCCACCAGTGCCCGTCAATTAGAATGCCTTGGCACAGGCTGTGCAGGCATGCCATTGGTGGCATACCTGTGCTTTTTACAGTAGGTGACCATAGGAAAAATCCACCATAAATAGATCTACCCCTCAGTGCTGCAGAGGGAGAGAAAGTCTGTATCTGCTAATTAGAAAGGATCAAAGAAGAGCCGCCCTTGTCCAGGAAAGAGGGGGCTAGCTTTAGTTGTTGGTTCACAAACTAGTTCATTTTTAGGTTGTCCCTTAAAATATCTCCTTGGGCTTATTTTTTTCAAAAAGTATCCTTGTTTTTCCTTTTTATTCAAAAAGTTTTAAAACATGCTTCTTTAGTCCTGTTAGCATGTTTTCTAAAAAACGTACTGTGTGGGAGGACAAACAAAGGAGAACAAAAAACCAACTGTATATACCTGGCAGGAATGTTCCACAGAACTTTGCCCTTTGGCTTTTGAATAAGCAGAAGTACAGCACGACCTCACCTCCATAAATATGTTTGCTTGTTTATGATTTAGAGAGCTTGCCAAAGGTGGGTGCCTCCCGACTATTGCAACACAGCTAACCTTGTTGACAACAGTTGGTGTGATTGACTGAGTGTTATTTGCTAAGAAACTGGTGGAACAGGTTCCTCGACACAAGTTGCTTTGCTGTTTTTGGAAGCCCCGATTTTAAAAGCGGGGTATTCCTTAGAAAGGCGAGGGGTGTAATATTCCTGAGAGCCAAGACTCTAGCCCTAATTGCTCTCCTGCCCTTGTTAAGAAATGGAAGACATGTGTTGACAGTAAGAAGAAATGTAAATGATGGAGCTTGGGTGAATGCCCCTGGAGCCTTGGCCAGCGGGAGGGGAACCAATGAAAGACATAGTGTTCCTTGTGGGTAACACAGACCAAGAAAGCTGCCCACAGAATGCCAGGGGACAGTTATGGATTTCTTGGCAGCAAGGAGAAGGGGCTTTTGTGCAGGGAGGAAGAGCCTGCCAGTCAACTATATTTATGGAGCACCTGCTGTGTGGAATCTGAAAAGGAGAAGGAGAAGGGCCTTGTCCTCAAGAAGCTTGTGATCAAAGGGAGAAGAAAAGTCCCCATCTACTGTAAACCCTTTAGGGTTCCCACTCACATTTGAAAAGGGAGTGGAACGGGTGATATTTAGGGGGTGTGCTGAGCCTTGTTACTCAAAGTGTGGGTTGTGGACCAGCAGCATCACCTGGAAGCCTTGTAGAAATGCAGAATCTTTTCATTTTTAAAATTAAAATTAAAAAAAATTTTTTTCTGGAGATGGGGTCTTGCTCTGTCACCCCAGCTGGAGTATAGTGGTACAATCTTGGCTCACTGCAGCCTCCACCTCCTGGGCTTAAGTGATCCTCCCACCTCAGCCTCCCAAGTCGCTGGGACTTGGGATGCACCAGCTAATGTAAAATGTTTTTTTGTGAAGACAGGATTTCATTATGTTGCCCAGGTAGGTCTCAAACACCTGGGCTCAAGCAATCCTCCCATCTTGACTTCCCGAGCCACCGTGCAGCCTTGAAATGCAGAATCGTGAACCCTACTGCTGCAGACTCCAAGAGTCAGAATCTGCAGTTTGATCAGATCCCTAAGTGATTAATACGCATACTGCAGTTTGAGAAGTTCTAGGGATTTCTGGAAGTAGTGAGTCTTGAATGTTTTAAGAGTGCAGTGAGTTGGTTCAGTGACTCAATTGACACTAAAAGGCAATTCATTTACCTGTGAATTTCTTAAACACAGGTATCTTATCGCATTGTAACCACTTTTATAACCTCTTTGACCTTATTAAATTCATAATGGGAGTTCAACGAATTTAGGTTGGAAGGGTGCTCCTACCTATGGTCCCTATTCAGTGAGGTACTGTGGAAATTGCTGTTAATGAATGAACGTTACAGAGGCAGCCGATGAATTTTAGGAACATGTAAATTATTTTTAGAGAAGTGGGCAAAGCTGGCCATGACAGGACCTGTCAGAGACAAACATATGAATTAGAGTGAGAGAGATGCATGAGCAGTTCCTTCAAGGTAAATGGGGACACCTTGGGGGCTCTAAGACTTATCCACAACACTTCATTTTCCATTTAAGTCATGTGCTGCTTGGCCTTTACCACTCCTTGGTTTCCCAGTTTCCAGGTTTAAAACAACTGGAATTCTCTGTTTCAAATGCTCTGAAAAGGACTAAGGTCCTATTTTCTCTGATCATTTCTGTCTCACCATGATTGATTGATTGAATCATTGATTGATCTACTTATCTGCAGTATACAAACCATAATGCATAAAAATTGCATTGAGCTCAACTACTATTCCCACTTTACAGTAGGGGTATGAGGGACTCACCTCTTCTGTCCAGTCCCCAGATACTTCCTCAGTCCCCACCCCAAATGCAAACACGTTTTAACACATGCAGCTCACAGACCTAGAAATAAGACATATCCTTAGCAGGCAGCATGTGAGGAAGACATAAGTGTCTTTTTCGTAGGTGTGTCCAAGTAAAAATGATGATTATAGTGATAAAAGCCATGAAAAGTTAAAGCCTATGTGACATTTGCCATGTTCTCTACTCCTGTTAATGCATTCATTCCTGCCAATAACCCCTGAGTTACGCTGTGTTATTATTTCTATCTCATATTTGAGGAAATCGATGCGCACCCCCCTCCTACAAATAGGGAGGGCAACATCCATATGAGGCTATGTGGTCTTGAGAATAAGACCAACCAATTCGGTGGAGAAAATGGTGTAATTGCTCTGAGAAGTCCATCAGCCCTCTTCTGCCTTGGTCAACATAAGTAGCAGGGAAAGGAAGTGCAGGCCTGGGCTGCTGAGCCCAGGCTCCAAGTCAAGCAAGCCTGGATTACAGCCTGGTTCCACCCTTCCTGGGCTGTGGGATCTCAAAGAGCCTCAGTTCCCACTTGCAAAATGGAGATAATCATAGTACTGATTTCACAGAGTTGTAAGGATTATAAGGATTAATATGCACTAGGTCCTACATGCAGTGGGTTCTAATAAGGGGTTGCAATGTATTTACTCCTCCACTGGCTATAAAGTAAAGAGGTTTCTGTAATTTTGTGAAGAAAAAGTTCTGGATCTGCCTATTTACAGATCGGTATATGTTTCCCTATTTCTACTCCCTGCAACCATCCCACAATGGTCCTAGCATTAATATCCTATAATGTTTCTGCCATTCTCTCTGATAGAGTTGGCTATTCATGACCAATATTTTGTGGATTCAGTGGAAGTTTAATTAAGCCCTTTAAATTATCATTTTGATTTTTGGTCTGTTACATAGCCCACGGGGGCTACAGACAAAATGGAAATGGAGAATGTACATTTAGGGAACATTTACAGATTTAGTGCCCAAGATGATTCTCTTTTACGTGTTTGATTAGAATTCACCATTGGCCTTAGTTGGATTTTAAGCAACTAGGGTTACCCTTAAAAAATGGGAATTGGTCACATAGATGCTAAACAAGTATGATCAATTTAATAGATGTCCAACCACCAAAAGAAGCCCTGCTAAATTATTTTGTATCAATTCTCTATGTATTTAATGTGTTTTCAGCAATAAAATGAGATACCAGGGAGATAAGAAAGGAAGGAAAGATCCCCGGCTTTGTTTAGATGGGGAGAAACAGAAACATAAATATACAGAGATTATTAGAAAATAATTAAGTCATAGTGAAAAGAGAATGTGTTATGATGTGGTCCAGAATGCAAAAGAGTAAGGAAGAAGAACAGAATAGAATAATCAGCTCTGGCCAGGTGCAGTGGCTCACACCTGTAATCCCAGCATTTTGGGAGGCCGAGGAGGGCAGATCACGAGGTCAAGAGATCGAGACCATCCTGGCCAACATGGTGAAACCCTGTCTCTGCTAAAAATACAAAAATTAACGGGGCATGGTGGCACGAACCTATAGTGCCAGCTACTTGGGAGGATGAGGCAGGAGAATTGCTTGAACCCAGGAGGTGGAGGTTTTAGTGAGCCAAGGTCACGCCACTGCACTCCAGCCTGGCGACAGAGTGAGACTCCGTCCCAAAAAAAAAAGAAAAAGAAAAAAAAAATCAGCTCTGAGAGCCTTGAGAAAAATGTTGGCAATATAGATAAAGATTGCCAAATGATAGTAATGGTAACAGTTCATTCTGTCAATTATAGAGCTCTTTCTACATGGCAGGAACTACCCTATGATCTTACATAGAATTGGCACCCTAAGAGGTTATTTATCTTGTTATTCTTATTTCACAGATGAAGAACCCAAGGCTGTTAGAGATTAAGGAATTGCCCGTGATTGCACAATGAATAAGGCAGAGTCAGGATTGAGACCTAAGTCTGACTCCATCACATGTTCAGAAAAAGCAGGAGGTCTGCTGGGAAGAACAGTAGCAGAAAAGTCAGAAGGTGAACAGAAATGGCTCTAGAACAGAGAGGCCATTGGAACATAGTAAGAGAAGGGAGAGAAAGAAGTGCCCATGAACAATGGCTTTGAATGCGAACCTGGGGAGTGTAGACCTAACCAAATAGTAATAGAAACACTTTCAAGTAGAATAATGGGATGAAACACAGTTGTAGGATAAATAACTTCTGCAGCTGTGGAGAAAGGAGACTGGAGGGATGAGAAACTTGTCTGTAGACAGAGGCAGGAAGAAGTCCTTGGGCATGGCATGGCAATGGCCCAGTCTGAAAAATAGCGTGTCAAAGAAACTGGCAGCTCGCTCTCAGTATTCTGATATCCGTGTGCTGCAACAACTTATTCAAAGCCAACAGGACAATATTAGATTTCCATTTCTGCACTCAGATCTCTGAAAATAAAATGCTTTGACTGACAGTTTCGTGTTTTGGTTGACGATAACCCTAGTGATTCTTTCCATGATGTAGTGAAGAAACAGAAACATTTCTGACAATGCCATCCAAGGGACATTTGTGTTTTCACTGTATCTGCAAATTACATCACATCCTGCCACGTTTTCTTCTGCCCATCTATAAGGTTATGTTTTTTGTCTTTTGGTTATATATATCCTTCTCCCTCACTAGTAAATAGTAATAAACTTATTTATGGCCATCTGAATAAAAGTTTTTAAAAAACAATAAATTGGAGTTTATACTAGCCACAAAATAAGTGATGGAAAAAGCCATTATTGCATCCTGGCAGGCCTGCATTACTGTTTTCTTGATTTCTGTTACGGTGCAATCCGTTCATTTTTCTATGCTCATTCCAGCCTTCCTAGACTAGAACAGGGCACTCGGCCTACACATAGTGGTGACTGTTCTGCCAAACTGCTTGTTATGGGGCATCGTCCGCCCTGCTCAACAAGAGTCGCTTGTGGAAAAAAATGTGGAAAATCCCATATGCTGACAAAGGCTCCCAGGATTCCACAATGTGCCTATAATACAAAAACTTTGCCATCTTTATATTTTATTTAGTAATCAAGTAGAAGATAATTTTAGAAGCGATCACCTTCATTAACTGCCTCTTCTTGTCCTGGAGATGAAGCAGCTGGTTCATGAGTGAGTGATACTCACATGTCACTAATTCCCAATTCTGGGCATCCACAGGGATTTGGCAGGGGAAATGCTATGCTCTTTGTTCATGTGGATGCCTTTAGCTACTTGGAAATAGTGTATTCTTTAACAGAAGTTTCTTTGTCAGACTTCATAGCCAGACTGCTCTGTAATAACCAGACATCCAAAGCCAGGTAAACCAAAACCTCAAAACCAGAGCTTGGAAAATTTTGGATAGGTGTAGGTGGGAACCTACTCCAAGCATGTATGCTTCCAGAAACGACTCTGAGAGGGCTTAATTCTGCTTCCCAGTGAATTGCACCTTCCTTGTAAAACAACAACAACAAAGCACTGCAAAGCCAGAGGACTTTCATGTCATCTGTGTTCCGAAAGTGTCTCTCATGCAGGCAGAACAATGTTGGCGATGTCTTGCTTTCTGGGAAAAAGGGGTCTCATTTCTGCACTGACCTTACCTTCGACTCTATGGGATATGCTCACCATATGCTTGCTACCCATTGTGTTTCACTTCATCCTAACAGCGGTCCTGCCCATATAAGATGTGGCCATTTCTCTAGAGGCAGGAAAACAGGCTCAGCACAAGTAAATGCCTGGCCAGCCTCTGGAGGGGATAACTAAGTGGCAAGGACACTCGGATCCCCATTCTACCTTTATCTTTCCATCACTACACCATGCCACCTCCTGGAAATCTATATACCACACATAAATGGCAGCACGTATGTCTTGGGCCTCTTGATGCAGTAGGGTGTGTGTGTGTGTGTGTGTGTGTGTGTGTGAGAGAGAGAGAGAGAGAGAAGAGAGAATGTGTTTCCCCCCCCCATCCCTCTTGTGAGTACACACAGGTGAGATGGCTGCCTGCAGCAGAAGCTGCCTGGGGCTGTAGAAAGCAGTTCTTCTCTGTGATAAATGAGCCTGACATTTCCATGACTCTTTCCATTTCTAGAAAATGAAGTGCCAGCCCCAGCCCCGCCCCCGGAAGGTGAGTAAAAACACTGCCTCACACACGTTTGGGCTGCAAATACAGAACGTCCATCCCAGCATGATTTGGCCTCCACGGGTGCTGTGAGCTGTGAGCTTTAACCTAACTCCTACTGAGAAGTTGGATGGTGACCATTGTGATAAGTTGAGAATAATAAAAATAATACATTGTGTTTATATAATCTTCTTGTGTTAATCTAATTTGGATGACACTTCATATATATTAGGGGGACAATTCTTAGGAAACCTTTCAAATTATGTAAAAGTTATTATGTCCACATTTTACAGTGTGGAGGCTGAGCCTCCATCCAAGGGGCTGAAGAATTTGTGAGGCTTTTTCCTATATAGCGAAGGTCAAACAAACCCACATCTTCTTTATGAGAGTGGGGAGTGGATCCATCTCTACCCTGGAAGATCAGCTGTCCCTTCTCAACTTGATATATGTCACTATTGAGCACCTCCAGAAACTCCCTAGCGGCTATCCAGAAAGGTTTGGTGGCCTCTGAGGTTCAACGTTGAGGACCAACTTCTTGAGTTCTTAGCACCATATTGTCCACCAGCTGGCAACAGGAAATGAGTACAGAGATCCAGTGAGACCCTTGGCAGGTAGGGCAGTCCCCTATGACACACAATATGTGAAGCTTGTTTTTATGTCCACATACACCTAAAGAAGAGAAGAGGATTGAAAGATTGAAGGATTGAAAGCTCAACGTGGCTTAAACTCCCAACATGGCTCTTCAGAGTCATTTATCAGCCAAATAGCCCCAAGATGGAAGCAACCAAAATCATGTGCATTTTCCCCTAAAGACTCCAAAGTGGCCTTTCTCATCTCTCTTCCTCCTTGAAAAGGATGAGAAACTGGCATCCCATTCAATAATTATTCACTAGGTATTTACCCTGCGCACAACTCTGACCTAGCCCTTCAGAGGGATTCAGACATACCTACCATATATGTATTGATAGCTAGGTGCAAGCATATTGTACCAGATGTAGTGGGGAACTCTACATAGAAAACATCTCCCTGTATTCAGCTTGTTTGCAGCCAAGTAGAAAATAGAATACAGCCTGGGAAACAATTAAATAAAATGCAACCAAAACATTAAAACATTAGGCAATATTGTAAGAACCCCCCACCACCCCCCGCCCCCCCACACCAAGCGGTATGTGATTACTTGTGGGTTGCTTAAACTGGCAATGTGTTATGAAGCCAGCGGGTGACTATAGACCTGGTCCAGCTTAGGTGAAAGCAGGAGGTGGAGAAGGTCTCAGTTTCTAATCATCTTTTCACACAAAAACTTATGAGGCAATTATAAAGCTCTTCCTCTTCCTCCCTGGAGATCGTTTTTCTTTTTTTTTGTTTTCTTTTTTCTTTTCTTTCTCTTTCTTGAGACAGCGTCTTGCTCTGTTATCCAAGCTGGAGTGCAGTGGCACCATCACAGCTCACCACAGCCTCAAACTCTTGGGCGCAAGCAGAGATTGTTTTTCAGGAGGGCAGTTTGAGAAATCTAGCTGCTCACAAGAGGCCCTTTGTCCAGCTAAGAATACTAGATTCACACACTCAAACCCTAAATAGTATAGAGAAGTATTACCATGTGTCAAAATGAATGAAACTGGCTCGATGCCATATGAGTTCAAACAGGAGCAAGCTCAGATTTATTTTCTTTAGATCTTGATCTTGAAACTAGTGTAGATGTGTGACATTCTTCTTAGGATCTTCCTCTTCCTTGGTATGTTTTCTCCTTGCCCATAACAAATGTACTTTGACCAACATTGAGTACACTGAGAACCTACCGGCCATTATAAGCAAACCTTTCCCTTCTGTTTTTCAGATTAGTTACTGCCACTGAGCCACTATCGTTTCCTTTGTATGCCATATTTCATATTCATTGCACAATATTGACTTTTTCTTGCTCAAATGTCTCCTCCCAAATTCTGCTAAAATTGTCCTTCTTAGTTAACTGAGATTTGAATCTCCATTCATCAGTCCGAAAAAAGAGAATGCATTCTTGAAACAATTCTTTTCTTACCGATACCATAAGTCAGATACCATTTGCAGGTCTAAACTAATATGATTCCAAACACAGAGAAATGCAAACTAGATGGTCTCAACTGATAGAATCTGATGTTACTGCTCTTGTTTTGCATTTATTGCCACTAAACCCAATCCAGAAGATTCACATGGACACTGAAACATTTTCTTTGAAACAACATACACTGCACACAATTACATATTTTGTACTTTACTGTAAAATCTAGAAGTCCAAACTCTTGGAATCATTACGTGCGGCAAACTGACTTTTCTTTAAAAAGTCAGTCCCTTGTTGAGGTCTAAAATAAAGTGGCTCACATTTTTTGCCCAACTCTACTCCAGCATGTTATATAACATGATCCAAGTATAGTTGAGTACATTTTAACAAAATCTGTATTGAGTGTTCTTATGTGTACTTCTCCAAAAATGATCAGATTAATTGCTTTTCACTAAAAGTTTAGTGTGGCTCTAAATTATAATTTCTAAATTCATAATTCATGTACAGCACAAGTATTCAGTATCATTTATGACCTGTTCTGCTGTCATTTATTTCTTCCCTCCCCCTCTCCACCCCGTTGCTCATCACACAATAAAATGCTTTAAGACACTTTGAAAAATATGCTTGTGCTTTCTACACAGAACCGAGTAAAGAGAAGGAGGCCAGAACTACACCAGCAAAAGGTGAGCTGGAGGGAGGGAGAGTGAGGCTGAAGTCAACAAAATTAGAAGCAGAAAGAGGTCAGTAATGACTGTCATGGTGGCCCCATAGAATTTCTCTGCATTATCTTTCGTCAATGTGGTTTAGAGTTCTGCCTTTGCATCTTATCTGCAAGACCCAATCAGTATAATGACAAATGGTGCATTGCTAAGTTTCCATTACATGTATTTCTAAAAGAAAAACAACAATGATAAAAATATCACAAGCACGTGTTGAGATGCCAGCAAATTAATTGGTAGTTTCCAAGTTTCAACATGCATGCTAAGAAAGAGGGGTGTTTGGTCTTCTTAGGATTATATCAATTGGGAAAATTATCTGAATTACCCATTTTTTTTTAAATTAAATGTTTTCATGTTATTGTGTGAACTGTTCCAGGTTTCACTAGTAATTTTGAAGGCTAGCATCTCACTTTGTAACACTGACTATGTATTCATGTAGATTTATATAATGATTTCTACAGATTCACAATATAACATTAAGCAAACATGTTGCTCCTTCTTGAACTGGAAACTATTCCTGTAATATCCTATTTTTACTTTATACGGAGATAGCCTTGTTTTAGAAAATAATCTTAATCATATACTTCTGTTACTCCATGAAATGCTAATTCCTTTGTCTCACCATGGAGGAAATAATGATCTTTACTGACCATCCGTGTTAAGCTAAGGAGCATTAGTCTTTCATAGAGGGAAATTTCATGAAGGTGGATTAGACAGTTTTGCTGTATATGTTTGTATTGTCATTTTAAAAAGTGAACCTTTTATTTGCATAATGAATAAAAAAGTTTAAATTTTGGAATAACTATTTCCTGACTGCAACAAGAAGTTTCTCTTTTTCCTGGACACTGCTCAAAAGCATGTTAAGTATCTCTTTGTTCTTGATGCATCATATTTCATTATCTAATTTTTATGATATTCTTGTCTCCTATACATTAGTAAAATACTTTTTTCTTTCTTTCAGTACATTGGATTACTTTTCTTCAGCTAACTTGAACTTATGCTCTCATAATGAATGTATAATGTTAGTATACTCACTTTGTCCTTGACCTTCAGTGGCTCCCATGGAGAGTAACATGAATACTAATCCTGGCCACGTGGGCCACAGTTTGAAGGTTATTTGCTTATGGAATGCAGACAGTGCAAACTCCTAGAACTCCTTCCATGGGATGGTTTCAAGGAGGTTTGGACATGCTGGCTGAAATTATTGTAACATTATTCTCTACAAGGCCAATGGGCATACACCTCTGTTTCCAAATTTGGAAAGGTGTTTGGGCCAGGCTGCAAGGCTCAACCAACAGAGCAGATGATGTAATCCCAGAGGGCAAGATGTCAAAGTTTAAACAAAGCCTGTGCCTGACCCTTAATTTGAAAAGTCACCATATCATACTTGTATGCTTAAATGAGAAAATGTCTTTCCTTAAAGTCAACCAACCAACCAACAAAAACTCTTTTATTTTTGGAGAATACAGCATGATGAAAGAGCAAGGCTAGATGACTAGGGCATTTTGAAAGTAGTAACATTTTTCTGACATTTGCAGAAGATAAGCAAAACCATGACCACATGCAGTTGCATGCCCAGGTACAAAAACTGCCATGTGTGTCTGTGTGTGTGTGTGTGTGTGTGTCTGTACATATATTATATAATGGCAAATACATGTATATATATGTATTTGCCTTACATGCCTAGGAAGCAAATCAATTTAGGATAGAAAGTGATATCCCTAAATAAAGAAGGTAAGTGAATGGAAGTTTATAATAAATATACAGTCCTCTTCAACTATTACCCACTTTCATCAAGGACAGAGAAAATACCTAAGAAAAAAGTAGACACAATAATTACTGCTACTTGTAAATCCCCAGTTGAGAAAGGAGCGCTGCGCGGGCATAAACAGAATTGATGGGTGCAACCTACCTTTTCTCCAGCATGAGCTAGAACTCTCCTGCTCTCCCTCCCTCCTCCAACTGTCAGTCTATTTTTTTTTTTTTAACCATCCAACTCAGGTTTCACTTCTTTGAACAGCTTTCTCCTGACCATCCTGGCTCACTTTTATCTCCCCTTCTTTCTCCTGATTTCTCTTGGACCTATTGCCTCCGTCATTCAATCACTCTTGTCTCCACGTAATCATGCATTAATGGTTGACTCCTTTTCCTAACAGGTTGTAAGATTTTTGACATTGGCCCCCTCATCTTATTCCCTCCAGCATCTGGCAGAGAGCTGCACATAGCAATCGTCTAATAAATACTTGCAAAATGAATGAGCAGTTGAATTTCCATGCTGGCTTAGCTGCTGACCATTCAATGGTAATCTGGATAGATTTTTATTTCCATTCAAAATGTGTGCTGGGTAGGAGGATGAACATCCTATGTATGTTCTTAGTCACTGAGGGTTAGAATGAGGCACTGCTGCAGAACAGATGGATGATTTCCACTGTAAGACCATCTTGCCTAAAGCTACTGAAAATGGTCTTGCCTGGATTTTGGTACATTTTCAGCACTGTAACTGGTCTTCTATTTAATTGGTTGACATATATTCAATTAATTGCTCCAAATCTGTCACTATTAAGAATATTATTCATCACAATCCAGCCTTAACATCGTTCCCAGATTGATTGAATCATTCTGCAACAGCTCAGAAATGTTCTGAAAATGCTTTTTGAAGCCACACAGAGTAGATTCTAATATTAATCTTAGAAGTAGTATTTGTGATTAGATTTGCCAACTTTTTCATATTTGCTAAAAGTCTCTGTCTGGAAAGCAGCCCATTTCCCAGCACGGGGCTTTATGATTGTTTGCTTGCTTGCTTGTTTGCATCTGGCTATCCATCCAGCTATCCTGTTCCTTAATACTGACCACTTTGTCCTGGGACCTGGGCAAAGTCTTCTGGAATTGAAACAAGACAGATGACAATAAAGAAATGTGTTTAGCCAAACAGCAGTAGCAGAAATTAGATGTGCAAATCTCCTTTAGAGGAATCATGCCAGGAGGCAATGCCCTTATAAAAATAATGCTGTCCTGGCTTAGAATTCTTTCATAATAATTATAGTTAGCAAATTGATGGAACACTAAGTATAGATTCTTTTCTGTATGCTCAGTGGGGCCAAAGATCCGCCTTTTATTCTAGCACATATTTATTCTGCAAGATTTGCTGAGTGTTGGCTACATGCCAGGGACAGATCTGGGCACTGGGTCCTGCCCTCCTGGAGCCAAGTTACACTTTATGGGGAAGAACAACCATCAACAGAGGAAGGTGGATTTCAGTTTTGGAAGCAGACAAGAGTCACAGAGGGCCGTGTGTAGAGAATAATGTGGGTGATCAAGTGGGATCATACTTTTTTTTTGTCAACTAAGATCCAACATCCTATGTCTGAACATAGGGTAATTGGAGTAGGTTCTGCTGTGCCTCAACAGCTGGCTCTGTGGAAAGCTCCGGAAATGGTCCTGTGGCTGGTCCCAAAAGTGACGGCAGCATTAGAACCAGAGGCCACTTTGAAGACCAGTACTCATTTCTATGCCTAAGTGCTGATATTTTATTTTTACATCTTATTAGCTTAGGGTCTATATCTTTTCAATTGGCAAAGTTACTTCCTTTTTTTATTACTGCTTTTGGTAATCGCTAAAAGGGAAATAAAAACTTATTTTCTTTTCCCAGGCATTCGCCACATAAACTATCGTGAATGAACCCTGTGTGTCTTAAATATCTCACATAACCTGAGATGAAGTCTTTCTTTTTCATGAATGTGACTGGCAGATGAGGAAGTGAATCAGCAGAAGTTCCAACACACTTTCTCCTGAATTATGTGATTTTGTTTTAAATTAAAAAAAATGATTTTTAAAAAAATTTAGGTTCTTTTACATCTGCAATAACATTACCCTGGCGCTTTTTACTAGCATGCTAAAATATTTTTGTACAATTTACCTTTAGGTGTCAATCAACCATCTACTAAAATTTCTCCATGCTTGATCTATGTATTCTAATTACATTACTTCTTTGTAATGAACTTTGTTAAAAATTAATGTCACCACACTTTTCAATTCAAAGACACAGCCACTATTAGGCAAGATTGATTTAATAGATTTGGGGAAGAAAAATTCATTAAATGTACGTATTTATTGTAGGATAAATCATGGTTTTATAAGCATCAAAGTGTGAAGGCATGTATCATCTCATTAAGAAAATGCAATAAATTAACCGAATGCCTCAAAACATGATGAATTAATGTTAGCTATTGTTATTGTCTCCCATATTTTATTGCTGTTGTTATTTCGGTCACAAACACCAGTATGTACTACAACTGATTACTCTGCTTGAGGAATTCATGAATTTGTCTCAATCAAACAAGGTATTGTATCAGTATTTCACTGTTTGTTTACAAGTCACATATATTTTAATTTTATAAGCTTTTGGTCTTTATTCTTAAATCTCAACAATTGTCTCAAGTTTATATTGCTTAATTAATTTTAAAAGCAACTTAAAATCAACCATAGGTAGGAGTTATTTTATGCCCAAGAGAGTTTGGATAATTATAAGAATGTACACATTCTACTATCTCTGGAGCTTTTTATTCAGTTACAAGTCTCTCATTCATATTACGAAGTATTTATGTGTACTCCCCTAAAATCCCAGGCTTGTAATATAAGACTGGGTTCTTTCCCTACTTTCTAGAAGTTCTTCTCTGGGAACTTCAGTTGTTTAAAGAATCATTTTTACGGTCTTACAAATGCTATTTTCCCATGACTTACAGATGAATAAAATTCTGCTTTAGTAAACTGCCCTTCTATGTAGCTAGGGGAAATAGCCCTGCTACGCTGAGTGTGTGGTTTCCCTGTATGTCATATTCCAACAAGCTAAAATCTGATGTTAATGTATTCATCATCACCACTTTTAGATAGAAAAAAATGAAATATGACTTACATATATTTTTTGTTTTGTTTGAAAATGTTGTAAGATGCTACGTCATTATATATATATTGTTGAACTGGACACAACCAGAAAGATTTGGATATTCAATCTACCTCCTAGCAATAGAACCTGGTTTCTATGAAAAATAAGAACCATTAAACATTTCAGTCTCATCGAACTCAACCAAATCAAACCAGGCAATTTTTTGAGAATTTAAGGTCAAAATCCCAATATCTTAACTACATTTCCCAATCTAAAAAAAAGTGCCAGGACTGAAGCAACTTTTAAAAGAAAGGAAACTAGCTGGGCGAGGTGGCTCATGCCTGTAATCCCAGCACTTTGAGAGGCTGAGACAGGAGGATCACTTGAGCTCAAGAGTTTGAGACCAGCCTGGCCAACATGGTAAAACCCCATCTCTACTAAAAACACAAAAATTAGCCAGGCATGGTGACAAGCACCTGTATTTCCAGCTACTCAAGAGACTGAGGCAGGAGAATTGCTTGAACCTGGGAGGCAGAGGTTGCAGTGAGCTGAGATGGTGCCACTGCACTCCAGCCTGGGCGACAGAGCGAGACTCTGTCTAAAAAAAAATTAATTAATAAATAAAAATAAAAGAAAGGAAACAGTAAACTTTGCTCATGTTGATTACGTTTTCTAGCACTTTCATAAATTTGAAAATTTATGTGCAATGAATCCAAGATTGCCAATTGAGAAGTAATTGCTATTTGACACTACTGTTGGGTGATCTAGACGAAGACTATTTTATGATACTCTGAAGCGCTGCATTAATATGTATTCCCTCATAGTCTAAAACAACTGTGCATGTCCTCCAAATAGTCTTAACATTTAGTAGACTTTGAAACTACTCACCTATCAAATTTTTGCTTAAAAAACAGATTGCCGGCCGGGTGCTGTGCCTCCTCATGCCTGTAATCCCAGCACTTTGGGAGGCTGAGGTGGGAGGATTGCCTGAGCCCAGGAGTTCAAGACCAGCCTGGCCAATATGGTGAAACCCTGTCTCTACTAAAAATACAAAAATTAGCTGGGTGTGGTGGCAGATGTCTGTAGTCTCAGCTACTCAGGAGGTTGAGGCACGAGAATTGCTTGAACCTGGGAGGTAGAGGTTGCAGTGAGCTGAGTTGAGCCACTGCACTCCAGCCTGGGCAATAGAGGGAGACTCTGTCTCAAAAAACAACCAAAAAAACCCAGACTGCCATCATTACATATTCTATGCATGTAACAACCCATCACATGTACCCCATAAATATGTGCAAATATTATTATGTATCAATCAATTTTTTAAAGACAAGATTATTTTTCTTCATTTTAGTTTCATGAAAGTAAGTGAATACTCTTCTCATTTTGCGTTCTAGATAATTAACTCAATGTTTCATTATGCTCTGTGCACAAATAAAAAGTAAACCACCACAAAACCTTTATAAAGTGTTAATTTGAATCAAAATGGTTCAAGCTTCTAGTTTACATTTAATAAAGAAAGCTCCTTTCTCGGATTTGATTGAATTTTAACTTCATTTCTGTTAATTTTTACAAGACTTTAAATCAACAATCATATATTTCAGTAAATAAAAACCTTTGAATAGGTGACAAGAATAAAGTATTAAATACTGAATTAAATCTATGGCAAGTAATATTATGGGAAAATTACAAGTTAGTTTTGAAAATATAAAATTTTAATTATTTCACAGTCTTCTGAATCACGGAATTCTCCTAATAGCTCAGAAATACCTATACCGGGCAAATGCACAATTTTGTGGAGTGTGAATGCATGCATATTAGTTCAGAAGAAAAAATTCAAAATGAACTAAGTTTGGGAGGTGCAAACGACCATATCATTTCTTGTCACTCCCACTTCCAGTACACATTATTTGCACACTGAGAGCTTTGAGATATCCTGCAGTAAACACACGAACACAAAACAATAAAATACAAGCATTTAATTCCAGCCTAGCATTTTTCAAGCTTCTTTGACCACAGAGAGAGCTTCCTGTTAAGAATCTCAAATCCCACATGACCCAGTGAATCACCTCTTGGATTCTGAAGTAATGATATTAATATATGATGTTAATATATTATAAATATATTAGTAATTTTATTAAAAAGTAATAACACATATCACTGTTTGACAGTTTGGGAAAAGAAATTTCAGGCCAGCAGGTAATACTTGTAGTAAATATTCTAATAGATTATATAAAAACATACTATTTTATGTCTTTTTGTCAGGAATTTTTTAAAGCACTTTTTAATTAACATTCTTGTGCATGTATTTCCTGTATCCTATTTTATACAGTCATATACATTTACATTTTGAAATCCATAATTATTCTAGTTTGCTTTTGTTTTTGTTTTTAGAGTCAGGGTCTTGCTGTGTCATCCAGGCTAGAGTACAGTGGCGTGATCATGGCTCACTACAGCCTCCAATGCCTGGACTCAAGTAACTCTCTAGCCTCAGCCTCCCAAGTGGTTGAGACTACAGGCACACACTACCAAGCTCTCAGTGTGCAAATAATATGCAAGCCTGGCTAATTAATTTTTTTTTTTTTTTTTTTTTTTTTTACAGAGAGAGTCTTGTTATGTTGCCCAGGCTGTAAATTCACAAATATTCTAGTATTTTAAGTACAAAGATTTTATTATTCATAAAAACACTAGTTTATGCTTTGGGAAGAGCAGAGCAGAGGTTCAGATAACACCAAATGCTCTTTAAGGATGTAAAATGTGAACTTTGTTCACAGACCTCAGTGATGTGAGCACTGTTGCTCAGGAGTAACAAGTTGCTAAAATGCCGAAGGGATGGGTAGTATTTCTTGCTTCTCATGATGAATGTTTCTGTATGTTAGTGACTTGCTGGGTAACTAGTAAGGTACTAGATTGATAAATGTGTACAGGGTCCTTTGCAATAAAACTGGTTATGACTTGATCCAGGTGTTTAAAAATCGGGGCTGTTAAGTCTGACCATACATCACTGTGATAGAATGTGGGCTTTTTCAAGGATGAAGATACAAGTCTTAACCACACTGTAACTTATAGTTTCCTTAAAAAAAAAAAAAAGAAAAGAATAAACCTGGCAGCTATAGAATACACCAGGTGCATTCATAATAGCTGTTTTATATATTGGAGTGTTAACATTTTTAAATTAAATGTTTTACTTTCACAAGTGATGGGGAGTCTTATCATTAAGGTGTGTGTAATTTAGAGACCAGTTGTTTTATTCTAACTGGACTGCACTTGTTTTCATAGTGGTGAAATGCTATGCGCATTTATACCTTGCATAAGTCCTCATTCTACCACACGATAACTAACCCTCTGGCTGATAATATAAACACTAACTGGGGAGATTTTATTTATAAGGTCTCTGGAATAAAATACACGTTTTTCACACCAGCATCATCTGTTACTAATACTCTTAATTAGTTAGTGCAGCTTTTCATTTTGTTGTGGTTGGTCTCCTAACTAGGTTGAGTTTTCCTCCTCTGCTAGCAGGAAACAATACCGACGTTCTTTTTCTTATAGCATTTGTATTATAAAAGCACAAAGCTCCAGCCCACTGAACCTCTGCCAATTAAGATGGTGTTGGGTTAGGCTGCATCTGGTTACCGTCCTGGGAAGATCACTTTTATAGAGATGGTCTTCCAAGTGGTTTTCAAATTTATCCTTCTACTGAAGTTTTTAGGTCAATTAGGTAGGCTGACTAAATTTACAAATAAACTCGTTTATCCAAAACAAATAAATAAAATGTGAACTTTGAAGTTCAGATGTTTTTAAAAAGGGAAATACTCTGCACGTAAACACTAAAAGATGTATTTTGAATTTCACAAATACATATGGGTAAATATTCAGAAATTATACAGCATTTTCCAACACCAATATAATGTTGGAAAAAATGCTTATAAAGTTTATATTTATATTAACTTATCTTGACTTTTGTTTCTTAAATACTGAAGAGCAATTAATCACAAGGTTTTCTGGGTAGAAATGAATTCTCAGATAGTACATATATAAGCTTTTATGTCTGTGTCCAAACGAATGTGATAGATGAATAAGGTCTGCCATTCACTTTAGTTACAAAATCAGGACTTGAAAACCACTTCCATTATT
Organism: Pongo pygmaeus; assembly: GCF_028885625.2. Lineage (NCBI taxonomy): Eukaryota > Metazoa > Chordata > Mammalia > Primates > Hominidae > Pongo > Pongo pygmaeus. Next base: position 100,120,509 of record NC_072383.2, read on the forward strand.
GATTTCATCAAGGTTTGATTTTTAGCATTCATTTTTTCCTAACCTACAGTCACATAAAACACTTGCAGTGTTCCATTTTTAAATCTGTGCTTCCATTTGGATTACCCTACTCTGTCAACTTTTTATTTATTATTTTTTCTTCCTTTGCCTGAAATACTCAGGTTTCACTTTTCAGGTGTCAAGTTTTCTAAGGCTTGCTCAGCAGTTGAAAGTGCATTGTGTGGTTTCTCATCTTCTTTTTCAGATTTCTCTTTTCTCAGGTTACTTGGGATGAAGTCCTTTTCTCCTTGACTTTTTACTCCTATTTCTTGTTTCAGATGAAGAGGAAGTCTCCCCGCCTAGCGCCTTGCCTCCAGGTTAGGATAATTTCTACCCTTTTCCCTGCTTTTAAATGTATTATTCATTGACAGTAGAGGAAAAGAAAAGGCAGTGAGCCTCCTTGCTGAGTCAGTGCACAGAGCAGGGGCAACAGGTTTCGCCTGTGCTGGCACCAAGAAGGAAATGTTGGCTTTAATGACAGTTTTTTGTTTTACATGAGAAACTTCTTAGAGGCATTCTTTGAGAAATAAATAAGATTGGTAAATCTTGGGTATAAATGTTAGGGGTCAACATATCTGTCTTCCATTTCTCACTATACATCCACCCTTTTCCCCTGTTCTTTAAACTTAGATATTTGGATTTTAAAATTTTTCTTTTCTTTTCTTTTCTTTTTTGAGACTGAGTCTCGCTCTATTGCCCAGGCTGGAGTGCAGTGGTGCTATCTCGGCTCACTGCAACCTGTGCCTCCCAGGTTCAAGTGATTCTCGTGCCTCAGCCTCCCGGGTAGTTGGGATTACAGGTGTGTGCCACCAAGCTGGGCTAATTTTTGCATTTTTAGTAGAGACAGGGTTTCACCATGTTGGCCAGACTGGTCTCGAACACCTGACCTCAAGTGATCCACCCATTTCGCCCTCCCAAAGTGCTGGGATTACAGGCATGAACCACCGCACCCAGCTGGGATTTTTTAATCTTTCTATCATTTTAAAATAAGACACACACTTTTATAGATGCTTTCATACTTGGAGCTCTACTGATTCTCCATCCAAGCCAACTTGTAGGTTTTTTTCCTTCCTATCACCAGAGGAGACAAGGTTTAGGGGAATCCAAGAAGGCTGAAGTCAGCACTCCATTTTCATCGTCTTTCCACTCCTCTGCATCACCCAAATCACACTTTCCTTTCAGGTTTGGGTAGTCGGGCCCTGGAGAGAAAAGATTCAGGTGAGCACAAGCCCAGACAAGGCATCCTGACCTCATCCTAATACAATCACTAATGAGCTCATTTCTTGAAGCTGTATTGATTCTAATCCTTGTCTTATTCAGATTATAGTTTTTACAGCAATCTTTCATTGCGTTTCCTCTTACAAGAAAACTAATGTATTGAGAAACAATTAATTTTGCATGATACACACACATTCAAGGATCTAGCTACAAATACCACAGGTTTGTTCTATCATTTTTAATATTTAGCAAATACACAGAGATCAATCTTCATTTTGGGGATGTACTAAAGTTAGATAATAATTCACATTTTTATAGAACTTTACATACAGATAATAAAACACTTTCAAATGCATCCTATCAGCTGTAGTTCCTGTTCTGTGAAGTCATTCATTCATTCATTCATTCATTCAACAAATTTGTATTGAGGACCTAATATGATCCTATTATGGGCCTCTTATGGGCCAGCCACCCCTATAGGCACTGCAGGTATAGAAGTGAACAAAAGAAGAGAAACACTTATCCTCATGTTCTAAATGTGTTCCTATTAATATCATAAAAACAAACAACAAAATTTTAACATTAACTTGGGTGTTTAAAATTGTGTAATCATATAACTATGATTGTTACATAATTGTGAAAATGTTTAACTTCATTGTGAAAATGATGTCCTACTACTGCAGATAGAAATATCAAGCATGACTGATACATGAAAACTAAAATAATTAAATGTGC